>NC_141879.1:589509089-590132303 GCF_056163025.1 Triticum urartu | reverse complement strand
CAAAAAATAAGGAGATAGTCTCACATCAACTAGACGTATGAACGTGCTTTGAAGATGTCCATCAATAGATATCAATGTGAGTGAGTAGGGATTGCCATGAAACAGATGCACTAGAGCTATAAGTTTATGAAAGCTCAAAAAGAAAACTAAGTGGGTGTGCATCCAACTTGCTTGCTCATGAAGACCTAGGGAATTTTGAGGAAGCCCATCATTGGAATATACAAGCCAAGTTCTATAATGAAAATTTTCCACTAGTAGATGAAAATGACAATATAGGAGACTCTCTATCGAAGATCATGGTGCTACTTTGAAGCACAAGTGTGGCAAAAGGATAGTAACATTGTCCGTTCTCTCTTTTCTCTCATTTTTTGGGCCTTCTCTTTTTTGGCCTTTCTCTATCTCTTTTTATTTTCTCACATGGGACAATGCTCTAATAATGAAGATCATCACACTTTTATTTACTTACAACTCAAAAATTACAACTCGACACTAGAACAAAAATATGACTCTATATGAATGCCTCCGACGGAGTACCGGGATGTGCGATGAATCAAGAGCGACATGTACAAAAAAAATGAAGAACCGTGATGTAACACCCACAATGCGGCTATATCTCCCACGTGTCGGAGCACGACTTAGAGGCATAACCGCATTGTAGGCATGTCGCAAGAGGGGTAATCTTTACACATCCCATGTACTGAATAAGAAAGAGATACAGAGTTGGCTTATGATCGCCACTTCACACAATATATAAATATAGCATTACATCATCCAGATAGAATCAAGGTCCGACTACGGAACCAAAATAAAGACAACCCCAAATGCATAAGATCCCCGATCGCCCCAACTGGGCTCCACTACTAATCGTTTGGAAAGGAAACGTAGTAACGTCCTGAGTCCTCATCAAACTCCCACTTGAGTTCAGTCGCATACCCTGGAATGGCATCATCGGCACCTGCATCTGGTTTTGGAAGTAATCTGTGAGTCATGGGGACTCAGCAATCTCACACCCTCGCGATCAAGACTATTTAAGCTTATGGGTAGGGAAAAGGTATGAGGTGGAGCTGCAGCAAGCACTAGCATATATGGTGGCTAACTTACGCTAATGAGAGCGAGAAGAGAAGGCCAAAGCCCGGTCGAGAATCTATGATCAAGAAGTGATCCTAGAACTACTTACGTTCAAGCATAACACGAGACCGTGTTCTCTTCCCGGACTCCGCCGAAAAGAGACCATCACGGCTATATGCTGTTGATTCATTTTAATTAAGTTTAGTTTCAGGTTCTCTAGAACTGGACATTAACAAATTCCCATCTGCCCATAACCGCGGGCACGGCTTTTGAATGTTCAAAACCCTGCAGGGGTGTCCCAACTTAGCCCATCACAAGCTCTCACGTTCAGCGAAGGATATTCCTTCTCCCAGGACGACCCGATCAGACTCGGAATCCCGGTTACAAGACATTTCTACAAAGGTAAAACAAGACCAACAAAGCCACCCGAATGTGCCGACAAGTCCCGATAGGAGTTGCACATATCTCGTTCTCAGGGCACACCGGATTGTCCAATATTCCGGTAGGCCAACCCAGAGTTGCCCCTGGTGGCCACCGGCTGCTGACAGGTTGGACCAACACTAAGAGGAGCACTGGCCCAGGGTTTAAAATAAAGATGACCCTTGAGTCCGCGGAACCCAATGGAAAAAAAGCTAGGTGGTAAATGGTAAAACCAAGGTTGGGCCTTGCTGGAGGAGTTTTATTCAAGGCGAGTTGTCAAGGGTTTCCCATTATAACCCAGCCGTGTAAGGAATGCAAAATCAAGGAACATAACACCGGTATGACGGAAACTAGGGTGGCAAGAGTGGAACAAAACACCAGGCATAAGGCCGAGCCTTCCACCCTTTACCAAGTATATAGGTGCATTAAAGTAATCAATATATAATAATGATATCCCAACAATAAACATGTTCCAACAAGGAACAAACTCCAATCTTCACCTGCAACTAGCAACGCTATAAGAGGGGCTGAGCAAAGCGGTAACATAGCCAAACAACGGTTTGCTAGGACAAGGTGGGTTAGAGGTTTGACAGAGCAATATGGGAGGCATGATAAAGCATGTGGTAGGTATCGTGGCATAGGCATAGCAATAGAGCGAGCAACTGGCAAGCAAAGATAGAAGTGATTTCGAGGGTATGGTCATCTTGCCTGCAAAGTTCTCTGAGTTGACGTAAGCTTGATCCTCGTAAGCGTACTCAACAGGTTCCTTGATCACGTACTCGTCTCCCGGCTCTACCCAAAGCAAGAACACAAGCAAAGGGAACCACAATCAACCACGGTGCAATGCGCAAGCAACATGATGCAAAACATGGCATGATATGCGGGATGTGATATGCAATGCATGTGCGTGCTCCGGAAGGAAAAGATTGAACCAAGCCTCAACTTGGGAAACCAATAGTGCCACTTGAAAGATGGGTTGATTTCGGTCGAAGTCGATATAAAGATTACCGGAATCAGATGCACGGTTTGCAAATGGCAAGCAAAACAATAATGGCACGATTCTGCGATTAACAGCACGATGCCATCTAGAATGCAACAAGAAACTAAGCTACTTCACTCCAACATAGCAACAAAGCACATGGCAGTGATCCAGTCAGGATGCTTGACAAAAGATGAACACTGAGCTACGACTAAATCACACAATAGCAGGCTCAGACAAGCATGGCAAAAGTGCAAAAGATATCAGCATCTCAGACTTAGTGAAAATAACAACATGTCAGGATTCAACATCAGGAAGAAATGTTTAGAGCAAGATAACAACATGCTACAGGAACATATCATGGAAAATCAAGGCATGGCATGAAACTACTCAAAGCATATAACAAAAGTCCCTTACTGACCATAAGCCAAAAAGGATCAGAAGATACAATGGCAACCATGTAAACATAGCAAATTTCGTTAACAGATTCAGACTTAGCAGAAAACTGGACATGGCATAAACAGAGTTACGTAGGCATGTTTGCGAGCTCGATTGTCACACCCTAGCTGGTTCATGCATTAGAGTGTTGCATCATGTCTACTTTTACAGAAACTTGAAATGGGGATGACAGAACCCCCAGCACCCCTTGGAAACAACTAGGGTTTACTAAAATTATTTTCAATGAACCCAAAATGCCCTTCACAAAATGTTCATCATTTCTGGATTGGGCTAAAACCCCTGGCAAAAATGGTGCACTCTTTTCTAGGACATTCTGGATTCTTTGAATTAAATCATAAGTATTTGAATTTGGGCATTTAAATGCTATAAAATATTTTAAATGCTCAAATAATTCTGGAAATAAGTGTGGGCTGTTGGAAATATTCTAAACAGAGCCCACAATTATTTTCAAGATTTTAGTAAGTGCCTAAGTATTTTTAATAAAGCCCTAAAGCTACAAAAAATAGAAAAAGAAAATAGAAAAGAGAGATAGAGAGTTAGAGCTTACCTGTCGCCCTGGCCAGGCCCAGCTCGGCCCAGCCCACTGGCTACTGCCAGTCATCCCCCTCCTCTCGCCAGGAGGACGAGAGGTGCGTGGCCAGCGCCCACAGCCACACGCCGGCCACCTCCTGCTTTTGCCGACACCCAGGACGCCGTCTACGAGTGCCACACACTCTCCCTCGTCCCCCTCTCACTTTCCCCACTCTCCCTGTGCCCCTCTTCCCCCTCTGGCTCTCTCCCCATCCCCTCCCGAGAGGAGCTCGTCACCACCGACGCCGTCCACCGCGGCCATCGACCCCCTCTCGTCTCTTCGACGTGTCCCTGAGCACCACCGACGTCTTCCTCTTCCTCACAGGCGAGCCACGACGCCTCAGACGCACTGCAACGCCGCTAGCACCATCTTCTTCCACCTCGGTCCGCCGAGATCGCCGGCGACCGTTCGCCGCCCCTGATGCCTCCCTGAGCTTGCTACACTCCCCGTGAGCTCCTTCTCCGTTCCCCTCTTTTTCCTTTGCCGTCTTCTCCCTCTAACCACGGGCTCCGTTGAGCCCGAGAGCTCGGCTCCGCCGGCCATGTCGCCGCCGTGGCCACAGGCGCGTAAGCTCGATTCTGAGCGCGTCACCACACTCACCACGTTCCCAGGAGACTAACGCACCACTCCCCGCACCTCGCCGTGCCCCGTAGCTTTGGGTTTATCCTCGCCTGAACTCCGGCGACCGCCAAGGTCATCGCCGGCGTTGTTCCCGGCCTCCCCGAGCTCCACCTCCACCACCAAACGCCGCGGCTTGCTCCCAGCTACGTGTAGGACCAAACCGTAGTCGACTTGGTCGACTGTGGGCAAAACCCGAGCCCCTCCGCCGCGTCTGTCGTCGCCGGCGTCAAGCCGCCGGCGAGTTGACCATGTTTTGACCCGTGTGGGCCCAGGTTGACTTCCCCCCTGAGCCTATGACAGGTGGGGCCAGCTTGTTAATTAGTTTAGGATTAGTGCTAACTAATTATAGTTAGTTTAGGTCACTGACATGTGGGCCCAGGCCCCACTGACAGTTAGTTAGTATTAACTTAATCCTGTTAGTTAGCCGAGACACTGACAGACAGGGCCCACCAGTCAGGTTTGACTGGCCCTGGTGCCTTTGACTCGCTAACGTCACAGTGATGCAGTGCTGACACAATTATTCATTTTCTGGATTTATTTTTATATAGGAAATTCCAAAAATAGCCAAAACTTCTAAAAATCATAGAAAATCAACCATAGCTCCAAATCAAACAAATTATATATGAAAAATGATCAGAAAAATTCAATCTATCCATCTGTAATGGTTTCATGCATGACAAACCACTTTAACCTTGATGTCTAGGTGAAACAAGCTAATACACTTATTATGCATAAGAACTTTAACCTGTTCAACTTGTTCAAATGGACCCATTTCAACTTGTTCCACATTGCATTAGGCAGGACACATCATTTTGCCATGTCATAGCATGCATCATATTGTTGGATATTGTCATGTGTTGATTATGTGTTGTGTGTCCTTCGTGGTAGGTTCTGCCTCCGAGGATATCTCCGAGTATCCAACGGAAGGGTAGTACCCTACTACCACTCCATCGGGCAAGCAGCCCCATTGATCATATCGATACAATCCCATGTTCTCGCCTCTGCTCTCATTTACTGCATTAAGACAACAACGTTTCAAATTGCTGTGTGCTGCGGTAGTTGAACCCTTATCCTCTGCATGACCTATCATTGCCACAGTAACTAGATGAAACCCACTAGCATGTGCAGGAGTTGATTGAGCCATGCATGTGTTTCCTACCCTGCTATGCCTGCTATTCTTAGAGTTGTGTCAGGTCTGGTTCATCTGGGTGATGGACTAGAGTGAAATGATTATGTCGGTACTGTGAGTGATGTGTTGAACATGATTTAGTAAAGGTATCGATGAGAGGCCATGTAGGAGTACATGGTGGGTTGTTTCATTGAGGCCGTCCCTAAGAACTGAGATCTGTATGTGTGATTTTAAGAATCAGCTACTACCATGCATTGGGATCCTTAATTGACCCTCTCGGTTTCTTAATCACCCTAGTACTCTGTCCAGGAGTTGCAAATAGTTTCTCGTGTCTGTAGGTTATGTGTTGGCGGCCGTGCGTAGCGTTGACCCTAGGGGTGGGCTATGATGCGGTAGATACACCGTGGCACGGCGTACCGAGTCACCCGTTTGGTGTCTCGGGAACCCTGTTCACATCGTTCGGGGCCGTATGTGGAAACCTCGGCCGGACTCCCTGTGGATGGAACCTGGATAGGCGATAAACCTGGACTAGAGACTTGAGTGTTTAGGTAGGCCGTGGCGGACACCCTCGTTGGGCTTCTGCTTGAAGGTTGCCGAGTACATGTCGTGTAAACGACGGTAAGTGGTGAGAGCGTGTATGAAGGAGTACACCCCTGCAGGGTTAACATCATCTATTCGAATAGCCGTGTCCGCGGTAAAGGACTACTTGGTTGCCTATACAGTTCATAGACAAGTTAATGGTTACTACTACAAGACTCAAGATAAGTGTGAGTACCGAGGATGGCTCTCTCGTAGGATGACGAGGGAGGATCCCCGATGGAGTATTGTGTTGGTGATTAGTGGACTCGTGTGCGAAAACTATTTTACTAGTGGTGTCCCATAGGATAGCTTAGCCAAGAGTCAAAGCTGGCTTGCTGCAATAACTCCACCACCTTCTTGAGAATGAGCATGTATAGTAGGTTCTGTTGTAAGACTTGCTGAGTACTTTTGTACTCATGTTTGCTTAATTACTGTTTCCAGACGACAACATTGCCCCCTTCGATGGGTTTTATGTAGATCTCGACGTCGATGAGTGACTTGCCACCCGGGTGGTGATCCTGGCCATGGAGGGCCCTATGTAGATAAACAGGCTTCGAGAAGCCTTCTTGCTTTCTAGTGTCTGTACTCAGACTATTTGCTTCCGCATGTGCTTGTATGCTTGTATGACTTGAGTGTCGGGTCATGTGACCCCTACCTGTATGAACATGTTATGTATGGCTCTCCGGAGCCTTTAAATAAAGTACTTGAGTTGTAGAGCTTTGTTGTGATGCCATGTTGTATTTGCACATATCGAGCATATTGTGTGTATGATTGAAATGCTTGGTATGTGTGGGATCCGACAATCTAGTTGTTTATCCTTGGCAGCCTCTCTTATGGGGAAATGTAGTCTAGTGCTCCTCAAGCCATAGTAGTTCGCTACAGCCCGGTTCACCAGAGTCCTGCTAGCCCAGCACTACTGCTCAGGACACTTGACTGGCCGGCATGTGTTTCACTTCGTTCCTATGTCTGTCCCTTCGGGGAAATGTCACGCGGTGACTTCCGGAGTCCTTCCTAGCCTGCTATAGCCCGGGTTCCCCGGAGTCCTGTTAGCCCAGTGCTATAGCCCGGATTCACATGGTGATGACCGACATGCTCGATGTGATTCATGTATGCATGTTCCCATAGGTCTGTACCGCCTTGGGTTCACGACTAGCCATGTCGGCCCAGGTTCTCTGTCATATGGATGCTAGCGATGCTATCATATACGTGAGCCAAAAGGCGCAAACGGTCCCGGGCCATGGTAAGGCGACACCCGTGGGGATATGTTGGGGATCATAGCAGAAATTAAAAAATTTCTACGCATCACCAAGATCAATCTATGGAGTATTCTAGCAACGAGGGGAATAGGAGTGCATCTACATACCCTTGTAGATCATGAGAGGAAGCGTTCAAGTGAACGGGGATGGTGGAGTCGTACTCGCCGTGATCCAAATCACAGATGACCAAGTGCCGAACGGACAGCACCTCCGCGTTCAACACATGTACGGTTGGGAAGACGTCTCCTCCTTGATCCAGCAAGGGGGAAGGAGAGGTTGATGAAGATCCAGCAGCACGACGGCGAGGTGGTGGATCCAGCAGGATCCCGGCAGGGCTTCGCCAAGCACAAGCGGGGAGGAGAGGTGTTACGGAGGGAGAGGGAGGCGCCAACAGCAAGGTGCGGCTGCCCTCCCTCCCTTCCGCTATATATAGGGGCTAGGGGGGGCGCATGCCCCCTTGGAGATCCCATCTAAGGGGGGGCCTGGGGGCAACGGCCCCCTTAGGGTTTCCAACCAGGGGGGCGCATGCCCCCTAGGGTTTCCAGCCCTAGGCACCGTGGGCCCTTGGGTGGGGCGCACCAGCCCATCAGGGGCTGGTTCCCACGCCACTTCAGCCCATGGGGCCCTCCGGGATAGGTGGCCCCATCCGGTGTACCCCCGGGACCCTTCCGGTGGTCCCAGTACAATACCGCTAACCCCCGAAACCTTCCCGCTGGCCGAAACTGGAATTCCTATATATAAATCTTTACCTCTGGACCATTCCGGAACTCCTCGTGACGTCCGGGATCTCATCCGGGACTCCGAACAACTTTCGTGTTACTGCATACTAATATCTCTACAACCCTATCGTCACCGAACCTTAAGTGTGTAGACCCTACGGGTTCGGGAGACACGCAGACATGACCGAGAAGCCTCTCCGGTCAATAACCAACAGCGGCATCTGGATACCCATGTTGGCTCCCACATGCTCCTCGATGATCTCATCGGATGAACCATGATGTCGAGGACTTAATCAATCCCGTATTCAATTCCCTTTGTCAATCGGTACGTTACTTGCCCGACACTCGATCGTCGGTATCCCAATACCTTGTTCAATCTCGTTACCAGCAAGTCACTTTACTCGTACCGTAATGCATGATCCCGTGACCAAACCTTTGGTCACATTGAGCTCATTATGATGATGCATTACCGAGTGGGCCCAGAGATACCTCTCCGTCATACGGAGTGACAAATCCCAGTCTCGATTCGTGCCAACCCAACAAACACTTTCGGAGATACCCGTAGTTCACCTTTATAGCCACCCAGTTACATTGTGACGTTTGATACACCCAAAGCACTCCTACGGTATCCGGGAGTTGCACAATCTCATGGTCTAAGGAAATGATACTTGACATTAGAAAAGCTCTCACAAAACGAACTTACACGATCTTTGTGCTATGCTTAGGTTTGGGTCTTGTCCATCACATCATTCTCCTAATGATGTGATCCCGTTATCAATGACATCCCCATGTCCATAGCCAGGAAACCATGACTATCTGTTGATCAATGAGCTAGTCAACTAGAGGCTCACTAGGGACACATTGTGGTCTATGTATTCACACATGTATTACGATTTCCGGATAATACAATTATAGCATGAATAATAGACAATTATCATGAACAAGGAAAGATAATAATAATTTTATTATTGCCTCTAGGGCATATTTCCAACAGTCTCCCACTTGCACTAGAGTCAATCATCTAGTTACATTGTGATGAATCGAACACCCATGGAATTCTGGTGTTGATCATGTTTTGCTCTAGGGAGAGGTTTAGTCAACGGATCTGCTACATTCAGGTCCGTATGTACTTTACAAATTTCTATGTCTCCATTTTGAACACTTTCATGAATGGAGTTGAAGCGACGCTTGATATGCCTGGTCTTCCTGTGAAACCTGGGCTCCTTGGAAAGGGCAATAGCTCCAGTGTTGTCACAGAAGAGAGTCATCGGCCCCGGCGCATTGGGTATGACTCCTAGGTCGGCGATGAACTCCTTCACCTAGATTGCTTCTTGTGCTGCCTCCGAGGCTGCCATGTATTCTGCTTCACATGTAGATCCCGCCGCGACGCTTTGCTTGCAACTGCACCAGCTTACTGACCCACCATTCAAAATATACATGTGTCCGGTTTGTGACTTAGAGTCATCCAGATCTGTGTCGAAGCTAGCGTCGACGTAACCCTTTACGACGAGCTCTTCGCCACCTCCATAAACGACAAACATATCCTTGGTCCTTTTCAGGTACTTCACGATGTTTTTGACAGCTGTCCAATGTTCCTTGCCGGGATTACTTTGGTACCTACCTACCAAACTTACGGCAAGGTTTACATCAGGTCTGGTACACAGCATGGCATACATAATAGACCCTATGGCTGAGGCATAGGGGATGACACTCATCTCTTCTATATCTTCTGCCGTGGTCGGGCATTGAGCCGTGCTCAATCGCACACCTTGCAATACAGGCAAGAACCCCTTCTTGGACTGATCCATATTGAACTTCTTCAATATCTTGTCAAGGTACGTACTTTGTGAAAGTCCGATGAGGCGTCTCGATCTATCTCTATAGATCTTGATGCCTAATATATAAGCAGCTTCTCCAAGGTCCTTCATTGAAAAACACTTTTTCAAATAGGCCTTTATGCTTTCCAAGAATTCTATATCATTTCCCATCAACAGTATGTCATCCACATATAATATGAGAAATGCTATAGAGATCCCATTCACTTTCTTGTAAACGCAGGCTTCTCCATAAGTCTGCATAAACCCAAACGCTTTGATCATCTCATCAAAGCGAATGTTCCAACTCCGAGATGCTTGCACCAGCCCATAGATTGAGCGTTGGAGCTTGCACACCTTGTTAGCATTCTTAGGATCGACAAAACCTTCCGACTGCATCATATAGAATTCTTCCTTAAGAAAGCCGTTAAGGAATGCCGTTTTGATGTCCATTTGCCATATCTCATAATCATAGAATGTGGCAATTGCTAACATGATTCGGACGGACTTCAGCTTCGCTACGGGTGAGAAAGTCTCATCGTAGTCAACCCCTTGAACTTGTCGATAACCCTTAGCGACAAGTCGAGCCTTATAGATGGTCACATTACCATCCGCGTCTATTTTCTTCTTAAAGATCCATTTATTTTCTATGGCTCGCCGATCTTCTGGCAAGTCAGTCAAAGTCCATACTTCGTTTTCATACATGGATCCTATCTCGGATTTCATGGCTTCCAGCCATTTGTCGGAATCCAGGCCCGCCATCGCTTCTTCATATTTCGAAGTTTCACCGTTGTCTAACAACATGATTTCCAAGACAGGGTTGCCGTACCACTCTGGTGCAGAACGTGTCCTTGTGGACCTACAAAGTTCAGTAGCAACTTGATCTGAAGTTTCATGATCATCATCATCAACTTCCTCTCTAGTCGGTGCAGGCACCTCAGAAACATTTTCTTGAGCTGCGCCACTTACCGGTTCAAGAGGTAATACTTCATCAAGTTCTACCTTCCTCCCACTTATTTCTTTCGAGAGAAACTCTTTCTCTAGAAAGGACCCATTATTGGCAACAAAGATCTTGCCTTCGAATCTGAGGTAGAAGGTATACCCAACAGTTTCTTTAGGGTATCCTATGAAGACACATTTTTCCGACTTGGGTTCGAGTTTTTCAGGTTGAAGTTTCTTGACATAAGCATCGCATCCCCAAACTTTTAGAAACGATAGCTTAGGTTTCTTCCCAAACCATAATTCATACGGTGTCGTCACAACGGATTTCGACGGAGCCCTATTTAAAGTGAATGCGGCAGTCTCTAAAGCATAGCCCCAAAATGATAGCGGTAAATCGATAAGAGACATCATAGATCGCACCATATCTAATAGAGTGCGATTACGACGTTCGGACACACCATTAAGCTGAGGTGTTCCAGGCGGCGTGAGTTGTGAAACTATTCCACATTTTCTTAAGTGTGTGCCAAATTCGTGACTCAAGTATTCTCCCCCACGATCTGATCGCAAGAACTTGATTTTCCTGTCACATTGATTCTCAACCTCACTCTGAAATTCCTTGAACTTTTCAAAGGTCTCAGACTTGTGTTTCATTAAGTAGACATACCCATATCTACTCAAGTCATCAGTGAGGGTGAGGACATAACGATAGCCACCGCGAGCCTCAACACTCATTGGACCGCACACATCAATATGTATGATTTCCAATAAGTTGGTTGCTCGCTCCATTGTTCCTGAGAACGGAGTCTTGGTCATTTGATCTACAAGACATATTGTAAAGATTTTAGACTAAGTTCATGATAATTAAGTTCATCTAATCAAATTATTAAATGAACTCCCACTCATATGGACATCCCTCCAGTCATCTAAGTATAACATGATCCGAGTTAACTAGGCCGTGTCCGATCATCACATGAGACGGACTAGTCAACATCGGTGAACAACTTCATGTTGATCGTATCTTCTATACGACTCATGCTCGACCTTTCGGTCTTCTGTGTTCCGAGGCCATGTCTGTACATGCTAGGCTCGTCAAGTCAACCTAAGTGTATCGCGCGTGTAAATCTGTCTTACACCCGTTGTATTCGAACGTTAGAATCTATCACACCCGATCATCACGTGGTGCTTCGAAACAACGAACCTTCGCAATGGTGCACAGTTAGGGGGAACGCTTTCTTGAAATTATTACGAGGGATCATCTTATTTAAGCTACCGTCATTGTAAGCAAATTAGATGTAAAACATGATAAACATCACATGCAATCAAATAGTGACATGATATGGCCAATATCATTTGCTCCTTTGATCTCCATCTTCAAGGCTCCATGATCATCATTGTCACCGGCATGACACCATGATCTCCATCATCATGATCTCCATCATCGTGTCTTCTTGAAGTTGTCTCGTCATCTATTAATTCTACTACTATGGCTAACGCTTTAGCAATAAAGTAAAGTAATTACATGACATTTATGTTGACACGCAGGTCATAAATAAATAAAGACAACTCCTATGGCTCCTGCCGGTTGTCATACTCATCGACATGCAAGTCGTGATTCCTATTACAAGAACATGATCAATCTCATACATCACATATATCATTCATCATTCATCACTGCCTTTGGCCATATCACATCACAAAACACTTGCTGCAAAAACAAGTTTGACGTCCTCTAATTGTTGTTGCAAGTTTTTACGTGGCTGCTATAGGTTTCTAGCAAGAACGTTTCTTACCTACGCCAAAACCACAACGTGAATTGCCAATTTCTATTTACCCTTCATAAGGACCCTGTTCATCGAATCCGATCTGACTAAAGTGGGAGAGACAGACACCCGCCAGCCACCTTATGCAACAAGTGCATGTCAGTCGGTGGAACCGGTCTCACGTAAGCGTACGTGTAAGGTTGGTCCGGGCCACTTGATCCCACAATACCGCGGAATCAAGATAAGACTAGTAACGGCAAGATAATTGGCAATATCGACACCCACAACTATTTTGTGTTCTACTCGTGCATATAAACTACGCATAGACCTAGCTCATGATGCCACAGTTGGGGATCGTAGCAGAAATTAAAATTTTTCTACACATCACCAAGATCAATCTATGGAGTATTCTAGCAACGAGGGGGATAGGAGTGCATCTACATACCCTTGTAGATCGCGAGCGGAAGCGTTCAAGTGAATGGGGATGATGGAGTCGTACTCGCCGTGATCCAAATCACCGATGACCAAGTGCCGAACGGACAGCACCTCCGCGTTCAACACACGTACGGTTGGGAAGACGTCTCCTCCTTCTTGATCCAGCAAGGGGGAAGGAGAGGTTGATGAAGATCCAGCAGCACGACGGCGTGGTGGTGGATGCAGCAGGATCCCAGCAGGGCTTCGCCAAGCACAAGCAGGGAGGAGAGGTGTTACGGAGGGAGAGGGAGGCGCCAAGAGCAAGGTGCAGCTGCCCTCCCTCCCTTCCGCTATATATAGGGGCTAGGGGGGCGCATGCCCCCTTGGAGATCCCATCTAAGGGGGGGGGGGCGGCGGCCCGTGGGGGCAACGGCCCCCTTAGGGTTTCCAACCAGGGGGGCGCATGCCCCCTCGGGGGGCAACGGCCCCCTAGGGTTTCCAACCCTAGGCGCCTTGGGCCCTTGGGTGGAGCATACCAGCCCATCAGGGGGTGGTTCCCACGCTACTTCAGCCCATGGGGCCCTCCGGGATAGGTGGCCCCATCCGGTGTACCCCCGGGACCCTTCCGGTGGTCCCAGTACAATACCGGTAACCCCCGAAACCTTTCCGCTGGCCGAAACTGGACTTCCTATATATAAATCTTTACCTCCGGACCATTCCGGAACTCCTCGTGACGTCTGGGATCTCATCCGGGACTCCGAACAACTTTTGGGTTACTGCATACTAATATCTCTACAACCCTATCGTCACCGAACCTTAAGTGTGTAGACCCTATGGGTTCGGGAGACACGCAGACATGACCGAGAAGCCTCTCCGGTCAATAACCAACAGCGGGATCTGGATACCCATGTTGGCTCCCACATGCTCCTCGATGATCTCATCGGATGAACCACGATGTCGAGGACTTAATCAATCCCGTATTCAATTCCCTTTGTCAATCGGTACGTTACTTGCCCGAGACTCGATCGTCGGTATCCCAATACCTTGTTCAATCTCGTTACCGGCAAGTCACTTTACTCGTACCGTAATGCATGATCCCGTGACCAACCCTTTGGTCACATTGAGCTCATTATGATGATGCATTACCGAGTGGTCCCAGAGATACCTCTCCGTCATACGGAGTGACAAATCCCAATCTCGATTCGTGCCAACCCAACAGACACTTTCGGAGATACCCGTAGTGCACCTTTATAGCCACCCAGTTATGTTGTGACGTTTGATACACCCAAAGCACTCCTACGGTATCCGGGAGTTGCACAATCTCATGGTCTAAGGAAATGATACTTGACATTAGAAAAGCTCTCACAAAACGAACTTACACGATCTTTGTGCTATGCTTAGGTTTGGGTCTTGTCCATCACATCATTCTCCTAATGATGTGATCCTGTTATCAATGACATCCCCATGTCCATAGCCAGGAAACCATGACTATCTGTTGATCAACGAGCTAGTCAACTAGAGGCTCACAAGGGACACATTGTGGTCTATGTATTCACACATGTATTACGGTTTCCGGATAATACAATTATAGCATGAATAATAGACAATTATCATGAACAAGGAAATATAATAATCATTTTATTATTGCCTCTAGGGCATATTTCCAACAGGATACTGTGCGTGAGGCCGCAATGTGATATGAGGTGTTACCGGCTAGATCGATGTGACTTGGAATCGGGGTCCTGACATCGATGCACTCACCACAAGGCACTGCATGACAAACTAAGCATACACCCAGCAAGAAGACATGTTCAAGTAGCTAACCATGGCAAGAACCAACTCATAGCATGCAAGGATCAACTACAACAACCTTCGCAAAATTGAATAACATGTAAACAACCTGCCAGGAACATTTTATAGCAAAAGTAGAGCAAGATTGAGTCATTCTAGGGTACACCATAATTGAAAACAAAGACATGGATGGATAGAACATAACAATATCTCAAAATCATCCTTACTGATCATGCTCAAAAGAGGCATGGATCACTCTGTAGCAACATGAATACATGGCATAAAAATAACATCAGGGAAATGACTTAGAAGAATTCCAAGTCCCTGAAATCAGAAACATCACGAGAGCTACTTTGCATGCTTTTGATAGTCACCACATTGATCACAAAAATACATGGCATACACCCCTGTAAAGATGGAATGGCATAGCCCAAAACACATGCAGGGCTCAAGTTCATAGGAGGCACACATTAATCATGGCAAAAATGACAAATGCTCATAACCTGATAAGAATTAGGAACTAACATTTTATAGCACTCTTGCAACAGCACTTAGGGCATCAAGATGGACTCAAACAAGCATGGTGCAATGGACCAAAATGAAGAGCACATCTAGACGAACAATTTGATATATTACACGCCCAAAACGGAGCTACGGATGATGAGATATGATGCCATGAACATGCCTAGAAAATATTAGAAACTGGGGACTTAGTGGAAATTCAACCTCGAGGTAAAAGTCAACGGGCATGGGAACCGAGGCTCGCCGGCGCAGGACTCGCCGGAGATGGCGGGGAAGGAGGCGAGGCTCGCCGGAGATGGCGGATCCGGCCGGATCCCGGCGCGGGGAGGCGGAGGAGGTCGCCGGCGGGCGCGGGGCGAGGCCGGGGACGACGGGGCGGCGGTCGGCGAGCTGGGCGGCGGAGAACCGGCGAGCTGGGCGGCGGAGGTCCGGCCGAGGCGCGCGGCGGCACAGGCGGGCGCGGGCGGCGGCCTGGCGCGATGGCGGTGGGGAGACGCGGGCCGGGGAGGGCCCCGCCTGGGCCTGGTGGGCCGGCGAAGTGGGCGCGGGCGGCGGGCGACTCACGAGGCGACATGTGGCGGCGGCGCGGCGGAGTTGGACATGTCCGGCTGTCTCGACGTGTCCGGCGGCGGTGGGGAAGAATTCCAGGGTTTGGACTATGGGAATTTTGGAGGGGAGCACCTATTTATAGATTCTGGGAGTTAGGAGAGTCCAAATGAGGTGCGGTTTTCAGCCACGCGATCGTGATCGAACGGCCGAGAGGATGGAGGGGGTTTGGATGGGTTTTGGGCCACTTTGGAGGGGTGTTGGGCTGCAACACACACGAGGCCTTTACGGTTCCTCGGTTAACCATTGGAGTATCAAACAAAGTCCAAATGGCACGAAACTTGACAGGCGGTCTACCGGTAGTATACCAAGCCCGCTTGGCAAGTCTCGGACCAATCCGAGAACGTTTAACACTCGCACACGAAAAGAGGCAAAAGGGGGACGCTGGAGGAAATATGAGTGCCGGAATGCAAAACGGACAACAGGGAAAAATGCTCGGATGCATGAGACGAACACGTATGCAAATGCGACGCACATGATGACATGAGATGAGATGCATGACAAGGACAAAAGCAAAATGAAGACAAAACCCAACCACGAGGGAATATCATAACTTAGTGCCGAAAATGGCAAGAGTTGGAATACAAATATGGCAAGTTACATACGGGGCGTTACAACACTCCACCACTACGAAAGGATCTCGTCCCGAGATCTAGGACTGGAAAAAACTCCAGATATTTGGAATGGAGGTGGTCCTCGCGTTCCCAGGTGGCTTCATAGTCGGAATGATGTGACCACTTCACTTTCAGGAATTTGATAGACTTGTTGTGAGTCTTGCACTCAGTTTCTTCAAGAATAGCAACGGGATGCTCATGATAAGATAGGTCTTCTTGGAGATCAATCTCTTCGAAGTTGATGGTGCGGTCAGGAGTCTTGAAACACTTGTGAAGTTGAGACACGTGAAACACGTGGTGCACGCTTGCAAAGTTGGATGGAAGCTCAAGTTGATAGGAGAGATCGCCTCTTTTGCCAATGATCTTGAAAGGACCCACGCATCTAGGGGCAAGCTTCCCTTTGATACTGAAGCGACAAGTACCTTTTAATGGAGAGACGCGTAGGTAGACATGGTCTCCGATCTCGAAAGCCAAGTCACGATGCTTGCTATCATAGTAACTCTTCTGGCGTGATTGCGCGGCTTTGAGATTTTCACGAATGACTTTGCACATTTCTTCAGCCTCTGTGATCAAGTCATTGCCAAGAAGTTGGCGTTCACCAGTCTCTGACCAATTAAGAGGAGTACGACACTTTCTGCCATAGAGAATCTCGAATGGGGCCTTTCCCAAACTCGCCTGGAAGCTGTTGTTGTAGGAGAAGTCGGCATATGGAAGACAATCTTCCCACTTCATACCGAAAGAAATGACACATGCCCTGAGCATATCTTCAAGAATTTGATTGACTCGCTCGACTTGGCCACTAGTTTGAGGATGAAAGGCTGTGCTGAAGTGAATGTTGGTGCCCATGGCCTTCTGAAAAGAATCCCAGAACTTAGAAGTGAAGATGCTTCCACGATCTGAAGATATCAACTGCGGAATGCCGTGCAAAGAGACAATCCTGGAGGTATATAGCTCTGCCAACTGAGCTGCTGTGATAGATTCTTTGATAGGAAGAAAATGAGCCACATTAGTGAGCTTGTCGATGACAACGAAGATAGCATCATTGCCACGCTTGGACTTGGGAAATCTAGTCACGAAGTCCATCTCAATATGGTCAAACTTCCATTCTGGAATGGCAAGAGGTTGGAGGAGCCCAGCTGGACGTTGGTGTTCTGCTTTCACTCTTCTGCAGACATCACATTCATTCACGAACTGAGCAATCTCGCGCTTCATTCGAGTCCACCAATACGTCTGCTTGAGGTCATGGTACATCTTTGTACTTCCAGGATGAATAGAAAGGAGTGAATTGTGAGCCTCGTTGATAATAACTTTACGAAGGTCACCCTTAGGAACAACAATGCGATCCTCGAAGAATAGAGTATCTTTGTCATCAAGGCGATATCACTTGTACTTGGGTTGGCTCTTGGCAATCCCAATCTTAACCTTCTTCACCATGGCATCAAGAAGTTGAGACTCATGAATCTGATCTTCCAAAGTAGGAGAGACTTGGAGGTTGGCAAGGAATCCTTGAGGAACAACTTGGAGATTAAGTTAGCGGAAAGCTTCACAAAGATCCGGTTGGAAGGGCTTGAGAATCAAACTGTTGCAGTAAGCCTTCCTTCTCAAAGCGTCAGCAATGACATTGGCCTTGCCTGGAGTATATTCAATACTCGGATTATACTCTTGAATCATCTCGACCCAACGAGTCTGCCTGAGGTTGAGGTTGGGTTGAGTGAAGATGTACTTGAGACTCTTATGATCAGTGAAGATGTCCACTTTCCTTCCCAACAAGAGATGTCTCCATGTTAAAAGAGCATGGACAACTGCCGCCAACTCGAGGTCATGAGTGGGGTAGTTCTTTTCGTTGGGCTTCAACTGGCGAGAGGTATAGGCCACAACTTTCTTCTCTTGCATTAACACAACACCGAGACCTTGAAGGGAAGCATCACAGAAAACCTCGAATGGTTTGGATTCATCAGGAGGAGTCAGAACTGGAGCTGTGACTAACTTCTCTTTGAGGGTGTTGAAAGTGATGTCACATTCAGGCGTCCAGACATACTTGACATGCTTCTGGAGGAGGTTGGAAAGAGGCTTCGCGATCTTAGAGAAATTCTCAATGAACCTTCGACAATAGCTTGCAAGACCAAGGAAGCTGCGGAGTTGCTTCACATTCTGAGGCGGTTCCCAATTCACAATTGCAGACACCTTCTCAGGATTAACAGCTATGCCGTTGGCGGAGATGATATGCCCAAGGTAGGGAACTTCATCGAGCCAAAACTCGCACTTTGAAAACTTCGCATAGAACTGATGTTCTCTAAGTTTGTCCAGCACCAATCTCAAGTGCTTGGTATGATCCTCCTTGTTCTTGGAAAAGACAAAAATGTCATCGAGATAGACCAAGACGAAGTCGTTTGTGTAGGGGTTGAAGATGAAGTTCATCATGCGAGAGAATGTTGGAGGATCATTGACAAGGCCGAAAGACATGACAGTGTATTCATAAGAACCATAGCTTGTTCTGAATGCTGTCTTGGGGATGTCTTGTTCACGAATGCGAATATGATGATAGCCCATACAAAGGTCAAGCTTGGAGAATACTTGAGCACCTTTGAGTTGTTCAAAAAGCTCATTCATGTTGGGAAGTGGGTACTTGTTATTTATGGTCTTCTTGTTCAATGGACGGTAGTCGACGCAGAGTCGATCCGTGCCATCCTTCTTCTTGACAAAAAGAACACCACAACCCCAAGGAGAAGAACTTGGTCGGATGAGACCCATACGCTCTTGTATATGGAGTTGTTTCTTCAGCTCCTTCAACTCTTCAGGTCCAAGCTTGTAAGGACGTTTGCAAACAGGTTCCATGCCAGGCTCAAGATCAATGATGAATTCAACTGGTCGGTGAGGATGCATTCCTGGAAGCTCTTTTGGAAAGACGTCTTGTGTCGGTGTACTAGAGTAGGGGTACCCTTGTACCCCGAACTTGTGCACGGGCAGTCGCAGCGTCCCGCGGCAAGGCCTGCCAGTTCACCGCCAAGATTCCTTGTGGTCCCTCTGAAGACCATTCAAGGACAAAGTACTCAAGACAAGACCCCGGCAAGAGGAGCTTACCGGGAAAAAGGCAAGACCCCGGCAAGAGGAGCTTGCCGGGAAGGCCATCAGAAGCGTCCCAAGACCCCGGCAAGAGGCGCTTGCCGGGAAGGCCGTCTGAGGCATTCCAAGGAACTTGCCGCGGCGCGCTACGCGCCCCGACAAGGCCCGGTGAGCGACAAGCTCCCGGAAGCGACAAGTCGACAGCCGCGGCAAGGCGCTTGCCACGGCAAGCCCCCACTCCACGCCCGCACTCCAGCACATCCACCCACGTGTCGCTCCGGGGCCCCTCCCGAGCGCACCTGGCAGGAGGCTGTGCAGCTAGGGGCGTGCGGTGGCACGAACGCGCTGACAAGACAACCCCCGTGGCAAGACGGTGGCGTCCCTAGCGGTCCCTCTCGGTGCTGTCTAGGCGACACAGACGGGCATTGAATGCCCTTGTCCCCTGCCGTCAGGGTTAGGTATGATAACACTATAGCAGATAGCTGTGCCTACTACATCACCTAGCTGTGCCTACCCACGGCACCCTTTCCACTTTTGCCCTTGGCCCCTGTTGCTCTATGTCGGTAACCCCTTGAGTATAAAAGGAGGCCCGTGTGCAACGTAGAGGGGGTCGGCCACCTCGAGAACCCTCGCGAGGTTTAGAATTCCACACACTCACGCTCGCTCTCGCTCCCGAGCTAGAGATCAATACCAATCCACAAAGCAGGAGTAGGGTTTTACGCATCCTTGCGGCCCGAACCTGGGTAAATCGTTCGTGTGCTCCACCTCGATTTACCCCTCGCGCGACAAACCGGCCGCTTGCTCCGCCTCGATCTGCTCTTTGCGCAACCTCCGCCCCCCGCCGAACCAAAAGGGACCCGGTCCGCCGGTCCCATAGGTGCCCGTGGATCAGAAACCCTGGCATCTCTGGCGCGCCAGGTAGGGGGCGTCGAAGTGGTGTGAATCAGATCCGGCGTTCTTGCGGGCTAGATCTTCATCTTCTTCATCGATCTTCACCATCTTCATCAACATGCCGCCGAAGAAGAAAGTTTCGGAGGCAGCTGCTCCGTCCGCGCCGAGCCACCCACCGCCGGAGCAAACGGACGGTGGGGCAGGCGCCGGCGGAAGGGCACGCATCGACGAGGGAACTCTTGGTGTTGCCAGGTCCCAGGGCAAGGCTGCGCTGCCCATCGGCGGCGTGGCCGGCTCCCACAACGACCGGGCGCACTCCAAGACCTCGGCGTCCGTGCATGCGCCGCGCCCATCTCAGGAGGCACGGGACCGGCAGCGTCATGGTACCCACGGCGCCATGCGCTCGCTGGATCAAGATCGAGCTGGTGGATCCCGGAGCGCCCAGGACCACCATGCGCGTCAACAAGCTGGCGCGAGCGAGACACGGTCTCCTGGATGGGATACTGCTCCTTCTAACGTGGTTAGGAGTCCGAGCGTATCCCGCTCCTCGCACCGTTCGCTACCGCCGCCCGCCACCGCAGCGGAAGCTCTGGCACGAGCTCAGCTGCTCCTAGACTACCCTCCAGCGGCGGACAAGATCGTCGACTGGAGGGCCACTATCCAGAGTCTCATCGGCTTCGCCAACGGCGACACTCCTCGGCAGCCGAGCACGTTGCAGCCGCAGCGAGTCAGCCAGGCGCAAACCGGTGGAGACAAGACTGGTGGGGGTGCAACTACTGTGCACTCCCCACCCCGAAGGCCAAGATCGCCGACCCGCCGGATCCGCCACGACAGCGACTCCACCGCGTCGTCGGATCCGCGAGCTCGTCGCGACCAACGACAAGTTCTTCAAGAACGGCAGCGGGAAGACGCTCGTACACGCATCGAGCGCCAGAGAGAAGCGCGACGTCAGTCAGACCAGCGCGCTGGGCCCTCTGTCGACATGCATGCACCAGGGGAACCAGGCGACCTGCCGTACCCGGTAGGTTGCCCTGCGTTCACTCGTGAGCTGCGGCAAGTCCAGTGGCCCAGTACGAAGAACTTCAAGCCCGACGTACCAGAGAAGTACGATGGCAAGTTGCATCCGTCGGAGTTCATCAGCATCTACACCATCGCGGTGCAGGCTGCTGGGGGGCGAGACGACAAGATCCTTGCCAACTACTTCCCGCTGGTACTCAAGCCCAACGTCAGGTCCTGGCTCATGCACTTGCCGGACAACTCCATATCCTCTTGGGCTGAGCTGTGCCATCAGTTTGTTGGCGCCTTCACAGGCGGCCACAAACCTCATGGCCAAGAGAGCGATCTTCATTTGCTCGTCCAGAAGGAAGGAGAGCCCTTGCGCCAGTACATCCAGAGGTTCAGCCGTGTACACCACAACATCCCAAATATCCACCCCGCCGCGGTAATCAGCGCGTTCCATCAGAACGTGCGTAACCGCAGGATGCGGGAGGAGCTGACGATGTGCAAGATTCGGGACGTCAGCGAGCTTTATGCCCTGGCCGACAGATGTGCACGCGCTGAGGAGGGGAGGAAATTCCCCGGAGAAAGCACTGGAGCAGGAGGATCTGACAGTGAGGATGCCGCCCCGACAAAGAGAAGCCGGCGGCGCAACAACAGGAAGAAACAGAACAACGAGGTGCTGGTCGTTGAGCAGTCCGGCAATGAAGGTGACGCCACGAAGGCTACAGTTGGTAGCTCCAGCAAGGAAGTTGCCGCGTGCACCAACTGTCAGGCTGTGGCGGTCGCTGACAAGCGGGACGGCTCCGGCAAGAGGTACTGCAAGATTCACCGCACCAAGGGCCATGACCTCCGGAACTGCAAGAAGGTCGAGCAGCTCGTCCAGCAACAGAGGGCTGAGTACGAGCGGCGCGACAAAGAGAGAGCCCAAGGGGGTGCCGAGACACCTGGCCAGAAGCGCACCGGCCAGGAAGGACGCCGCGGCAAGGCCAAGCAGCGGCAAGGAGACAGATCTCCCCGCGGTCGCGACAACGACGACGACGACGGCGAAGATGAAGACATGGATGACATTGAGACCAGTGAGCAGGAGTTTCAGAAAGCCACAGAGGTCTTGTGCGTTGACGGGGGTGCTTCCCTGCATACCTCGCACCGCCAACTCAAACAGTGGGTGCGGGAAGTCAATGCAGCGGAGCCACCCATCGAATTGCGCAAGCTTCTGAAGTGGTCCACCACGCCTATCATCTTTGACATTGAGGACCACCCTGATCGCACAACCGCGGTCGGGTGTCTGCCGATGTTGGGGCCAGCTTAAACCTGATCTCCTCCGCTGTGCTCCGAAAACTCCAGATCCCTGACGGTGAGCTCGAAGAGACCGGCACATTCCAAGGAATCAACCCGGGAAGGAGCAAGCCGAAGGGGAAAGTCACGCTGCCGGTAACATTCGGTAGCGAGTTAAACTTCAGGACTGAGAGGGTCACGTTCGACGTTGCCGATGTCCCGTTGCCTTACAATGGGATAATTGGCCATCCAGCGCTCGCCAAGTTCATGGCGGCCTCTCACTATGCGTATAACGTGCTGAAGATGCCAGGCCCGATAAGCGTCATTTCTGTCCCTGGCAACAAGAAGGACGCTCTTATCTGTGCCGACAAGATCTACCGGGAAGCAGCAGCCACGACAGACCACGATCCGCTTGCCGCTGAAGCTCCCGGGACCAAGAAGACCAAGTCCGGCAGGAACTCTGGTGCCCACTCCGGCAAGCGCACCTCTTCGGAGTGCTGCGCTGCCGTCGGGGACGCGCCATCGAGCTCCACCGGCAAGAAGACCAAGTCCGGCAGGAACTCTGGTGCCCACTCCGGCAAGCGCACCTCTTCGGAGAGCTGCACTGCCGTCGGGGACGTGCCATCGAGCTCCACCGGCAAGAAGACCAAGTCCGGCAGGGACTCTGGTGCCTACTCCGGCGCGCGCACCTCTTCGGAGTGCTGCGCTGCCGTTGAGGACGCGCCATCGAGCTCCACCGGCAAGAAGACCAAGTCCGGCAGGGACTCTGGTGCCTACTCCGGCGCGCGCACCTCTTCGGAGTGCTGCGCCACCGTCGAGGACGCGCCATCGAGCTCCACCGGCAAGAAGACCGAGCCCAGCAAAAGCTCTGGTGCCCACTCCGGCAAGCGCGCCTCTTCGGAGTGCTGCGCTGCCGTCGAGGACGCACCATCGAGCTCCGCCGGCGAGCACAAGAAGACGATGGCGGCTCCGCCAAAGACGAAGAAGGTGCCCGCCAAGGAGGAAGGCGCTGGTGGTACCTTCGCCATCAGTGCCACGCTTGACCCTAAATAGGAAAGCGCGCTCGTTGCTTTCCTTCGGGCGAACATCGACGTGTTTGCGTGGCAACCGTCTGACATCCCCGGTGTTCCCAGGAAAGTGATTGAGCACCACCTTGCCGTCTGTCCTCATGCGCGGCCCGTCAAACAGAAAGTCCGGAAGCAGGCGGTGGAGCGCCAAGAATTCATTGCGGAGGAAATCAAGAAACTGGAAGCAGCAGGCCTCGTCAGAGGAGTACTCCATCCCACGTGGTTGGCCAATCCTGTAGTCGTGCGCAAGGCAAACGGGAAATGGAGGCTTTGCATCGATTTCACCGATGTCAACAAAGCTTGTCCCAAAGACCCATTTCCTTTGCCGCGCATCGACCAGATTGTTGACTCCACAGCTGGGTGTGATTTGCTTTCATTTCTTGATGCATACTCTGGGTATCATCAGATCTTCATGGCAGAGGAGGATGAAGAGAAAACTGCATTTATTACTCCATGTGGCACGTACTGCTTTGTACGAATGCCTTTCGGATTAAAAAATGCCGGTTCAACATTTGCAAGAGTAGTCCATATTGCTCTCGAGCCACAAATACACAGAAATGTGGAAGCCTACATGGATGATATAGTGGTCAAGAGCAAGGACAGAGCAACCCTGATCCAAGACTTGGACGAGACTTTTGCAAATCTGCGCAAGATCAGCCTCAAGCTCAACCCAGAGAAGTGCGTGTTCGGGGTTCCCTCCGGCAAGCTTCTCGGGTTCTTCGTGTCTCAGTGGGGAATTGAAGCCAACCCCGACAAGATCAGGGCCGTTGAGCATATTGAAGCCCCGAAGCGCGTCAAAGATGTTCAGAAACTTGCCGGTTGCGTGGCTGCTCTCAGCAGGTTTATCTCTCGGTCTGCTGAGCGCGCCCTGCCATTTTTCAAACTATTGAAAAAGGCAGGTCCAATGAAATGGACTCCGGACGCGGAGGCTGCGCTGCAAGACCTGAAGAGATACCTGTCCTCCCCTCCAATACTTGTCGCGCCTAAGCCACAAGAGAAGTTGCTGCTGTACATAGCGGCAACCAATCAAGTGGTTAGTGCTGCATTAGTGGCAGAGAGGGAGGCGGATGATGAGCCAGCAACCGCGGCAAGCGCATCCAGCGACAAGCAGGGGGCTTCCCTGACAAGCTCTGGTCCCGACAAAGATGAACCCGCGCTGATACACGAGGAGATACGGAAGAAAATGGTGCAGCGCCCAGTTTACTTTGTCAGTTCCCTCTTGCAGGGGGCTAGGTCAAGGTACTCTGGTGTGCAGAAACTGCTTTTTGGCCTTCTCATGGCCTCGAGAAAGCTACGCCATTACTTCCAAGCACATGAGATCACAGTGGTCACTCGCTTTCCGCTGAAGAGGATACTGCAGAATCCTGAAGCGACAGGCAGGATTGTTGAGTGGGCACTGGAACTGTCAAGCTTTGATCTCAAGTTCGAAAGCACTTCAACTATCCAGAGCAGAGCATTGGCAGAATTCATAGCGGAATGGACGCAACTCCGGACGAAGAAATCCCGGAGACGAGCATCCCCGACAAAGAAGCAAGCAAAGAGTGGCTGATGTACTTTGATGGTGCTTTCTCGCTGCAAGGCGCCGGCGCCGGTGTGCTACTTATCGCGCCCACCGGAGAGCACCTCAAGTACATAGTCCAGATGCACTTTCCCAAGGAGCAAGCAACAAACAATACTGCAGAGTATGAAGGATTGCTTGCCGGTCTCAGGATCGCAGCAGACCTTGGGATTAAGAAGCTCATTGTCAGGGGTGACTCACAGCTTGTCGTCCGCCAAGTAAACAAGAATTATCAGAGCCCGTTGATGGAAGCTTACATCGACGAAGTGAGAAAGCTAGAAGAGCGCTTTGACGGCCTGCAAATGGAGCACGTTCCGAGAACTGAGAACGCCATTGCTGATGGCCTGTCAAAGTGCGCTGCACTTAAGTTACCTGTGGAACCAGGGACCTTTGTGCTCAAGCTGACTCAACCGTCCGTAACACCATCAACTGGACAAAGCAAGAAGAGGAAGTTGATTCCTGGTGGCTACCTGCCGGCAGAGCTTCCCGAAGCCGCCGCTAAGAGGGTCCCCAAGATCAACACCGAAGGCGCCGGTGAGCCAGATGCTCCGGCAAGCCCTAGGGTTTGTTCCATTGAAGCTGAAGCTCCCGACAAGCTTGCCGCGGAACGTCAAGCTCCGGCAGAGACACGGCTTCTCGCCGTCGAAGCAGATGTTCCCGCAGCAACCCCCAAGATCAACGCCAAGAGCGCCGGTGAGTCGGATGCTCCGGCAAGCCCTAGGGTTTGTTCCGTTGAAGCTGAAGCTCCCGGCAAGCTCGTCGCGGAACGTCAAGCTCCGGCAGAGACACAGCTTCTCGCCGTAGGAGTGGACGTTCCCGCAGCAGCAAAGCTGCCTTTAGTCCTTGTTGTTGAGCCACAGGCTCCAACAAGGGCGCAGCAGATTGTCCGTTTCCTTCAGACGGGAGAACTTCCCAAAGAACAAGAAGAAGCCGAAAGAGTAGCCCGGCAATCAAGTATGTACCAGTTCGTCGACAAGACGCTGTACAGAAGAAGACTCAACGGTGTGAAATTGAGGTGCATTCCCCGGGAAGACGGACATAAGCTATTGGCAGAGATACACGGAGGCGTATGTGGTCACCACATTGGCGCAAGAGCACTCGTCGGCAAAGCATTCCGGCAAGGTTTCTTCTGGCCAACAGCCCTCCAGGATGCAACTGCACAAGTAACCAAGTGTGAAGCGTGCCAGTTCCATTCCAAGAAGATACACCAGCCAGCTCAAGCTCTCCAGACGATCCCTTTATCCTGGCCATTTTCGGTCTGGGGGCTCGACATCCTCGGCCCCTTCCCCCGAGCTGTCGGGGGCTTTGAGTACTTGTACGTCGCAATCGACAAGTTCACAAAGTGGTCGGAAGTGGAACCAGTGAGGAAGGTGACCGCACAGTCAGCCGTCAAGTTCTTCAGGTCGATTGTTTGCCGCTTTGGGATCCCTAACCGGATAATCACCGATAACGGCACACAGTTCACGAGCCACGCCTTCATGCAGTACGTCCAAGATCTCGGCGCCAAGGTCTGCTTCGCCTCTGTTGCTCACCCAAGGAGCAACGGTCAAGCGGAGAGGGCAAACGCCGAGGTGCTGCGCGGGCTCAAGACCAGAACTTTTGACAGGCTGCACAAGTGTGGAAGAAACTGGATCGAGGAGCTACCAGTGGTTCTTTGGTCGATCAGAACGACACCAAATCGAGCCACTGGACAGACACCCTTTGCTCTAGTCTATGGAGCAGAGGCAGTTACCCCCACGGAACTCGTATACGGGTCACCTCGAGTGCTCGCTTATGATGAGCTTGAGCAAGAGCGGCTGCGGCAAGAGGACGCGCTGCTCCTTGAGGAAGATTGTCTCCAGGCTGCTGTGCGAGCTGCTCGCTACCAGCAAGCTCTGCGCCGCTACCACAGCCGCAGAGTCAATGCCAGGAGTCTCGAGGAAGGCGACCTTGTTCTTCGGTGCGCTTAGTCCGCCAAGAATTCCAACAAGTTGACGCCGAAGTGGGAAGGTCCTTACCGGGTGAGACGAGTCACCAGGCCTGGCGCTGTCCGCCTGGAGACCGAAGACGGTATTCCAGTGAGCAACTCCTGGAACATCGAGCATCTTCGCAAGTTTTACCCGTAAGGCGCGGTTGTCGGACCCCGTCCGGCAACCACCTCTCTGTGCAAGTCTTGCTGCTGCTGCATGTAATCCTTTGTACAGAGCCAGGCGCAGACCCTGGCGCAGAAACAGATATCCTCACGGAACTCGTATACGGGTCACCTCGAGTGCTCGCTCATGATGAGCTTGAGCAAGAGCGGCTGCGGCAAGATGACACGCTGCTCCTTGATGAAGATCGTCTTCAGGCCGCTGTGCAAGCCGTCGCTCCCAGCCCGTGCCAGAAGCTTCGAGGAAGGCAACCTTGTTCTTTGGCGCGTTCAGTCGGCCAAGATCCAAACAAGTCGACGCCGATGTGGGAAGGCCCTTACCGGGTGAAACGAGTCACCAGGCCTGGCGCTGTCCGCCTGGAGACCGAAGATGGCACGCCAGTGAACAACTCCTGGGACATCGAGCCTCTTCGCAAGTTTCGTTCGTAAGGTGCGGTTGTCGGACCCCGTCTGGCAACCACCTCTCTGTGCGAGTCTTGCCGCTGTTGCATGTAAACCTCTGTACAGAGCCAGGTGCAGACCCTGGCACCAGAAAATGAAGCGCTGCATACCCCGGGGGCTATAGCATGCATGCTAGATTGAGTCTGAGTCTCGTCCTTGGTTAGGGTCGATAGTCCCTAACAGCGGCTAACCCCTAGCTTAGAGGTCGAGAGTCCGTCCCTTTGCTTTTCCTTCGTTCGCAGGGCTCACACGTCCTGGCCAGGCCACCTGGAGACGAAAAGGAGAAGAAGGGCGCACCGGCACCTGGGCCCCGGCAAGAACGCCGGGGGCTGCGAACGCCAAGATGTCACCCCCGGCAAGCCAGAGTTGCCGGGGGTTGCGATATCAAATAAGTTTTCATCCCTCTTCATGCATCCTCTTATGGACTGGGGAATGCGAAACCCCGTTTCTTCCCGGAAACTGCCGTGCTCCCCCAACTCCAGGCCCTGGAGCGCGTTCCCGGGGCCAAGTTCGGTCGTAGTCGCGGCAGCAGAAGGGATGAAACGAGGAGGCCACGCCCACCTCGTTCCCACCTCCGTCAAAGGCGTGAGAAAGGTTGAGCGGCGTGGGAAGGCGGCAGGGCTTGTTGTCGAGGAATGGAATGCCTGTCCGAGAGATACCAAGGATTTGCTCCTTGGCGTGGGTTCGACCCGCGAGGCAAATAACCCGGCAAACATCCCCTTTTCATTAAAAAACATCCCATACAGGTACAGTCCATAGAGGATGAAAAACATGAAAGAGAGGATTACAAAATACAGCTAAAGGCCCGAAGGCTTACAATTAAAAAGATAAGGTGCCTGTAATCCTTTTCCTGTCCCTCTCTTCAGGAGGTAGAACAAGCAGGCGAAAAGGGGAAAGGGGCGCCAAGGCGAGCTAAAGGTGCCAAAAGACACCAAGAGAACATCCGGGGGCCGGACGGAGATGGCAACGCCGGGAGAAGGGTGCGAAGGAGGGGCGGCAGGACGTCAGCACGCTGTCGAGGGCACCACGCCCTCGTACTCCGACCTGACGGCCTTGTCGCCAGCCCTCTTCCTCTTCCCCTTCCACGACCTCCCTACGCCAGTCGCCCAAGGAGACGCCCCCGGGGAGTTCAAGAAGACGGCGCCGCGGATGATGGGGTCGCCGGTGCCGCATGAGACGGCGCCCGACACCTAGTCAGAGCCGCCGTCCTGCCGCCCGCCACCCTCACCATCAGTGCCGCTCTCCTCCTCGTCACTCTCGCTCGAGGAGGAGCCTTCGCTATCGGAGGAGCTGCCCACGCAGCACTTCGCCCGGGTGCCGAAGCACCCGAAGACCTTGACGGAAAGGAGATCGCCCTCCACCAGCTTAAAATGGAGGGTGAGTCCTCCCGTCAAGCTGTGGATGCGGGCGAACGTCTTCCACCCTCGATCGAGATACATCACACCAGGGGCTGGGAATGCCACGCGGACTCGCGTGCCGCTGATCCCACAGCCCCTCATGTGTAATCTCAGAGTCTCGGGTGGGTCCGACTCCATCGCGCCCGCGAACGGAGCCGGAAGCCGGAGGCGACGACGAGGCGCCCGGCGCAGCTTGACGAAGAAGTCGCAAGGGTTGTCCCCTATATGGACCGCCGCGGAGGGAGGAGCCGCCGGCGGGGGCGAAGCTGGCGCGTCGCCCCGTCCGCCTCTTCCCCGAGCGCCTCGACCTCGTCCTCGACCTCGTCCACGACCTCGCCCCCTCCCTCTTCCCCTTACGGCTGGCTCTGCCACCACGAGTGAGGAAAAGGGGAGGGAGCGCTGTCTGGCGGCGACCCTCGCCGCCACCGATGAAGGCCCAGGATTCCCTTTCTCCATGGCGAATGAGAGAAAGGGGAGCAGAAGCTGAAGAAAGGAGGAGACGGGAGAGTGCGGGCTTCGGTGCTCCCTTCCCGCTCCTTATAAAGGAGCGAAGTGGGAGCCCAGCCGCCCCGCTCAGCGAATCAAGGCACAGGAAGAACAGGGAGGCGGGCCGACCCGCCCCCTCTGCTCGCAACGGCCCAGGTTCCCGCTCCCGCCGTCCGCGATCCCAAATACATGGGAGCCGCGTGGCGGAGATGCAGAACTGAGGCGACGGATGGGGCGGCCTCACCCTACCCCGTGATCTCGGGGAGTGGGCGCTTTGGAAATCGCGCACCGGCCCCATCCAGTAAATGCGCCACGCCCCCACGCCAACCTCCGTTTGGAGGAGAGGGCGTGGGCCGTTCCCCTTCATCATGGCTTGACGCATGCTCGCGGGGCTTAGCCCCACGCGCGCGCGCCGCCCGCGTCACCCACGACGCCGCGTTCGACGCGCGCCGTTACAAGCGTGCGCGATGGAAACGGAGAGATATGCGGCGCGACCTAGGCCGCGCGTGCCCGTGCACTGTTTTGGGCCTGGCCCAACAGCGCTCGGCACCGTGTCTGGCCCAGGCCCGGGGGCTCCTGTCGGTGTACTAGAGTAGGGGTACCCTTGTACCCCGAACTTGTGCATGGGCAGTCGCAGCGTCCCGCGGCAAGGCCTGCCAGTTCGCCGCCAAGATTCCTTATGGTCCCTCTGAAGACCATTCAAGGACAAAGTACTCAAGACAAGACCCCGGCAAGAGGAGCTTGCCGGGAAAAAGGCAAGACCCCGGCAAGAGGAGCTTGCCGGGAAGGCCATCAGAAGCGTCCCAAGACCCCGGCAAGAGGCGCTTGCCGAGAAGGCCGTCCGAGGCATTCCAAGGAACTTGCCGCGGCGTGCTACGCGCCCCGACAAGGCCCGGTGAGCGACAAGCTCCCGGAAGCGACAAGTCGACAGCCGCGGCAAGGCGCTTGCCGCGGCAAGCCCCCACTCCACGCCCGCACTCCAGCACATCCACCCACGTGTCGCTCCGGGGTCCCTCCCGAGCGCACGTGGCAGGAGGCTGTGCAGCTAGGGGCGTGCGGTGGCACGAACGCGCTGACAAGACAACCACCGTGGCAAGACGGTGGCGTCCCTAGCGGTCCCTTTCGGTGCTGTCTAGGCGACACAGACGGGCATTGAATGCCCTCGTCCCCTGCCGTCAGGGTTAGGTATGATAACACTGTAGCAGCTAGCTGTGCCTACTACAGCACCTAGCTATGCCTACCCATGGCACCCTTTCCACTTTTGCCCTTGGCCCCCGTTGCTCTATGTCGGTAACCCCTTGAGTATAAAAGGAGGCCCGTGTGCAACGTAGAGGGGGTCGGCCACCTCGAGAACCCTCGCGAGGTTTAGCATTCCACACACTCACGCTCGCTCTCGCTCCCGAGCTAGAGATCAATACCAATCCACAAAGCAGGAGTAGGGTTTTACGCATCCTTGCGGCCCGAACCTGGGTAAATCGTTCGTGTGCTCCACCTCGATTTACCCCTCGCGCGACCAACCGCCCGCTTGCTCCGCCTTGATCTGCTCTTTGCGCAACCTCCGCCCCCCGCCGAACCAAAAGGGACCCGGTCCGCCGGTCCCATAGGTGCCCGTGGATCAGAAACCCCGGCATCTTGATATTCACAAACGACTAGAATCTGAGAGATGGCATTCAGATCACCCTTCTCATTGAGAGAAAACAGTTGAATGGTATCATCATGAGCGGCAAAGATGATCACATACTCAGACGAGTGTGTCAATTGAATCTGCCTGGCAGCACAATCAAGTTGAGCCTTGTTCTTAGAAAGCCAGTCCATGCCGAGAATTAGATCAATATCCGAGTTACCAAGGACCATTGGAGAAGACAGAAACTTATAGTCGCCCATCTTGATAGTAACATTTGGAACCATGGAGTTAGTGTTCATGCGTTTACCCTGTGAGACAACTGCTAACGGACTAGGCAAAACTTGGAAAGCCAAATCATGCTTAGAGTCAAATGGTCTTGAGATGAAACAATGCGATGCACCAGTGTCAAAAAGAACTTTTGCAGGAATATCATTAACAGGAAGGTTACCCATGATCACTTATGAAGAGTCCTCTGCCTGAGCTGCGTTCATCATGTTGACCATTGCAAACTTGGGATTATGCTTGACCACTGCATTGCTGGCAGATCTCACAGGAGGAGGAGGCGGAAGACACCTCTGATTGAAGCATTTGTTTGCATAGTGACCTTTTTGCTGACACTTGTTGCACGTAACCTCTGAGAGCGGACGGTGATACAGAGCACTTGATCTTGGAGCATGAGACGAAGCCTTGTTCTGAAAGCCTGGGTTGGGTGGGTGGGAAGATCCATTGCCACCTTTGCTCTTCTGCTGATAAGGCTGGCGGAACGGAGGAGGAGGAGGCAACCAGTACTTTTGCTACTTAGCTGCCACTTGAGTTGAAGAAGAAGGAGTTGCATCCCTAACTCTCTTCTTGGAAGCATCGCACTTGAGTTGAGCGGCCTCTTGCTTTAATGCCATGTTGTAGAATTCATCATACTTTTTCGGCTCAAAAAGCACAAGAGCTAGTTGCAGATCTTCTCTGAGGCCACCTCTGAACTGATAAATCATGCTCTTCTCGTCAGGGACGTCTTGCTTGGCGAAGCGAGCGAGCTTCTGGAACATGATGTAGTATTGGTAAACAGACAAACTGCCTTGCTTCAGGTTGCGGAACTCCTCACGCTTACTCTCAACAACACTCTAAGGAATGTGGTGAGCTTTGAAGTCTTGGCGGAAATCATCCCAGGTAATCACACGACCTCCTCTGGAATCTTTGTATTGTTGATACCACTCAGCAACTTGGTCTTTGAGTTGGTACGAAGCAAACTTGACAAAGTCCTCAGGCCCGACGTTGCTGCACTCAAAATGTTTGCAGATATCCACGAGCCAATCATCAGCGTCTGTGACCTTGATACATTTATTGAAGGTCTTTGGCTGGTATGCGAGGAACTGGTTGAGGGTAGCAAACTGAGTTTGATTGTTGCCATGGCCTTGATTTCCTTGGTTGCGCTCTTGCAAGAGTTGCATAATCAGCTGCGTGTTGGCGTTGGTAGCAGCCATCACAGCTTGCCATGCCTCTGAAGGTGGAGGTGGTGGCGGTGGTTCCGGATTCTGACACGTTGGAGGAGCCATCCTGAAGAGGGTGACATTCGTTAGCATCTTGAAAAACATATATTCAAGCTGAATCAAATGGATCGAAATTGCAACATATAGTCTTAACATTCGAACAAGAATGAACGAATGAATTCCAAATTAAATGGTCACACTTCCATAAATTGAGAAGCCACTTAGATAGAGGTAGATGAATAAAACGACAAGGTACGGACATGAACAAATACTTGGTAAGGATTACTCAATCACAAACCAAATATATGTGGAAGAAATACTAGAGCTACATGAATTCCCACCTATGAAACTCCCGAAACTTTCCGGTTACGCAATCAGGTGTTGGGGATACAGGGGAAGCATAATATCTCACCCAAAACTAGCAAATCCTACATCCAGCTGTATCCATCCTTCAACACAAAACCAAGAAACCTTCGGAAATCATTTACCTCAACCTTCGAAAAGCATCCGTTATACGAGTTATGGCAATACTCCCGAACTCCCGCCCCAGTACTGGGTGGCGTCGAGGTTATGTCACCAACAATTGCATAAAAGAGATTTTCGATGTCGGCGAAACTCAGGTATTCCAGAACTTCAACGATAAAATTGTGACAACAACACCTCGGAGCTCAACTCCCGGGGACACTGCCACAACCCCTAAATGTCAGGAGCACCAAGAACAATGTTCTCGTCACAAAACCATTAGAACGATTCCAAGATACCCGCGTGATTCTAAAAAAATTAGTGAAATTTGAGAAGAGAGGAGTCAAAACTCTACGTCAGGATGCCTCACCATAGCGACGAAGGGACTGAGGAGTAAAAAGAATCCTACTCTCCGATATATATAATCCTAAAAGACTCAAAGCATTTTTTTCTAGACTCAACAACGCCAGCGATTCGATCAAGCAGGGGGCTCCTAAGTAGGGAAGGCTCTGATTACCAACTTGTAACACCCACGATGCGGCTATATCTCCCACGTGTCGGAGCACGACTTAGAGGCATAACCGCATTGTAGGCATGTCGCAAGAGGGGTAATCTTTACACATCCCATGTACTGAATAAGAAAGAGATACAGAGTTGGCTTACAATCGCCACTTCACACAATACATAAATATAGCATTACATCATCCAGATACAATCAAGGTCCGACTACAGAACCAAAATAAAGACAACACCAAATGCATAAGATCCTCGATCGCCCCAACTGGGCTCCACTACTGATAGTCTGGAAAGGAAACGTAGTAACATCCTGAGTCCTCATCGAACTCCCACTTGAGTTCAGTCGCATCCCCTGGAATGGCATCATCGACACCTGCATCTAGTTTTGGAAGTAATCTGTGAGTCACGGGGACTCAGCAATCTCACACCCTCGCGATCAATACTATTTAAGCTTATGGGTAGGGAAAAGGTATGAGGTGGAGTTGCAGCAAGCACTAGCATATATGGTGGCTAACTTACGCAAATGAGAGCGAGAAGAGAAGGCCAAAGCACGATCGAGAATATATGATCAAGAAGTGATCCTAGAACTACTTACGTTCAAGCATAACACGAGACCATGTTCTCTTCCCGGACTCCGCCGAAAGGAGACCATCACGGCTACACACGCTGTTGATTCATTTTAATTAAGTTTAGTTTCAGTTTCTCTACAACCGGACATTAACAAATTCCCATCTGCCCATAACCGCGGGCACGGCTTTCGAAAGTTCAAAACCCTGCAGGGGTGTCCCAACTGAGCCCATCACAAGCTCTCACGGTCAACGAAGGATATTCCTTTTCCCATGACGACCCGATCAGACTCGGAATCCCGGTTACAAGACATTTCAACAAAGGTAAAACTAGACCAGCAAAGCCACCTGAATGTGCCGACAAATCCCGATAGGAGCTGCACATATCTCGTTCTCAGGGCACACTGGATTGTCCAAGATTCCGGTAGGCCAACCCAGAGTTGCCCCTGGTGGCCACCGGCTACTGACAGGTTGGACCAACACTCAAAGGAGCACTGGCCTCGGGGTTTAAAATAAAGATGACCCTTGAGATCGTGGAACCCAAGGGAAAAAAGCTAGGTGCCAAATGGTAAAACCAAGGTTGGGCCTTGCTGGAGGAGTTTTATTCAAGGCGAGCTGTCAAGGGGTTCCCATTATAACCCAACCGTGTAAGGAACGCAAAATCAAGGAACATAACAGCGGTATGACGGAAACTAGGGCGGCAAGAGTGGAACAAAACACCAGGCATAAGGCCGAGCCTTCCACCCTTTACCAAGTATATAGGTGCATTAAAGTAATCAAGATATAATAATGATATCCCAGCAATAAACATGTTCCAACAAGGAACAAACTCCAATCTTCACCTGCAACTAGCAACGCTATAAGAGGGGCTGAGCAAAGCGGTAACATAGCCAAATAACGGTTTGCTAGGACAAGGTGTGTTAGAGGTTTGACATGGCAATATGGGAGGCATGATAAACCATGTGGTAGGTATCGTGGCATAGGCATAGCAATAGAGCGAGCAACAAGCAAGCAAAGATAGAAGTGATTTCGAGCGTATGGTCATCTTGCCTGCAAAGTTCTCTGAGTTGACGTAAGCTTGATCCTCGTAAGCGTACTCAAAGGGTTCCTCAATCACGTACTCATCTCCCGGCTTTACCCAAAGCAAGAACACAAGAAAAGGGAACCACAATCAACCACGGTGCAATGCGCAAGCAACATGATGCAAAACATGGCATGAGATGCGGGATGTGATATGCAATGCATGTGCGTGCTCCGGAAGGAAAAGATTGAACCAGGACTCAACTTGGCAAACCAAGAGTTCCACTGGAAAGATGGGTTGATTTTGGTCGAAATCGATATAAAGATCACCGGAATCGGATGCACGGTTTGCAAATGGCAAGCAAAACAATAATGGCATGATTCTGCGATTAACAACACGATGCCATCTAGAATGCAACAAGAAACTAAGCTACTGCACTCCAATATAGCAACAAAGCACATGGCAGTGATCCACTCAAGATTCTTGACAAAAGATGAACACTGAGCTATGGCTAAATCACACAATAGCAGGCTCAAACAAGCATGGCAAAAGTGCAAAAGATATCAGCATCTCAGACTTAGTGAAAATAACATGTCCGGATTTAACATCAGGAAGCAATGTTTAGAGCAAGATAACAACATGCTACAGGAACATATCATGGCAAATTAAGGCATGGCATGAAACTACTCAAAGCATATAACAAAATTCCCTTACTGACCATAAGCCAAAAAGGATCAGAAGATACAATGGCAACCATGTAAACATAGCATGTTTCGTTAACAGATTCAGATTTGGCAGAAAACTGGACATGGCATAAACAGAGTTACGTAGGCATGTTTGCGAGCTCGATGCACTCACCACAAGGCATTGCATGACCAACTAAGCATACACCCAGAAATAAGACATGTTCAAGTAGCTAACCATGGCAAGAACCAACTCATAGCATGCAAGGATAAACTACAACAACCTTGGCAAAATTGAATAACATGTAAACAACCTGCCAGGAACATTTTATAGCAAAAGTAGAACAAGATTGAGTCATGCTAGGGTACTCCATAATTGCAAACAAAGACATGGATGGATGGAACATAACAATATCTCAAATTCATGCTTACTAAACATGCTCAAAAGAGGCATGGATCACAATGTAGCAACATGAATACATGGCATAAAAATAACATCAGGGAAATGACTTAGAAGAATTCCAAGTCCCTGAAATCAGAAACATCACGAGAGATACTTTGCATGCCTGTGCTAGTCACCACATTGATCACAAAAATACATGGCATACACCCCTGTAAAGATGGCATGGCATAGCCCAAAACACATGTAGGGTTCAAGTTCATAGGAGGAACACATTAATCATGTCAAAAATGACAAATGCTCATAACCTGATAAGAATTAGGAACTAACATTTTATAGCACTCTTGCAACAGCATTTAGGGCACCAAGATGGACTCAAACAAGCATGGTGCAATGGAACAAAATGAAGAGCACATCTGCACGAACAATTTGATATATTACACGCCCAGAACGGAGCTACGAATGATGAGATATGATGCCATGAACATGCCTAGAAAATATTAGAAACTGGGGACTTAGTGGAAATTCAACCTCGAGGTAAAAGTCAACGGGCACGGGAACCGAGGCTCGCCAGCGCGGGACTCGCCGGAGATGGCGGGGAAGGAGGCGAGGCTCATCAGAGATGGCGGATCCCGTCGCGGGGAGGCGGAGGAGGTCGCCGGCGGGCGCGGGGTGAGGCCGGGGATGATCGGGTGGCGGTCGGCGAGCTGGGCGGTGAAGAACCGGCGAGCTGGGCGGCGGAGGCCCGGCCGAGGCGCGCGGCGGCGCAGGCGGCGGCCTGGCGCGATGGCGGCGGGGAGACGCGGGCCGGGGAGGGCCCCGCTTGGGCCTGGCGGGCCGGCGAAGTGGGCGCGGGCGACGGGCGACTCACGAGGCGACACGTGGCGGCGGTGCGGCGGAGTTGGACATGTCTGGCCGTCTCGGACGTGTCCGGCGGCGGCGGGGAAGAATTCTAAGGTTTGGACTGCGGGAATTTCGGAGGGGATCACCTATTTATTGATTCTGGGAGTTAGGAGAGTCCAAATGAGGTGCGGTTTTCGGCCTCGCGATCATGATCGAACGGCCGAGAGGATGGAGGGAGTTTGGAAGGTTTTTGGGCCACTTTGGAGGGGTTTTGGGCTGCAACACACACGAGGCCTTTACTGTTCCTCGGTTAACCGTTGGAGTATCAAACGAAGTCCAAATGGCACGAAACTTGACAGGCGGTCTACCGGTAGTATACCAAGGCCGCTTGGCAAGTCTCGGTCCAATCTGAGAAGGTTTAACACTCGCACACAAAAAGAGGCAAAAGGGGGACGCCGAAGGACATAGGAGTGCCGGAATGCAAAACGGACATCGGGGAAAAAATGCTCGGATGCATGAGACGAACACGTATGCAAATGCGATGCACATGATGACATGAGATGAGATGCATGACAAGGACAAAAGCAAAACAAAGACAAAACCCAACCACGAGGGAATATCATAACTTAGTGCCGAAAATGGCAAGAGTTGGAATACAAATATGGCAACTTACATACGGGGCGTTACACGTGGATTTGCCACAAATACGATGTCAACTACATGATCATGCATAGCAATATGAAAATTATGGAGTGTGTCATAATAAACGGAATGGTGGAAAGTTGCATGGCAATATATCTTGGAATGGCTATGGAAATGCCATAATAGATAGGTATGGTGGATGTTTTGAGGAAGGTATATGGTGGGTTTATGTTACCGGCAAAAGTTGCGTGGCACAAGAGAGGCTAGCAAATGGCGGAAAGGTCAGAGTGCGTATAATCCATGGACTCAACATTAGTCATAAAGAACTCACATACTTATTCCAAAAATCTATTAGTCATCGAAATAAAGTACTACGCGCATGCTCCTAGGGGATAAATTGGTAGGAAAATACCATCGCTCGTCCCTGACCGCCACTCATAAGGAAGACAATAAAAAATATCTCATGCTCCAACTTCGTTACATAACGGCTCACCATACGTGCATGCTACGGGACTCACAAACCTTAACACAAGTATTTCTCAAATTCACAACTACTTACTAGCATGACTCTAATAGCACCATCTTCACATCTCAAAACAATCATAAGGAATCAAACTTATCATAGTATTCAATGCACTTTATATGAAAGTTTTTATTATATCCCTCTTGGATGCCTATCATATTAGGACTAATTTTATAACCAAAGCAAATTACCATGCTATTTTAAAGACTCTAAAAATAATATAAGTGAAGTGCGAGAGTTCATCAATTTCTATACAATAAAACCACCGCCGTGCTCTAAAAACATATAAGTGAAGCACTAGAGCCAATTTGCCTAGCTCAAAAGATATAAGTGAAGCACACAGAGCATTCTAATAAATCACGATTCATGTGTGTCTCTCTCAAAAGGTGTGTACAGCAAGAATGATTGTGGCAAAATAAAAAGAAAATGCTCAAATCGTACAAGACACTCCAAGCAAAACACATATCATGTGGTGAATAAAAATATAGCCTCAAGTAAAGTTACCGATAGACGAAGACGAAAGAGGGGATGCCTTCCGGGGCATCCCCGAGCTTAGGCTCTTGGTTGTCCTTGAATATTACCTTGGGGTGCCTTGGGCATCCCCAAGCTTATGCCCTTGCCACTCCTTATTCCATAGTCCATCAAATCCTTACCCAAAACTTGAAAACTTCACAACACAAAACTCAACAAAAAATCTCATAAGCTCCATTAGTATAAGAAAATAAATCAACACTTTTGGTATTGTTGTGAACTCATTCTTTATTTATATTGGTGTAATATTTGCTGTATTCCAACTTTTCCATGGTTCATAGCCCCGATACTAGCCATAGATGCATCAAAATAAGCAAACAACACGCGAAAAACAGAATCTGTCAAAAACAGAACAATTTGTAGTAATCTGGAGATTTCGAATACTCCTTTAACTCCAAAACTCCTGAGAAATTAGGACGACCTAAGAAATTTGTTTACTAATATCCTGCAAATAGAATAAGTATTTTATCGTGCCTTTTCTAAAAATGAAAACTAATCTCCTAAGCACAAAAGTTTTTGTTTTCCAGCAAGATCAAATCAACTATCACCGTAAGCTATCCCAAAGGTCTTACTTGGCACAAACACTAATTAAAACATAAAACCACATCTAACCAGAGGATAGATGAATTATTTAATGCAAAACAGGACCTAAAAAGCAAGAACAAAAATAAAATTGGGTTGCCTCCCAACAAGCACTTTCTTTAAAGCCTTTTAGCTAGGCATTGATAATTCAATGATACTCACATGAAAGATTAAGAATTGAAGCACAAAGAGAGCATCAAATAGCACGTGAAAAACACATCTAAGTATAAAATATTTCCTATGCATAGGCATTTTATAAGAAAACAAATTAGCAAGACAAACAAAAACTAGCATATGCAAGGAAGAAGTGAGAAACAATAGCAATCTCAACATAACGAGAGGTAATTTAGTAACATGAAAATTTCTACAACCATATTTTCCTCTCTCATAATAATTACAAGTAGGATCATAATCAAATTCAACAATATAGCTATCACATAAAATTTTCTCTACATGATCCATGTGCATGCAAAGTTGACACTCTTCCAAAATAGTGGCATTATAATTAACTAAAGTCACGATATCCACTTTTATCAAAAACTTCATAAGATCGAACATTATCCAAATATATGGGATCTAAAGTTAACACTCTTCCAAACCCACTTTCAGTATTATTGAAAACATTATTATCAATATCATATTCATCATGGGGCTTAAATAAATTTTCAACATTATAAGAAGAATCACCCCAATCATGATCATTGCAACACATAGTGGACATAGAAAAACTAGCACCCCCAAGCTTAGGGTTTTGCATATCATTAACATAATTGACATTAATAGAATTTATAATAACATCATTGCAATCATGCTTTTCATTCAAAGATCTATCGTGAAACACTTCATAAACTACTTCATCACAATTTTCAGATTCACGGATTTCAAGCAAAACTTAAAGATAATCTAGTGCACTCAACTCACTAGCAACAGGTTCATCATAATTGGATCTCTTGAAAAGATTAGCAAGTGGATGAGGATCCATAAACTCTTTGCTTCTGATTTTCAATAAACACACAATTATACCAAGCAAATGAGCAAAAAAAACCAAGTAAGACATAAGGGCAAATGAAAAGACGAATGGAAGAAGGGCGAAGAAAAGGTCAAATCTTTTCAAAAATTGTTTTAGAAGTGGGGGAGAGGAAAATGAGATGCGAATGGCGAATAATGTAATGCAAGAGATGAGAGTTTATGATGGGTACTTGGTATGTCTCGGCTTGGCGTAAATATCCCCAGCAACGGCGCCAGAAATTCTTGCTGATACCTCTTGAGCTTGTGTTGGTTTTCCCTTGAAGAGGGAAGGGTGATGCAGCAAAGTAGAGTAAGTATTTCCGTCAGCTTTTGAGAACCAAGGTATCAATCCAGTAGGAGACAACACACAAGCCACCGAATACCTGCACAAACAAACATCAACTTGCACCCAATGCAACAAAGGGGTTGTCAATCCCTTCACGGTTATTTGCAAAGTGAGATCTGATATAGATGGATAAACGATAAAGTAATATTTTTGGTTTATAGATCGGAAAGTAAAATTTGCAAATAAAGTAAATAGGAAACTAGAATTGTAGATCGGGAACTTATATGATGGAAAATAGACCCAGGGGCCATAGGTTTCACTAGAGCCTTCTCTCAATATAGAAAATATTACGGTGGGTTAACAAATTACTGCTGAGCAATTGAAAGAAAAGCGCAAAGTTATGATGATATATAAGGCAATGATCATGAATATATGCATCATGTCTGTATCAAGTAGACCGAAATGATTCTGCATCTACTACAATTCACTACAGGAATCAACTAATTTGCTGTCCGCCAAGGCGGACGGCAAAGGCATGGACGGCGGACGGCAAAATGCACCGGCAAAGAAAGGATTGGTAAAGAGCTTCTTTGCCGTCTACTTTCGTAAGCGGACGACAAAGGGGCCTTTGCCATCCGCGGCGGACGGCTAAGAAAACCCGACGACAATAAATTCTCCGTTAGTCCATTGGGTGGCTAACGGCAGTGTTTACCGTCCGCGGATGACGACAAATATCATCAGGCCTTTGCTGTCCACCTGACGACGTTAGTTGGACGTCACTTTCCAGCAAGTCTTTGCCGTCCGCTTCTGTACCCAAAGGCTTTGCTGTCCGCCACTGTAGGCAAACTGACCAAATGGGTCAGCTCCCAGGAAGCACAGTTGGCTGCCACGTGGCTTCTTTGCCGTCTGTCTTGGACGACAAAGAGCCCATTGCCGTCGGTGGCTGGCGGCAAAGAGCTTGCATTGGCTGACGGCAAAGAGCCTGCATTGGCTCTTTTTCTGTTTTTTTAATCCAACAATTTTCACACCAAATATATATGACATATATAGATATATTTCACAGGGTTACTTCACAGCAAACATATGACATATCCAACACATAAGTTTCATCGTACATACATATATAGTTCCATCCATTCGTACATAGCAAGTTGCACATACACATTGTTCCATCATAGCAAGCTAAGAATACTAGAAGATAATGAAAGAAAAAACAAGCACTCCATCATAGCAAGCTAGCTTCCGTGAAGTGAATGAGATCTGCAAAATGGCAAATAAGAAAGTTAGAAAAAGGTGACTAGAAGAAGAAGTATATGTCATTTATGCGCTAAGTTGGGTGAAATGGATCATTTATGAGCTAACTTAGGTGAAATGGATCGTTTATGAGCTAACTAAGGTGAAATGGATCGTTTATGAGCTAACTAAGGTGAAATGGATCGTTTATGAGCTAACGAAGGTGAAATGGATCATTTTAGAGCTAACCTAGGTGAAATGGATCATTTATGAGCTAACTAAGGTGAAGTGGATCATCTGAGAGCTAACTTAGGTGAAATGGATCATTTATGAGCTAACTAAGGTGAAATGGATCGTTTATGAGCTAACTAAGGTGAAATGGACCGTTTATGAGCTAACTAAGGTGAAATGGATCGTTTATGAGCTAACTAAGGTGAAATGTATCGTTTATGAGCTAATTAAGGTGAAATGGATCATTCTAGAGCTAACCTAGGTGAAATGGATCGTTTATCAGCTAACTTAGGTGAAATGGATCATTTATGAGCTAACTTAGGTGAAATGGATCGTTTATGAGCTAACTAAGGTGAAATGGATCGTTTATGAGCTAATTAAGGTGAAATGGATCGTTTATGAGCTAACTAAGGTGAAATGGATCGTTTATGAGCTAACTAAAGTGAAATGGATCGTTTATGAGCTAACTAAGGTGAAATGGATCATTTACGAGCTAACTTAGTTGAAATGGATCATTTATGAGCTAACCTAGGTAAGATGCATCATTTTAGAGCCAACCTAGGTAAGACGGGTCATTTTGGAGCTAAGCTAGGTAAAATGGGTCATTTTAGAGCTAACTTGGGTAAAATGGATCGTTTATGAGATAACTAAGCTAATTATGCCATTTTTGTCATAAGTAAGCTAACTTCGGTAAAATGGATGGTTTTGGAGGTCAGTAAGCTTATTAAGTCATTTTGCAGGAAATAAAGCTAAGTCTAGGTCTTTATGCATTTGTTAAGCAAAACACTAGAGAAACTTACCGTGATCATGGTGTTGGGTTTCGTAGTAATTTCAAAAAATTTCCTACGCACACGCAAGATCATGTGATGCATAGAAACGAGGGGGAGAGTGTTGTCTACGTACCCAACGCAGACCGACTGCGGAAGCGATGACACGACGTAGAGGAAGTAGTCGTACATCTTCACGATCCAACCGATCAAGCACCGAAACTACGGCACCTCCGAGTTCGAGCACACGTTCAGCTCGATGACGATCCCCGAACTCCGATCCAGCAAAGTGTCGGGGAAGAGTTCCGTCAGCACGACGGCGTGGTGACGATCTTGATGTACTACAGCAGCAGGGCTTCGCCTAAACTCCGCTACAGTATTATCGAGGTATATGGTGGCAGGGGGCACCGCACACGGCTAAGGAATAGATCACGTGGATCAACTTGTGTGTCTAGAGGTGCCCCCTGCCTCCGTATATAAAGGAGTAGAGGGGGGGAGGCTGGCCGGCCAAGGAGGAGGGCGCAGGAGAGTCCTACTCTCTCTAGGAGTAGGATTCCCCCCCCCCAATCCTAGTCGGAATAGGATTCGCGGAGGGGGAAAAGAGGAGGAGGGGGCCGGCCACCTCTCCTAGTCCTAATAGGACTAGGGGAAGGGGGAGGCGCACAGCCCATCTAGGGCAGCCTCTTCTCTTTTCCACCAAGGCCCACTATGGCCCATATAGCTCCCGGGGGGTTCCGGTAACCCTCCCGGTATTCCGGTAAAATCCCGATTTCACCCGGAACACATCCGATATCCAAACATAGGCTTCCAATATATCAATCTTTACGTCTCGACCATTTCGAGACTCCTTGTCATGTCCATGATCACATCCGGGACTCCGAACAACCTTCGGTACATCAAAATGCATAAACTCATAATGTAACTGTCATCGTAACCTTAAGCGTGCGGACCCTACGGGTTCGAGAACAATGTAGACATGACCGAGACACGTCTCCGGTCAATAACCAATAGCGGGACCTAGATGCCCATATTGGCTCCTACATATTCTACGAATATCTTTATCGGTCAGACCGCATAACAACATACGTTGTTCCCTTTGTCATCGGTATGTTACTTGCCCGAGATTCGATCGTCGGTATCCAATACCTAGTTCAATCTCGTTATCGGCAAGTCTCTTTACTCGTTCTGTAATACATCATCTCACAACTAACATATTAGTTGTAATGCTTGCAAGGCTTATGTGATGTGTATTACCGAGAGGGCCCAGAGATACCTCTCCGACAATCGGAGTGACAAATCCTAATCTCGATATACGCCAACCCAACATCTACCTTCGGAGACACCTGTAATGCTCCTTTATAATCACCCAGTTACGTTGTGACGTTTGGTAGCACCCAAAGTGTTCCTCCGGCAAACGGGAGCTGCATAATCTCATAGTCATAGGAACATGTATAAGTCATGAAGAAAGCAATAGCAACATACTAAACGATCGTGTGCTAAGCTAATGGAATGGGTCATGTCAATCAGATCATTCAACTAATGATGTGACCTCGTTAATCAAATAACAACTCATTGTTCATGGTTAGGAAACATAACCATCTTTGATTAACGAGCTAGTCAAGTAGAGGCATACTAGTGACACTTTGTTTGTCTATGTATTCACACATGTATTATGTTTCCAGTTAATACAATTCTAGCATGAATAATAAACATTTATCATGGTTATAAGGAAATAAATAATAACTTTATTATTGCCTCTAGGGCATATTTCCTTCACATGGAGGTGTAGGAGAGGGCTACTAATAATCTCGATCACTATCATCAATAAATGCATAATCATCATCATCACTATCATCAATGACGTGCTCATAGGGTTCAGTGACATCAAAATGTGGAAGACCACCTTGACGTAATCGGCCAAGCATTGATAGGTCATCCGCAGCAGTAACCTCTTCTTGTTCCGGCTCTTCTTGTTCCTCCTCTGGGGAGATGCCGGATTCACTGTCGCTGTCTACTTCAATGTTTTGGGGTGAAGTATATCGGTTCTTGAAACATTTTTTGGAAAGACGTGTCTCTTGGAAGAATTCTCCTTCATATGTGTCTGGGTTAATGTGAGGTTCATAATCCTCTTCCTTTGGGGGAGATAGTCTAGCACGTGGCGGCACTTCATAAACGACATCCCAATCTTTCAGATTTGGATTAGTTTGGCAGGCCCACGGTAGATAGAATACTTGGGTCGCCTGTTGAGCCGTAATATAGACATCAGGAACATCTAAATGGGTGCTTTGTTTGATTTCAACTAGCCCTATATGTTCATGAGTCCTTCTAGTCTCCTTCGGCTGAAACCAATAACATTCGAAGAGTACGACATTCAGTGGGTTGTCACCATAGAATAGAAGTTCATAAATTGCTTCAACTCTCCCATAAAACTCGGTACCTCCTTCGCCGATAGCAGATACACAACAATTTGTAGACTTTCGGTCGGCCATAGATAGCACTTTTCCATAGGTACGAAAGCAATACTCGTTGATGTCGTATTTGTCAAATGAACGGACCTTATAGTCAAAACCATTAGCGACTTGTCTCAATTCGGCGTCCATAGACTCTGAATTAGCCTACAAGTTTAATACGAAAGGATTGTTGCATTAGGCAGAAATTAGAGAATGAAATTAAATGGTCTAATAGAAATTACCATTTGTTTGAACCAAGAGATGAAACCGGGATAGCGGCCTCCTTGCTTTGCGAGAAGCTCATACTCTTTGAAGGAATCCTTTTGGATTACCGCTCCATACGAGAATATGGTGACGTATCGACTGTATGACCTATCCAGGAATAAGAGCAGTTCAAAGGAAATAGAAGTTGCGAAACAATGTACCGAGAACTTACTTGATGTATGTCCGCACTTCTGTCAGGTTGTTGAAGATATACAACGTAATGGTCCGCCATTCTTCGTTATCCAAAGATACTGGTTTCGAACCACTGGCTAGTGCGAGATTCTCTTTGAATAGGCTAACGTTGGATCCACCCTTTTGAGGTTCGTCAGCATTGTACCGAGGCTTCGGATTATGTAAATGACAATTTTTGGCTTCGTAGTGTGCTGTCACGAAGTTTGCCACCTCCTCGGTGATGAATGCCTCAGCCATCGATGCTTCAATTCTACATTTATTTTTCCATTTTTGTCGAAGCGTCTTCTGCATCCTCTTAGTTGGGTAGCACCAATGATTTTGCATGGGCCCCCCCAATCTTGCCTCGGTCGGGAGATGCAAAATCAAATGCTGCATTGGATTAAAGAAGCCCGGTGGAAAGATCTTCTCTAACTTGCAGATCAACTCCAGCGCCAACTCTTCCATTTCTTCTAGCACGCCAGGCGATAGTTCTTTCACACAAAGAACACGGAAGACATAGCTGAGTTCTGCCAGTACTAGCCATTCATCCTCAGGGATGAAGCCACGTAACATCACTGGCATTACCCGCTCAATCCATATGTGGCAATCATGACTCTTGAGACCAAATCTCTTCAATTTATCAATATTCGCTCCCCTCTTTAGATTCACTACATACCCATCGGGGAACATCAACTGTTGTTGCACCCACAAGATAATTTCCCTCATAGCTGGCCTTCCAAGATTGAACCATGCCTTTGGCTTCGTCCAGTTCTGCTTTCCTTTCGGTTCTTTCATGTTTTGTAACGGCCTATCACATAGCGCCTCCAGATCGACTCTAGCCTTAGTATTATCCTTTGACTTCCCATCTATGCCAAACAATGTACCAAAAAGTGCCTCGGCGATATTCTTCTCAGTGTGCATCACGTCAATGTTGTGTGGGGAAAGGAGGTCTTTGAAGTAAGGAACATAAGCATGTCTTGTGAGTCCAGGCGTGTTTAGAATTATACCCCTTGAAGTACCCTGACACTCTGGATCTAGCTCGAGAGCGTTTAACTGATCCAGGGTCTGTTGGCCTGTCAACGCAGGTGGTGCAGAGTTTTTGACAACTCTACCTCTGATGAAGTTCTTCTTGTCTTTCCTAAACTTATGGCGAGGATCCAGGAACTGTCTATGCATGTCGAAGCAAGAAAACTTGCGACCGGCCTGAAGCCAACGAACCTCAAGAGCTCCCTTGCATGTGGGGCACGGGAACCTTCCATGCACACACCAGCCAACAAATAGCGCATGTGCCGTCAAGTCATGCGTCGAGTACATGTACCAGACACGCATTATGAAGTTCTGTTTGCTATAAGCGTCGTATGTCTTGAACCCATTATCCCAGGCTTCTTGCAATTCGTCCTTAAGCGGCTGCATGTACACATTCATATTTTTTCCCGGATAGTTGGGCCCTAGAATTATCAACGTCAGGAAAATGTTATTTCTTTGCATAATCTGTCCGGGGGGAGATTGAGTGGAAAGACAAATACGGGCCAACAACTATATTGGGTTGCCGTTAGACCAAACACACTGAACCCATCCGTGCTTACGCCGACTAGAGGATGCCTCGGATCTGCCGCTTTGTCATCATGTAATTCATCAAACTTCTTCCATGCAACACCATCCGATGTGTGTACCATCATCAGATTCCCATCTGCATCTAGTTCGGTTCTTTCGCTCGTTTTGTGCCATGTCATCTGTCTGGCCGTCTCTTCAACCATGAAAAGACGTTGAAGTCTTGGTACGATTGGCATATACCGAAGAACACTAACGGGGATTTTGGTCTGCGTCTTCTCACCCATACCGTTGTTTACCACAACATACCTGGAAGACTTGCACGGAGGATTTTGTCCGACTGGTACAGGTTTGCAGGCATTACATGGCCTTTGGGTAGAAAGCGTCCAAATATTGTCATAATTGCGTCGTAGCATTCTCTGCCCAAGTTGAACTGAGCCTTCAGAGCCATTACTTGTGAGATGGCATCCAATTGACAAAGCTCAGTGTGCTTGTGGAGCGGACGTTTTGAAGACTCCAACATTTCATTGAAGGCCTTTGCAGATTCCTCCATCTCCTCGTCCGAATCCCGAGCATCATCCAAGTCTTGCACCATGTTTTCCATCCCGGTACCATGCTCGTCGGTGCGAGGACGAACCACCTCAACTCGGTCACGTTGGGTAGACTCACCATGAAATGTCCACACCGTATAATTAGGCGTAAAACCACTCTTCTGCACGTGTTTTCCCATTTCAGCCTCTGTCCTATTTTCCCAATTGTCGCACCGGGAATAGGGGCACCAGGTTTTCCTCTGGCCATTTGCAAATGCGGCTTGCACAAATGCCTTGGTTTTTGTGAACCATTCAGTGCTCCATTTGTTCTGACCAGTGTGACCGGTGAACATCCACGCACGATCACTCATATTGACTTTCAGAGCTACTCGACACACAACAAATATATATATAATTCACCATGTATATATTAATCAGTTGATCTAGTTTGTCAATTTTATTACGTCCATGCAACCTACACTCTAATAGGTAATGATAGGTCCTAATCCCACCAGAGTATGTGTAGATTGGGTTCCTTTTCCCATGCTATGCTCCGGATCCGACGCAAAATTTCGGCAGCACCTCCCCGGAGAACAACAGGGGAGACACTGACGAAATTTATGCGTCGGATCCGGAGCAAAGCATATGGGAAAACGAACCTAATCTACACATACTCGGGCTGTCCATGGATAGCGTTGGACAATTCGAAAGAATCACGGTTATATATATGCAAAATGCATGCATATTTGTAGATGTAACCCTTTCAAACGGGAGACACATAATGGTTACGCATACTGATGATTGACACCTATAGCTAGCAAGTTCCATTGGCACGAAGACCGGAACAGAGAAAATGAAGGGGGAGGAGGAGATGTCATTTGTGCTCACCAACGAACGCAGGGGCGGAGCTTGTCGAACGCACGGGGAATTCCTCAAACACCACACCCTCGCAGCGACGAAACAACTGCACATTTGAATCCACCCGATAAACACAAATATGTATGATGGTTTGCATAAAAAATCGAAAAATATACGACCTAACTCATAATTCACAAATATATGACCCCGCCGGCCTCTGGAAGGCCAAAGAGCACCTTCTACATATTCTTCTTTTCTTCTTCTTCTAGTTCTTCTTCTTCTTCTTCTTCTTCTTCTTCTTCTTCTTCTTCTTCTTCTTCTTCTTCTCCCCTCCTCTTCTTCTCCTGCACCTACACTTTCTTCTTCTTCTTGTTGTTCTTCTTCTTCTTCTTCTTCTTCTTCTTCTCCCCTCCTCTTCTTCTCCTACACTTTCTTCTTCTTCTCCCCTCCTCCTCCTCCCCCTCCTCCTCCTCTTCTTCTTCTTCTTCTTCTTCTTCCCCTTCTACATATTCTTCTTTTCTTCTTCTTCATCTTTTTTCATCTTTTTTCTACTTCTTTAATTATATGACTAATTATCTAAAACCCATGCACTAAATCTAACACTAACACATATATATCTAGCACTAAACCTAACACTAACAATTAAATAGCAAAAAAAAGAAAAAAATAACTCACGGGACCGCAGTGGCGGGTGGCGGTGGCGGCGGCGACGCCGGGCTGGTGGGGCGGCGGGGCGGCGGGGTGGTGGGGCGACGGCACAGGGTGGGGCGGCGGCGGGTGGTGGGGCGGCGGCGGGTGGTGGGGCGATGGCACGGGATGGGGCGGCGGCGGGTGGTGGGGGTGGCGGCGGGTGGCGGGGGCGGCGGCAGGTGCTGGGGGCGGCTGGTGGGGGTGGCGGCGGGTGGCGGGGGCGGCGGCAGGGGGTGGGGACGGCGGCAGGGGGTGGGGGCGGCGGCGGGCGGCGGGGGCGACGGCGTGGTGGCTCGGGGAGGAGAGGGAGAGAAAGAGAGATGGATCCAGGGTGGGGTGGGTCTCGCCGTTAGGTAGGTTAGGTCTTTGCCGTCCGCCAAACCTTTGCAGACAGCTTTTTTTCCTCTTTGTCGTCTGCTAGCTGACGACAAAGAGGGGGCTGTTAAGTTTGGATTAATCAGCTCGTTAGTAGGGACCACCACCCTCTTTGTCATCCGCTAGCTGACGGCAAAGAGTAGGCAGATGGGAAAGACCGTTCTTTGCCATCAGCCAATTCATTGCCGTCCGTTTTTTGCAAGCGGACGGCAAATACCTTCTTTGCCGTCAGCTAGTGAATGGCAAAGACTTGGCAGGCGGCAAATTAGCTAATTCCAGTAGTGATTACTCCACACATTGACCGACTCCTGCCTGCATCTAGAGTATTAAGTTCATAAGAACAGAGTGATGCATTAAGTAAGATGACATGATGTAGCGGGATAAACTCAAGCAATATGATGAAAACCCCATCTTTTTATCCTCGATGGCAACAATACAGTACGTGTCGGTGTTGGGTAACGCGGTATTTCAAAAAAATTCCTACGATGACGCAAGATCTTTCTAGGAGATGCATAGCAACGAGAGGGGAGAGTGTGTCTACGTACCCTCGTAGACCGAAAGCGGAAGCGTTTAGTAACGCGGTTGATGTAGTCGAACGTCTTCGCTATCAAACCGATCCTAGCACCGAACGTACGACACCTCCGTGTTCAGCACACGTTTAGCTCGATGACGTCCCTCTAGCTCTTGATCCAGTTGGGACGAGGGAGAGTTTCATCAGCACGACGGCATGTTTACGGTGATGATGAAGTTACCGGCGCAAGGCTTCGCCTAAGCACTACGACAATATGACCGAGGTGTGTAACTGTGGAGGGGGAAACCGCACATGGCTAAGAGAAGACTTGATGTGCCTTTGGGGTGCCCCATCCCACCTATATATAGGAGGGGGGAAGAGGAAGGCCGGCCCAAGGGGGGCGCGCCAAAGGGGGGAGTCCTACTTCGACTTCCGGTCCAAGTAGGATTCGGCCCCCCTTCCTATTCCAACTAGGAGAAGGAGGGAAGAAGGAAGAGGGGAGAAGGAAAGAGGGGGGCGCCGCCCCCTCCTAGTCCAATTTAGACCAGCCATGGGGGGGGGAGGTGCAGCAACCGCTTGAGGCCCTTCTCTCCTTTCGCCTAAAGTCCATCAAGGCCCAGTACTTCCCTAGGGGGTTCCGGTAACCTCCCGGTACTCCGGAAAATACCCGAAACACTTTGGAACCATTCTGATATCCGAATATAACCTTCCAATATATCGAACTTTACCTCTCAACCATTTCAAGACTCCTTGTCATGTCCGCGATCTCATCCGGGACTCCGAACAAACTTCGGTCATCAAATCACATAATTCATAATACAAATCGTCATCGAACGTTAAGCGTGCGGACCCTACGGGTTCGAGAACTATGTAGACATGACCGAGACACATCTCCGGTCAATAACCAATAGCAGAACCTGGATGCTCATATTGGCTCCTACATATTCTATGAAGATCTTTATCGGTCGAACTGCATAACAACATACATTATTCCCTTTGTCATCGGTATGTTACTTGCCCGAGATTCGATCGTCGGTATCATCATACCTAGTTCAATCTCGTCATCGGCAAGTCTATTTACTCGTTCCGTAATGCTTCATCCGGTAACTAACTCATCAGTCACATTGCTTGCAAGGCTCATAGTGATGTGCATTACCGAGAGGGCCCAAAGATACCTCTCCGATACACGGAGTGACAAATCGTAATCTCGATCTATGCCAACTCAACAAACACCATCGGAGACACCTGTAGAGAATCTTTATAATCACCCAGTTACGTTGTGACGTTTGATAGCACATAAGGTGTTCCTCCGGTATTCGGGAGTTGCATAATCTCATAGTTAGAGGAACATGTATAAGTCATGAAGAAAGCAATAGTAATAAAACTAAATGATCATTATGCTAAGCTAAGGGATGGGTCTTGTCCATCACATCATTCTCTAATGATGTGATCCCGTTCATCAAATGACAACACATGTCTATGGTTAGGAAACTTAACCCTCTTTGATTAATGAGCTAGTTAAGTAGAGGCTTACTAGGGACACTCTGTTTGTCTATGTATTCACACATGTACCAAGTTTCCGGTTAATTGAATTTTAGCATGAATAATAAACATTTATCATGATATAAGGAAATATAAAATAACAACTTTATTATTGCCTCTAGGGCATATTTCCTTCAGTCTCCCACTTGCACTAGAGTCAATAATCTAGTTCACATCGCCATGCGAGTTAACACCAATAGTACACATCGCCATGTGACCAACACCCAAAGTGTTTACTAGAGTCAATAATCTAGTTCACATCGCCATGTGATTAACACCCAAAGAGTACTAAGGTGTGATTATGTTTTGCTTGTGAGAGAAGTTTAGTCAATGGGTCTGCGACATTCAGCTCCGTATGTATTTTGCAAATCTCTATGTCTACAATGCTCTGCATGGAGCTACTATAGCTAATTGCTCCCACTTTCAATATGTCTCCAGATTGAGACTCAGAGTCCTCCAGATCGGTGTTAAAGCTTCCATCGACGTAACTCTTTATGATGAACTCTTTATCACCTCCATAACCGAGAAATATTTCCTTAGTCCTCTAAGGATAATTTTTACCGTTGTCCAGTGATCTACTCCTAGATCACTATTGTACCCCTTTGCCAAACTCATGGCAAGGCACACAATATGTCTGGTATATAGCATGGCATACTTTATAGAACCTATGGCTGAGGCATAGGGAATTACTTTCATTCTCTCTCTATCTTCTGTCGTGGTTGGGTTTTGAGTCTTACCCAACTTCATACCTTACAACTCAGGCAAGAACTCCTTTGACTGATCCATTTTGAACTCCTTCAAAATCTTATCAAGGTATGTACTCATCGAAAGTCTTATCAAGCATCTTGATCTATCTTTATAGATCCTGATGCCCAATATGTGAGTAGCTTCATCGAGGTCTTTCTTTGAAAAACTCCTTTCAAACACTCCTTTATGCTTTGCAGAAAATTCTACATCATTTCTGAGCAACAATATGTCATTCACATATACCTATCAGAAAGGTTGTAGTGCTCCCACTTACTTTCTTGTAAATACAGGCCTCACCAAAAGTCTGTATAAAACCATATGCTTTTATCACCTTATCAAAGCGTATATTCCAACTTCGAGATGCTTGCACCAGTCCATAGATGGATCGCTGGAGCGTGCACACTTTGTTAGCGGCTTTAGGATTGACAAAAACTTCTTGTTGCATCATATACAACTCTTCTTTAAGAAATCCATTAAGGAATGTAGTTTTGAGATCCATTTGCCAGATTTCATAAAATTTGGCAATTGCTAACATGATTCGGATAGACTTAAGCATCGCTACGAGTGAGAAAATCTTATCGTAGTCAACACCTTGAACTTGCGAAAACTTTTTGCGAAAATTTGCATCAGTGTCTGTCTTCCTCTTGAAGATCCATTTATTCTCAATGGCTCGTCGATCATTGGGAAAGTCAACCAAAGTCCATACTTTCTTCTCATACACCGATCCCATCTTAGATTTCATGGCCTCAAGACATTTTGCGGAATCTGGGCTCATCATCGCTTCCTCATAGTTCGTAGGTTCGTCATGGTCTAGTAACATGACTTCTAGAACAGGATTACCGTACCACTCGGGTGTGGATCGTACTCTGGTTGACCTATGAGGTTCGGTAGTAACTTGATCTGATGTTTCATGATCATCATCATTAGCTTCCTCACTAATTGATGTAGGAATCACTGGAACCGATTTCTATGATGAACTACTTTCCAATTCAGGAGAAGGTACAATAACCTCATCAAGCTCTACATTCCTCCCCCTCACTTCTTTCGAGAGAAACTTCTTCTCTACAAAGGATCGATTCTTAGCAAGGAATATCTTGCCTTCGGATATGTGAAAGAAGGAGTACCCAACAATTTCTTTTGGGTATCCTATGAAGACACACTTTTCCAATTTGGGTTCGAGCTTATCAGGCTGAAGCTTTTTCACATAAGCATCACAACCTCAAACTTTAAGAAACGATAGCTTAGGTTTCTTTCCAAAACATAGTTCATATGGTGTCATCTCAACGGATTTAGATGGTGCCCTATTTAACGTGAATGCAACTGTCTCTAATGCATAACCCCAAAACGATAGTGGTAAATCGGGAAGAGACATCATAGATCGCGCCATATCTAATAAAGTATGGTTACGACGTTCAGACACACCAATACTCTGTGGTGTTCCAGGTGGCATGAGTTGTGAAACTATTCCACATTTTTTTTAAATGAAGAACGAATTCATAACTCAAATATTTGCCTCCGTGATCAGATCATAGAAACTTTATTTTCTTGTTACGATGATTCACAACTTCACTCTGAATTTCTTTGAACTTTTCAAATGTTTCAGACTTGTGTTTCATTCAGTAGATATACCCATATCTGCTTGAATCATCTGTGAAGGTCAGAAAATAATGATATCTGCCGCGAGCCTCAACACTCATCGCACTGCATACATCAGTATGTATTATTTCCAATAAGTCAGTGGCTCGCTCCATTGTTCCAGAGAATAGAGTTTTAGTCATCTTTCCCATGAGGCATGGTTCGCAAGCATCAAGTGATTCATAATCAAGTGATCCGAAAAAGCCCATCAGCATGGAGTTTCTTCATGCGCTTTACACCAATATGACCTAAACGGCAGTGCCACAAATAAGTTGCACTATCATTGTCAACTTCACATCTTTCGGCATCAATATTATGTGTATCAATGTGATCGAGATTCAGTAAACCATTTACATTGGATGTAAGACCATAGAATGTTTTATTCATGTAAATAGAACAAAAATTATTCTCTGACTTAAATGAATAACCGTATCGCAATAAACATGATCCAATCATATTTATGCTCAACGCAAACACCAAATAACATTTATTTAGTTCCAATACTAACCCCGAAGGTAGAGGGAGTATGCGATGGTGATCTTATTAGCCTTGGAATCACTTCCAACACACATTGTCACCTCACCCTTAACTAGTCTCTATTCATTTTGCAACTCCTGTTTCGAGTTACTAATCTTAGCAACTGAACCGGAATCAAATACCCTATGGTTACTATGAACACTAGTAAAGTACACATCAATAACATGTATATCATATATAATTTTGTTCATTTTGCCATCCTTCTTATCCGCCAAGTATTTGGGGCAGTTCCGCTTCCAGTGACCATTTCCTTTGCAGTAGAAGCACTCAGTTTCAGGCTTGGGTCTATCTTTGGGATTCTTCATGGGAGTGGCAACTTGCTTGCCATTCTTCTTGAAGTTCCCTTTTTTTCCCTTACCTTTTAATTGAAACTAGTGGTCTTGTCAACCATCAATACTTGATGCTTTTCTTGATTTCTACCTTCGCCAATTTCAGCATTGCGAAGAGCTCGGGGAATCGTTTCGTCATCCCTTGCATATTATAGTTCATCACGAAGTTCTAGTAACTTGGTGATAGTGACTAGAGAACTCTGTCAATCACTATCTTATTGGAAGATTAAATCATACTTGATTCAAGCGATTGTAGTACTCAGACATTCTGAGCACATGCTCACTGGTTGAGCTATTCTCCTCCATCTTGTAGGCAAAATACTTGTTAGAGGTCTCATATCACTCGACTCGGGTATGAGTCTGAAATACCAATTTCAGCTCTTGGAACATCTTATATGCTCCTTGGCGTTCAAAACATTTTTGAAGTCCCGGTTCTAATCCGTAAAGCATGGCACACTAAACTATCAAGTACTCATCATACCGAGCTTGCCAAACATTCATAACGTCTGCATCTGCTCCTGCAATAGGTTCATCACCTAGCGGTGCATCAAGGACATAATTCTTCTGTGCAGCAATGAGGATAATCCTCAGATCACAGACCTAGTCCGCATCATTGCTACTATCATCTTTCAACTTAGTTTTCTCTAGGAACATATCAAAAATAAACGGGGAGCTATAACACAAGCTATTGATCTGCAACATAATTTGCAAATACTATCAGGACTAAGTTCATGATAAATTAAAGTTCAATTAATCATATTACTTAAGAACTCCCACTTAGATAGACATCCCTCTAGTCATCTAAATGATCATGTGATCCATATCAACTAAACCATGTCCGATCATCACGTGAGATGGAGTAGTTTTCAATGGTGAACATCACTATGTTGATCATATCTACTATATGATTCACGTTCGACCTTTCGGTCTTAGTGTTTCGAGGCCATATTTGCATATGCTAGGCTCGTCAAGTTTAACCCGAGTATTCCGCATGTGCAAAACTGGCTTGCACCCGTTGTATGTGAACGTAGAGCTTATCACACCCGATCATCACGTGGTGTCTCGGCACGACGAACTGTAGCAACAGTCCATACTCAGGGAGAACACTTATACCTTGAAATTTAGTGAGGGATCATCTTATAATGCTACCTCCGTACTAAGCAAAATAAGATGCATTGTCGGAGTAAATAGCCATGGGTAGCCTAGCCGGCTTCCCATGGCCCTTCTGAAAAAATTACGAGCCCGTCCGGCTCTCAAGAATCCAAGACATGGGGCCGCCTTCCCCTTGCTGGCTGTCACCCAGGCCGGCTTTCGGAAGGAGGCCCGACTTTAGCCCTCATCAAGAAAGCCATGGGAGGGCCGACTTCGAGAAGCCGGCCGCGAGGAGGCCGACTCCAAGAAGCCGGCTCCCATAAAGCGGTCGAGACCGTACCCTCAAAGTTTGCATCCACCTAGCGGCGATGTGACGGGCCGTGGCTACAGTGAAGCCTGCCACCCCCGAATCCCGGAGCGCGCCTGGCACAGTGCGCCGTACGGGTGGCCATGACCTGTCCGGCGCGGCACTGTTGCCACACCGACCCTGATGTCATCCATGACGGGTTACCAGTACGGCCCACAGGCGGTGGGTCCCTTCGGGCAGAGAGACACCCGAAGGCGGCCACGCCTCCCCCAGTCGGCCCGAGACGGAGCCGGCTCTCTCCAGCCGGCTTGCCACCCCCTCGAAGGAGACGCCCCATTAAGGAGACAAGACGCGGTGAGGCTACAGTGGACACCCGCCGAACGGCAGCACTGTAGCCATGCTTACCTCGGCGAAGCCATCGTCACCAAGATTGAGCAACAGTAACCAGCCACCGACAAGGCCCTGGACAGTGGGGCCTGCCTGTCGACTAGGGAGCCGGCAGCCGGCGGGACCCAGCAGCCGGCGGGCCCCAGCATCCGGCGCAGAAGCCGGAGAGCGAAGACACAGACGGCAGGGCCCCACGCCTAGCCGGATTACCATTGTACCCCCGGGGGGTAGGCCTATATAAACCCCCCGGGGTACCCATGCAAAGGGTTGGACCCCCAGCTAGTTTTGGACACCACACAAGGAGAAGAAGCAAGCTAGCCGTGCCCTTCTTCCTCCTCCCACCGAACAGCTCAAGGAGCATTGTGTAGCTACTTGTCCATCTAGTGATCATGCGGAGACCCCGCAGAGCAGCAGTAGGGGTGTTATCTCCACGGAGAGCCCCGAAGCTGGGTATGATTCGCCGGCGTGCATGTCTTCGCCTCATCCCATTTCCAGGCACCGGCGACGTCTTACTGGCTCCCACAATGATAAGCCACCCGTTGGCATATGTCGCACCTACCACCCGACATTTGGCGCCCACCGTGGGGCCAGGTGCACCGTCGTCCGAAGACCTGTTCTAGACGGGAACCCTTTTCCTCCCTAGCGAGCGTAGCCAGGCCGGCACGCCCGATGGCGCTTGCCATGACGCGCTGCGAGGCGTCACCAGCATCTGCGCGGCGAGCAGCCTCGCCAATCTCCTCGACGAAACCCTCATCTCCGACGAGCTCGCCTCCGATGCGGGCACCAACCACCTCGCGAACCTCCTCAGCCAGCTCCATGTCTCCAGTGGGCCCGCTGTGGATCTGGAGTCGGTTGGCTCCACCGACCCGATGCCTGTCGACTCCGACACGGCCCCCTTTGACACCTTCCCCACCAACGTCGCAATCTACAATGACCCGCTTCCTCGGACCGACGGCCGCGATACGGCCATGGGAGGGGGGGGGGCGACCACCCCTTGAGGCCCTTCTCACCTTTCCCCTAAAGCCCATTAAGGCCCACTACTTCCCCGGGGGGTTCCGGTAACCTCCCGGTACTCTGGAAAATACCCGAAACACTTTCGAACCATTCCGATGTCCGAATATAATCTTCCAATATATCGATCTTTACCTCTCGACCATTTCGATACTCCTTGTCATGTCCGTGATCTCATCCGGTACTCCGAATAAACTTCGGTCATCAAATCACATAACTCATAATACAAATCGTCATCGAACGTTAAGCGTGCGGACCCTACGGGTTTGAGAACTATGTAGACATGACCGAGACACATCTCCGGTAAATAACCAATAGCGCACCTGGATGCTCATATTGGCTCCTACATATTCTACGAAGATCTTTAGGTCAAACTGCATAACCACATACGGTATTCCCTTTGTCATCAGTATGTTACTTTCCCGAGATTCGATCGTCGGTATCGTCATACCTAGTTCAATCTTGTCAACAGCAAGTCTCTTTACTCGTTCCGTAATGCATCATACCGTAACTAACTCATTAGGCACAATGCTTGCAAGGTTCATAGTGATGTGCATTACCTCCGATACACAGAGTGACAAATCCTAATCTCGATCTATGCCAACTCAACAAACACCATCGGAGCCACATGTAGAGCATCTTTATAATCACCTAGTTACGTTGTGATGTTTGATAGCACACAAGGTGTTCCTCCGGTATTCGGGAGTTGCATAATCTCATAGTCAGAGGAACATGTATAAGTCATGAAGAAAGCAATAGCAATAAAACTAAACGATCATTATGCTACGCTAGTGGATGGGTCTAGTCCATCACATTATTCTCTAATGATGTGATCCCATTCATCAAATCCCAACACGTGTCTATGGTTAGGAAACTTAACTATCTTTGATTAACGAGCTAGTCAAGTAGAGGCATACTACGGACACTCTGTTTGTCTATGTATTCACACATGTACCAAGTTTTCGGTTAATACAATTTAGCATGAATAATAAACATTTATCATGATATAAGGAAATATAAAATAACTACTTTATTATTGCCTCTAGGCAATATTTCCTTCAGTCGGTTCCCCTTCTGTCACTAGGATCGAGCATCGCAAGATTGAACCCAAAGCTAAGCACTTCTCCCATTGGAAGAAAAACCAATCTAGTTGGCCAAACCAAACCGATAGTTCGAAGAAACTTGCAAAGATACCAAATCATGCATATAATAATTTAGAGGAGATTCAAATAATATTCATAGATAAGCTGAGCATAAATCCACAATTCATTGGATCTCGGCAAACACAACGCAAATAATTATTATATATATCGAATAGAACATCGAGAAGAACATGGTATTGAGAATCAAAGAGAGAGAATAATCCATCTAGCTACTAGCTATGGACCCGTAGGTCTGTGGTAAACTACTCACGCTTCATCAGAGTGGCAATGGTGTTGATGTAGAAGCCCTCCATGATTGAATCCCCCTCCGGCAGGATGCCGGAAAAGGCCCCTAGATGGGACCTCACGGGTACAGAAGGTTGCGGCGGTGCAAAAGTGGTTTCATGGATCCCTTGGAAGGTGTTGGGGTATTTGAGAATATATAGGTGGAAGAAATAGGTCGGTGGAGTCACGAGGGGCCCACAAGGGTGGAGGCGCACCCTATGTTGGTGTCAAAACAGGCGGATCTTAGGTAGGGGGTCCCGAACTGTGCGTCTAGGATTGATGGTAACAGGAGACAGAGGACAAGATGTTTACCCAGGTTCAGGCCCTCTCTATGGAGGTAATACCGTATGTCCTGCTTGATTGATATTGATGAATATGAGCGTTACAAGAGTTGATCTACCACGAGATCGTGATGGCTAAACCCTAGAAGCCTAGCCTATATGACTATGGTAATGAATATATCCTTTCCAGACTAACCCCTCCAGTTTATATAGACATCGAGGGGATCTAGGGTTTACATAGAGTAGGTTACATAAGAGGGAATTTTCATAGTCGGTCGCCAAGCTTGCCTTCCACGCCAAGGAGAGTCCAATCCGGACATAGGTACAGTCTTCGGCCTTCATATCTACACAGCCCATCAGTCCGACCCATGAATAACAGGCGGGACGCCCGAGGACCCCTTAGTCTAGGACCCCCTCAGTAGCCCCTGAACCTGGCTTCAATGACGAGGAGTCCGGCGCGTAGATTGTCTTCGGCATTGCAAGGCAGGTTCCCCCTTCCGAACTCCTAGTTGATCTTCAGATGTAATGATTGTATCCGGACTTGTATGCACAACCGTAGAGGATATAATATTTCATGGGCTCAACCCACTGACCACTTTTTGGTAATATGGCACCACGACTGCCCGGCCTTTGCTTGCGAACCGTTTTAGCCGGCCCGTCGCCCCACGTCCCAGGACGTGGCCTTATTGGCGCATCTTATCCAAACAGAGATCGTGCCTCCCTTTTTTAAGGGATTCCTGTCGACCCAAACGTGGGTAACCCAACCGTCACTTGGGTACAACTCCTTGGAAACAAGCATGTTTTTGAGGCCTGAGAGGAGATGTTTGATATTTGCAGCCTTTATATAGGGGTACAGACCCGTCTTTTTATTCCACGCTTGCCTCTTCCTCAACCCCTGCTACCCCGAGTTCCAACGCCCGGGTTTCGGTCGCCACCAGCCCCAATCATGTTCGTATCTAGCCGTCAAGGCCGGTGGGTAGCTTCTTCTGTTACAGAGGAAGATATTGCAAAGCTTCGGGCGGTGAGGTACCTGACCGCTGAAATCCATCATCGGCTTCCTGCCGAGGGGCAGGTTATTCCCACCCCCAGATCCGGCGAGAGGGTCGTGTCCGTGTCCCACTTCCTCCGCAGGTTGGGGTTTGAACTTAACCCCTTCGTCCGAGGGCTCATGTTCTATTACGAGATAGACTTCCACAATTTGGCCCCGGACTCTATTCTTCTTATCTCGACGTTTATCGTTACGTGTGAAGCCCTCCTCCGAACTCCTCCGCACTTCGGCTTGTGGCTCAAGACCTTTGATGTAAAGCCGCGAGTGGTAGAGGGGGAGAAGGCCGAGTGCGGCGGCGCTACAGTGAGCAAGCTTGCTAGCGCCGTTTGGCTGAAAGGATCCTTTGCCAAATCTTCCGATCTGTGGCAGCAGGGGTGGTTCTATATCACCGAGCCCCGCAGCTCCAAGTGGGCGACCGCGCCCGCATTTCGACCCAGCCCTCCAACTCAACTTGCATCGTTGATTAATAAGGGGCTAGATTGGGGATCAACGAATGATGTGCGAACTCTGCAAAGTCGCATCCGGAGCCTCATTGAGAGGGACATCAACATAGCCAACATCATTGAGGGAGTCCTGGATTAGGGGGTCTCCGGATAGCCGGACTATCTCCATTGGCCGGACTGTTAGACTATGAAGATACAAGATTGAAGACTTCGTCTCGTGTCCGGGTGGGACTCTACTTGGCGTGGAAGGCAAGCTAGGAAATACAGATATGGATATCTCCTCCTTTGTAACCGACCTTGTGTAACCCTAACCCTCTCCGGTGTCTATATAAACCGAAGGGTTTTAGTCCGTAGGACAACAATCACAACATACAATCATACCATAGGCTAGCTTCTAGGGTTTAGCCTCTCTGATCTCGTGGTAAATCAACTCTTGTACTACCCATATCATCAATATCAATCAAGCAGGACGTAGGGTTTTACCTCCATCAAGAGGGCCCGAACCTAGGTAAAACATCGTGTCCCCTGCCTCCTGTTACCATCCGGCCTAGACGCATAGTTCGGGACCCCCTACCCGAGATCCGCCGGTTTTGACACCGACATTGGTGCTTTCATTTAGAGTTCCTCTGTGTCGTCGCCGTTAGGCTTGATGGCTCCTACTATCTTCGATAGCGATGCGGTCCAGGGTGAGACTTTTCTCCCCGGACAGATCTTCGTATTCGGCGGCTTTGCACTGCGGGCTAATTCGCTTGGCCATCTGGAACAGATTGAAAGCTACGCCCCTCAGCATCAGGTCAGATTTGGAAGTTTGAACTACACGGCCGACATCTGCGGAGACTTGATCTTCGACGGATTCGAGCCATAGCCGGGCGTGCCGCACTATCGCGATGGGTATGACCTAGCTCTGCTGCCGAACAGTACCCCAGAGGCCGTGCCCGCATCAGCTCCGACCCTTAGTTCGGAGCCAACTGCGCCAATCAAGGACGGGTGGTTAGACACCGCCTCAGGGGCTGCAGTCTCAACGGCGATCGAGCCGAACACCAGCATAATCCTCTACGCAGCCCGTGACTCCAAGGTGCCGGACACTTTTTCTGACTCTGAACCGCCTGTGCCCCTGCCAATCGAATCCGATTGGGCGCCGATCATGGAATTCACCGCCGTGGATATCTTTCAGCACCCGCCCTTCGGCGACATTCTGAATTCACTAAGGTCTCTCTCTTTGTCAGGAGAGCCCTGGCGGGATTATGGCCAACAGGATTGGGATGTGGATGATGAAGAAATTCGATGCCCACCCACCACCCACTTTGTAGCCACTGTCGATGATTTAACCAACATGCTCGACTTCGACTCCGAAGACATTGACGGTATGGACGACGGTGTAGGAGACGAACATGAACCAACACCTATAGGGCACTAGAAAGCCACCTCGTCATATGACATATACATGGTGGATACACCCAAAGAAGGCAATGGCGACGGGATAGCGGAGGATGACCCCTCCAAGAAGCAACCCAAACGCCGACGTCAGCGGTGCCACTCTAAGTCCCGCCAAAGCAAAAGTGGTGATACCGGCACCGGAGATAATAACACTCCGGATAGTGCCGAAGAAAACAAAAAACCCCTCCAGCAAGATTTAGAGCAGGAGGATGGAGGAGCCAGCTCTCCCGAGAAAGCGGTAGACGGAGAAGACGAGGATGACAATCACATGCCCCCCTCCGAAGACGAGGCAAGCCTCGGCGATGATGAATTCGCCGTACCAGAGGATCCCGTCGAACAAGAGCGCTTCAAGCACCGGCTTATGGCCACGTCAAATAGCCTGAAGAAAAAGCAGCAGTAGCTTCAAGCTGATCAAGATCTGCTAGCTGACAAATGGACTGAAGTCCTCGCTGTCGAGGAATATAAACTCGAGTGCCCCTCCAAGAGTTACCCAAGGTGCAAGTTACTGCACTGACTGGAGGAAGAAGCGTATGAGATGGCTGATCGGCCACCTCGTGGCCGCGATAGAGAGGCATTCCAGCCAAAAGCTCAGCCTCCACCCCAAGGCCATTCAAATAAAAAGGCATGGGGAGATACACCAGACTTGCGAGACATATTGGAGGACAAGGCAAAGCATTCAAGATCGATCTACGGATCACGAGGGCGCACCACTCTGCGAGACGACAAACGTCACGCCGGATACAGTAAAAGCAAATCCGGCCGGGCCGAACACAGCGGGCAAGACCCATTCGAGTTGCGTCGAGATATAGCCCAATACAGAGGCGGCGCACACCCCTTATGCTTCACAGACGAAGTAATGGAACATCAATTCCCAGAAGGTTTCAAACCTGTAAATATTGAATCATATGACGGCACAACAGATCCCGCAGTATGGATTGAGGACTTCCTCCTCCACATCCACATGGCCCGCGGCGATGACTTACACGTCATCAAATACCTCCCACTAAAGCTCAAAGGACCAGCACGACATTGGCTTGACAGCTTGCCAGCGGACTCCATTAGATGTTGGGAGGATCTGGAAGCCGCATTCCTCAACAACTTTCAGGGCACTTATGTGCAACCACCAGACGCCGATGATTTGAGCCACATAATTCAGCAGCCAGAAGAGTCGGCCAGGCAATTCTGGACTCGGTTCCTTACAAAGAAAAATCAAATCGTCGACTGTCCGGATGCGAAGGCCTTAGCAGCTTTCAAGCACAACATCCGAGACGAGTGGCTAGCCCGGCACCTTGGTCAGGAAAAGCCGAAATCTATGGCAGCTCTCACGACGCTCCTGACCCGCTTTTGTGCAGGAGAAGACAGCTGGCTCGCTCGCAGTAATAACATATCAAAGAACCATGGTACCTCAGATACCAAGGACGGCAATAGCAGGTCACGTCACAACAAGCATAAGCGCCGCATTAACAACAAAAATACTGAGGATACGGCAGTCAATGCCGGATTCAAAGGCTCTAAACCCGGTCAGCGGAAAAAGCCATTCAAACAAAGTACGCCGGGTCCGTCCATCTTGGACCGTATACTCGATCGCTCGTGTCAAATACACGCACCCCAGACAAGCCAACCAATCACACCAACAGGGATTGTTGGGTGTTCAAACAGGCCGGCAAGTTAATTGCCGAAAACAAGGACAAGGGGCCGCATAGCGATGACGAGGAGGAGCCCCGGCAGCCGCACACTGGAGGACAGAAGAGGTTTCCCTCGCAAGTGCGGACGGTGAACATGATATACGCAACCCACATCCCCAAGAGGGAGCGGAAGCGTGCGCTCAGGGACGTATATGCGTTGGAGCCAGTCGCCCCAAAGTTCAACCCTTGGTCCTCCTGTCCGATCACCTTCGATCGCAGGGATGATCCCACTAGTATCCGTCATGGCGGATTCGCCACACTGGTCCTAGACCCAATCATCGATGGATTTCACCTCACTTGAGTCCTTATGGACGGCGGCAGCAGCCTAAACCTGCTTTATCAGGACACAGTGCGCAAAATGGGTATAGACCCCTCAAGGATCAAACCCACAAAGACGACCTTTAAGGGCGTCATTCCAGGTGTAGAGGCCCATTGCACAGGCTCAATTACACTGGAAGTGGTCTTCGGATCCCCAGATAACTTCTGAAGTGAAGAGTTAATCTTCGATATAGTCCCGTTCCGTAGTGGTTATCACGCGCTGCTCGGGCGAACCGCATTTGCTAGATTCAATGCGGTACCACATTATGCATACCTCAAGCTCAAGATGCTAGGACCTCGCGGATTTATCACAGTCAATGGAAACACAGAGCGCTCTCTCTGAACAGAGGAGCATACCCCAGCCCTCGCAGCAGAAACACAAAGCAGCCTCTCAAGGCAATCAACCAGTTCGGCGCTTCACAGCCCGGACACCTTCAAGCGCGCTCGGGGTAATCGGCAAATAGACCGCCTGGCGCGATCTGAGCTCGCGTAGCAATACGGCGGCCACCCCTATCCCACCCCAGCGGCAAAACTCGTGCCACGCGTACATAATTACGCATTAAAAATACCATGGGCACAGGTGGGGAGGGGGGCACAACTACAGCACGCCCCAAGACGCGGCCTAAACCGCACTAGGGGCTTCCCGTTCGGTTATTTTTCTTTTTCTTTCAGGACCTTAATCTCTGGAAACACTGTCCGGCAGCACTATTGCCGAACACATGATGCAGCAACCAAAGAGGCAGACAGCTACGTTATATCATGGAATTCCCAGGTTGATTACAGTAACGAGTGAAATATTCAATTTAATATCATTCCTCAGCTTGCCCTTGGAAGGGACATAGTCCTACTCTTTGCTTATCACACTATCTGTATCACTCTGCTTTAACGCAATTTTTTAATAAATAATGCATGACGTTACAACTATTATTACATTATTGTTATATATATATATGTGTGTGTTCATTAATGATGCCTTGCAACCGTACACTATTGTACGGCCAATACAACAGGGGCTTACGTACCCCACAATGCGGTGTGAAAAGTCTGAACACTTTTACAAGTGCGGCACCCCGAACTTATAGCATTATATGCATCAGCTTCGAATCATGTCTTTGGTGAAATGTTGGGTTTGCCCGGCTCCTATGTTTTGGTACCTAACGTTCCGCTCTATCGGCTAAGGTAGCGCTAGGAGAACTACTGCGATTGTGCCCCGGTTCTGCCGGGCTTAGTACCTTAGTAGAGAAAGCTAAAACTGACTGTCATGATAAGGCGAGAGACTGGTCGCTGTTCGGCGAGGTTTTTCGAGTCCCTAAAGACTTATGCCGCTTAGGGCGAGGGGCCGGCCCTGTCCGGCTTACAGGCGTGTATCGCGCCCTGAATTCGGCCTTCCGAATACCAGGGGCTTCGCCGAAAAGTAAAATTATAGAATTCTATGGCTAAGTGAGAGTGATAAAGCATTATTAGTCTGGTTGCCTTGTTCGTTGTGCTGAGCACGTCCCTCAAAGGACCCAAATATGGGAACAAGAGTGCTCAGGTTTATCCCGAACACCCCAGCACTCGTGGCATGGGGGCAGAAGCTGAGGACTAGCCATCTCTCAGATTGGATAAACAGCCAAACAGAAGGTAATATTTTAAATTCAAACAAGCATTGCCTAGCGCATATGAAAACAAGTTTTCATAAATACAGGATAAAACGAGCAAGTTTACTCAAATATTACATCTTTTGAACACTTGTCCGCGATGAGACGGGCACCCGACAGAACACCCTCGTAGTACATCTCGGGGTGGCGGTGCTCCTTGCCCTCTGGCAGCCCGTCCTTGATCATCTTCACGGCGTCTAGCTTGACCCACTGCAATTTCACACGGGCGAAAGCCCGGCGTGCACCTTCAATGCAGACAAATCGCTTGACGACCTCCAGCCGCGGGCAGGCATCCACAAGCCGCCTCACCAGGCCGAAGAAGCTGTTTGGAAGGGCGTCGCCAGGCCACAACCGGACTATAAAGCTCATCATGGCCTGATCGGCCGCCTTATGCAGCTCAACCATCTGCTTCAGCTGGTCGCTCATTGGCACCGGATGTTCGTCCTCAGGATACTGAGACCAGAACAGCTTCTCCGTTGAGCTTCCGTCCTCGGCCTGGTAAAATTGTGCGGCATCGGACACACTGCGGGGCAAATCTGTGAATGCTCCTGAAGAGCTCCGGATCCGGGTAAGTAATCGGTAGTTTACTTTTACATGCTTGCTTTGCATATAGAAAGCCTTACCCGCCGCTATCTTCTTCATCGCGTCGATCTCTTGGAGGGCCTTCTGGGCCTCAGCCTTGGCACTCTTTACACTCTCAAGGGTCGCGACAAGCTCAGACTCTCGCGTCTTCGAGTCAAGCTCCAATGCCTCGTGCTTCGTCACGAGAGCCCGGAGCTCTTGCTGCACCTCGCCCACCCGAGCCTCGTGCTTCTCTCGCTCGGTGCGCTCCTTGGCCGCTTTATCTTCGGCCTTGGTTAGCGCTTGCCTTAGGGTCGCCACCTCGGTCGTGGCCCCTGGCAAACATACAATGATCCTGTCATTTTGCAATTGCGTCCTTTTTTATATATACATATCTATAGACGAGGCATTACTTACCCCTGTTCTCTTCGAGCTGCCTCTTGGCAAGGCCGAGCTCTTTCCTGGACCCCTCGAGGTCCTGCTTCAGTATGGCGACCTCCGCAGTGAGTGCGGCGGACGCCAACAGCGAAGCCTTCATACGCATATTGACATACTTATATTAGACTCCTACGATATTATTTGATCCTCTGTTCGGCTTTTCTTTGTGAACACCGAACAGAGCATCAGGGGCTACTATCTATGCGGTAATATTTGTACTACATTTTAAAACACTTACCTCGAAGCCTGTTAGAAGGCTGGCACAGGCTTCAGTCAATCCGCTCTTGGCGGACTGAACCTTCTGGATCACCGCACTCATGATAGTGTGGTGCTCCTCGTCGATGGAAGCGCTGCGAAGCGCTTCCAGCAGATTGTCCGGCGCCTCTAGATGGACAGAGGTCACCGGCACAGGCATCTTTCCCCTCTTAGAAGGAGGCCGCCTGCCCGAGCCCGGAACAGCTGGAGGGTCCGGCGCGGTGTTCGGCTGAGGGCCGAACTCGGAGCTCTTGGGGGCCCCGTCCCCTCGGCTCCCGGAGTCCGGAAGGTCGCCTTTAGGCGCCTCCGGGACTGTCTCCCCTCGATCTGGTGCCTCTTGAGACAACACCTCGGTGTCGTCGGCAGGATGAGGGGAGGTGGCGGTCGGGACTGGATCGCTATCCATGTCCGACGAGCCCAAGGAGCCGTCCGATGATACCTCAATATTGGCTCGTGGCGGCCTGCATAATTGCGTTCGGCGTTAGGGAAAGCAATGCAACAAAGGAATCCTATGAGTTACTCTGGTATCCGAATACTTACGATCTCCCTGGGGGCTTGACCCTGGGCAACCACTCGTCTTCGCCTTCGTCGGTGGCGTTGGAACCGTCCGGAAGGAGAGTCCTTCCCTTCTTGGACCCTCCGGCCTCCCCGGTTGGGGCGGCCTTCCTTTTCCTGTCTCCCCCAGTCGGTTGGGGAGCATCTTCTTCTTCTTCTTCCTCGTCTTCGGGGGAAGAGAGCGCCGCAGAGTCATCGGACGGTGAGTCCGAGGACGCCTGGCGTCGGGAACTCTTTCGAGTTCACTTGGCCTTCTTGGTCTTCTCTGGCACCGTATAAGGGGCCGGAGTCAACATCTTCGCCAGAAGAGGGTTTGCGGGGCCTTCGGGCAAAGGAGCCGGACAGTCGATCTGTCCGGCCATCTTTTGCCAGTCCTGTCAAAGGTACGGGAGTTTAGATCCCGCACAGAGCCAATCTATATAAAATAAGTTTCCTGTGAAAGGTAAAGCAGCTTACCGCACTGGCTTGGCGCTTCGCGCTGAATCCGCGATCGTCAGGAATAGGGAGGGGGGCCTCGGCGCTTTTGAACAGCACCCTCTAGGCGTCTTCATGAGTCGTGTCGAAGAGCCTGTTCAGAGTTTGGTGCTGCGCCGGATTGAACTCCCACAAGTTGAACTCCCGTTGTTGGCACGGGAGTATCCGACGGATGAGCATAACTTGGACTATGTTGACAAGCTTGAGCTTCTTGTGCACCATGTTTTGAATACATGTTTGGAGTCCGGTCAGCTCTTTCAAATTACCCCAGGACAGGCCCTTCTCTTTCCAGGAGGTGAGCCGCGTGGGGATGCCAGATCGGAACTCGGAGGCCGCTGCCCATGCAGGGTCGTGCGGCTCGGTGATATGGAACCACCCCGATTGCCACCCCTTTATGGTTTCCACAAAGGAGCCCTCGAGCCATGTTACGTTGGGCATCTTGCCCACCATGGCGCCTCCGCACTCCGCCTGGCGGCCGCCCACCACGTTCGGCTTGACATTGAAGGTCTTCATCCATAAGCCAAAGTGGGGCTTGATGCGGAGGAAGGCCTCGCACACGACGATAAACGCCGAGATGTTGAGGATGAAGTTCGGGGCCAGATCGTGGAAATCCAGGCCGTAATAAAACACGAGCCCCCGGACGAAGGGGTGGATAGGGAATCCCAGTCTGTAGAGGAAATGGGTGAGGAATACCACCCTCTCATGGGGCCTGGGGGTGGGGATGAGCTGCCCCTCATCTGGGAGCCGGTGCGCGATGTCATCGGGCAGGTATCCGGCTCTCCTCAGTTTCTTGATGTCTCCCTCCGTGACGGAGGAGACCATCCACTTGCCTCCCGCTCCGGACATGATTGGAGAAGGTCGAGGTGGGAAGTGCGGACTTGGGCGCTAGAGCTCGAGTGTGCGAAAACGGATGGGCAAGGGAGGAAGAAGGCGTGGATAGAAAGGTGAATCCTTATCCCTTTATATGGGGGGACAAAACTAAGCGTCCCCACTTGCCTGGTAAAACTCGCTTATCCCCCAAGCGCCGCAATTGATGACGCGGTTGGGTTACCCACGCCCGTATTGATGAGAATCCCATAATAAGGGGACCCGATCTCTGCTTTGACAAGACGTGTCGAAAAACTACCTCGCGTTATGTGTGGGGCTGGTTAAAAGAAACGGTTCGAATAATCACCGGGCCATGATTTAACGTCATGCTGCCAAAACAAGCCAGCAAATTAGATCTGCAAAAATATTATTCTCTCTACGGTGGAATGTGGAACTTATTTTGCAGGGTCGGACACTATCCTCGTATTCAAATTCTTCTGTGATGTATTCAGAGAAGGAACCCGCCTTGCAATGCCGAAGACAATGCTACGCGCCAGACTCATCGTCATTGAAGCCTGGTTCAGGGGCTACTGAGGGAGTCCTGGATTAGGGGGTCTCTGGAGAGCCGGACTATCTCCATTGGCCGGACTGTTAGACTATGAAGATACAAGATTGAAGACTTCGTCTCGTGTCCGGGTGGGACTCTACTTGGCGTGGAAGGCAAGCTAGGAAATATGGATATATGGATATCTCCTCCTTTGTAACCGACCTTGTGTAACCCTAGCCCTCTCCGGTGTCTATATAAACCGAAGGGTTTTAGTCCGTAGGACAACAGTCACAACATACAATCATACCATAGGCTAGCTTCTAGTGTTTAGCCTCTCTGATCTCATGGTAGATCTACTCTTGTACTACCCATATCATCAATATCAATCAAGCAGGACTTAGGGCTTTACCTCCATCAAGAGGGCCCGAACCTGGGTAAAATATCGTGTCCCCTACCTCCTGTTACCATCCGGCCTAGATGCACAGTTCGGGACCCCCTACCCGAGATCCGCCGATTTTGACACCGACAGTCATTCATATAATGCTAGTTCGTCGGACCCTGCCGTGCCAGCGACGGTCTCTCCGCCTATGGGAGTTCAATCCAGAAGGGTTGCGGACTCTTCAGAACTTCTTCGGCACAACGCATGAAGGAATGTGGAGTTTAGTCTTCGGGGAACTAAGGCAATGGCCGGACACCACCGAAGATGTCGGCCTTGACTGTAACCATCCGGACACCCCAGTAAGTACTCGTTTACCAAATACATCATAATCAGATACCTAGTGGCAAGATACCAACAGTATCATCCTTTTTCAGGGCTGGGTAAAGAAGGTGGAATTGATTAGGTGTCCGGCTCCCCTTCCCGAGGACTCAGCTACTCCTGTGTTGACAAGGATGCTTGCCTCGGTGCCATACCAGGCACCAGCAGGGGAGGGCGAAAAGATCCAAGATGACCTTGGTTCGGAGGTAAGTCGGAGACTGAATCCGGAGAAATCGACCTTTCCTCGCCCGAAGATGGAGGTGGAAAAGGACCCAGTATCCCTCTTTGAGCAGGAAGAAAAGGGCCGCCTCCGAAGATGGGGAGGGGCGGTCTCCCAAGAAGGGCAAGATGCCACTGTCGACCGTCTTGGGTTTGGAAAGCGATGCCGTTGAGCAGCTCCAACAAGGGGACAAGCCCTCGGCTGAACCGTAAGAGAATCCGGAGTACTTTGATAGCGTCCCGCTCCGTTATTGTTACTGAAGATACACGTAACGCATTTATGCATTTTTATAGGTCGGCACATAATTTTTCAGGGCGATCCTCTTCTTCGGGGAGGCTCCTCCCAGAGATGATGGAGAGCGAGATGCCTCCCCCGACCTCCTCGCCCAATAAGGCGGATGACTCTGAAGTGTCATCACGGAGGGCCCCTTTAGACCGGGGGACCGAAGAGGCAGTACCCAAAGGTGGATCTCCGACCATCCGGGATTCCGGGGCTGATGATAACCGAGGCCCAGACTGTCTGGTTCACAGCCGACAATGATTTGGAAGACGGGTGAGCCGATTCTTTCAAAGGGTGATTGTGCTTTTGTGGCAACCTCGGGGAACCCGGAGACTCCGGATATATTGCGGGACATGTTGCGGAAAGCATCTGTCTCACGGGAACATCGTACCTTGATGGGTACAGTGATTGAGAAGATTTCGCCCGCGAAGAGCAGATTAAATGAAACCTTCATGAGCCTACTGAAGGGCTTTGAGGTTTGTAACCTAATATTTTCAGCTATGTTTCATTTGCAACGATGTGCCTGTGTATAGATAGTAGGCCCTGATACTCAGGTTGGCTTCCGCTTGGAAGGAAAACGGAGGATCGAAAAGCAACGTTTGAGGACTAACCCGATCAACTTTTAACACAGGCTTCTTCTCCCTTGGCCGCTTCCCGGACTATGGAAATTGCCGATTTGCAGCGGAAGCTTGATGTGGCAGGGGATGATCTTGCTTTAATCAATATGCGTCTTGACGAGTCGCAAGGTATGTATTCGGGGCAATCCTCATACATTTTTGTGGTATAAGCATGATGCTAAAATTTGGCTGCAGATGGTGCTGCCGCTGTTGAAGTTCTTCGAGCGGAGCTGGCCCGGGCCAAGGAGCAAGCCCGGCATAGCAATGCTGCTGCCGAAAAGGCATCGGCTGAATTAAAAACCGAACAAGCTACACGGAGCCAAGATGAGGAGAAGATATCCACGATGACACTCGAGTTGGAGAATGCTACCGGCCGCTGTGAATTTCTGGAGAAGGAGAGTGAATCCTTAACGGCTAATCTAGAGAAGGCGTTACAAGAGGTGAGAGGAGCGCGGTCGGAATGCAGTGTGGCAGTGAGGAGGTTCGACAGGCGAGGCAGATTGCGGCTGGAAAGCCCTTTCTGCTACAAACTAAGTTCGGCGACCCGAACTATGCCCAGCTCAACCAAGTATGGAGTTCTCCGGACGAGTTCTTGGACTTACTGAAGAGTTCTGCCGATGCGGCGTAGTATTACCAAGCGCGGGATGGATATGCAACGGAGAAGCTTTTTTGGTCGCAGTTTGGTGCATCAAAGCGCCCTTTGTTGCTTAATGAACAGATGTCCCAATGGGCTAATCTTCATAAGATGTCCGGCGCTGCCATGAAGAACGTCGTAGTCCGGTTGTGGCCAACCGAGCCTGTTCCGAATAGCTATTTCGGTTTAGTGCAAAGGCTTGTTGATGCGGTGCTGCGTATCGATGCTGTGAAGGGGTCAACATGCATTGAGGGTGCACACGGATGGCTTTTGCCCGAGTCAAGACGTTCTGGGGGAAGATGAAGGCCATCGATGTTGCGATGAAGGGTCCACCCAAAGGCAAGGACCATCTGGAACCGGAGCATTATTTTGAAGACGTCCTAGAGGCCGCCCACTTTGTAGAGGGTCAGTGCTCGAAAGACATAATGTTCGAGTGAGGTGTATGAAAATTGTAAAGAAACAATTTTATAGTTAATCTATTTATGTTTTGCTTCAAAGCTTGAATTCCTCTTGTGCGGCCGTTTTGATATAATTTGCAAAATTTCTAGTCATTGGCTTCAGCCCCCTCGTAGGAAGTACGGGGGTGTTCGGGAAAGCATTTAATCACTCTTTATCCAACGTCTTGGTCCATGAAGGAGGTGATAATGCGGCGAACCAGGCAATCGGACTATAAGGCGTTAACCCTTTCACTTAGCCATAGGAGTTTTATGGTGGAGCTACGACATAGCCCCTGGTATGTATGCGGCGTATGGTGCCTTACATATTTGATCCAATAGAGCCAGTTGACCAGCTCACGCCGCATCATGACAGTCAGCTTTCAGCTTTCCCTACTGAGGTGCTCGTCCGTTTAGACCAGGGCACAATCGCAGTAGTTCTCCCTTTACTACCCTAGCCGATAGAGCGGAACGTAGGGTAGCAAGCACAGGAGCCGGGCAACCCGACTATTGACCCAAGACAATGATTCAGAGCTGATGCATATAAGGCCAAAATTACGACGCTGAAGTATGCTATAGAGTTGTTCGGACTTTTACTGGCAACTCATTTGTTCCCACATCGAGCCCCTGGCAGGTTAGGCCGAGGTATTTCTGTGAAATAACCGTAGGAGCCATATTTGTCGGGAAAATCATACGGATGATTAGTTCGGATATTGTTTACTGCTAACTGAGCGATATGCCGATGATTACTTATGATATATGTATATAAAAGCCATCCCCCCGACAATTTGACATGCTCGGGGTTGGAGGTGGAGGAACAGACATAGTACAGGCTCGAAAAATAGAGAGTGCGGTCTACAAAAAGTTATTTTGGACCTCCTGTCGCACGTCTGCGCCGCCAGTCCTCGATGGGGGGAATCCTTGATGGACATAGCCCCTTAGGTGAGTGTACGGATCCGGACTCCGATAGAGCCAGTTTCCTATTTTTATCCTGTTCGTCACCTGTTTTTTAAAGGATATCAAAATAAGAAATAAAAGAAAATAAATAATTCTATATAGAAAATTTTTATTGGAGTGCTCATAGGCTTGTCCGTATTGTGCTTCCGCCGATGCCCATGGTATCTTGAGTGCGTAATGATGTACGCGCGGTACAAACTTTGTAGGTGTACGGAGTGGGCGGCGGAAGCCAGGTTGCTATTTCCGTTCTAGGAGTAGTTGATCCTCGGGTGGAGACTGCTTTAGACACCCGATTTTTCGTTGGTGAACCTTTCCGTCATCCTTGTCGCTTGGCGGCTTCCTACCCCTGTGTTCGGTGTTGAGCTTGCTGGCCTGTTTAAAGACCCAGCAGTTTCGGTTGGTATGATTAGCTAGTTTATCGGGGCGGCCATGAATCTGGCAGGGTCGGTCCAATATCCTATCCAGGTTGGATGGTTCATCTCAATTCACCTTGGATGGCTTCTTCTGCTGACCGGGCTTGGGGTTGCTGAATCCGGCATTGACTGTTGTGTCTCCTGATCTTTCATTGTCATTGTGACTGTTGTTTTTGCTTCCTCGTGGCTTGCCGTTGGCGTCTCGAATTTCGAAGGTGCCCTGGTTGTTGGCGCTATTGCTTCTACGAGTGAGCCAGTTGTCTTCTCCCGCGCAAAAGCGAGTCATCAGAGCAATGAGAGCTGTCATGGATTTAGGTCCTTCTTGGCCGAGGTGGTGTGCAAGCCATTTATCCTGGACGCTGTGTTTGAAAGCCGCGAGGGCTTCCGCGTTCGGACAGTTGACGATTTGGTTCTTTTTGACTAAGAACCGGGTCCAGAGCTCCCTGGCCGATTCGCCAGGCTGTTGGACAATGTGACTTAGCTCATCGACATCCGGTGGCCGGACATGTGTTCCTTGGAAGTTATCGAGGAAGGCCTCTTCCAAGTCCTTCCAGCTGCCTATGGAATTTTCAGGCAGGCTGTTTAACCAGTACCGAGCTGGTCCTATTAGTTTTAGTGGGAGGTATTTAATGGCTCTGGAGGATGTCTCCGCGGGCCATATGGATGTGGAGGATGAAATCTTCTATCCATACTACGGGATTGGTTGTCCCGTCGTATGATTCAATATTGACGGGTTTGAATCCTTCGGGGAATTCATGATCCATTACTTCATCAGTGAAGCAAAGCGGGTGTGCGGCACTTCTATGTTGGGCCACACTACGGCGTAACTCCGAAGGAGTCCCATTGCGGTTTTCGGCCTGGTCGCAGCAAGGTGTGACACGTCCGAATAGGTAGCCATCGTCACGTGTCGAAGCATGTTTTCATGATCCGTAGATCGGTCTTGCATTTCCTGCTCTATTGTCCCAGTCCCACTGCAGGTTGTCTGGGTAATCGTGGCCTGCGTTATTCTTGCCTTTACGGCGAGGTGGGGCGGTATGGTGTTCGGCTTGAGTTGCCTCTTTATCCGGACAGAGTTGCCGGCGACCTGCCGCGTTGTGTGACGATGGTATGGGCTCCAACGCCCCGTCATCGGACTGGTATAGCGATTTGTGCTTTGGGTAGCTTTTGGCTGGGCCACTGAGGCCGTGTTCTTCGACGACCAGGACTTCGGTCCATCTGTCAACGAGTAGGTCTTGGTCAGCTTGAAGCTACTGCTGCTTCTTTTTCAGGCTCCGTGCCGTAGCTATCAGCCTGCGCTTGAAGCGCTCCTATTCGAGGGGCTCTTCGGGTACAATGAAGTCTTCATCACCGAGGTTTACCTCATCTTCGGAGAGCGGAAGGTAGTTGTCGTCCTCCGAACCGTTGCTGGGCAGGGCCTTTTCGTCGGGGCTGGCTTGCCCGTTTTCCTGTTCCTCCTGCTCGAATGTCGCTCCCATAGGGTCTTCATTGCTTTCGGCGCCATCTAGAGTACTATTTTCTTCAGTGCCATTGTTGTTGCGGTGTGACTTGGGGCAGCGTTTGGGGCGCCGGAACTTAGACTGTGACTCAGGAGTTTTAACTGGATCTCCCTTGTCTTTGCCGCGAGGCTTTTTAAGTGCATCGGTCATGTACACGTCATGTGAAGGGGTGGCCGTCTTGCGCCTGATGACTGGCGGGTCTTGGCCTTGCTCCTTATCTGCATGGTCATTTGTATCGTCAATGTCTGTGGAGCCAGGAGTGGGCATGTTGGTTAAGTCCTCGATAGTGGCTATGAAGTGGGTGGCGGGTGGGAAACAAAATTCTCCGTCGTCAGCCCCTAGTTCGAACCGGCCATAGTTCGGCTACGAGTCTCCCGTGAATGACAGGTTCTTTAAAGAGTTTAGCACATCGCCCAAAGGTGAGTGCTGAAAAACGTCTGCGGCACTGAATTCGAAGATCTATAACCGATCTAGCTCGGTGTCCGCAAGCGTATATGATCCGGAATTTGTAGCCGGAGATGAATCCAGAGTTCCATTAACGCAGATATTGTGAGGTGCCGAGTTCGTGTGTGGCTCCAACGTCGCGGTCTCTGTGGCTTCGGATGGCACGATCTGCTCCGCTTCTAAGGCCGTTGCAGCAATAGGGACCATCTCCTGGATGTGATCCAATGACAGATTTAAGTCATGTTCCTCGGAGCGAGGGGGAGCGATCGCTGCGGTCTCAAATCCATTGAAGATCAAGTCTCCACGGATATGCGCGACGTAGTTCAAGCTTCCAAATCTGACCTGGTGGCCAGGGGCTTAGCTATCGATCTGCTCCAGATGGCCAAGCGAGTTGGCCAGTAGTATGAAGCCGCCGAACACGAAAATCTATCCAGGGAGGAAGGTTTCTCCTTGGACAGCATCGCTATAGAAGATTGAAGGGGCCATCGAACCTTTCATCGACGGCATAGTGGAACTCTCAATGATAGCACCAATGTCGGTGTCAAAACTGGCGGATCTCGGGTAGGGGGTCCCAAACTGTGCGTCTAGGATCGATGGTAACAGGAGACAGGGGACAAGATGTTTACCCAGGTTTGGGCCCTCTCTATGGAGGTAATACCCTACGTCCTTCTTGATTGATATTGATGAATATGAGGGTTACAAGAGTTGATCTACCACGAGATCGTGATGGCTAAACCCTAGAAGCCTAGCCTATATGACTATGGTAATGAGTATATCCTTTCCGGACTAACCCCTCCAGTTTATATAGATACCGAGGGGATCTAGGGTTTACATAGAGTCGGTTACATAAGAAGGAATCTTCATAGTCGGTCGCCAAGCTTGCCTTCCACGCCAAGGAGAGTCCAATCCAGACACAGGTACAGTCTTCGGCCTTCCAATCTTCACAGCCCATTAGTCCGTCCCATGGATAACAGGCGGGACGCCCGAGGACCCCTTAGTCCAGGACTCCCTCACCCTACCCCATGGGCGCGCCCTCCAACCTTATAGCCGTCTCGTGCCTTTCCTGACATGCACTCCAAGCCCTCTGACGTCTTCTAGTCCAAGAAAAATCATCGCGAAAGTTTCATTCCGTTTGGACTCCGTTTGGTATTCCTTTTCTGCGAAACTCTAAAACAAGGGAAAAACAGGAACTGGCACTGGGATCTAGGTTAAAAGGTTAGTCCTGAAAATAATATAAAATAGCATATTAATGCATATAAAACATCCAAATCGGATAATTTAATAGCAGGGAACAATCAAAAATTATAGATACATTGGAGACGTATCAACTGGCAGCGAGACCGTGGACGTCTGTATCAGTCCCTATGAGTACACGAATGATATTCGAGTGAACCTTTGGCTATCATATGTTGTTCCCTTTGCTTTTTGACACTTCACAAAATCCGGGATGCATCGGTATCCTCCTGAGTCATCACTATGCTCACTATACCGAAATCCTCGTTGCCGGCTTTGTTCTTGCTTCTCCTTATTGTGTTCTGGCATCCCCGTGACAAAGTCACGTGTGTCTGGCCAGACGATGATTGATGCAATCACACCGAGAGGGCTCTAACAATATCTCTACATTGTCGGAGGAGAAAATCCCACTCTTGAGCTATCCGGTCACTTGTCAAACTTTCTGATGAACCTATAAGTTGTCATTATGATCACCGTGTTACATGTGACGTTTGAGCAACCCCAAAGTCCACCATATGGTAAGAAGTGACCATGATACTCTCATCATCTAAGGAGCAATATCACATGTTAACACTCCTTATTATTACAATTGAATGCAGATGATATTAACTCGATTCATAACAAACAAGATTGGGTCAATTCAATATGATCATTCTTCTAATGTCATAATCTCAATGTTGTTTCAGGATCATCATTACACTTAATGATATCCTAAGATCCGGAAAACGTAATTACCAACAACACACGAGCTAGTCTTAGAGGCAAGACTAGGAACCTTTCATTTACTGTTTATCATTCCACACGTGCATATGAGTTTTCCACTGAATCACATATTCCAGGATCATAACACTTATATCATAGAATAGAAACTATTAATTATGAATATGGAAATATAATAATACAAAGAATTTTGCCTCTAGGGCATATTTCCAATAGTCTCCCACTTGCACTAGAGTCAATAGTCTAGTTTACATAGTCTCTTTAACACTTATGGCTATCCGGTGTTGCTCATGCTTTGCTCATGGTAGAGCCTTCGTCATCGGGTCTGACACATTCAAATCCGTGTGAGTCTTGAGAATCTTCACATAGCCCTTCTCAACATATTGTTAGACAATGTGATACTTGCGTTCAATATGTCTAGTCTTCATGTGTGATCTTGGTTCCTTTTCTTGGGCAACGACACCACTATAATCGTAGTAGAGAGCCATTGGATTCATAACACTTGGTACAACACCAATTTGTTCAAGAAAGTTCTTGATTCAGAACGCCTCCTTTGAAGCTTCGGAAGCTGCAATATACTCTGCTTCTGTCGTAGAATCCGCAATAGTGTTTTGTTTGAAACTCTTCCGAACAACCGCACCACCATTAAGTGTAAAAACATAACCTGATTGAGATTTATAGTCATCTATATCAGTCATGAAGCTAGCATCGATGTAACCATTTACAATAAGTTCTTCACCCATCCCTTACTTTCTATACACCAATGCTAGCTTCAAACATCTTTCATGGAGGGTAACGGTTGCGGGAGTCCACAGAGGGATCCACCCACAAAGGGCCAACTTGTACAACAAGCTGCTATACAAACAATTTTTAACCCCTTTCTGCCACGAAGTTTTAAACCGTCGCCTTGTGTGTGTGTGTGCGATAGGGGGTCGGGTCCTTCCCACAAGACCCAGAAACCATCGGGATAGGTCCTCCGGTCACACATGCGGGGCAAAATGAGCTTGTGTGTGATCGGGAGAGTCATCACATACAATTATTCAGGCCTAATTGTTTCCGTTCGTATGTACATCCCACACAGTGAATCCCAGACAAATGTTTCCATTCATGTGTACATCCCACACAGTGAATCTCAGACAAACATTTCCATTTGTATGTACATCCCAATTGTTGTTAATATCGTCTATAATCAATTTTAATAACACAGAGTGTTAGCATGTGAATTTTCACCTTAGACCATGAGAGTATCGTAGTCACTTCATAACGTACGGTGGGTTTAGGGTTACTCCGTCACCTATAACACGGTGATCATAACGACAACTTACAAGTTCATCGGAAAGTTTGACAATGGACTAGATAGCTCGAGAGTGGGATTTGCTCCTCCGACAATGGAGATATTTTCTTAGGGCCCTATCGGTGTGATGTCATCCATCATCGTCTGGCCAGACATAGGTGTCTACATCACGGGGATGCCGGAACACAATAACGAGAAAGAAGAACAAAACCGGTAACGAGGATTTCGGTATACTGAGCATGGTGATGACTCGGGAGGATACCTATGCATCCCGGTTTTTGTGAAGTATTGAGAAGCAAAGGGAACATCACATAATAACCAAAGGTTCACCCAAATATAATTTGTGTGCTCATAGGAATCAATATGGACGTCTACGGTTCCGCTATCGGTCATTAAATGAACGATTTCATTCATGTCCATGAGTTACCCAACCTACAGGGTCACAAGCTTAAGGAAATCATGATTTGTTGAGTGTTAGTATGACGGGAGTGATGAGAATATTTGTGGAATTGTTTCATTAGTATATGTAATAGTTCCGAGAGGATCCAAAAGCATTTTGGGGTCACTGGAAGGGTTTTGGTGAATAACAATTCATACCGGGTATTACCGATATATTATATATAGGTGGAAATGTTTCTGAAGATGTTAAATTGTATATAAAATGGTCTATAAGTATTACAACATTTTATATTTAATTTTAATATCAAGGGCCTTAAAAGGCCAAGAGGTGGAAGTCATCTTGGGCCACAAGGGCCCAAGAGGGGAGGCGCCCCTTCCTAGAAGGAAGGAGGCCAAACTGGGAGGGGGAGGAGTCAGCCTCCTCCTCCCCCTTCCCGGCACACCAAGGGGGAAACTCTCCCCTTGGTGGAAGCCCTCCCTCTACACGACATGAGGATTTGTGCTCTTTTGTTCATACAAGTTTTGGAGCCTCCTCTAGTTCTTCTAGTTCTAGTTGGTCCTAGTTGACTAATTAGAGCTAGACTAATCCTCTTATCTTCATAATTAGAAGCTCAGTGAGGTTCTAATCTCTTCCCTCTAATTCTTAGGCTACGATTAGCTCTGGATGACGAAGCGCTGCCGGATCTTGATGGTTGCATGCTTGCAACCAAGTAGAGAGGTTGTGTTTTCGGTCTTCGGTTTGAGGGACTGTTCATGGATGGTATGAGGGATCGTTCTTCGACGGTTTGAGGGACTTCAAGTACGATCTACACATGACATGTTCTTCTTCCACTATAACTCAGTGACGGCAATGATCATGATCCCAACCCGTTATGCATCTTCATATTGATCTTGGGTGATTGTAGGTGCAGAATTTTTTGTTTTCTACTACATTTCCCAATAGCGACACACTCGGCTGATCTCCCCCAACAACACCACACCTTCTCCGCCTTGGCTACTTGATATGTCTCTGTCGTATCTATAATTTTTTATTGTTTCATGCCAATATTATACAACTTTCACATATTTTTGGCAACATTTTATATCATTTATTGGACTAACCTATTGATCAAGTGCCTAGTGTCCGTTCCTGTTTATGGCATGTTTTTTGTCTCGCAGAATATCCATATCAAACAAAGTCCAAACACGACAAAAATTTACGGAGAATTATTTTGGAATATATGTGATTTTTGGGAGGTGGAAACAACGCAAATGGGGCCCACAGCTCCCAAGATACACCAGTGCGCTCCCTAGGCCCCATGTGTGCCCAAGTGCCTTGTGCCCTCCTCATAAGTCGGTTGGAGCTCTACTTCGGCGCAAGGAAGCTTATATCCGGAAAAATCGTATTAAAATCTCAGCGCAATCGGAGTTACGGATCTCCGGATATTTAAGAAATGATTTTCGGCCAGATATGGGGGACGCGAAACAGAAGAGAATAGAGAGGGAGATCCAACCTCGGAGGGGCTCCTGCCCCTCCGCTGCCATGGAGGCCATGGACCAGAGGGGTAACTCTCCTCCCATCTAGGGGGGAGGCCAAGGAAGAAGAATATGGAGGGGGCTCTCTCCCCCTCTCTCCCGGTGGCGTCGGAGTGCCGACGGGGCAAGGATCGTGACAACGATCTACATCAACAGCCTCGCCGCTGTCAACACCAACTCTCTCCCCCTCTATGTAGCGGTGTAACACCCCTTCTCCCCGCTGTAAGCTCTAAGTAAACATGGTGCTCAATGCTATATTTTTTCCCAATGATCTATGGCTAGCTATCTTATGATGTTTGAGTAGATTCGTTTTGTCCTATGGGCTAATCGACGATCGTGGTTGGTATGAGTGTATATTTTATTATGGTGTTGTCCTACGGTGCCCTCTGCGTCGCGCAAACGTGAGGGATCCCCGCTGTAGGGTGTTGCAATACGTTCATAATTCGCTTATAGTGGGTGGCATGAGTGACATAATACATAGATCTGAGTAAGTGGGCTATTGCGTATGGGAGTAAAGAGGACTTGATACTTAATGCTATGGTTGGGTTTTACCTTAATGATCTTTGGTAGTTGCGGATGCTTGCTAGAGTTCCAATCATAAGTGCATATGATCCAAGCAGAGAAAGTATGTTAGCCCATGACTCTCCCTCATATTAAATTGCTAGAATGATTACCGGTCTAGTTATCAATTGCCTAGGGACAAATGACTTTCTTGTTGACAAAAGCTATCTACTTTTATTACCTTGCAATTTATTCATAGTTTTATATATTCTCGCAAAGTACTCGTGGTTTTATTCTTGGAAAATAGTTTCATACTTGTTTTAGGTAAAGCAGACGTCAAGTGTGCGTAGAGTTGTATCGACGATCGACAAAACTTGAGGGAATATTTGTTCTACCTTTATCTCCTCGTTGGGTTTGCACTTATTTATCGAAAAAGGCTACAAACGACTCCCTATACTTGTGGGTTATCACTTCTCCCTCTCGGTTGAGCTGGTGGCATCGCCGCCCTCCCTCGGTCACTTTCCCTTGCCTCTGCTAGCTCCTTGACCCCATGGTATGTCATATTTCATTAAAAGTATTTCCTTTTTCCTTGGTTATTTAAGAATTGTAGTGATGTGAACTAAGATCTGCCAATCATTATAGATGTCAGAATCATAGTAGACATCTGGTTAGGTTCAGAGATTATGATTGTAATGTGAACTAAGATATTATCATAGATGACCATGAAACTATTGTTTGGTAATTTGAACTAAGGGGTGCCAAACATCATAGTCCCAAGCAAAAGCAAAAAACACATCATTTCAAAGATACCGACTTGCATTCTCTGAATGTTAGAATCTATGTATAAAACAGAAACTGAAAGTGCAGGTTTACTCCCAGAGGAGGGGTGAATGGGATATTTTAAGAAATTCGTCAAACTCTAAAGAATTTGACGAAGATCAAAGTGAAGAAATAGAAACGTGAGGGAAACTAAGTCATCACAAAATCAGAGTACATGCATACATGATACATAAGAGTGAAGAACATGCAATCACATAGGCATTCAAGCATGAGGAACATGAACTGAGGAAATGAAATATAGCATGATGAAATTCTTCAGTTCAAATTCATCAGAAGATAGATCACAAATTCTTCAGCAACAGAATAATGTAAGAGAGGGTGAGGAATTTGAAACCATGTTGGCTCGGTGAAGACAATGCAATTTGGTAGACCAGTTCCAGTTGTTGTATCAACTGTACGTCTGGTTGAGGCAGGTGAGTCACAACTCAGAGGACACACCATCCTCACTGTATTTGAACTTCTTCTAGCTCCGACTGATCAAGTACTGAACGCGGCAGAAGCGTTTGACAACGCGGTTGATGTAGTCGAACTTCTTCTAGCTCCGACCGATCAAGTATCGAACGTACGACACCTCCAAGTTCTGCACACGTTCAGCTCGGTGACTGTAATATCCCAAAATTCTAAATTTTGGAATGTTATATTAAATAAATAGTTTTGATTGATTCTTTGATTTTTGTCTGGTTGCTTGTGTGAAATTGAGTGAAATTTGAAACTTTTTTAAAGTTGAATGAGAGGGAATAAAATGACTTTCCCAAAACATTCACCTTGCATTTATGATCTCCATGAATTCAAATTCATTTCATCAAAAAACCCTGGAGTGAAGATGATATGACTTCTTCCATTTAAATAACTGAAAAGGGTTTGAATTCCATTTGGAACTATTTCAAATTCAGAAACTTCATGCAACTCAATGAGTTTCATAAGAGAAGATAAAATGACTTCTTCAAATGTTAAGAAAGAGAGTTGGAAGTTTCAAAAAAAATCAAATTCAAAGCCCCTTTGAAGTTATTTTGAAAACCCCCTTTCAATTTGGAGTTATTTGGGTTTTATTCAAATTATTTTTCTCCAAAAATAAAATATACGTAAAATAGGGTAAAATGATTCCCTACAGTAGAAAAATGGGGGAAAATGAGTTTAAAGTAATTTTGTTATTTTAAAATATTTTTATTTGGTTTTTAAATGAACCAATAGCACTATTTGCTTTATTTAGCTTTTTGTGGAATTTATTTGCCATTGAAAATATGTTCATGTTTTAGGAGATGTTTTTATGAAAATTTTGATATGAAATATACCGATATAAAATTTTGTTTTATTTTCGTTATTCAGTTTTCCTTTCTGTTTATATTTTAAAAAATGTACATGCGGCTCATAATTATTTGTCGCCCACATGCGTAGCATAGTAGACATGCCAGCCCATATTTTTATTTTTGGTAAGGTTTACAACTTTATTTTATTTATTTATTTATTTTATTCTGAAAAATAAAATTTCAGAAAAGAAAAATATTTAAAAAACTGCAGCCGCACTGTACGCGCGCGGCCGGCCGGCGGAAGCCTTTTGGCCCATGGCGCACCTTTTCTCTCTGTTTCTTTTTTTCGTCTACATTTAGTCCCACATTGTCTAGACTTTGACCTCTAACCATTTTTTCATCTATAAATAGTCATAAAGCCTTCAAAAATCATCTGATTCGGGTTAAATCAATATTTTGGTTTGACTAGATTCACTAAAAAATATTTCTCCTCTCCGACGGGGTTTCTGCAAGTTGTCTCCTCTATCCAAAGTCGTCTTTTTTGTACCTTATATAGATATCTTTCTTCGTATTCTTTTTATAGTTCTATAGCTTATAATTTTTAGACTAGTGTATGATAGAATAATTCGAATTTTAATTAGTCTCTATATTTATACATTAGACTTAGAATTCTTTTAGACATACCTATTTTTTCTTCCGTAAAATAGTTTGGTCTAGAATTTTCAAATAGCCAAAACTTTTTACTCATTCATCCAAATTAGATAAAACCAACGCCTACATTTTCGTCTTGATTCCACCTATCTAGTGAATCTATCAAATAAACTTTTTGTAACTTCCAAATTTCGAAATTTGTTTAGATTCATAACTTCTTTTGATCATATCTTTTTATCCGTAGCTCCGTTTCCGATGAACCCAACTGCATCAGATTCGTATTGAAGTAATCTTTTCGTTCGCACAATTAGTGTCATCTTTCCAACATATAATTTTGATCTTAGCCAGTTACTCTACTAGTCCACCAAAGAGTTGTTACACAACATTCTAAGCAGATTCAATGCTATTTTGAATTACTCGATCTGTTATTTACAATCTAGTAATTCTTTTTCCTACATATTCATATTGACTTCCTACATCTAATAGCATCATTAGTTTCAACTTTTGATCTTTTCAAATTTGAACTCGAAACTTCACTCGATCATATCTTGTAAACTGTAGCGCTTTTCCAATTGATTCATTTTTTCAAATTGAATCCCTAGGTGTAATCTAACATCTTGAGCCATCACCACGCTTTTTCACCGAAATTAGGATATGATCTTGCAAAATAATTTGAATCGGTTCTTTTGGAATTTTTGCAATCTTCCTTTGCATTTTTTGGGTCTTTGAGTGATTGCTTATGTGTGGTTATAATTGATTGCTTACGATAGATTGATCGGACTGTGACGAGCAGAACTATCAGAAATTATGAGTGCGAAGAATCTTCATCAACAATACTTTGATCATACTTTTCCTATACCCAGTTTTACTTGCATTAGTTCACCCTCAAATATTGCATGAGTATGATTGGGAACATGTGGTTATTGCCAAGTACTGATGAGGTAGGAACCTAATATCTTTGATCACCCCGGGAATATGTGTTATGCTCATATTGCTTAGCCATGCTCGTAGACGGGGATTGGTATGTGAGAAACATGCAAGTTGTGATAGATAATAACTAAGGGAAACTTAGGGTGGCTATTTTAATACACATCTGGGTGGATTGGTTGCGGGCACCTGGAGAATCCAGTGTTGTCCTAGGAGATCACGGGGTACCCATGTGATCATCCTATGGAATGCCACCCAGGCTCAAAGGGATCATAAGATTATTCATGCCTAGAGACTTCCGTGTGCAGCCACACGCAATTATTGGCTCTAGCATAATTAAGTAAGTTGTGGGAAACCTTTCCATGATTGGCTAGCAGATATAGGGGGGTTGTAGGTGTACTGGCCTATTTATCGGTTAAGGGGACCTCTTCAGAAAGACTATGTCTCGATCGTCCGTTTCTCAAACATCAGGCAGTGCGAGAAATTCAACGGAGGAGATCGAGTCTTGTGGGGAAAAGTGTGCAAACCTCTGCATAGTGTACAAACTAATCATGATTAGGTGTCCCCGGTTATGGACATTTTGAGTATCTGGAAGTGAATTACTGGTTGATCTCATCACTCTATTTAATTAATGAATTGGGATTATTGTTGTTACTTGGTAATTTTGGGATTGAGTTGGGGAAACCTTCTCAACCATGGCATAAACTTTGAAGTAAATAAAATTTATTCCTTTGTTGTAGGGAAAAAAATTAGCTTTATGCAAAAATTAAACTTAGAGCTTCCACCAGCCAGATATGCATATAGAGATAGACATTCTCATTATTATTCTATGGTGTGAAATTGCTAGTACTTTCAATGTACTGACCTATATGGCTGCAACGTCTCATGTTGCAGGAATTTTACGACGAGTAAGTGATACGATAGGGTTACGATGTCTACACTCAACTTTGTCGTTGGTGTTGTTGGGACTCCACAACTTTGCTGTTTCTTCCGCTATATGGATTGAGGTAATAATATTTATGTTACTTTATACATGTGATTTACCTCTGTTATAAATCCTCGAGTAATGTGTGTGTCAGCCTACCAATCCAGGGATGACACATAAGCACAGGGACTTCGATCCATTGGGATCGGGTCGCTACAAGATGGTATCAGAGCACATGTTGACTGTAGGACGTGACCCTAGAAACTGGAAAGCCCTTAGGAAAGGATCTCTTTAAAACTTTATTTTTCAAATATACCTTTTACCTTTCTTCTTTTCTGAGCTTTATCAAATATTCCCTTTTAGTTAGACTATACCCTTTTCCCCTTTTGACCACACGAAGATTCGACTGATGAGACCGCTCCAAGAAGTACAAGATATCAGACAACTAAGACCACTTCGGAATGAAGAGGATTTTACTATGAATTAGAATAATTGAGACTACACTAGTTGAAGACTCCGAAGACTAGGAGAATTTGAAGGCTCTAAAGAATTTCCAGATTGGCATGACCTAGGAAGGCTACCCTTATGGAACTTGTCAGACTATTGAAGCTGTCAATACCCAAGATCGAGGTGTGTCGGAATAAGACCAGAACATGGAGCGTCAAAACTCAAAGTTTTTGTCAAGAAAACCTAAAGGTAGGAGATATCAACTATGGAATGATAGCTCATGGCAATGACATGGGCATAAACACGGCTATCCATGATTTTATCGCTGTGACACCCCCGATTTGACCGTACACTAATCATACATGCAAACGTGTACGATCAAGATCAGGGACTCACGGGAAGATATCACAACACAACTCTACAAATAAAATAAGTCATACAAGCATCATATTATAAGCCAGGGGCCTCGAAGGCTCGAATACAAGAGCTCGATCATAGACGAGTCAGCGGAAGCAACAATATCTGAGTACAGACATAAGTTAAACAAGTTTGCCTTAAGAAGGCTAGCACAAACTGGGATACAGATCGAAAGAGGCGCAGGCCTCCTGCCTGGGATCCTCCTAACTACTCCTGGTCGTCGTCAGCGGGCATCACGTAGTAGTAGGCACCTCCGGTGTAGTAGGAGTCGTCGTCGAAGGTGGCGTCTGGCTCCTGGGCTCCAACATCTGGTTGCGACAACCAGGTAGAAGGGATAGGGGGAAAAGAGGGAGAAAGCAACCGTGAGTACTCATCCAAAGTACTCGCAAGCAAGGAGCTATACTACATATGTATGCATTGGTATCAAATGGAATAAGGGTATCATATGTGGACTGAACTGCAGAAAGCTGGAATAAGGGGGGGATAGCTAGTCCTTTCGAAGACTATGCTTCTGGCAGCCTCCGTCTTGTAGCATGTAGAAGAGAGTAGACTGAAGTCCTCCAAGTAGCATCGCATAGCATAATCCTAACCGATGATCCTCCCCTCGTCGCCCTGTGAGAGAGCGATCACCGGTTGTATCTGGCACTTGGAAGGGTGTGTTTTATTAAGTATCCGGTTCTAGTTGTCATAAGGTCAAGGTACAACTCCAAGTCGTCCTGTTACCGAAGATCACGGCTATTCGAATAGATTAACTTCCCTGCAGGGGTGCACCACATAACCCAACACGCTCGATCCCATTTGGCCGGACACACTTTCCTGGGTCATGCCCGGCCTCGGAAGATCAACACGTCGCAGCCCCACCTAGACCAACAGAGAGGTCAGCACGTCGGTCTAAACCTAAGCGCCCAGGGGTCTGGGCCCATCGCCCTTAGCACACCTGCACGTTGCGTGGGCGGCCGGAAGCAGACCTAGCCTAGTAGGCGTTCCAGTCCAATCCAGCGTGCGCCGCTCCGTTGCTGACGTCACGAAGGCTTCGGCTGATACCACGACGTCGAGTGCCCATAACTGTCCCCACGTAGATGGTTAGTGCGTATAGGCCAGTAGCCAGACTCAGATCAAATACCAAGATCTCGTTAAACGTGTTAAGTATCTGCGAACGCCGACCAGGGCCAGGCCCACCTCTCTCCTAGATGGTCTCAACCTGCCCTGTCGCTCCGCCACAAAGTAACAGTCGGGGGCCGTCGGGAACCCAGGCCCACCTCTACCGGCATGGAGCCACCTGCCCCTTCAGCCCCCATCTCCGAACAGTATCACAGGTAAGGTAACTGTGTAAAGTATATTGTATATGCCCGTGATCACCTCCCGAAGTGATCACGGCCCAGTAGTATAGCATGGCAGACGGACAAGAGTGTAGGGCCACTGATGGAACACTAGCATCCTATACTAAGCAGTAGGATAGCAGGTAATAGTAACAACAGTAGTAGCAAGGACAGGCTATGCATCAGGATAGGAATAACGGAAAGCAGTAACATGCTACACTACTCTAATGCAAGCAGTATAGAGGAGAGTAGGCGATATCTGGTGATCAGGGGGGGGCTTGCCTGGTTGCTCTGGCAACAGAGAGGGGTCGTCGATGTAGTCGTACTGGGTAGCAGCGGCGTCGGTCTCGGTGTCTAGCGAGAGAAGAGGGGGAAGAAACAATAAATATAATGCAAAAAATTGCATGACGATGCATGACATTATAAAGCATGATGCTAGGTGTGCCCTAACGCGATACGAGGTGGTACCGGTGAAGGGGGGAAACATCCGGGAAATTATCCCCGGTGTTTCGCGTTTTCGGACAGACGAACCGGAGGGGGAAAGTTGCGTGTTCCCTATGCTAGGGATGCGTGGCGGACGAACGGGCTGCGTATCCGGGTTTGTCCCGTCGTTCTGAACAACTTTCATGTTGAAAATAATTTAATCCGAGTTACGGATTAAAAGATATGATTTTCTAAAGATTTTACTAATTTCTGGAATTTAATTAATTATTTAATTTAATTCGAAATTTGGATTTATGACATCAGCATGATGTCATGCTGACGTCACCAGTCAACAGGGGTTGACTGGGTCAACTGATGCGTGGGTCCAGTGGGACCCACCTGTCATACACTGTTTAGACTTAATTAGGGTTTAGGCTAAACAAACTACTGTTTAATTAAACTAACAGATTAATTAGATTAATTAACTAGGATTAATTAACTTAATTAATTTAGTTAATTAATTAATTAATCAATTAAGTTTATTTTTAGTTATTATTTATTTTCTATTATTCCTTTTTTTTAAAACCTTTTTTTTGGAAACGTTCTCTGGGGTGGGGCCCATATGTCATTGGTCCGGGGCCTTAGCGGGCGCGGGCTACCGGCTAGCGGGCGTGGGGCGCCCGTGCGGGCGCTGCAGCCAGTGGGCGAAGGGGCGGGCGCGCGGCACGGCTCCGGTGACCGGAGTAGGGCGGGGTGGTGCAGCGGGGCCGGCGAGGAGGGGGGCGGTCGGCGCAGCGAAGCAACAACGGTGGCGGGGGGCGCTGCAGGGCACGCGCGACGCGGCGCCGCCGCGCCGGTGGCGGTGGCGGCACGGCCCAGGCGACGGCACGGGCAAGCAGCTGCAGCAGCAGGGGAGGAGGCGCGCGCCGGGGCGAGGCCGTGGTGGGCAGCGGGAGCAGCGCTGCGGTGCGCGGGCGCGCGCGCGTTTGGCATGGCCAAGGGCAGGGGCGGCCACGGCGCGGGCACAACGTGTGCGGGCACGACGCCGCGGGTGTCCGGACGGCATTGGTGAGCGCGTGCGGGTGCGCGTGGGCGCGGCAGTGCAGACACGGCCGCGGTGAGCAGGAACAGGGAAGAGAGGAGGAGGAGCGCGGGGCGTGCTCACGGGGCCGGTAGGGATAGGGCAGCGGGGCGTGGGGTGGATGACGAGGACGAGGCAGTGAGGGGGAGGCAGGCCGGTGGGGGAGGGGGCGCCGGCGAGGTGATGGTCGGCGACGGTGATCCGGGCGGCGGCGAGGTCCTCCTCCCTCGATCCTGATCTAGTCGGGGAGAGGGGGATATTTTCGTGGGGGGGAGTGAGAGTGTCGGTGGAGTGGTGGGGGACAGTGGGGGGATATGGGCGCGGCGGGGTGGGCCGGCCGAATCGGCTGTGGCCTGATGGGCCGATGCCCAAGGGGTCGGGGGGGGGGCTTTCTCCTCTTTTTTTTCTGTTTGTTTTTCCCTTTTGCATTTTCTTTCTTTTATTTATTTTCTCTCTGTTCTACTTCATTTTAAGTCATTTAGGCATTTTATAAAAATGTGTTTTCTTTACGATAATTACCCTTGCAATATTAGTCACACACCGAACATTTTTGTTTAATATTTTGAAAATTTTGTCGTTTGACTTATTTAGAATTTAAATTTGAAATGGTTTCGAATCATTGCGAGGTTAGCAACAGTAACCGAGGTGTCATGGCATGACTAGCGTGGGATTACTATAGCATGATCACCCGGGCGTTACAAATCTCCTCCACTACAAGAAATCTCGTCCCGAGATTTAGGAGGTAGAAGGAAACAGTGCGGGGTATTGATCACGCAGGTAGTCCTCGCGTTCCCAGGTGGCTTCCTCTTTAGAGTGATTCGACCACTGGACCTTGAGGAACTTGATCTCCTTTTGACGTGTGCGGCGTTCAGCTTGGTCGAGAATGCGGACCGGATGCTCTTTATAGGAGAGGTCCTGTTGCAATTCGAGCACTTCATGGTCCACTGCTCGGATCGGGTCCTTGAAGCAGCGTCGAAGTTGCGACACGTGGAACACATCGTGAACCTGAGAAAGGTTCGGCGGAAGCTCCAGTTGATATGCCACTTTTCCACGCCTTTCGAGAATAGTGAAAGGACCAATATAGCGGGGAGCTAACTTTCCTTTGATCTCGAAGCGGTGTGCACTGTTCATTGGTGTAACTCGAAGATAAGCCTTTTCGCCAGGTTGATAGACCATGTCTTGGTGATGACAGTCATACTGACTTTTCTGACGTGACTGAGCAGTCTTGAGATTCTCGCGAATAATGCGAACTTGTTCTTCGGCCTGTTGGATAATATCCGGACCGAAGGGTGGACGTTCCCCAGTTTCTGACCAGTTCAGAGGGGTTCGACACTTTCGTCCATATAGCACTTCGAAGGGGGACATCTTCAGACTAGCTTGATAGCTATTATTATAAGAGAACTCGGCATATGGAAGAGATTCCTCCCATTTCTTGCCGAATGAGATTACACAAGCTCGAAGCATGTCTTCGAGAACTTGGTTGACACGTTCAACTTGCCCTTGTGACTGCGGATGAAACGCAGTACTGAAAGATAAGTGAGTCCCCATAGCTTCTTGGAAACTTGCCTAGAATCTTGAAGTGAATAAGCTGCCACGGTCCGAACTGATAACCAGTGGAATTCCGTGAAGTGAAACAATTCTGGACATGTAGAGAGTAGCAAGCTGACTAGCAGTGATTGTCTCTTTGACCGACAGAAAATGGGCAACTTTGGAAAGCCGGTCAATGACGACAAGAATAGCATCATTACCTTTCTGCGATTTGGGAAATCCAGTGACGAAGTCCATTTCAACATGGTCCCATTTCCATTCAGGAATAGAGATAGGTTGTAGAGTTCCGGCAGGCCTTTGATGCTCTGCTTTGATTCGGCGACAAACGTCACACTCAGCAACATAACGAGTAATGTCCTGCTTCATATTAGACCACCAAAATCTTTGACGAATATCCTGGTACATCTTTGTACTACCAGGATGGATGGACAGAGGCGTATCATGAGCTTCTTGCATAACCCTTTTAGTCTTATCCAGGTTTTTCTTCGAACATGGTACCACTAGGCGGCCTTTGAAATACAAGGCGCCATCGTCGGCGACAGTGAAGAATGAGGGCTTTCCTTCTGCTAGATGGCGTTTAATCTTATGGACTTCAGAGTCATAACCTTGAATAGTCTTTATACCAGCTACGAGATCTAGTACGACAGCCAGGGTATTTAGAGAACCCTTAGTAACAACAAGAAGATTCATCTTGCGGAACTCCGGGGGAGGGGGAGCGAGTGCTCCAGGAGGAACAATATGGAGATTCATCTTTCTAAATTCTTCGACAAGCGAGGGCTGAACTTTATGAACCTGGAGGTGGTTGCAGTAAGACTTGCGGCTCAAGGCATCAGCCATTACATTAACCTTGCCGGGGGTGTAGGATATACCCACGTCAAAGTCTGCAACAGTCTCCATCCATCTCTGCTGATGGAGGTTCAGATCTGGCTGAGTAAACAGATACTTTAGACTTTGATGGTCAGTGAAGATCTCACAACGATTACCGAGAAGGTAATGTCGCCACTGCTTCAGTGCATGAATGACAGCAGCCAGCTCGAGGTCGTGAACTGGGTAGTTTTCTTCGTGAGGGCGCAGTTGACGAGAGGCATAAGCAATCACTCTGCGCTCCTGCATTAGGACACAGCCTAATCCTTGGCGGGAAGCGTCGCAGTAAATGACGAAGTCCTTCTTAGTATCAGGTGGTGCAAGCACGGGGGCAGAAGTCAACTTGTCTTTGAGCGCCTGGAAACTTTCCTGACACTTGTCTGTCCAGTCAAACTTGACACCCTTATGCAACAAATTAGTCAGAGGCCTGGCAATCTTGGAGAAGTTCTCGACGAATCGACGGCAATAGCTGGCGAGGCCGAGAAAACTTCGGACTTGCTTCACATTCTTCGGAGGAGTCCAATCGAGAATAGCCTGAACTCGTTCAGGGTTGACGGCAATACCATCTTTGGAGATGACATGCCCAAGATAGGTTACTTCGGGGAGCCAAAATTCACACTTGGAATACTTAGCATACAGCTGATGCTCCCGAAGCTTTTCCAGCACAAGACGAAGATGTTCAGCATGTTCCTCCTTGTTCTTGGAAAATACAAGGATATCGTCCAAATAAACCACGACGAACTTGTCGAGGTAATCCATGAATATATAATTCATCAGGCGAGAGAAGGTGGCTGGAGCATTCGTTAAGCCGAATGACATGACGGTGTACTCGTATGATCCATACCGAGTCACGAAGGCGGTTTTTGGGATGTCCTCTTCACGAACACGGATCTGGTGGTAACCCAACCTCAACTCGAGTTTGGAGAACACTGATGAGCCAGCCAGTTGATCATAAAGATCATTGATCCGAGGAAGAGGGTATTTATTCTGAATGGTAGCTTGGTTTATAGGACGGTAGTCTTGGACCAATCGGTTTGTCCCATCCTTCTTCCTAACAAAGAGAGAAGGTGCTCCCCAAGGAGAGCAACTTGGGCGAATGAAACCTTTGACAAGAGATTTGTCGATTTCCTCCTTAAGCTCAATGAGCTCATGCGGCAGCATCTTGTAGGGTCATTTAGCTATAGGGGTGGTGCCGGGTTTCAAGTCGATGATGAATTCGATAGCTCTAGCAGGGGGAATCCCTGGAAGCTCTTCTGGGAAGACATCTTGGAATTCACGAACGACGGGAATGTTTTCAATGCCCTCGAGTGGTGCAATGTTCAACGCATTCAAGGCATAAAGCCGTGCCTCGGCGTTTTGCACCAGATGAGCTTGGTAAGTAACTATTTCGTCTGAAGGGTGTAGCAGATGGACGGTCTTAGTAGCGCAAACTATAGAAGCAGTATGCGCTTTTAACCAATTCATTCCCAGAATGAGATCAATGCTACAGGACTTCAGTATGATGGGAGAGACAAGGAATTCCAGTCCTTCGATTTCTACAGGGACGTCGTTGCAAATCATGGAGGTTCGACATTGGCCCGCAGGGGTGTGTACTAATAGTGAAGCATTCATGTTCTCACATTTAATGTCGTGCAAGCATGCAAAACCTTCTGACATGAATGAATGCGATGCACCTGTATAAAATAAAACGGATGCTAGTACTGAATTTACGAGGAGGGTACCCATCACAGTAGCAGGCTGGTCTTGAGCTTCGCTCAGATCAACGTGGTTGGCATGAACACGACCATAAGACTTGGCATTGTTGCTGCGGGGCTGGCTATTTCCATGGCCAGTTGCTGGAAGGGCCAGTTGATTCTGGTTCTGGTTGCATTCCCTAGCACGATGCCCTGGTTGTCCACACCTGAAGCACAACCCATTATTGGGAGTGGGAACAGGAGCTTGTGGTGGTGGAGCTGGGAGTCTTGGCTGCCTAGTCGGAGGAGCAGGCAGACGAGGTGCAGCATAGGTCTGCCTTGGGGTAGGTGCATCCGGCTGGTACAAGCTATTGGGAATCCATATCTAGCGTTTCTGCGAGGTCGGGCCCGAAGATGAGCCAGTGTCATGGTTGCGCCTGTGAGAGCTCTGGTATTCTTGCAGACCAGTTTCGACATTGATGGCTTTGTTCACCAGAGTGGCGAAATCAGCAAAGTCATGCACTAGAAGTGCGAGCTTGATGTCAGCTTGAAGGCCATCACGGAACTTCTCCTGTCTGCGTGCATCAGTTGCAATGTCTTCTTCAGCATAGCGGGACAAGTCAAGAAACTCCCGCTCGTAAGCTTCCACAGTTTTGTTGCCTTGGGTGAGGTTGCGGAACTCACGCTTCTTCCGGTCCATGACTCCCTGAGGAATGAAGCGAGCACGGAAGGCAGCTTGGAAGTCTGGCCAGGTGATGATTGTTCCAGCTGGCAGTGTACGCCTGTGGCTATCCTACCATTGAGCTGCGGGTCCCTTCAGGAAGAAGGAAGCAAAGGTGACATAGCTGGCAGGGGCTACATCAGCAGACTCCATCTCATAGCTGATGTCACGGAGCCAGTCATCAGCATCCAGAGGCTGAGTTGAGCTGCGGTACACAGTTGGGTTCAGGCGCATGAAATCCTGCAGAGTTACTGGGGTTGGCTGCTGGTTCATATTGGGGCAAGGAAACTGAGCCATCATATTCTCCATGAACTGGCGATTCATCTCAAGCTGTTGGATCATACCAGCCATGTACTCAGGCGGTGGTGGGGCGTTGCCACCACGACCACGACCACCTGGTCTAACCATCCTGCTAATATTTAACAGGGGTAGTTCAGCATTGAGAAATTTGCAAAAAACAAGAGTCATTCATGATGAAACATGCACAATGAAAGCAGCACGATAGATACTACATAGTAGTCAGCATATCTTACAAAAGAGATCATGCATAGAGTTCGTTACACAGTGTTCAGTACATAGGCTAAGACATCATAGGCAGCACATAGGCTCGCGGAGAATGCATCTAACCCTAATAAGAAAGTCTACGTTAGTCCCATGCGGTACTGCGGAGGTAGGTGTAGCCCGACAGCTGGTAGTGACGCGAAGGGAAGACCTCCACGCGAGTAGCCTGGGGTCCGTGGATACTCTGGTGCGGAACCCGATGCGCAGGTGGCAGGAGAGGACCCAATGCAGGAGAGTAGCCTCCCACATCTGGCCAGCCGACGCCCTGGGGCATCACGGTCCGGGCAGGGTAGATCACAGAACGGTGACAGATCACCAGAGCGGACAGAGGGGTGCAACAGCGTCAGAGCATGATACAGGTGCTGACGGGTGGTGTACAACTCGTGGCGAAGAGCTCGGTTAGCTCTATCCAGGCCATCAGCATGCAGAACCAGGTTCTGATGGTAGAATGGCTCTCGGGTGACAGTGGAGTAGGCAGCAGTGTAGTAACCCTCCGCACCAACATCGGATGCGATAGCAATGTGCCTGAAGGGGGAGGTGTCCAACTCCTGATACTCTCCACGAAGACGTGTCAGAGCAGCATAAGCAGCATCGTGGACCGCCATATCGATAGTCACTCCAACACCATGAGCAGTGTGCAGCACGGTAGTGGAGTCATACTCCCGAGACTAGAGGTGGACGATGGCATGGTACTGCTCCTGGTTGAAGTCCTGATACTCCTCATAGACGGTGTACTCAGGGTGCCAGCGATAACCCAGATAGGTCATCATCTCCACCAACACAGCAGGTGATCCTGAGGCACCAATGGCCGTCGTGTGGTGCACGACCTGCCTCGTGGGTTCCATCTGAAAACAAAGATGTTTTCACAGGAGTCAAATGACCATGTGGATAATGTTCAAGTACTACTCTAAAGAATAACTAGGGCTTATCCAACTTCGGGGTGAACGTGGTCACGGGATCCTAGTGTTAGAGTTAGTAAAATCGATTAACCCGAGTAGGAGAGAGTTCAGTGTCCCAGAGAAAGGATCGAGGAGTAAAAGAGCCTAATACCACCCAGATGGCGATGTGGGCCCGTAAGGCACACAACCATGTTAGTAAAAGTTTTTGTAATGTCTAGACTCAACTTCGGCCAAGGAGTGTGGAAGGGGGATTCCTACAGGCAGTCGGCTCTGATACCAACTTGTGACGCCCCCGGTTTGACTGTACACTAATCATACACGCAAACGTGTACGATCAAGATCAGGGACTCACGGGAAGATATCACAACACAACTCTACAAATAAAATAAGTCATACAAGCATCATATTACAAGCCAGGGGCCTCGAAGGCTCGAATACAAGAGCTCGATCATAGATGAGTCAGCGGAAGCAACAATATCTGAGTACAGACATAAGTTAAACAAGTTTGCCTTAAGAAGGCTAGCACAAACTGGGATACAGATCGAAAGAGGCGCATGCCTCCTGCCTGGGATCCTCCTAACTACTCCTGGTCGTCGTCAGCGGGCATCACGTAGTAGTAGGCACCTCCGGTGTAGTAGGAGTCATCGTCGAAGGTGGCATCTGGCTCCTGGGCTCCAACATCTGGTTGCGACAACCAGGTAGAAGGGATAGGGGGAAAAGAGGGAGAAAGCAACCGTGAGTACTCATCCAAAGTACTCGCAAGCAAGGAGCTATACTACATATGTATGCATTGGTATCAAATGGAATAAGGGTATCATATGTGGACTGAACTGCAGAAAGCTGGAATAAGGGGGGGATAGCTAGTCCTTTCGAAGACTACGCTTCTGGCAGCCTTCGTCTTGCAGCATGTAGAAGAGAGTAGCCTGAAGTCCTCCAAGTAGCATCGCATAGCATAATCCTAACCGATGATCCTCCCCTCGTCGCCCTGTGAGAGAGCGATCACCGGTTGTATCTGGCACTTGGAAGGGTGTGTTTTATTAAGTATCTGGTTCTAGTTGTCATAAGGTCAAGGTACAACTCCAAGTCGTCATGTTACCGAAGATCACGGCTATTCGAATAGATTAACTTCCCTGCAGGGGTGCACCACATAACCCAACACGCTCGATCCCATTTGGCCGGACACACTTTCCTGGGTCATGCCCGGCCTCGGAAGATCAACACGTCGCAGCCCCACCTAGACCAACAGAGAGGTCAGCACGCCGGTCTAAACCTAAGCGCCCAGGGGTCTGGGCCCATCGCCCTTAGCACACCTGCACGTTGCGTGGGCGGCCGGAAGCAGACCTAGCCTAGTAGGCGTTCCAGTCCAATCCAGCGTGCGCCGCTCCGTTGCTGACGTCACGAAGGCTTCGGCTGATACCACGACGTCAAGTGCCCATAACTGTCCCCGCGTAGATGGTTAGTGCGTATAGGCCAGTAGCCAGACTCAGATCAAATACCAAGATCTCGTTAAACGTGTTAAGTATCTGCGAACGCCGACCAGGGCCAGGCCCACCTCTCTCCTAGATGGTCTCAACCTGCCCTGTCGCTCCGCCACAAAGTAACAGTCGGGGGCCGTCGGGAACCCAGGCCCACCTCAACAGGGATGGAGCCACCTGCCCCTTCAGCCCCCATCTCCGAACAGTATCACAGGTAAGGTAACTGTGTAAAGTATATTGTATATGCCCGTGATCACCTCCCGAAGTGATCACGGCCCAGTAGTATAGCATGGCAGACGGACAAGAGTGTAGGGCCACTGATGGAACACTAGCATCCTATACTAAGCAGTAGGATAGCAGGTAATAGTAACAACAGTAGTAGCAAGGACAGGCTATGCATCAGGATAGGAATAACGGAAAGCAGTAACATGCTACACTACTCTAATGCAAGCAGTATAGAGGAGAGTAGGCGATATCTGGTGATCAGGGGGGGCTTGCCTGGTTGCTGTGGCAAGAGAGAGGGGTCGTCGATATAGTCGTACTTGGTAGCAGCGGCGTCGGTCTCGGTGTCTAGCGAGAGAAGAGGGGGAAGAAACAATAAATATAATGCAAACAATTGCATGACGATGCATGACATTATAAAGCGTGATGCTAGGTGTGCCCTAACGCGATACGAGGTGGTACCGGTGAAGGGGGGAAACATCCGGGAAATTATCCCCGGCGTTTCGCGCTTTCGGACAGACGAACCGGAGGGGGAAAGTTGCGTGTTCGCTATGCTAGGGATGCGTGGCGGACGAACGGGCTGCGTATCCGGGTTCGTCCCGTCATTCTGAGCAACTTTCATGTTGAAAATAATTTAATCCGAGTTACGGATTAAAAGATATGATTTTCTAAAGATTTTACTAATTTCTGGAATTTAATTAATTATTTAATTTAATTCGAAATTTGGATTTATGACATCAGCATGATGTCATGCTGACGTCACCAGTCAACAGGGTTTGACTGGGTCAACTGATGCGTGGGTCCAGTGGGACCCACCTGTCATACACTGTTTAGACTTAATTAGGGTTTAGGCTAAACAAACTACTGTTTAATTAAACTAACATATTAATTAGATTAATTAACTAGGATTACTTAACTTAATTAATTTAGTTAATTAATTAATTAATTAATTAAGTTTACTTTTAGTTATTATTTATTTTCTATTATTCCTTTTTTTAAACCTTTTTTTGGAAACGTTCTCTGGCGTGGGGCCCATATGTCATTGGTCCGGGGCCTTAGCGGGAGCGGGCTACCGGCTAGCGGGCGTGGGGCGCCCGTGCGGGCGCTGCAGCCAGTGGGCGAAGGGGCGGGCGCGCGGCCTGGCTCCGGTGACCGGAGTAGGGCGGGGCAGTGCAGCGGGGCCGGCGAGGAGGGGGGCGGTCGGCGCAGCGAAGCAACAACGGTGGCGGGGGGCGCTGCAGGGCACGCCCGGCGCGGCGCCGCCGCGCCGGTGGCGGTGGCGGCACGGCCCAAGCGACGGCGCGGGCAAGCAGCTGCAGCAGCAGGGGAGGAGGCGCGCGCCGGGGCGAGGCCGTGGTGGGCAGCGGCAGCAGCGCTGCGGTGCGCGGGCGCGCGCGCTTTTGGCATGGCCAGGGGCAGGGGGCGGCCACGGCGTGGGCACAACGTGTGCGGGCGCGACGCCGCGGGCGTCCGGACGGCGTTGGTGAGCGCGTGCGGGTGCGCGTGGGCGCGGCAATGCAGACACGGCCGCGGCGAGCAGGAACAGGGAAGAGAGGAGGAGGAGCGCGGGGCGTGCTCACGGGGCCGGTAGGGATAGGGCAGCGGGGGGTGGGGTGGATGACGAGGACGAGGCAGTGAGGGGGAGGCAGGCCGGTGGGGGAGGGGGCGGCGGCGAGGTGATGGTCGGCGATGGCGATCCGGGCGGCGGCGAGGTCCTCCTCCCTCGATCCCGATCTAGTCGGGGAGAGGGGGATATTTCCGTGGGGGGGGGGGGAGTGAGAGTGTCGGTGGAGTGGTGGGGGACAGTGGGGGGATAAGGGCGCGGTGGGGTGGGCCGGCCGAATCGGCTGTGGCCTGATGGGCCGATGCCCAAGGGGTCGGGGGGGGGCTTTCTCCTCTTTTTTTCTGTTTGTTTTTCCCTTTTGCATTTTCTTTCTTTTATTTATATTCTCTCTGTTCTATTTCATTTTAAGTCATTTAGGCATTTTATAAAAATGTGTTTTCTTTACGATAATTACCCTTGCAATATTAGTCACACACCGAACATTTTTGTTTAATATTTTGAAAATTTTGTCGTTTGACTTATTTAGAATTTAAATTTGAAATGGTTTCGAATCATTGCGAGGTTAGCAACAGTAACCGAGGTGTCATGGCATGACTAGCGTGGGATTACTGTAGCATGATCACCCGGGCGTTACAATCGCCCACTTATGCTATTGCCACCGTGCTGAGTTAAGCATGCATTTCTTCGAAAGGATTGGATGACAAACAGGCTAATGGAGCACCTATCAGCAAAAAATGAAGTTTTCACCTTAGCTGGTGTATTAGCAGGATCTGGAGTAGTGCATCAAGAATTTTAAGATGGACCTTCAGGAAGCCGTATTAGACAAGGAAGCATTTCGTGAAGAACTCAGGACCCAGAAGCTGAAAGGAGCCAAGCTGGAGGAGCAAACCCTTGAGATACCGGAGATTCGATAGGAACTGAAGGACAGTAGGATCATGGTTCATGCCAAGGATGTTAAAGACCCAGAAGTTTGGAACGCAACTCCGGAATATTAAAGGACGTGACGAGAGATTTCGCGTCAACAGAAATGACCTGGCAGAAGAACTTGAGAAGATCAGCAAGCCCGATCAGAAGAAGACCAAACCCCTGTTATATACTTACGTTAGATGCGAGGATTGTGAGATGTCATTTGTTTGATGTTTTTCGAGAGCCACAAAATAAAATCTGTCTCTTGAAAACTATTTTTTGTATTGTGTGTATCCCTCTCCATCTCTCTTATCTTACCCCAAAACTCTTGGAACCAATATAGGATGGATGGAGATGAACTCATATTTTCTGGACCGGTGACTCAACTGGAGATGCACCGATGGATTCAGAACATGGAAGATCACATGTAGAATAACACTATAGCCGAAAAGGATATGGCCAAGCATGCTCTTCAGTGCTTTGAAAGAGGTGCTGCTACTTGGTGGAGGATGTACCAAAACATCAATGGATGGCAAAGAGTAACCACTTGGGAAGAATTTAAGTTGACATTGCTAGAGTCTCGGCTTGTGTCCTAGAAATTGAAGCCCTATGGAAATGATATGAAGAAACCTTGTGCATGCAAGCTCTGTGGAGAAATAGGACACAACCATAAAGAACACAAGGATGAATGCCCTCATTGTGAAGAAGGCCACCCAGCTGAAGAATGCCCAACTAGGCAGATTACTTGTTTCTTGTGTGAAGGGACTACCCACTACCCTGCTCAGTATCATATTTACCCCGTGGTTCAAAGAACCATCCAGCAGAAGAAAGAAGCAATGAAAGGATCCCTCATGGAAATTTTAGAAGGAACATGTCATGAAGGAAGAGGTGGAGGACACACCCGAAGAAGACCCAATTAAACCCTCCACTAAGTCATGCTATTCATGTGGAGAAGAAGGACACATCTCCCATAATTGTCTGAAGGGGAATCTAGTAGCATTCCCGACAATGGAAGTAGAGTATGACACACAGGAAATTGAAGCTCTGATTGGCATAGAAAAGTCTAGGAAGGTAAATAGACTGGATTCCAGGAACAACCCAATTTCTACAAAGAAGGACCTAAGTCATATCACATGTTTCAGGTATAAAGATTCAGGGCACTACTTCAGCGGTTGCCCAAAAAGGAAGCCGAGGACCCAAGGAGGCCATATAATCACAAGGAAACCTCGAGACTGGTCAGAAGTAAAATGTTTTCATTGTAACAAAGCATGGCACTTTGCCAGAGATTGTCCTAAAGAGAAGGAGGCTTGTGCTAAATAGTAGTAGTAGTCAGAACATTTCTTTTTATTATTGAGGTGTTGAGTTGAGGCATGTAATGGATATGCAAGAGATTGTAATAAGTTCATGAAATCAATAAAGTTCATGTGTCATGATTTCATACGTTAAATTTTATGAGTTGTTACTCTATGAAGAAGGATTTTGACCATTTTTCGAGGATATGAGAAATATGGTCTATGGAAGAATTTGTGCATTTCAAGGGTGGTAGTACCCTGTGAGGACACTTGAACCCTGGAAAAAATAATGATATTCCATGGAGTGACTTCGGACAAAATAAGTACGAGTTTTATCTCGATATGTGGGATACCCCAAAAATATGAAGGGATGAAGTACTATTGGATATAAAGGAGGTACAATGTTGGTAATATGGAGCAATTGTAATCCCAGGATGAGTTGAAGCTATAAATTAATGTGATGAGGTGAGCCCGTAACCTACAGGATCTAGGACCTACCAAGAAGCAAGCACGCTCTTGCTGAAGTAAAAACCCTGGAAGAAGTTACGATTTTATCAACAGACGATCTTATAGGAGTTACGCAAAACCTAAGAGTTGTGAAGGAACGATAGATGTTGGTTTGGCTTGCAGAATCAATGGATTTTTTCTGAACACAGTTTGTGGACAAGAGAAATTCTACAATGCTTGTGAGGATGACCGAGTGTTAGAATGCGAGATTCACTAAACCATATACAAGGTAATGATTTGGGTGCGGAATGGATTGATCACCATACCGACTTACTCTTATTATTCGCCTTGCTATATGGGATGATAAATCTGAGTGACTTACCCATAGTAGAGAGACGACGATAAAAACCTTGTTTAAACCTTAGAATGGTATGACATTTTTCCCTTGTACGAGGCAGTTGTTGCCAACCGTAGGCCATACGGTGAGAATGAAGCCGAGACCCATTTCCTGTAGGAGAAACCATAAATTGATGACCGCCATGAGATATCGATAGCTGTTTAGTGTTGGCGGCAGACCCGTCAGCTAGAAGACCCACTCACAGAAGAACCGTACCAAGATGAAAGGACACGGGAATTAAGGAAAAAGGTTACGCCACTACCGGAAGAGCCCAGAGAAGGAATTATCCTGAAGATTGGAGAAGATCGACACTGCCAACATCAGTTTTGATGAAACCATAACCATGCTTCTAAGGGTGGTAGCACCCGACACCTTTGTGATAATTGCTTGATCTTGAGGAGACCCCCGAACCCAACTTAATTCTTGCTAGCCTCTCCGAATCTTGAGGGAGAGATTCATTTTAAGGGTGGTAGGTCTGTAACATTCCAAACTTCTAAATTTTGGAATGTTATATTAAATAAATAGTTTTGATTGGTTGTTTGATTTTGGTGTGGTTGCTTGTGTGAAATTTGAAACTTTCTGGAAGTTGAATGAGAGGGAATAAAATTACTTTCCCAAAACTTTTCAACTTGCATTTATGATCTTCATGAATTCAAATTCATTTCATCACAAAACCCTGGAGTGAAGATGATATGACTTCTTCCATGTAAATAAATGCAAAAGGTTTGAAAAGATTTGAATTCCAATTGGAACTATTTCAAATTTGGAAACTTCATGCAACTCAATAAGTTTCATGAGAGAAGATAAAATGACTTCTTGGAATGCTAAGAAAGAGAGTTGGAAGTTTCAAAGAATCAAATTGAAAGTCTCTTTGAAGTTATTTTGAAAACCCCCTTTCAATTTGGAGTTATTTGGTTTTATTCAAATTATTTTTCTCCAAAAATAAAATATATGGAAAACAGGGTAAAATGATTCCCTGCAATAGAAAAATGGAGAAAATGAGTTTGAATTAATTTTGTTATTTCAAATATTATTATTTTGTTTTTAAATGAACTGGTAGCACTATTTGCTTTATTCAACTTTTTTGTGGAATTTATTTGCCACTGAAAATATGTTCATGTTTTAGGAAATATTTTTCTGAAAGTTTTGATATATAATATGCCTATATAAAATTCTTTTTTATTTTTGTTATTCAATTTTCCTTGATGTTTCTATTTAAAAAAGAACTGCATGTGGGGCTCATAATTATTTGTTGCCCACATGCGCACCATAGTAGACAGGCTGGCCCGTATTTTCTTTTTCTCTTTTTATTTTCGTTAAGGTTTACAATTTTATTTTATTTATTTATTTTATTCCAAAAAATAAAAATTTCAGGAAAGAAAAATATATGAAAAAACTGCAGCCGCAGTGTACGCATGCGGCCGGCCAGCGGAAACCTTTTGACCCATGGCGCCTTTGACCTCTAAGCCTTTTTTCCACCTATAAATATAGACTCATAGAGCCTTCAAAAATCATTCAATTCGGGTTAAAAAAATATTTTGGTTTCACTAGATTCACAAAAAAAAATTCTCCTCTCTGGCGAGATTTCTAAAAGTTGTCTCCACTATTCAAAGTCATCTTTTTTCTACCTTATAAGTATTTTTTATACTTCCATAGCTTATTATTTTAAGACTAGTGTATGATAAAATAATTAAATTATTAATGAGTCTATGTATTTATACATTAAACCTAGAATTCTTTTAGACATACCTAATTTTCTTCGTAAAACAGGTTGGCTCAGATTTTTCAAATAACCATAACTTTTTACTCGTTCAACCAAATTAGATAAAACCAACGCCTACATTTTTGTCTTAATTCCACCTATCTAGTGAATCTACCAAATAAACTTTTTGTAAATTTCAAATTTCGAAATTTTTTCAGATTCATATTCAAACTTCTTTTGATCATATCTTTTTTATCCGTAGCTCCGTTTCCGATGAACCCAACTGCATCGGATTCGTATTGAAGTAATATTTTCGTTCGCACAATTAGTGTCATCTTTCCAACATATAATTTTGACCTTAGCCAGTTACTCTACTAGTCCACTAAAGAGTTGTTACACAACATTTTAAGCAGATTCAATGCTATGTTGAATTACTTGATCCGTTATTTCTAATCTAGTAATTCTTTTTCCTACATATTCATATTGACTTCCTACATCCAGTAGCATCATTAGTTTCAAGTTTTCATCTTTTCAAATCTGAACTCGAAGCTTCACTTGATCATATCTTGTAAAGTGTAGCGCTTTCCAATTGATTCATTTTTCCAAATTGAACCCCTAGGCGTAATCTAACATCTTGAGCCATCACCACACTTTTTCACCGAAATTAGGATCTGATCTTGCAAAATAATTTGATTAGGTTCTTTTGGGTTTTTGCAATCTTCCTTTGCATTTTTTGGGTCTTTGAGTGATTGCTTATGTGTGGTTATAAGTGATTGCTTACGATAGATTGATCGGAGTGTGACGAGTACAACTATAAAAAATTATGAGTGTGAAGAATCTTCATCAACAGTACAAGGCAAGTTCACACTTTGATCATACTTTTCCTATACCCAGTTTTACTTGCATTAGTTCACCCTCAAATATTGCATGAATAGGATTGGGAACATGTGGTTATTGCTATATAGTTGATGAGGTAGGAACCTAATATCTTTGATCACCCCGGGAATATGTGTTATGCTCATATTGCTTAGCCACGCTTGTAGACGGGGATTGTTATTTGAGAAACATGCAAGTTGTGAGAGATAATAACTAAGGGAAACTTAAGGTGGCTACTTTACTACATATCTGGGTGGATTGGTTGCGGGCACCTGGGGAATCCAATGTTGTCCTAGGAGATCCCGGGGTACCCGTGTGATCATCCTATGGAATGCCACCCAGGCTCAAAGGGATCATAAGATTATTCATGTGTAGAAACTTCCGTGTGCAGCCACAAGCCAATATGGGCTCTGGCATAGTTAAGTAAGTTGTGGGAAACTTTTCCATGATAGGCTAGCAGATGTAGGGGGATTGTAGCTGTACCGACCTATTTATAGGTAAAGGGGACCTCTTTAGAAAGAATATGTCTTGATCGTCCGTTTCTCAAACATCAAACACTGCGAGAAATTCAACGGAGGAGATCGAGTCTTGTGGCGAAAAGTGCGCAAACCTCTGCAGAGTGTACAAACTAATCATGATTAGTCGTGTCCCCGGTTATGGACATTTTGAGTATCTGGAAGTGAATTATTGGTTGATCCCATCACTTTATTTAATTAATGAATTGGGATTATTATCCTTACTTGGTAATTTTGGGATTGAGTTGGGGAAACCTTCTCAATCATGGCATAAACTTTGTAGTAAATAAAATGTATTCCTTTGTTGTAGGGTAAAATTAGCTTTATGCAAAATTTAAACTTAGAGCTTCCACCAGATAGATATGCATATAGAGATAGACATTCTCATTATTATTCTATGGTGTGAAATTGCGAGCACATTCAATGTACTAACCTATATGGCTGCAACGTCTCATGTTGCAGGAATTTTACGACGAGTAGGTGATACGATAGGGTTACGATGCCTACACTCAACTTTGTCGTTGGTGTTGTTGGGACTCCACCGCTTTGTTGTTTATTCCGCTATATGGATTGAGTTAATAGCATTTATGTTACATTATACATGTGATTTACCTCTGTTATAAATCCTCGAGTACTGTGTGTGTCAGCATACCGATCTAGGGATGACACTTAAGCACAGAGACTGCGATCCATTGGGATCGGGTCGCTACAGTGACGTCCCTCACCTTCTTGATCCAGGAAGGTGTCGAGGTAGTAGATGAGTTCCGTCAGCATGACGCCATGGTGACGGTGATGGTGAAGTGATTGTCGCAGGGCTTCGCCTAAACACCGCGAAAATAGGACCGGGTGTGTAAACTGTGGAGGGGGCGCCGCAGACAGCTAACAATTGATGTTGAGTGTTCTAGGCGCCCCCTCCACACATATATATAGGTGGGAGGGAAGGAGAGGCAGCCAGGGGGCGCCCCAAGTAGGATCTGAATCCTACTTGGGGTTTCCCCAAGTGGCCCTCCCTTCCTTATTTTACCGGAGAAGAAAGGGAACGGGGAAGAGAGAAAGGAAGGGGGTGAAGCCCCCTTTTCCATCTCCAATTCGGCCACATGCCATAGGGGGGTGTGCCACCCCTTGTGGGCTGGTGTGCTCCCCTCTCATGGCCCATATGGCCCAGATATTCCCCACGGGGATTTCGGTAACCCCTCTGGTACTCCGATAAATACCCGATACACACCGGAGCACTTCCGGTGTCCGAGTACTATCATCCTATATATCAATCTTTACCTCTCGACCATTTCGATACTCCTCGTCATGTCCATGATCTCATCCAGAACTCCGAACAACATTCGGTCACCAAATCACATAAATCATATAATACAATATCATCATCGAACGTTAAGCGTGCGAACCCTACGGGCTCGAGAACTATGTAGACATGAACGAGACACCTCTTCGGTAAATAACCAATAGCGAAACCTGGATTCTCATATTGGCTCCTACATATTCTACGAAGATCTTTATCGGTTGAACCGTTATGACAACATACATTATTCCCTTTGTCTATCGGTATGTTACTTGCTTGAGATTCGATCATCGGTATCTACAGACCTAGTTCAATATCGTTACCGGCAAGTCTCTTTACTCGTTGCGTAATACATCACCTTGTGACCAACTCCTTATTCATTTGCTTGCAAGCTTATGATGCGTATTACCAAGAGGCCCCAGAGATACCTCTTCGATACTCGGAGTGACAAATTTTAATCTCGATCTATGCCAACTCAACAAACACCTTCGAGATACCTGTAGAGCATATTTATGATCACCCAGTTACGTTGTGACATTTGTTAGCACACAAGGCATTCCTCTTGCATTCGGGAGTTGCATAATCTCATAGTCGAAGGAATATGTATTTGACATGAAGAAAGCAATAGCAACAAAACTGAACGATCATTATGCTAAGCTAACGGATGGGTCTTGTCCATCACATCATTCTCCTAATGATGCGATCCATTATCAAATGACAACTCATGTCCATGGTCAGGAAACCTTAATCATCTTTGATCAACGAGCTAGTCAAGTAGAGGCTCACTAGGGACACATTGTTTGTTTATGTATTCACACATGCATTTAGGTTTCCGATCAATACAATTCTATCATGAATAATAAACATTTATCATGAATAAGGAAATATAAAATAACAACTATTATTATTGCCTCTAGGGCATATTTCCTTCAGTCTCCCACTTGCACTAGAGTCAATAATCTAGATTACATTGTAATGATTCTAACACCCATGGAGTCTTGGTGTTGATCATGTTTTGCTCATGGAAGAGGCTTAGTCAACGAGTCTTCCACATTCTCATCTCTATGTATTTTGAAAATCTCTATGTCTCCCTCCTTGACTTGAGCATAGATGGAGTTGAAGCATCTCTTGCTGTGTTTGGTTCTTTTGTGAAATCTGGATTCCTTCCCAAAGGCAGTTGCTCCAGTATTGTCACAAAAGGTTTTCATTGAACCCGATACACTAGGTATTACACCTAGATTGGATATGAACTCCTTCATCCAGACTCCTTCATTTGCTGCTTCTGAAGCAGCTATGTACTCCGCTTCACATGTAGATCCCGCCATGACGCTCTGCTTGGAACTACACCAACTGACAGCTCCACCATTCAATATAAATACGTATCCGATTTGTGACTTAGAGTCATCCGGATCAGTGTCAAAAGCTAGCATCAATGTAACCATTTACGACAAGCTCTTTGTCACCTCCATAAATGAGAAACAAATCCTTGGTCCTTTTCAGGTACTTTAGTATGTTCTTGGCTGTTGTCCAGTGATCCACTCTTGGATTACTTTGGTACCTCCCTGACATACTTATGGAAAGGCACACATCAATTCTGGTACACATCATAGCATACAGGATAGAACCTGTGGCTAAGGCATAGGGAATAACTTTCATTTTCTCTATCTTCTGAAGTGGTCGGGCATTGAGTCTGACTAAATTTTACACCTCTTGCAACACAAGCAAGAACCCTTTCTTTGAATGATCCATTTTGAACTTCTTCAAAACTTTGTCAAGGTATGTGCTTTGTGAAAGTCCTATTAAGCGTCTTGATCTATCTCTATAGATCTTGATGCCCGATATATAAGCAGCTTCATCGACGTATTTCATTGAAAAACTCTTATTCAAGTATCCTTTTATGATATCCAGAAATACTACATCATTCCCAATCAACAATATGTCATCCACATATAATATTAGAAATGCTACAAAGCTCCCACTGACTTTCTTGTAAATACAGGCTTCTTTGAAAGTCTATATAAAACCATATGCTTTGATCACCTCATCAAAGTGTATATTCCAACTCCGAGATGCTTGCATCAGTCCATAGGTGGATCGCTGGAGCTTGCACAGTTTGTTAGCACGTTTAGGATCGACAAAACCTTCTCATTGCATCATATACAACTCTTATTTAAGAAATTCATTAAGGAATGCAGTTTTGGCGTCCATTTGCCAGATTTCATAATCATAAAATGCGGCAATTGCTAAAATGATTCAGATAGACTTAGGCATCGCTACGGGTGAGAAAGTCTCATCGTAGTGAACTCCTTGAACTTGTCGAAAACCTTTCACGACAAGTCGAGATTTGTAGATAGTAACATTACCATCACATCGGTCTTCTTCTTGAAGATCTATTTATTCTCTATGGCTCGTTGATCGTCGGGCAAGTCCACCAAAGTCCACACTTTGTTCTCATACATGGATCCTATCTCCAATTTCATGGGCTCAAGCCATTTATCAGAATCTGGGCTCATCATAGCTTCTTCATAGTTCGTAGGTTCACCACGGTCTAGTAACATGACTTCCAGAGTAGGATTACCATACCACTCTGGTACGGATCGTGCTCTGGTTGACCTTCGAGGTTCAGTGGTAACTTGATCTAAAGTTTCATGATCATCATCATTAGCTTCCTCTCTAGTTGGTGTAGGCATCACGAGAACGGATTTCTCTGATGAGCTACTTTCCAAATTGAGAGAAGGTATAACTACCTCATCAAGTTATACTTTCCTCCCACTCATTTCTTTTTAGAAAAACTCCTTCTCTAGAAATGTTCCATTCTTGGCAACAAAGATCTTACCTTCGGATTTGTGGTAGAAGGTGTACCCAATTGTTTTCTTAGGGTATCCTATGAAGATGCACTTCTCCGATTTGGGTTCGAGCTTATCAGGGTGAAGCCTTTTGACATAAGTGTCGCAATCCCAAACTTTAAGAAATGACATCTTAGGTTTCTTTCCAAACCATAGTTCATACGGTGTCGTTTCAACGAATTTAGACGGTGCCCTATTTAACATGAATGCAGTTGTCTCTAATGCATAACCCCAAAATGATAGTGGTAAATCGGTAAGAGACATCATAGATCGCACCATATCTAATAAAGTATGGTTAAGACGTTCGGACACACCATTATGCTAAGATGTTCCAAGTGGCGTGAGTTGTGAAAGTATTCCACATTGTTTTAAATGAAGGCCAAACTCGTAACTCAAATATTCGCCTCCGCGATCAGGTTGTAGAAACTTTATTTTCTTTTTACGATGATTCTCCACTTCACTCTGAAATTCTTTGAAATTTTTAAATGTTTCAGACTTGTGTTTCATTAAGTAGATATACCCATATCTTATCAAATCATCCGTGAAGGTCTGGAAATAACGATACCCGCCGTGTGCCTCAATACTCATCGGACCGCATACATCGGTATGTATTATTTCCAACAAGTCATTGGCTCGCTCCATTGTTCCGGAGAACGGAGTTTTAGTCATCTTGCCCATGAGGCATGGTTCGCAAGTATCAAATGATTCATAATCAAGTGGTTCCAAAAGTCCATCTGCATGGAGTTTCTTCATGCATTTTACACCAATATGACCTAAACAGCAGTGCCACCAATATGTTGCACTATCATTATCAACTTTGCATCTTTTGGCATCAATATTATGAATATGTGTATCACCACAATCGAGATTCAACAAAAATTGACCACTTTTCACGGGTGCATGACCATAAAAGAACAACCATTATTCTCTGATTTAAATGAATAACCGTCTCGCACTAAACAAGATCTAGATATAATGTTCATGCTCAATGCTGGCACCAAATAACAATTATTCAGGTCTAAAACTAACCCCGAAGGTAGATGTAGAGGTAGCGTGCTAACGGCGATCACATCGACCTTGGAACCATTCCCGACACGCATCATCACCTCATCCTTATCCAATCATCATTTAATCCGTAGCTCCTGTTTCGAGTTACAAATATGAGCAATCGAACCAGTATCAAATAACCAGGCACCACTACGAGCATTAGTAAGGTACACATCAATAACATGTATATCAAATATACCTTCTTATCCGCCAAATACTTGGGGCAGTTCCGCTTCCAGTGACCAGTCCTGTCGGTGTCAAAACCGGCGGATCTCGGGTAGGGGGTCCCGAGCTGTGTGTCTAGGATCCATGGTAACAGGAGGCAGGAGACACGATGTTTACCCAGGTTCGGGCCCTCTTGATGGAGGTAATACCCTACGTCCTCCTTGATTGATATTGATGATATGAGTCTTACAAGAGTTGATCTACCACGAGATCGTAGAGGCTAAAACCCTAGAAGCTAGCCTATGGTATGATAGTTGTATATGTTATCTATCGACTAGCTTGGCCTCGGTTTATATAATGCACCAAAGTCCTAGGATAAAAAGAGCCCTAGCCGAATACGCCGGTGGGGAGGAGTCCTTGTCTTGATCACCAAGTCTTGTGGAATCTTCCATGTATGCGGCAGCTGTCCGAACTGGCCCATGAGTATACGACCATGGGGGTCCTCGGCCCAATCTAACAGATCGGGAGATGACGTGTTGAGTACCCCCTAGTCTAGGACACCGTCAGTAGCCCCCCTGAACCGGTCTTCAAGTTAGGGATGCTCCTCGATTCTTCCAAACTGTTCTTCATCTTCGGTTGTCGGTCTTGAAAACTGGTTCAACAAATCTTCTCATCTTCAATCTTGAGGATCGCTGAAATGCATTCGACGAGTTTATACGTCGGGTATCCGAGGAGCCCCTTTAAGTTTCTGGCCTTTATCAATGCCTTGTTATTTTTATGCCACACCTCGGGTTTGAAGTTGTTCCCGGGAGGCAGTGTCCTGTTGTGTCCGAGCTCCACTGCCGGACTGCATTTGAGGTATCTTTTGCAGACAAGCACCAACGCCGGACCGCTCCCGAGCTCCAACGTCGGAATGTATCCGAGCTCCAACGCCGGACTGTATCCGAGCTCCAATGCCAGACTATGTCCAAGCTCCAACGCCGGACTATGTCCAAGCTCCAATGCCGGACTGTCATAAATCACCTTGATTCAAAAAATTTGATGGAGTTTAGCCAAGCTTAATGCCGGAAATGCCCTCTATGGAGCCAGCCACTAGCGCCCGAGCTTTATGCCGGACTGCTTCCGAGGTGGTGCACCACCCCGATCGTGGGCCGATTTTTTGTCACTATTTTTGATTGGTGCAATCTATTCTCCGCCAAGATATATAGACAGTAGCCCTCATGGTGTGTATCGGTCTAAAACCCGAGATGCACTTGAAGGATGACGTAAGACCGCTGATCCTAGTAGCTGCTGAGACTCAGGTTGATTTTGTAAAATCAGCCTGAGGATCAAGTCCTAGCTCGGCAGAATACTTTGGGACACAAAAAGCGGCATGCTCAGTCCTCGAGACTCAGGTTGGGTGCGGCCGATCAACCTGAGGATCAAAATCTCGTCAGAAACTGTATTGCACTTAAAATTTTCTGCATTGAACGGGCAATGCAGTAGCCCCCGAGACACTGGTCGGGTGGCAACACCAGATCAGGGGATCGATGTGCCCCTTTAATATTTGTAAATAATAAGCCCGAAGCCCAGTAGCCCCCAAGCCTTAATGCGGGCACGGGTGGCCGAATTAAGGATCGATATCCATAGTAAAATCACAAATTATGTGTAATGACTCTATGTATCCAAGTACTTTACGTCATTAATGCTCCGATCCATATTGTACAAAACTTTGTTGACCGACCATCGGCTTCCACCTCCTCGGCTAGTAGCCGAGGAGTGTTTGTCCTACTTTATAAAGCCTTTATGAGGGCAAGACAAACAAGGCAATCTGGCCATACGGTTTTATAAACAAAGGTACGCAGAGAGATATGTTATATTAGTATTTAACATAAGAAATGTCTTCCAAAGAAAATAGTCCCGCTATCGGTTCCTTTATTTGGGTTGTCATGCTAAGCATGATCATGAAACCTCAGCTCTAATGTAAGAGCAAAATGTCGAGGATTTAGTTTGGGAGGCCAGTTCATAGCCCCCGGTAGTGTTCAGCGACAGTCGAGGTCAAGCCGTAAACACTTTGGCCATTGTTATGAATGGCCCTTCATTTAACACAGTCATCGGATCGCTGCCCAGTTTACGCTTATTGTGACAGTCAGTTTTCGGCTTTCTTCACTGAGGTGCTTAACCATGTGAGCTGGAAGCACAATCGCAATGGTTCTCCCTTTGCACGCCTAGCCGAACAAAGCGGAATGTAGGAAGCAAGTGCAGGAGTCGGGCAACCCAACTATTGACCGAAGACACAATTCGAAACCGATGCATATATAGCAATATCCGAGATTTTTTTGCCGAATTTCTAAAGGTGTCTGGCGTTGCACTGCGAGACTTGTGCTGAAAACACACAAATAGTTTAAAAGTGTCATAAGCTTGGAAAACCAAAAACGTCAGTAAAAACTTGACGTCCAAACAAGATCAAGTGTTCAGTGCCAATCCGAAAATTGGTCTTAGAAAAAAAAGAGTGCTTCTGTCTGCTTTAACATGTCACATCCTATCTCAAGACTTCAAGCGGGTCAGCCTACGGCTTCAACCTCCTATCCCGAAGGCGGAGTACTTCTCATTAGGCCAGTTTAGCAAACTAAGCTCTAGCCGCTTTGAGAGAGAAATTAGGCTCCCCGGCTAGTGACCACACACTCATGTCGAAAAAAGGAGTGATGAGTAATAATAGTAATAAAAACTTTGCAACAACTAAGAAGAAGAACACTTATTATAAAACGGCTCATATAAATTTAAGAGCCCCCAAGTGACTTGGGTAAAAGAATTTTATGTATAAAGATTGTATGTACCGAAGTACTAATATCATATCTTTGTTCACCCGAACTTTAAACGCGTCTAAACCGACCGTCGGCTTCTCTCTCTTCAGTCAAGGACCAAAGAGTGTTATGTACTCCAACTGTTGAGAATATCGACAATGTTTCCAATAACCAGGCAACCGGGCCATAAGGCTGTAACAGATAAAGCGCACTCAGGGAACTTATGCTATATTACAGACGAAGTGTAAGAAGCATCTTCGAAGAAAATAGTACCCCCACCGATACCTTTCTTCGGTGCTCATTATTACTATGAGACTTGTGCAATAGATTTTTTGTACTCATGAGTTCCGTTGTGTGCCGACCATGATTGAAAACAATAAGAGCGCTAGCTTTCGGCTTCACCCAGCCTGAGGTCAGAGCTTAGAGGACCCGGTTGTGACAATCGCAGAGGTGCTCCCTTTACTCCCTAGCCGAACAATCGAGAACGTAGGGGTAAGCACACGAGCCAGGCAACCCAGCTTGCAAATCGCTTAAGTCAATATAGTGCATATTGTGGCGTAATACACGAACAAGGAACGAAGCCGTACAAGTATGATCATATGCAAGAGGAAAGGCTTCATGAAGGAAGCCCCCAAGTGAACTAGGTATTTGAATTTGTGCCTCACAAACAAAGTTTGGATAAGGAAATTTTTTTACAAGCAACTTTTTTTCGAAAAATGTATAATGCTTGGTCGAACCGAACACAAGTTAAAAAATTTAAAACTTCAAGCATGAAGGCAACTTAGCTGGGTAATGTGTTCGGTATTAATGACGCGGTTCGAGCTTGATGCGGGACAAGGATCCATCCCCCAAGCCGGTCCCGAGGTGGCGGAGCAAAGAGCTCGGCACTCCGAAGTGGTGACATAGCACGGTCAATGCAGGCCGGCAGAGTGATGCCGAAGTCCCCGGCATGGGGTAATGAAGTGTTGACAAAGCCCCCCGTCCAGCCGAGGTGACGCCAAAGGATATAGTCCGGCTGAATCATTTTCCTGTGCACAAAAAATAGTGCAAACCGAAGATAATAGTAATAATAATAAATAAAAAATTGTTGCATAATAAATAATTTATGCAAAGTGAGTAATAAAAGAAATATGGCCTGGCGGCGAAGTCAATGTCGATGCAGGGCGTCGGCGTGATGCGGTAAAGGCGTGGCAAAGCCTGAATTCACAGGTAGGTCCGAGTTCCGGATGCGGCGTTCGCCGGACCATGTACGGAAACTGACCAAACCACCATGCGACCTTCATTAATGCGGCCATAATTTGATAGACCTGTGTACATATGATGAACAAACCAGAGTAATAATTCCTTGGGCAAAATGAACTAGAACAAGCAAAAAATACTAGGATTAATAGCACCTGGTTTATTTGTTGTAGTAATCCGAAGAAAGGTGATTCCTAAAACTAGGACTCGATCCGCACACCCATTGCCTGATGGGTGACAAAGCAATGGCATGACGATACTGGCAAAGGTTGGCTCGCCAAGGCAAAGCCCTCGGTCCAGCTAACGTGACGGAGTTGGTCAGCTAGTGACGCCAAAGTCTCTGAAGTAGGTTGACGAAGAGATGGCGAAGGCCCCGGTCCAGCCGAAACGTCGAAGCCTCGATGTCAGCTGATGAGTCGAAGCAGGTCGGCGTGACGGACACCGGCTTGAGGAAGCAACAGTGCGGCCCTGCCGATGCAGGTCGTGACGTGGTCAATGCCGGCTTGGTGAAGTGACCGTGCGGCGATGCCGCTGTACCCGCTCCGTGTAATCCGTGGGGCGGCGATGTTGGCGATGATTTATCCTTTGCAATGTAGAACTCTTGTTCGGCTTGCCGAGATGATGATCCGAAGAAGTTGAGCTCGGCTCGACAAAGCGACGACGTGTCTAGCGCAGGTCGGCAGCCTTGGAGCAATATTGCTGGAGTGGTTTGACACCAGCATGATGATGAAGATGACCTTAGGGGAGGCTTAAAATTTTACGGGCATGTGTTTAAAAACGACGCACAAGACCCTAGAAGAGAATTCCTCTAAAAAGGTTGTCCAATATCACGTTCATGAAGAAACATGAATTCGGGTCGGATCCGTATTTGCGCAGGAAACAGATCCGAAAATTGGTCCACTCATCGGAAGGTTCCCGGAGTTTGAACTGTCGGATCGAGCTGAAATTTGGAGGGGTGGTAGATATGGGAATGCCGCAGTAGGTGAACGGTAGGATGTTCCAAAGGACCTCCGAGCTGGGCTCTGGAGACCATGCCCTAAACTCGTCCATATTCCTGTCTAGATTTGACAGGGCTCCGGTATATCGTAGATTGTCGGAGATTCCTCCATCGGAACTCGACGAAATTTTGCATTTCTATTGTAGACGTAATTCCGCACTATTCCACCGAAGCAATCGTCAAACCGACGCTCAAGGAGGCGGTGACGGCAGATACAAGTTCACTGTCCAGAAAAACAGCACGGTCGCGCGAGGGCAATGTTGACGTTGAGACCTCGAGCTCCATGGATGATTCCTCTATGATCATGATAGAGATCGAAGTTTATGTTGATGAAGGCCCCCATCCAAACATGACGATCAGAGATGGAGCACGGTCCTCGGTCGAGCCAAGGTGACCAGTCGAGCCGGCGACGAAGATGCCGGCGTCGCAGTTGACCTGCGTGCGGGCCATTGATCCTTTTGCCGATCACACAGCGGAGCTCTCAATGAAAGCACCAATGTCGGTGTCAAAACCGGCGGATCTCGGGTAGGGGGTCCCGAGTTGTGCGTCTAGGATCAATGGTAACAGGAGGCAGGAGACACGATGTTTACCCAGGTTTGGGCCCTCTTGATGGAGGTAATACCCTATGTCCTACTTGATTGATATTGATGATATGAGTATTACAAGAGTTGATATACCATGAGATCGTAGAGGCTAAAACCCTAGAAGCTAGCCTATGGTATGATTGTTGTATATGGTATCTATCGACTAGCCTAGCCTCGGTTTATATAATGCACCAAAGGCCTACGATAACAAGAGCCCTAGCCGAATACGCCAGTGGGGAGGAGTCCTTGTCTTGATCACCAAGTCTTGTGGAATCTTCCATGTATGCGGCAGCTATCCGAACTGGCCCATGAGTATACGGCCATGGGGGTCCTCGGCCCAATCTAACAGATCGGGAGATAACGTGTTGAGTACCCCCTAGTCCAGGACACCGTCAAGTCCCTTTGGAGTAGAAGCACTCAGTTTTAGGCTTAGGTCCAGCTTTGGGTTTCTTCCTGGGAGTGGCAACTTGCTTGCCATTCTTCTTGAAGTTCCCCTTCCTTCCCTTGCGCCTTTTCTTGAAACTAGTGGTCTTGCTAACCATCAACACTTTATGCTCCTTCTCGATTTCTACCTCCACAGCTTTGAGCATTGCGAAGAGCTCGGGAATTGTCTTCTCCTTCCCTTGCATATTATAGTTCATCACGAAGCCTTTGTAGCTTGGTGGCAGTGATTGGAGAACTCTATCAATAACACTATCATCTGGAAGATTAACTCCTAACTAAGTCAAGTGATTATGATATCCAGATATTCTGAGTATGTGTTCACTGACAGAACTGTTCTTCTCCATCTTGCAGCTATAGAACTTGTTGGAGACTTCATATCTCTCAACTCGGGTATTTGCTTGAAATATTAACTTCAACTCCTGGAACATCTCATATGCTCCATGAAGTGATCATGAGTGCGGTGATCGAGAAAGTTCAGTCTGCCAAAAACGGACTAACCGAAGCTTGTGCCAGCCTCCTAGCAGGCTTTTAGGTAAGCAATCAAAATAGAGGAAAATATTACCGCATAGACAATAGCCCCTGATGCTCTATTTGGCGTTCGCGTAGAAAGGCCGAATAGAGGATCAAATAATGACTCAGGAGTCTAATCAGAATATGTCTATGTGGATGTGCAGGCTTCACTGCTGGCCGCGACCGCATGTAGTACGGAGGTCACTGCACTGAAGCAGGACCTAGAGCGGTCCGAGGACGAGCTCGGGCTTACCAAGAGGCAGCTCGAGGAGAGAAAAGGTAAGCAATACCTTGTCTATACATTAAAAATAAGTTTGGTTGTAAACTAATAGGATCATCATGAATTTTTGGGGCCATGACCGAGGTGGTGACCCTGAAGAAGGCGCTGTCCGAGGCCGAAGACAAAGCGGCCAAGGAGCGCATTGAGCGGGAAAAGCAAGAAGCCCGGGTAGGCGAGGTGCAGCAAGAGCTCGAGGCTCTCACCAAAAAACATGAGTCATTGGAGCTTGACTCTAAGACGCGAGAGTCCGAGCTTGCGAAGGCGCTCGAAAGCGCATGGAGCGCTAAGGCTGAAGCCCACAAGGCCCTCCAAGAGATGGATGCGGTGAAGAAGATAGCAGCGGGTAAGGCATTCTTATGCAAAGCAAGCATGTGAAGGAAACTTTCCTTTTACTTACCCGATTTCGGGGCTCTCCAGGAGCGTTCGCAGATCTTCCCCGCAGTGTACTAGATGCCACGGAGTTTTACCGAGCTGAGGAGGGGAGCTCGACGGAAAAGTTGTTCTGGTCTCAGTATACTGGGATCGAACACCCAATTCCCTTGAGCGACCAGCTGAAGCAACTGGTTGAGCTTCACAAGGCGGCCAAACAGTCCATGAAGGGTCTTATAGTCCGGATGTGGCCTGGCAATCCTCTGCCTAGCAGCTACTTCGGTCTGGTGAGGCGGCTTGTGGATGCCTGCCCACGGCTTGAAGTCATAAAGCGGTCCGTGTGCATCGAGGGTGCACGCAGGGCTTTTGCCCGTGCGAAGGTGCATTGGGCGAAGCTAGACACCGTGAAGCTGGTGAAGGAGGGGCCGCCAGAGGGCAAGGAGCATCGCTGCCCTGAAATGTATTATGACAGTGTCCTGAAGGGTTCCCGCCTTGTGGCGGAGGAATGCGCCAGAGATGTAATTTTTGAATGAACATGCTCATGTGATCCTGTAATGTGAAACGAGTTCATTTGCGCTATGCAACGCCTTTTGAATTTAAAATATTACCTTCTGTGCGGCCGTTTATAAAATCTGAGAGTTGGCCAGTCGTCGGCTTCTGCCCCCATGTAACTAGTACTGGGGTGTTCGGGGTAAACCTGAGCACTCTTTATCCCAATTTTGAGTCCTTCGAGGGAGGTGTTCAGCACAACGAACCAGGCAATCGGACTATAAGACTTTATCACTCTCACTTAGCCATAGAAGTCTACAATTTTAAATTTTGGCGAAGCCTCTAGTATTCGGAAGGCCGAATTTGGGGCACTATATACGCCTAAGTCGGGCAAGGCCGACTCCTCGCCCGAAGCTGAAAAAGTCTTTAAGGACTTGAGACCTCTCAAACAGCGACCAGCTCTCGCCTTATCATGACAGTCAGTTTTCGGCTTTCTCTATTGAGGTGCTCGTCCGGAAGAACCGGGACACAATCGCAGTAGTTCTCCCAGCGCTCCCTTAGCCGATATAGCAGAACGTAAGGTACCAAAACATGGGAGCCGGGCAAACCCAACTATTGACCCAAGACATGATTCAGAGCTGATGCATATAATGCTATAAGTTCGGGGTGCCGCACTGTCGAAAGTGTTCGGACTTCTCACGCCGTATTATGGGGTAAACAAAAGCCCCTGGCGTACTGACCGTACCAGAATGTACGAGTGCAAGTTGTTGTAAATGAACTTATAAGGAAAAAAAGGATGGATAATGCAATAATAGACTAATGCTATGCATTGTTATTTAAATAATACGTCGAAGCGTACTGATACAAGTAGTGCAATAAGCAAAAAATAGGACTATTTGACATGTCATATCCAAGGGCAAGCTGCGTATGGATAGTAAAAAGTGGGTATATCGATTGTTATTAGAGACCACTTGGGGGTTCCCTTGTACGTCTTAGCTTCTTGCCTTGGTTGTTCCTTCCTGTAATGTGTCTGGCAATCATACTGCCGGAAAGGGCTTCCAGAGAGTAAGGTCCTGAAAGAGAAAAAATGATAAAGGTATGCAGCCCCTAGGGCGGTTAAGCCGCATTGCGGGACGTGCCCTGGTCGTGCCCCCGCCTATGCCCATGGTATTTTCAGTGCATAATTATGTATGCACGGCACGGATTTCATCGCTTGGCTGGGACTGGGACGGGGGCCGAATTGCTAGGCGAGCCTGAATATGCCAGGCGATCTTGTTGCAGTTTACTTCAGACTCGCTTGACGGTGTCCGGGGGCTGTATCGCCGAATTGGTGGTTTGCCTTAAAAGGCTGCTTTGTGCTTCTGCTGGGAGGGCCGCAGTGTGCTCTTCTGTGCGGAGCGAGCGTTCTGTGTTTCCATTGACTGTTATGACCCCCCTAGGTCCTGGCATCTTGAGCTTGAGGTATGCGTAATGCGGTACCACATTGAATTTTGCAAATGCGGTTCGCCCGAGCAGTGCGTGATAGCCACTGCGGAATGGGACGATATCGAAGATTAACTCCTCGCTTCGGAAGTTGTCCGGAGATCCGAAGACCACTTCCAGTGTGATTGAGCCCCTGCAATGGGCCTCTACACCTGGGATGACGCCCTTAAAGGTGGTTTTGGTGGGTTTGATCCTCGAGGGATCTATACCCATTTTGCGCACTGTATCCAGATAGAGCAGGTTCAGGCTGCTGCCACCGTCCATAAGGACTCGAGTGAGGTGAAATCCGTCGATGATGGGGTCTAGGACCAGTGCGGAAGATCCACCATGACGGATGCTAGTGGGGTGGTCCCTGCGATCGAAGGTGATCGGACAAGCGGACCATGGGTTGAACTTTGGGGCGACGGGCTCCATCGCATAGACGTCCCTTAGTGCACGCTTCCGTTCCCTCTTGGGAATGTGGGTTGCGTATATCATGTTCACCGTCTTCACTTGTGGGGGGAACCTCTTCTGTCCTCCCGTGTTCGGCGGCCGGGGCTCCTCATCATCATCACTATGCAGCCCCTTGTCCTTGTTTTTGGCATTCAACTTGCCGGCCTGCTTGAACACCCAGCATTCTCTGTTGGTGTGATTGGCTGGCTTATCGGGGGTGCCATGGATTTGACACGAGCGATTAAGTATGCGATCTAAACTGGACGGGCCCGGAGTACTTCTTTTGAATGACTTTTTCCGCTGACCGGATCTAGAGCCTCTGAATCCGACATTTACTGCCGTATCATCGGTTTTATCGCCGTTGTTGTGGCGCTTTTTTCTGTTACGACGTGGTCTATCATTGGCATCTTTGGTATCCGAAGTGCTCGGATTCCTTGATGTGTTGTTGCTGCGAGCCAGCCAACTATCCTCGCCCATGCAAAAGCGGGTCATGAGTGTCGTGAGGGCTGGCATAGACTTCGGCTTCTCCTGGCCGAGGTGCCGGGCGAGCCACTCGTCATGGATGTTATGCTTGAATGCCGCTAAGGCCTCTGCATTCGGACAGTCGACAATTTTGTTATTTTTGTTAGGAACCGTGTCCAGAATTGCCTGGCCAATTCCCCTGGCTGCTGAGTTATATGGCTCAAGTCATCTGCATCCGGTGGTCGCACATAAGTGCCCTGGAAGTTGTCAAGGAATGCATCTTCCAAATCCTCCCAACTGCCGACGGAGTCTGCTGGCAAGCTATTCAGCCAATGCCGAGCTGGTCCTTTGAGTTTTAGTGGGAGGTACTTGATGGCATGCAGATCATCACCGCGAGCCATGTGGATGTGGAGGAGGAAATCCTCAATCCATACAGCAGGATCTGTTGTACCATCATACGATTCGATATTTACGGGTTTAAAACCCTCCGGGAATTCGTGATCCATAACTTCATCAGTGAAGCATAGGGGGTGTGCGGCGCCTCTGTGCCGGGCTATATCACGATGTAGTTCATATGAGTCTTGTCTGCTGTATTCGGCCCAGCCAGATTTACTTTTAGTGTATCCGGCACGATGGTCGTCGTCCCGTGTTGGCGCGCGCCCCCTTGACCCGTATATCGACCTTGCATGTTTTGCCCTACTGTCCAATACGTCTCGTAGGTCCCGTGTGTTTCCCCGGGCCTTGGTGTTTTTGTTTGAGTGGCGGCGGGGTGCAGGCTGAAACGCCTCTCTGGCTCAGCCATGAGGTGGCCGGTCAGCCGCATTGTACACTGGTGATATAGGTTTCAATGCTTCCTCCTCGAGGTGGGGTAGCAACCTGCGCTTTGGGTAACTCTTGGAGGGGCGCTCGAGTTCGTATTCCTTGGCCGCAAGGACTTCGGTCCATCTGTCTGCTAGCAGATCTTTATCAGCTTGAAGCTGTTGTTGCTTTTTCTTCAAGCTATTTGCTGTGGCCATAAGCCGGCGCTTGAAGCGCTCCTGGTCGACGGGATCCTCAGGCACGATAAATTCTTCATCGTCAAGGCTCACCTCGTCTTCGGAGAGAGGCATGTAATTGTCCTCCTCCGATTCTCCATCTGATGCCCGCTCTAGAGGGCTAGCTTGTTCACCCTCCCGGTCTAAATCAAGCTGGAGGGGATTATTGTCATCTTCGGCACTACCTGGAGTGTTATTGTCTCTTGTGCCACTACAAAAAAAATACACTTCTATGATGATACGTGTTTGTCATAGTAGATTGCTTTTTTTGTCATGCATGTACATCCATGACAAATTTATGACAGAATCAAGATAGTCATACCTGTGCTGTCGTAGAAGTGTTCCATGACATTACCAAAATTATCATCATGGAAGTGTCCACTTCCATACTGATAAATCACGCGTCACAAAAGTGCTTTCGTCCAGGGTGACCGACACGTGGCATCCACCATAACGGAACACCGTTAAGCTATCAGGTCCGGTTTTGGATCTAATAACCCGTTAACAGCCCCGACCAATGGGGATTTTCCACGTGTAAAATCATCATTGGCTAGAGGAAACACGTGTCCTCTCATCGTCGGGACATATGTCATCCACTCACTGGACTGAAGGCGCCTATGATACGTCGACACGTGGCACGGCCCAACAAGTTTAAATGGACTGGCCCAACTAAAGGCCCATAAGATTTTGCGGACCATAATGGGCCAGCCCAGCTAAAGGCCCACGAGATTTTGCGGACCATAATGGGCTGGCCTAGCTAAAGGCCCACAAGATTTCGCGGGCCATAATGGGTCGGCCCAAGTAAAGGCCCACAAGATTTTCGTGTGCCATAATAGGCCGGCCGAGGTAAAGGCCCACGGTGACTCTAGCCCATAATGAACAGTAATTTTCTTTATACCTGTTAACGACCCGTGATTTACATGGCCGTTTCCAGCCCGTGTTAGCTTTCGGCCTATTGACGGCCCATGCGTTCTTGGGCTCCTTTTCGGCCCTCGATTACTTCCGGCCCGTTACTGACCTGTTCCCCTAATGGGCCAAATTCGGCCCATGGCAAGAGTCGGTCCATTACTGGCCTGTTCCACTAATGGGCCAAATTCGGCCCATGGTAAGAGTCGGCCCGTTACTGGCCTGTTACCCTAATGGGCCAAATTCGGCCCATGGCAAGAGTCGGCCCGTTTCTGGCCTGTTAACCCATTGCGCCGTTTCCAGCCCGTCCTATATTCTGGCCCATGAACGACCCATTATGCGTGTGACAGAATTAAGCCTTTGCTGTCCTACGGCCTGTTAACGGCCTATTACCGTGCTGGGCCGATACCAATTATGCCCGATTATGGCCCATGTAGACCCATTTATCCGACGGCCCGAGGCCCACCGATTACAGGCCCATTTATCGACGGCCCGTAGGAGACCCATGGATCCTACGGTCCGTATATGGCCCATGGTAGTTGCGGCCACTAGCAAACCAGGGAAAAAGAAGACTAGGAAATAAATAAGGCCGAAACTAATGCTAGGCTATTAAGGCGATTGCACGGATTACATCCACTCGGCATCAAAGATTGCCACCAGTGCAAATATAGGGAACACCCTACACTACACAAAAATGGCTTGCTGTTTTCTTCAGGCGGTGGCTGCACGTTAAGAATAAATTTTGTATCGCACCAAAACAAATTACAGCTATATAACAAAAGGAAGGTTGGCATAAAATTTAACAGTCTAGCAGATAAATGCACCACCAGAAGTTCAGAAGCTCAGTTCATTTGACCTGACTGTTACGTTTTCATGCTGTATTGTCCGATGGAGCACCATAACCCTCGCCTTCATTTCCCCTAGGCTCCTGAACAACATAGCAAATATCTGATAGTCTGGTTTCAAAACCATGCATACCTTGACGACATTGAGCAATGTTTCTCCTTGTTTCACAAAGGGTCTCTGTTAGGGAATGGACTTGTGTCTGGAGCGCAGATACAACATTGCTTTGAGCTTGCATATCTTGATCATGAGGCAGTTTGGACGATATTGCCTTAACAACCAACCCAGTATTACGCAGGAATGTGCTTTTGGCACTGTTAGTGGACAAGTAATGACCCACTGCAGCAAGAGCTGACATTGCGGTTGTAGTTGCCTCGCCACCTTCAGAAGGTGGCGGTTCCACCATTTTTTCCATAGCTCGCTGAAAAGTTGAGGTTTTACATTAGTAGTACCAGAACAGAAGATATTAAGGAGGCAGCAAAACCAAACAAAATAGCTTTGGTCTATATACAGAACTTATTCTGGTGAACCCATGTAAAATATTAGTTGTATTTTATTGCAAAGTACATAATAAAACCAGGTTCCAAACATATGACCATGTACCATCGCTAATGTATTGTCTATTTCTTCACATTGTATTGAGGGCTAAGGATAAAGAGACGAATTTTATAATACGGTAAGCATAGTATGATGTCATTCATATCACAAAACAACTGAGAACAGACAAACAGGCAATTGTAAAGTTGTGTGGGCAAGTCCAGCACGGAACTAGATTACGGGTCAAGATCAAAGGAACATCACTCCTCTCTTTTAAACCTTGTAAGGTGAAATGATACGCTAAGACAATTGTGTATAAAATTGAAAAGAGCAGTAGACATTGGCTGCAAACCATGCAGTTCAAGGCATAAGTCAGAGTAAGTAGTAGTTAAAAGGCATGAGGATTAAGGACTTACAACAGCGGCTTTGACTGGTGTAGTCATGCCCTTGTTCTTGCTGGTGTAACAGTCCTTGAAGATTTCCACAACATTTGGTTTAGGTACTTTTTGGTCCTTGCGGGATTTCCTCTACATTTGGAACAAGTGAATATAGATATGATAATATGGTACAGCGAAAAGAGTGAAACAACAGCTAATTACAAGAGCCTCGCAGTGTGCAATATAGCTACGAGATCCTGTCGTCTGTTGGAATTTCACTTTCGTACGGTTGGACTTGTTCTTTGAACAGTTCACCTACAAGAAGATAGATTTGTGTGGCACATGCGTAAATAGGAATTCAACATGTGATCTGATGACATATATATAATTTACCTGATACTTCGGATCGAACCAGTGTTTAATGAGGCCTCTCCAGTCTTCATCAGATATATTTTCCACTGGAGATGTTTGGGCAAGTTCACTGTTAGCCTTGCCTTCAAAGTGAGTTTTCCTCAAGTTATACCGATACTGTCGCAGAGCAGACTTGAAAACATGGCTGCAAGCTTGTCTGGTTGCATCATCTTGGCTATGCAACTTGAACCTCATCTGTTGAAAATTATGGGAGTCTCATTATCAGCAACCTAGAAAGTGTTGGACAGAGCAAGACGATATTACAAGTTTCCATACATAACCATACTTACAGATAAATGGTCGAGGAAGATGTTGAACTGGGTTTCGTCTTTGTCATTCCTGTACTGAATCCATGTTGGGAGGATACGTACATGACACCTAACAGCAACCGCTGCCTCTGATACTAACTTGGCTGACTCTGTAGCGTCACGTGGCCTTTTTAAACCTGCCTCATAACGGATCTCCATTCTTCCTCCTCTAGATTTAGTTAACCTATCAAGCATTATCCCTGATGTTTGTTTCCTCTTGTGCCTAGGTGCTAGTCCAACAACAAACATAGGAAGTGTTAGTGTACATCAAACTGTGAGACTACATATAAAGAAGCATGCAACTATAACTAGACTCCAGCAACTACCTTCTTGCTGTTGAAGCTCACAAGGTTCATCTGATATTGCCAACTCGTCTTGTGTCAAGAGTGCTTGGGAAGTAGTGTCAGGTGGCAACGGAGCTTGGGAACGTGTTGCTAGCTCAGTTAACGCATGAGTACGTCGTGCAGCTGGTAGTACTGTGGTAGGTGTTGCAAGAACTAGGGCTGTCTCTGCTTGTTTGGTGGCAGCTATTTGTTTCTATTTGTCTTTTTTTGCAACTCGTGTAGCATGGGATGACATGTTTGTCGAATTTTCTGCTGGACTTTGACCTTCTATTGCACCATTAGTACCAGCAGAATCTGCAGGATTCATCCGCTTCTCATTCCCTGCCATTCTGTGTTTCTTCCTCTTTCTCTGTGCCATGTTAAGTCAAGCCGACAAGAAAAATGAATAACAATTTAGTTCTTCAGAACAAATTGATGCGTGATGTAGACGAACTGAACTTTGATGTTAGACAACCACATGATAGGAGGATGTAATATGTATGAAAAACAGGACGGAAGAGATAACCAGAACTATGATGTGTAAACTAAGAAGAAGACATTTCACCCAATTAGAAGCAATGCAATGGAAGGTAGACACCATATGAAAGATGCTACAAATATCGCTCTGCCAAGTTAATAGTGTCTCATCATAAATGGCGTTTAAACAAATTTGAAGCAGTACAAGAAATAAATCATATGCAAGATGCAAAAAACATCACACTACCATGTTAGAGGTCTCTCGTCATTAGTGCCATTGCATATTCACAGCATTGCATATTCACAGCTTATGATGTGTAAACTAAGGAGAAGGCATTTCAACAAATTAGAAGCAATGAAATCTAGACACCATATGAAAGATGCAACGAATATCACTCTACTAAGTTAAAACTATCTCGTCATAAGTGCCATTTGAACAAATTAGTAATACAAGCTAGAAAAGAATGTGAGATGTAACCTATATCACACTCTGAAGTCAAACGTGTCTTATGATAAGTGATTGTTGCAGGTTACACAATAGTAGTAATTTGATGTAAGAACATGGTGTGATAGACATATATTGTATGTTCTAGAAACAGGAACACATGTCTTATTCAAGTATAATGTGTAAAGTAAGCAGATGGAATTCAACAAAATTAGAAGCAATACAAGCTAGACATCACACATAACATGCAACCACATATAACAGTGCCAAGTTAGAGGGAGCACCGGTGATGCTGCACTAGGGGAGACGTGCTCATCATAAACACAGCTTTGTTGAGTGTCTATGCATGTGTTGTCTTGGAAATCATCTTGGGGGTGTGGAGGAGTAGAAACTGTAGAGGCCCTCCATTCGGAAGGAGCACCTTTATCCGCTGCCTTGCTAACTTCCTTCCGCTTTATTGATTTTGAATTGTCAAGTAAAACCGACAAGAAAAAGCAATAAAATTCTCTCTTCAGAACTCATTCATGCATGATACTGACAATCACTACTTTGATGTAAGGCAAACACATGATACCAGGATGGAATATGTACGAAAAATAGGACGGCATGGCATGTTCACAACTGTTTGTGTAAACTAAGCAGAAACCATTCCAGCAAATAAAAAGCAATGCAAGCTAGACACCACATGAAAGATGCAACCAATATGACTCTGCCAAGTTAAAAGCGTCCCATCATAAATGGAATTTCAACAAATTAGAAGCAGCACATGCTATAAATCATATGAAAGATGCAACTAATATCGCACTGCATATACTAAAGGTGTCTCGTCATGTTGATTGATGCGGGATACAAAAAAACAATAGTTTTATGTAAGGACATGCTTAATAGACAGATGTACTATGTACTAAATACAGGAAGGCATGTCACATTAACAGGTATAATGTATAAGCTAAGCAGACTAGCACATGCAGTTTAACCAGATTTGAAGAATTACAATCTAGACACCATATGCAACATGCAGCCACATATCACGCTGCCAAGTTAGAGCAAGCACCTGCGATGCTAGTGTAGGGGAAATGTTGTAATCAACTACAGAGCTACGTTCACTATCTTCATCTAGCATTTCTGTGTCTTGAGAATCATGTCGGGAGGCTGACGCTGCATTCTTTAAATGAGGAGTAGTCCCCTTGCCTGCCTGCCTTGTCATAAGTGATTGATGAGGGATACACAAGAACATTAGTTTCATGTAACAACATGGTTAATACACAGATGTACTAGTATGTACCAAAAATAGAAAGGCATGTCATATTCAAATGTATAATGTGTAAGCTAAGCAGATGCAATTTAACCAAATTGGAAGCAATACAAGCTAGACATCCGGCTGGAGTGGTGAGCATGATCATCTAGGACCTGAGAGCCTGGTGGGAGGCAGGCTGCTTCGCCACTATCACGGCTTTTTAGTTGGCTTCCAGGTGATGCCTATCTTTGCTGGGCTTGTCACTGGCTCGGCTAGTGCCCTGACTAGCTATTTGTCTTCTGGTGCTCATGGGATGGTGGTTCATGTAAAAAAATATGTCCTTATCTTACCGACTTCGGCCTTTCGAATACAAGCTAGACACCATATGGAACATGCAACCACATATGACACCGTGAAGTTAAAGCAAAGCACCTGGGATGGTGGTTCATTGCGAGCGAGTTCATCAACTCCAGAGCTACGTTTGCCGTCTCCATCTGCTGACACTGCACCCATTATAGCGCTGAAACGTGTCTTGCCTACCCGCACACCAAACTGGAGTGACATCTCTCTTTTCTTTTTGGCTTCTCTCATGGCAGCAGAGTCTGAAATACCCTTGCATAAAAACACAACAGTGAGAGTAAGGGTCAAGTGTGTGCAGAACTAGTGCACTGTAAAAGTAGCAGATAGCAGGTGGCTGAAAAATAAATGACAGGAGACATATGATAGCTCTACAACATTGCATAGCAAACAAAATTAGATTCTACTCTCTATGATTTTGTAATATATGAGCACAGGAAATGCAGGTACTCCTCCAGCACACCACCACATGTGGTCATATCTAAGATACCAGTCGACTGAAAATAATAGGTCAGTCGATTTTTTTAATGAACCGTCCGATCTATAAGGAACGGGAAGATGGCCTTCGTCTACCTCCCGCCAGTCACTGTTGACGATCTTTCTCGAACCGCCAGTGACCACCGGCCAAGACCCCTGCCTCCGCCGCCCCGCCCTCCCATCGACCTCACACCACTGCCGTGCATGGCAGCGCCCCCAGGCCATCCCTTTAATCCCGGCCGACCTCCAAATCGGACGCCAGTAGCTCTAAGCCGCACACGCCCCTAAGATAAACACCAAGGCGCTGCTTCCCCGGCGTAATAGGCGTACTAGCGCCTGTTACGCCGGGGAATGCTTTCGTTAATTGGAATCAAGTGGCCAGAAATTGAAATTCAGGGGGCGACGGACCTCTAGCTAAGGTGAAATAGTATATGAGGAGAAACCTTGTGCATTGCGAGTTACTGGGAACATTTAGTATCAAGAAGAAGCGGTCAACTAGTGTCTTCTGTGGGATGAATACCGTGCAAGCAGAGACGTAAGATTTGCACGAATAAGGGAAGAGGAGTACCTTTTTCGGTTGCCGGTGTGGTCACCTCCACAAGTCGCGCCGATTTTCTTCTTTTTACCGGGGAAACCGATGTTCTGGAGGGTGCAGGCTTGGATGAACCCATGGCCAAATTGTTGACTGTGTTGCCGTGGCCGTATGTCGGCGGAGGGGAAGCAGATCTGAGGCGGCGAAGGATGGCGTAGCAGGAACAGCTCCGGTGCGGTGGAGGGTGGCGAAGTTGGAGCGGCAGCTGTGAGGCGCATGCCGGCGTGGTTGAACTGGCTCGGGTATGGACGGCTCGGCCTCGGCTTCAACTACTAGCCGTGGATGGCGTTGCGGTTGAGGTTGCGGTGGACGACGACGTCGGGGTATCGGCTCCGGCGTAATGGAGGAGGGCGGCGGTTGATGGGTGGGATGGGGTGGCGGACGGAGGACGCCGGGGTTTCGCGGCTGGTGGAGAGGTAGTTTTGGCGCCCATGGAGTACGAATGGGGAATCGGACGGGTGGGGGGGAAACATGTTTCGGTCTAGGACGCGCTTGTTTTTTTTGCTTTTTTGAACAGAAATGGGACGCGCTTGTTTGAAATTTGGGGAAAGTACAAACTTTTCCCCCCTCTTAAATTTCGGACCTACTGCGGGTCGAGGGTAGGATGGTAATCCCAGGTGTCCCAAATAGTGGGCGGGAGCGATTTCGGCCGCGCGCATGTGTGCTTAGGCAGCCATTGTGTATGAATGTTTTTTGGATGCGGTTGCGTGGCATCTAGATGAAGCTACAATGCTACCCTGGTTTAGACCTTTGGACGTCGGGCCGGTAGGTTTCACGGGTCGGAGTTATTAGAAAAGTAATTTCCTTGTACTACCAAACATTGGTCTCACGCGGTTCCGGGCGAGTAGATGCTCTTTTGGCGCTTCGTTCGAAATTTTGAAACACAAGCATTCACGTTTAGAGTACTCTTGAACTATGAGGATTGACCTAAATATACGTTATATTTGACCTTGTATTTGACCTTGAAACACAAGCATTCACGTTATATTTGACCTTGTATGTTTGAAAACCTCATTAAATTGTCCGCTTCTTTTTGAAATTTTGACACTAGAAAATCCTATAACTACGATTATTTTGGAATGGAGGAGCTAAATTTGCATCTATTTTGTACATGACTACATATGCTATTATGTACAAAATCAGAGCAAAGGTTGGTGCCCCATAATTTAGGTATGGTTTACAAATGCTATGATATCAAATTCAAATAATTGAATGGACTTCATGTTGAATTCGATTTTTTAAACCACCTTAAGTTGAATTCAAATGTATGCTAGTTCATAGGTAGTAGCTATTTATAATCTCCATTGTGTAACTTTCGTATGTATAATGTGCTTTACACACACAACATGAACTATACTCACGTTTATATTCGATTGCTAAAGCGATGCATTGTCTGGAGTTCAAAAATACTAACTATGTGGATCAATTGTGTCGAATAAAAACATAGACATGCTCAAATTCAATAGAATCTAGATGTCTGATGGATCAATGACCGCTCCTTACGCGAATTGCAAATATCATGATCCCATCCTAATATTTGGATAAAATTTATATCTTTAATCAATGTGTAGAGCAGTCTTTTACGTGTAGTTTCACTCTCCATCGGTGGTCTCTCACACATGCTCACACACTCTCTCCCGAGGTCTCTTTCTCGCACACATGCTCTAGATATAACCCTCCCTCCCTCTCGTAACCATTTACAACTGTTTTCACTAACCTTTATCAAAAGCACTCTTCCTCTCGCAAACATACACACGCACAATCCTCATCGACCCTTTCTATATACATGGACCTGCCTACGTGTCTCATGTACGCACATTATCTTTACGCCTATCTCTCACGCATTGTCTCACACCTCTCTTCCTAATCGACGAGTATGATTCTAGCAGAGCATTCTGTAGGATGCCCGTTAAAGTTAGGTTGGATGAATAGTAATATCAGAGATAAAGGGGTTACCTTAGTTCGAGACCTAGGGTTACAAATCCTAGCCGGCTTTGTCAGTGGACATAGAGTCCTTCACAATCCTGCTATCTTTGTCTTGTACGACTAGTCGTACATGGGTCTTTCTAAATGCATCATGGGCCGACCAATGTGGCGCAGGACAGAACAGAACGAAGGGCCTCACCTCGACCCACTGGACCTCACGTGGTGACACACCCTCTGCCCCCACGTCTCATTATCTTCTCACACCCACACATACCAACACAAACACCACACACACAGAAAATTTCTCCTGGTGCCTCTATTCCCTCCCCCTTGCATATACACACTCAAGGGAATGGAATCTCTTGTCGTGACGTCATATTCGTCTCTCTCTCTCTAGACCACTCTCATATCTCATTCTATCTCTCCCACGCCCCCCGTCGGCCCCTCTATCCATGCCTCTCTCGAATACGTAATACACACACATACCTCTCTAGGCCCCGCCAAATGCATCAACTACACATTCACACATGTTACATCACGTACCCCATTGATCTAAAAAGCCCTCTCTTCACGTTTATTTCGCATACAACATTCCTTTAGAATAAAGTGTGGCCAAAAAAATTATTTTAGTGTTTCTACATATATACAACATTACAAAGTTATATGGAGGAGTACGAACGCTAATTTGCATTGCATGGTGCCCACAATGATATTTATTCCGCACTGTGAATTTGTATATTTTTATACTATACACAAAGTTAGTCATAATAAAGAGAAACGAAGAGCATCTCTCTCTCCATCGCATACCCCCCAGTACGCCCCTTTCATGTATGCACACGAAACTATCTCCAGGTCCTCTAAAAGTAAGCCCCCAGAAAATTCACGCATGTTTCATCTTTCTCTCGCGATATATGCAATGACGATCATTGTATTTGAAGCAAAAGCACGATACGTACATTGGACTTCAGAATCCACTCATTACAGTCACCATTTACGTTTAGTGGTTATTATGCAGTCACGAGCTCACCGTACAACTCTATATTTGCTCATGACTTGACTAGTTGACCAGTTAAACGCTCCACGTGGCACCTCTAGTGTTGCATCACATTATCTCACTATCATAGTGCCCACCTGTCGACTTGTATCTACTCTACATCTACACTCTTATAAAATACATAAAATATACTCTTATAAAAAACAGAGTTGGTGATGATGGTGTGCCTACCATCCTGCAATATAGGCCGTCCGATTTATATCTGACGGATAGGAAAGACACTATGGCAATTTTGCAAAAAGGTACCCACACACCTCTCCACATTTGCAAATAAGGCCTTCCCTCGTTCATCCTTTTCTCTCACAAGATAAACAAGTCATACAAATGCATCTTGATGTTACATGCAACGCACGGGCATCTTGCTAGTAAGAATGAAAACAAACGAGAAAAATATATTTGGATGGTGGTTCGAAGTCATGACCGCGGGCACAGCGGACAAGGTGGCCTTGTATTGGTATGCTGAGCCGTCTGTTTTAACACACAGGAGCTGGTGCGGTGATTATACACACACGCACGCATGCACACAAACTGCATCCACGCAACACTCACACAAACACATGCACCCACGCACGCACGCAACACTCACACGTACACACGCAGCCGCGCACACAAGCACGCAACACTCACACACACACGCACGCATGCATGCATGCACACACCAGTACACCACACGACCAACACACACACTCATGCTCAAGTGCTCAACCTACACGTGCATGCACACACATCAGGCCCTGACAGACACATACACACCAGGTGATTCCCGCACACGGGTTGGAGCCTTGTCGCGCCTGCGTAAATTTGTGTTTATCTGACCTTTTGCCTATGCGAACTGACAGGTGGGACCCACAATGAATGTGGTCAATTTAACTAGTCAACATGGCGCCACGCAGACTATTTGGCTGGGCAACAGAGTGCAATCCGATGCTGAGCTGTGAGCAAGTGACCATATAATCACCGCAAAACATATATAGTGACCGTAATCAGCTTATTCTGAAGTTCGGTGACCATATTACGCTTTTCTCTCTATAGGCCCTCCAAAACTACATCTCTACACGTTCTCGCATGTTACATCTAACAACTATGCAATACAACACTACTACTACACTCTAACACAATAAATCATATGTGTTTTTTGTTTTTTTTTTGACCATGAAGATTGCAGGGCTTACACCCCACAGCATTTTATTAAATAACAAATATATACAAAGTTTCCTCAAGGAGGAAGAGAGAAAACTATACAGGGAAGAGAAGCACTATACCTATAAATTACAAATAAACAAAGGAGACAGACTTGAACTCTCCTCAAGGAGGAAGAAAATCAATCCACTTAAGAAGGGCATCTCTAAATTTCCTATTTATACGGTGGGAGAGCAGAGTAATATCATCAATGAAGCTATTCCTCCATGTCCTGAAAGAGGGCTGAATGTTTCTGAAAGTTCTATCATTCCTGATCTTCCAAATATTCCACCAGGCCACGAAAACCACCTCCCCAAAAAAAGGTTTGTTGAAATCTTTCCTTGCATGATGAGCAATTTCCACCATATCGTCACTATTTTTCCATTCAATTTGGAGGTAATTCCAGATTCGAGCACTAAAGTTGCACTGGAAGAACAGGTGGTTTCTGTCCTCCAGAGCACCAGTCGGGCAAAGAACACATTCAGGCCCTTCATTGATTCTCCAATGTCTCCTCTGGATCATGTCCTTGGTGTTAATCCTGTCCATGATGACAAGCCAAGCAAACATCTTGATCGACATAGTGCAGCAACTTTTCCATATCCATCCCAGGATGGGGTTTGAGACCATTGGCTGATAGACAAAATCATAAAACTTTTTTGCTGTATACTCTGATTTCTTGCCATGTCTCCATCCCCAGTGGTCAGTAGATTCATTGTCCAAATGGAAAGACCCCATCAATGAGGAGAGCTGTTGCATTTCTTGGTAGGCTTGTTCAGACATAGGCAAGTAGAAAAGCTCCTGAAAAAAAACAAGCCTGAAAGACTTCCTTGACTGAGAGGTTTTTGTGGAGACAAAAAGAAAATAGCCTGGGAAATCGCTGTTGCAGAGGAACCGAGCTGTTCCCAATTTGCCAGTAGTCTAACCAAAACTGCACTGTATCTCCACTATGAACATCAACCGACGTAACGGCTCTGAAATTATCCATCAACTTGCATACATATTTCCACCAAAATGAGCCACAGAGTACAGTATCATGCGGAATCCTTTCAAAGTAGTAAGAATCCCAAACTAATTGCACCCAGGGCACATCCATCTTATTATAAAATTTGTTGAGGTGTTTCAATAAGAGAGCATCATTCTGCAGCCCAAGATTTAAAATCCCGAGCCCCCCCTTTGACTTAGGTCTACAAACAAGCTGCCAAGCCGCCAGAGAGTGGCCCTTTTCCTGACCATACTTCCTCCATAAACACTGCCTTTGAATTCTTTCCAATTGTTTTAAAATACCCTGAGGAATGGACAAGCTACAAAGGAAAAAGATAGGCAAGGAAGAGATCACAGAATTGACTAATTGCAGTCTGCCCCCTTGTGGCAAGAACCATGAACTTGTTGTCAATCTTCTCTCCATACAGTCCACAAGAGGAAGGAGGTCCACTATTTTATACCTGGTGGTCCCCACTGGCAGTCCCAGATATGTAAAAGGCATAGTGCCTAATTTGCAATCAAAAAAGGCAGCCAGATTAGAAGCATCCTGCTCAACTACATTGATAGGATACATGGAGGATTTATGGAAATTGATCTGCAGTCCAGTTGCCTGTGAGAAGGAATGCAAAACTGATTTCAGAGCCCTTAATTGATTTATATCAGCATTTAGGAATAGCAGTATGTCGTCTGCATATTGAACCACTGGGTAATCTGGATCGTGGGTAAGCAGGGGCCTGCATATTAAACCTTGTTGAAGAAGATTGTTCACTAAAGTCTGTAAAAGATCAGCCGCAATAACAAATAGTAAGGGAGAAATTGGGTCCCCTTGTTTGACTCCACATTTGCATTTGAAATGAGTACCAGGGACTCCATTCAATAATACAGAAGTAGTGCCAGAAGACAACAACTGCTTAATCCAAACAATCCACCTTTCATCAAAACCTTTTGCAGTTAATATCTTAATGATTGCCTCATGCTGGATAGAGTCAAAAGCCTTTTCAAAGTCCAACTTAAGCAAAAGGATGGGCCTTTTAGACTGATTGCACTGATGGATATACTCAAATGTCCAAGCAAGACAATCCTGGATTGTTCTTGATTTGATGAAACCATATTGGTTTTTATGCACACATTTGGTGATCTCCAGTTGAAGTCTGTTAGCAGCAAGCTTTGTGAGAAATGAGAAACTTTAGGCCAACAGAGGTTAGAGAGATTGGTCGAAAATGTCCCACACCCTCAGGTGTCTGCTTCTTTGGGACCAGGGTAATGAATGCATCATTCAAGTTTTCTAATTGCACTGTTCCAGCATGAAACTCTATAACCAGCTATATAAAGTCAGCCGAAATTATATGCCAACACTTTTTTAAAAAGAGCCTGTTAAAGCCATCAGGGCCAGGGGCCTTATCAGTAGGCAAGTCCTTGATAACCTCCTCAATTTCTTTTAATTCAAAAGGTTTTGTGAGCACCTCCAAACCCTGGACCCTGGGTATTAGGGACAAAATGGTTGCATCCAAAGAAATAGACTTAACTGTCCCCATTCTGCTTTTGAAGGTTGTCAGGAATTCTCTGGCCATCTCCTCATGGTTAGATGTTACTGTTCCATCTGACAGCACCAAGCTTGCCACAAATTTTTTTCTAAATCTTTCAGTTGCCATGGCCTGAAAGAATTTGGAGTTTTCCTCCCCCAGTTTGATATACCTAATTGTACATCTTTTCCTCCAGCACAAGTATTGCATGTGAAGCAGGTGTTCATGGTGCAATTTAATTATTTTCCTGAAATTAAACTCAGGCCTGGATAAAGGTCTCTTGTCCTCAAGATTGTCCAACCAAAGAATGACCCAGTTACACATCTCAATCAACCTTTTGATATGTGAAAGACCTTTCTGCCATTTCTTGAGAGCAAACCTCAAAGCTTTCAATTTGTCCACAATGATTGCCGAAATATGGGTCTTACGACTGGGGCGAGCCCACACCTCCTGCACACATTCCATAAAGCCTGCCTGGTGAATCCAATAGTTTTCAAACCTGAAGATATGTGATTTGGGAATTGTTGTACTAATGGCCACCAGACAAGGAACATGATCCGACGCAGTCTTTGCCAAAGGGGTCAGTTGTGTCATGGGATATATGTTAATCCAACTTGAAGAAGTAAAAACCCAGTCCAACTGTTCCAGGAGTGGCCTGTCTTGCATGTTAGACCACGTGAATTTACGTCCTTTTAGAGGAAGCTCTAATAACCCCAAATGGCCAATTATTTCATTGAAAATGAACATATCATTAATATCACCCCCGGGGAGATTTCTATTATCAATGGAACGGATGAAGTTGAAGTCACCCATTAACATCCACATATCATTCGGATCAATGTCCAAATTGTAAATCCGGGAGACAAATTCATCGCGCAACTCACCCTAGCATGGACCATACACATTAACCAGAAACCATTGTTCATTATTATGGACCGAGGTAAAATGCATAACAATAGCGTATGGTTTAACTGTGAGAAGGGTGCCACTGAACATATCAGATCGCCACGCTGTTAAGAGGCCCCCAGATGCTCCGCTAGAGGGAGACTCAACAAATTGATCAAACCCTTGAGGACAAATGCTTTTCATGATAGAGCGCGAGCAAGAGGATAACTTAGTTTCCTACAAACAAAGCACTGAACACTGACTCTCTATCACTTTCTCCCTGACAGAGCGCTGCCTAGCATCCGAATTCAGACCACGAACATTCCAGCATAAAACTTTCCAACTACGCATGGTGACACGATTCATGGATAACCATTGCGTATAGAAGTAATAAAAGTGTGGCACATAATGCCAAACCTTCCAAAATAAAGCTAAATTCAGTACCCCAGAGTAACATATCCCAGCCCGAACATAGATCAACAGTAACAAAAACAAACACATCCAGCACCATCAGTCTTTGCATATAAAGGAACATAAAAACTAATTGGAAGATGCATATGAGTCCTCCTGAGGATTAGCCATAAGCTTGTCCATCGTTAGGAGCACAGGATTAACCTCCAACTGCGCCCCCATAGCTTGGAGAACATGAAGCGGAGTGTGAGGTGGTGCAGTGGGCCGAGCATCTTCAGTATCATCCGCCGAAGTGGACTGGGCCTTGCCTTCCATGGGCTTTGCATGGGGGCGCTTTTTAGATGGCTGCAGAGAAAGTTGCTCAAAGACCACATTTTTGTACCCATCTAACTTTGCCGCGCTCCGAGTGCAACGCCTTAGTGATGTATCAACAACAGGAGTCTTCTTCTTGTCTCGCCGCCTACGTGCAGAGGATTGTTCCACAGAGAAGAAAGGCGTGGATTGAACTGATACTGGAGGAGCAGAACTAGCAGACTCAATTTCGTCAGAGACAGACTCCGAAACAGCAGGCACCGCCTCAAATAAAACTCTGGCCATAGGGCGCTTCTGCAAGACAGGTTTGCTGACAGCAGGAACAAGGGGCAGTGAAGCAGTCAAACAACTAATCATCTTTGATTCATCAAAAGCAATGGACCACGATCTCTTGGAGTAGATGATCGTGCCCATCGGCTTGGGGAAGATAGATCTTGGCACTTCCTTGACAGAGAAATCAAACATAAGGTTTTTGAAAGAACTTTGCCAAATCATTTCCGGGGGAAGAGGAGGTCCTGCCACAATACACGCCATGCCAATAAAAATCTGATGCTGTTGAATCATAGGGGGATGGTAGGGCACAATAGCTAACTGATTTTCCTCAAGGACAGGATTAAGGGGCTCATGTTGTTGCTGGATCTCACCTGCTTGCTCTTGCTGTTCTATAGAAACAGACCCTTCTGGCTGATCAATTACTATTGAAACTTGATCCTACTCGGGAGCAGCAGGTGGCACATTGTCAGCATCATCTCCCCACACGGCATTGCCCCAACCAGGTGCAGGCGCTTCATTATTGACCAGCGGAGGCGGCGGAGCGAGAGGTGCATCATTCCAACCAAGCATTGGGTATGGAGGTAAGGCAAACATCAGATTATCAGGCACTAGATTGCCAGGCAAAGGGTGAGGATTTCCATCAAGAGGCATGGGTTCTTCATCATTTGGCATCTGGTCTGCAAAATCAGCGCCAAGAACATAGCAAGCGGCCGTCCAAGATACTTGAGCACCTCCATATTCTGCATAATCACCAAAAACCACATCCCTTGGAACCAAAGGCGTATCTGGGAAACTAGCTTCAACCAAAGTCCGGACAAGATAAGGGTCTTCACTGTCCCAAGAAATAAACTTTCCGAAAGTACCTACAGCCTGCGAGATGTATTCAGTGGTGCGGTAATCCAAGGGAATCCTAATGAACATTAGCCAGCCCTTACGAAAACCGTGAGTTCCTTTGAAATTATCTCCCTCATCATGCTTCATAAAATCTGACAAAACGGTCATTGCCCAAAGGAAAGGGTGCATGCTGAACCAAGGTATATCTAATAGTCGGATCCCTAACTTGAAACAGACCTATCCCATGAAACCACGGCTGAGCAGATCGAACCATAATACCTCTATCTTGCAGAAACTGAACGACTTCATTCCGCACCAGGCCAAGCGGCCCCTCCGGCGCCGGCATCACCTCTGCGACCATGTAGTCCTCATGCCGATGGGGCGGGCGCGTTGCAGGCGTGAAGAAGGTGCGTGGAAGCCGACGATCACCGCCATCAATGATGAGATGTCCAGGGGGCACAAAGCGCTATGGATCGAGCTCGTAGTTCGCCATAGAAGAGCCCGGAGCTTGTTGGGGTTTTTCGTTGGATTGGGGTAAGGGGAGATGCAATGGGGGTGGCGGCGATGGGACTGGACAGTCTATCCCAATAACTCCGGCTCTATTCCCATGAGTAGTAGTAGATTCCAATAAATTCGTTTTTTGTTGAACTGAGATTGGCCTCCAAACCAATCCATTGGAGCGCGCGAAATCATTACATGCCTGGCTAGAGTGACCAGGACATGAGCAAGCCGTGCAGACTACTCGCCTTCCACAAGTCGTTGACATGTGGCCCTTCTGAGAGCAAATAGTACAGGTGAGCACACGGTCCACCATGTCATCAACCATGGCATCAAACTGTCTGGCTGCCTCCTGAGATGAGGGAATATCCGAACGGTGAGAAGGAGACGGGCTCGAAGGCCCAGAGGCAGATGGGCCAAATAATGAATGTGAGGTAGAATCTTGACGGGCCCCCAAAGCTTTAGGGCCAGAATCCAGGCAACTGTTTTGAACTTGCGACAATCCCGCCTCTGCGCCACTGTCGAGCGAGAATTCTGCATGCACAGAGGAAGGGTCCTCCAAAACCGGATCAATTACCGGTGAGGCAGATTCCGGCCGGCTCAACGCCGGCAAGGGAGTAACTGTTCCAAAAACGATAGGTGGACGTGCCACCGTCCAACACAAGTCCATGGGTGGTGATGGATGTATGACTACACGTTCATGTGCCGGAAGATTATACCCCGCATCTGTCATGAAATCGATGCATTCTTGTGTAGCCGGATATCTATATCCCTTGCAAGCAGAGTATCGCTCAAACGTGGCAAAAGTAAGCTTTTTACGTGCAGAAGGAGCAGTCTTAAGAGCTGATCTAACCGGAGGCTTATTCATGGCCAAAAGACCTAAAGATGAACGACGCTTAGTAGGACTAACTAGAATCCATTCGGCGTCACACTCCTTCCTCCAGATCTGGAGCTCTCTAATCCAATTAGGCCCCCCATTTCCCCACAGATGAAAATAGCATTTGAACAGATCGCATGCATAGGAACGGAGATCCATAATAAGAAAACCAACTTGCTTGCAAGAAACATGAAAAGAGTAAACCTTATCCTTGATGTGAAGGACCTGAAGATCAATTGCCGAACCTCCAATTACTGCCTCCAAAACCACAGCCACAGAATCCTCCGAGAGACGAAAAGCATGGCGGCTGAATGAAACCACTAAGATGAATGACCTCCTGTGCCCGGCAGGATGGACCGTATGTCCAGTAGATCTGAAGACCTCTTCTGCAAAAACCCTACCCTTGGAGAAATCCAAGCCAAGGGTAGATCCACCAGGCGAACCCATAGTAGATGGGTATTACCTTGATCCCAAAAGAACGCCGGAACAGATGATCGGAGAGAATCCAGAAGTTAGTGGAGAAAGATGCAGATCGCCGGAGAGGGTGGGGGAGCCGAGGTGGAGGGTGGGAGCGCCATCCCTAGGAGTCCACTCTTGGCGGGTGTTTTTAGTTTTACTAGATATCATATTGTTACTTATAATTATTTAGTTTGCATACATTAAAATTGCCTTTGAAATGTATGGCCAGTATCATCTACTGCGTGGGGAAAATCCCTCCCTTTCCTGTTTAGTCGGGTTTCGATCGATGGATCGTGCGAAACAGCAAAACTATAGTACTATAGAGTACAAGTAACAGTTCACTGGGCCGTCGTGTCGTCTACTCCTCCGTCGTAAGAGTGGAGCGCTCGTTTTCATAAATCTTCTAGTCCCTTTCGCCGACATGTGGGACATCAAGCTACCGGGTCCACATGCCATACCGGAATACAGTGCAGAGCAGCCGGGGTGAAGCACCCCAGTCATGGCGCCGGCGTAGTAATGAGCAATGAGGCGTCAAATCACAACGCTGCACCTTTCCCGTAGTTAAGTTGGAGGGACGAAGCAACCATCATTTCACTCGTTGCTGAATCCGCTTCTCCCTCATCTTCTTCAACTTAACCACGTGTTGCTTCTGCCGTTGTTCTGCCTCATGTGGGACGCGGATCAGCTTGGTAAAGCACTGACACGTGGGACGGCATGTTAGCAAACCGCCAGGACAACGTCCTCCGAAAATAAGAAACCTCCCCCGCCATCCGCGTGGCAAAATCACCTCCTTTTTACTAATCTCGATTCTATAATTTTTTAGATCAATATAATTGAGATTTGTATAGATAGCACACAGGAGCAAAACCAAGTGGTACGGTTAAGGGCATCCACAATGTGTAGCCAAATGTGCAAATAGCTTTTGGCATCGTGGGAACCATTGTGGATGGTGTTGCCAAAGCCAAAAAGATGGAACCGAAGCTCCCTGATTGATTGATTGAAGGAATAGAAAAATGCAATGTCTCTCCTCTTTCTCCCATTCTTGGATGCATGTAGTACAGTATAGAACACAGAGTCTACTCCCTTGTCCCTTCTATCACAAATCACAAAGCAGTGAGGCGTCAAATCACAAAAGCACGGACGAAGCAACCATCATTTCACTCTTCGCTGACTCCGCTTCTCCATCATCTTCTTCGAGAAGCCATCTCACCGCATTAGTTATAGCAGTACTAGTAAAGGACTTCCTGGATGCAAATAAGGCGGTTGTCTCGGCTTGCAGGCGGCACTTGCGAACGACTTACCGTGGTCTCCCTCAATGGTGTTCTCCGTCGAACGCACTTCGCCAAACCACCAAAAAAAATCGTCGACGTCACCACAATGGGGAAGGAAGTCAAATATAGTTACTACTCCCTCCTTCCATCTATATAGGGCCTAATGCATATTTCAAGGCTGCCTTTGACTATTGGTAAGATTAATAATACATGAGATATATAATGTGAAAATTATATCATTGGAAGCTTCTTTCACGTACGAATTTGATGGTATGCTTTGTGTAACTTGCATGTCATATATTATTGCTCCAAAACTTGGTCAAAGTTAGTCTCAAAAAACATATTAGGCCCTATATAGATGGAAGGAGGGAGTACCTCCATTTTTTTGTACACAAGGCTAGTATATCAAAATTACAATTTGCAAAGGGCCACTAACACTAATCGAGGCAAAATTGATGGGGTTAGCAACCAAGGACATTAATATCCCCTGCATGCATGTAGAAGTGAGAAGGTTGGTTTGCATGGCGCTGCATTAATCAAGCGATGAGGAGTGAGATGGTTAGCTCTTTGGTCTTTGGAGAAAAAAATACGCATTAATTGACACGTGAAACGAGGATTTGTATCGATTAAATCCCGTGAAGGAAAACCCATCCTTTCTTTTTTAACACTAGTACTCCTAGTTCGTACGTACTTATCCTGTTTGGGTCTAGGCCTTGCATTGCCAAACTTCGCCACACATTTTTTCCAAGCTTGCCTAAAGTTTTCAAAATGATAAGGAGGTACACTTGCGCATGGCTATCGCGGTCGCACCGCACCCTCACACGGTCGCTCCTGCACGCCGCGGTCGCACCGCACCCTCACACAGTCGCTCCTGCATGCCGCAAACCCAACCAAGGTAACGCACCCTCACTGACACGTGCTATCACATGGGAACACACCAAACTCAGCCATCCTATCGCTGACACATAATTTTCGTTCATAGAGTTTGTTTATCCAACCGCATGTTGGGGAGTATCCGTACGGCCCGTGCGGTGGTCTGTTGGGGAAGAAGAAGATGTGAGCAAGAAGGAAAGAAGGGTTAGGAGACGTAGGATATTCATCCAACCGCCTGAAATGGTAGACTGACCCAAGTCAGGTGACTTGCATAACAAATATATGTTTTTACACAACAAAAGATCCATAAAAACAACAACATAAAGAAAAACTATCACTGCTCGCGGAAAGAGACGACCTCGTCATCTTTGGCTGCCGGGGCGAACCAGCCGTCGCTGCCGACGTGTGTCTACGCACCGTGGTTGTCCTCATCCTCCAGCTACTCGTTCAAGTGGAGCGTGCGGGCGCTCTGCACGGACGAGAGCACAGCCCGGTTCAAGCCGAGGACGTCTGGTTCCGCCTGCAGGAGGGCCTCGATGGCAGCGGCATCCGCGCGCTCTGCGTTGAGTCGAGCCTCCGCCACCCGGTTCAAGTCCAGGACGTTCGGTTCCGCCTGCAGGAGGGCGTCGATGAGAGCGGCGTCCGCGCGCTCTGCGTCGAGTCAAGCCTCTGCGCCCAGTTCAAGTCCAGGACGTTCGGTTCCTCCTGCAGGAGGGCCTCGATTGCAGCGGCATCCGCGCGCTCTGCCTCAAGTTGAGCCTCCGCCGCCCGGTTCACATCCATGACATCCGGTTCCGCCTGCAGGAGAGCCTCGATGGCAGCGGCATGCGTGCGCTTTGCGTCGAGTTGAGTCTCTGCCTCCCGGTCCTCCTTTAGTATCGCCATGTTGAACCGCTGGTCTGCCTGCACCATGGGGGACTCGGACGCCGGCACAAAGTCGACGTCCATCGTCTCATACCCATTGGGGGCCTTTTGCACCGCGACCTCCGCCATGAACATTGGACCGGCTTCCTCCTCCTCGTAGCTTGGCTCCAGAGAACTCGGGGATTGGCCCGCTATCGGTGTCAAAACCGGCGGATCTCAGGTAGGGGGTCCCGAACTGTGCGTCTAGGCCGGATGGTAACAGGAGGCAGGGGACACAATGTTTTACCCAGGTTCGGGCCCTCTTGATGGAGGTAAAACCCTACGTCCTGCTTGATTGATATTGATGATATGGGTAGTACAAGAGTAGATCTACCACGAGAATAGAGAGGCTAAACCCTAGAAGCTAGCCTATGGTATGATTGTATGTTGTGGTTGTTGTCCTACGGACTAAAACCCTTTGGTTTATATAGACACCGGAGAGGGTTAGGGTTACATAAGGTCAGTTACAAAGGAGGAAATATCCATATCCGTATTGCCTAGCTTGCCTTCCACGCCAAGTAGAGTCCCATCCGGACACGAGATGAAGTCTTCAATCTTGTATCTTCATAGTCTAACAGTCCGGCCAATGGAGATAGTCCGGCCGTCCGGAGACCCCCTAATCCAGGACTCCCTCAGTAGCCCCTGAACCAGGCTTCAATGACGATGAGTCCGGCGCGCAGTATTGTCTTCGGCATTGCAAGGCGGGTTCCTTCTCCGAATACATCACAGAAGAATTTGAATACGAGGATAGTGTCCGACCCTGCAAAATAAGTTCCACATTCCACCGTAGAGAGAATAATATTTTTGCAGATCTAATTTGCTGACTTGTCTTAACAGTATGACGTCATGCCATGGCCCGGTGATTATTCGAACCGTTCCCTTTAACCAGCCCCGCACATAACGCGAGGCAGTTTTTCGACACGTGTTCTCAAAGCAAAGATCGTGTCCCCTTATTACGAGATTCACATCAATACGGGCGTGGGTAACCCAACCGCGCCATCAATTGTGGCACTTGGGGGATAAGCGAGTTTTACCAAGCAAGTGGGGACACTTAGCTCCGTCCGCCCATATAAAGGGATAAGGATTCACCTTTCTATCCACGCCCTCTTCCTCCTTTGCTTACCCGTTTTCGCACACTCAAGCTCTAGCGCCCAAGTCCACACTTCCCACCTCAACCTTCTCCAACCATGTCGGGAGCGGGAGGCAGGTGGAGTGTCTCCTCCGTCACGGAGGGAGACATCAAGAAACTAAGGAGAGCCGGATACCTGCCCGATGACATCGCGCACCGGCTCCCAGATGAGGGGCAGCTCATCCCCACACCCAGGCCCCACAAAGGGTAGTATTCCTCATCCATTTCCTCCGTGGACTGGGATTCCCTCTCCATCCATTCGTTCGGGGGCTCATGTTCTATTACGGCCTGGATTTCCACGATCTGGCCCTGAACTTCATCCTCAACATCTCGGCGTTTATCGTCATGTGCGAGGCCTTCCTCCACATCAAGCCCCACTTCAGCTTATGGCTGAACCCCTTCAATGTCAAGCCGAAGGTGGTGGGTGGCCGCCAGGCGGAGTGCGGAGGCGCAATGGTGTGCAAGATGCCCAACGTAACATGACTCGAGGGCTCCTTTGTGGAAACCATAAAGGGGTGGCAATCAGGGTGGTTCTACATCACTGAGCCGCGCGACCTTGTATGGGCAGCGGCCCCCGAGTTCCGATCTGGCATCCCCACGCGGCTCAGCTCCTGGAGAGAGAAGGGCATGTCCTGGGGTAGTTCGGAAGAGCTGACCGGACTCCAAACATGTATTCAAAAAATGGTGAACAAGAATCTCAAGCTTGTCAACATAGTCCAAGTTATGCTCATCCGCCGGATCCTCCCGTGCCAACAACGGGAGTTCAACTTGTGGGAGTTCGACCCGGTGCAGCACCGAACTCTGAACAGGCTCTTCGACATGACTCATGAAGATGCCTGGAGGGTGCTGTTCAAAAGTGTCGAGGTCCCCCCCTCCTATTACTGAGGATCACGGATTCAGCGCGTAGCGCCAAGCCAGTGCGGTAAGCTGCTTTACCTTTCACATGATACTTATTTTTTTATAGATTGACTCTATGCGGGATCTAAACTCCCATACCTTTGACATGACTGGCAGAAGATGGCGGGACAGATCGACTGTCCGGCTCCTTTGCCCGAAGGCCCCGCAGATGCTCTTCAGGCGAACATGTTGACTCTGGCCCCTTATACGGTGCTGGAGAAGACCAAGAAGGCCATGGGAACCCGAAGGAGTTCCCGATGCCAGGCGTCGTCGGACTCATCGTCCGATGACTCTGCGGCGCACTCTTCCCCCGAAGACGAGGAAGAAGAAGAAGATGCTCCCCCACCGACTGGGGAAGACAGGAAAAGGAAGGCCGCCCCAACTGAGGGGGCCGAAGGGTCCAAGAAGTGAAGGACTCTCTTTCCGGACAGCTCCATCGCCGCCGACGAAGGCGAAGACGAGTGGTTGCCCAGGGCCAAGCCCCCGGGGAGATTGTAAGTATTCAGATACCAGAGTAACCCATAGGATTCCTTTGTCGCATTGCTTTCCCTAACGCCGAACACAATTATGCAGGCTGCCACGAGCCAGTATCGATATATCGTTGGACGGCTCCTTGGGCTTGTCGGACATGGATAGCGATCCAGTCCGGACCGCCACCTCCCCTCATCCTGCCAACGACGCCGAGGTGTTGTCTCAAGAGGCACCAGATCGAGGGGAGACAGTCCCGGAGGCGCCTCAAGGCGACCTTCCGGACTCCGGGAGCCGAGGGGATGGGGCCCCTGAGAGCTCCGAGTTCGGCCCTCAGCCAAACACCGCGCCGGAACCTCCAGCGGTTCCAGGCTCAGGCAGGCGGCCTCCTTCTAAGAGGGGCAAGACGCCTGTGCCGGTGACCTCTGTCCATCCAGAGGTGCCAGACAATCTGCTAGAAGCGCTTTGCAGCGCTTCCATCGACGAGGAGCACCGCACTATCATGAGTGCGGTGATCCAGAAGGTTCAGTCTGCCAAGAGCGAATTGACTGAAGCCTATGCCAGCCTTCTAACAGGCTTCGAGGTAAGTGTTTTAAAATGTAGTAGAAATATTACCGCATAGACAGTAGCCCCTGATGCTATGTTCGGTGTTCACAAAGAAAAGCCGAACAGAGGATCAAATAATATCGCAGGAGTCTAATATAAGTGTGTCAATATGCATATGCAAGCTTCGCTGCTGGCGTCCGCCGCACTGACTGCGGATGTCGCTGTACTGAAGCAGGACCTCGAGGGGTCCAGGAAAGATCTCGGCCTTGCCAAGAGGCAGCTAGAGGAGAACACGGGTAAGTAATACCCTATCTATAGATATGTATATATAAAATAGGACGCGGTTGCAAAATGACAGGATCATCGTATGTTTGCCAGGGGCCACGACCGAGGTGGCGACCCTGAAGCAAGCGCTAACCAAGGCCGAAGATAAAGCGGCCAAGGAGCGCACTGAGCGAGAGAAGCATGAGGCTCGGGTGGGCGAGGTGCAGCAAGAGCTCTAGGCTCTCATGGCGAAGCACGAGGCGTTGGAGCTTGACTCAAAGACACGGGAGTCTGAGCTTGCTGCGGCCCTCGAGAGTGTAAAAAGTTCTAAGGCCGAAGCCCAAAAGGCCCTCCAAGAGATCGACGCGATGAAGAAGATAGCGGCGGGTAAGGCTTTCTATATGCAAAGCAAGAATGTAAAAGTAAATTACCGATTACTTACCCGGATCCGGACCTCTTCAGGAGCATTCGCAGATTTGCCCCGCGGTGTGTCCGATGCAGCACAATTTTACCAGGCCGAGGACGGAAGCTCGACGGAGAAGCTGTTCTGGTCTGAGTATGTTGAGGCCGGACATCCGGTGCCAATGAGCGACCAGCTGAAGCAGATGGTCAAGCTACATAAGGCGGCCGATCAGGCCATGAAGAGCTTTATAGTCCGGCTGTGGCCTGGCGACGCCCTTCCGAACAGCTTCTTCGGCCTGGTGAGGCAGCTTGTAGATGCCTGCCCGCGGCTGGAGGTCGTCAAGTGATCTTTCTACATTGAAGGTGCACGCCGGCCTTTCGCCCGTGTGAAATTGCAGTGGGTCAAGCTGGACGCCGTGAAGCTGGTCAAGGAGAGGCCCCCGGAGGGCAAGGAGCACCACCACCCCAAAATGTATTACGAGGGTGTTCTGCCGGGTGCCCGTCTCATAGCGGACGAGTGTTCAAAATAAGTAATATTTGAATGAGACTTGCTCGTTTTATCCTGTATGTATGAAAACTTGTTTCATATGCGCTATGCAATGCTTGTTGGAATTTAAAATATTACCTTCTATTTGGCTGTTTATCCAATCTGAGAGATGGCTAGTCCTCGGCTTCTGCCCCCATGCCACGAGTGCTAGGGTGTTCGGGATAAACCTAAGCACTCTTGTTCCCATGTTTGGGTCCTTCAAGGGAGGTGCTCAGCACAAAGGCAACCAGACTAATAATGCTTTATCACTCTCACTTTGCCATAGAATTCTATAATTTTAAATTTCGGCGAAGCTCCTGGTATTCGGAAGGCCGAATTCGGGGCGCGATAGACGCCTTTAAGCCGGACAGGGCCGGCCCCTCGCTCTAAGCGGCATAAGTCTTTAGGGACTTGAAAACCTCACCGAAGAGTTACCAGTCTCTCGCCTTATCATGACAGTCAGTTTTAGCTTTCTCTACTGAGGTGCTGAACCCAGCAGAATCGGGGCACAATCGCAGTAGTTCTCCTAGCGCTACCTTAGCCGATAGAGCGGAACGTAAGGTACCAAAACATAGGAGTCGGGCAAACCCAACATTTGACCAAAGACATGATTCGGAGCTGATGCATATAATGCTATAAGTTCGGGGTGCCGCACTTGTGAAAGTGTTCGGACTTTTCACACCGCATTGTGGGGTACGTAAGCCCCTGGTGTATTGGTCGTACCATAGTGTACAGTTGCAAGGCGTCATTAATGAACACATATATATATATATATAACAAGAATGCAATAATAGTCGTAATGTCATGCATTGTTTATTAAAAAATTGCGTTAAAGCATAGTGATACAGATAGTGCGATAAGCAAAGAGTAGGACTATGTCCCTTCCAAGGGCAAGCTGAGGAATGATATTAAATTGAATATTTCACTCGTTACTGTAGTCAACCTGGGAATTCTGTGGTATAACGTAGCTGTCTGCCTCCTTGGTTGCTGCATCATGTGTTCGGCAATAGTGCTGCCGGACAGTGTTTCCAGAGATTAATGTCCTGAAAGAAAAAAGAAAAATAACCAAACGGGAAGCCCCTAGTGCGGTTTAGGCCACGTCTTGGGGCGTGCCGCAGTTGTGCCCCCCTCCCCACCTGTGCCCATGGTATTTTTTAATGCGTAATTATGTACGCGCGGCACGAGTTTCGCCGCTGGGTTGCGATTGGGGTGGCCGCTGTATTGCTACACGAGCTCAGATCGCACCAGGCGGTCTATTTGACGATTGCCCCAAGTGCGCTTGAAAGTGTCCGGGCTGTGAAGCGCCAAACTGGTTGATTGCCTTGAGAGGCTGCTTTGCGTTTCTGCTGCAAGGGCTGCGGTGTGCTCCTCTGTTCGGAGAGAGCGCTCTATGTTTCCATTGACTGTAATAACTCCGTGAGTTCCTGGCATCTTGAGCTTGAGGTATGCATAATGTGGTACCGCATTGAATCTAGAAAATGCGGTTTGCCCGAGCAGCGCATGATAACCACTACGGAACGGGACTATATCGAAGATTAACTCTTTGCTTCGGAAGTTATCCGGGGATCCAAAGACCACTTCCAGTGTAATTGAACCTCTGCAATGGGCCTCTACACCTGGAATGACGCCCTTAAAGTTCGTTTTTGTGGGCTTGATCCTTGAGGAGTCTATACCCATTTTGCGCATTGTGTCCTGATAAAGTAGGTTCAGGCTGCTGCCGCCATCCATAAGGACTCGAGTGATGTGAAATCCGTCAATGATTGGGTCTAGGACCAGTGCGGCGAATCCGCCATGACGGATACTAGTGGGGTGGTCCCTGCGATCGAAGGTGATCGGACAGGAGGACCAAGGGTTGAACTTTGGGGCGACTGGCTCCAACGCATATACGTCCCTGAGCGCACGCTTCCGCTCCCTGTTGGGGATGTGGGTTGCGTATATCATGTTCACCGTCCGCACTTGAGGGGGAAACCTCTTCTGTCCTCCAGTGTGCGGCTGCCGGGCTCCTCCTCGTCATCGCTATGCGGCCCCTTGTCCTTGTTTTCGGCAATTAACTTGCCGGCCTGCTTGAACACCCAATAATCCCTGTTGGTGTGATTGGCTGGCTTGTCTGGGGTGCCGTGTATTTGACACGCGCGATCGAGTATACGGTCCAAGCTGGATGGACCCGGCGTACTTTGTTTGAATGGCTTTTTCCGCTGACCGGGTTTAGAGCCTTTGAATCCGGCATTGACTGCCGTATCCTTAGTATTCTCGCTGTTAATGCAGCGCTTATGTTTGTTGCGACGTGACCTGCTATTGCCATCCTTGGTATCTGAGGTACCATGGTTCTTTGATATGTTATTACTGCGAGCCAGCCAGCTGTCTTCTCCCGCACAAAAGCGGGTCATGAGCATCGTGAGAGCTGCCATAGATTTCAGCTTTTCCTGACCAAGGTGCCGGGCTAGCCACTCGTCTCGGATGTTGTGTTTGAAAGCCGCTAAGGCCTCTGCGTCTGGACAGTCGATGATTTGATTTTTCTTTCTAAGGAACCGAGTCTAGAATTTCCTGGCCAACTCTTCTGGCTGCTGAATTATGTGGCTCAAGTCATCGGCGTCTGGTGGTCGCACATAAGTGCCCTGAAAGTTGTCGAGGAATGCGGCTTCCAGATCTTCCCAATAGCTAATGGAGTCCGCTGGCAAGCTATTAAGCCAATGCCGCGCTGGTCCTCTAAGCTTTAGTGGGAGGTATTTGATGGCATGTAAGTCATCACCGCGGGCCATGTGGATGTGGAGGAGGAAATCCTCAATCCATATTGCGGGATCTGTTGTGCTGTCGTATGATTCAATATTTACAGGTTTGAAACCTTCTGGGAATTGATGTTCCATTACTTCGTCTATGAAACATAAGGGGTGTGCGGCGCCTCTGTATTGGGCTATATCGTGACGCAGCTCGAATGGGTCTTGCCCGCTGTGTTCGGCTCGGCCGGATTTGCTTTTACTGTATCCGGCGTGACATTTATTGTCTCGCAGAGTGGTGCGTCGTCGTGATCCGTAGATCGATCTTGCATGCTTTGCTTTGTCCTCCAATATGTCTCGCAGGTCTGGCGTATCTCCCCATGCCTTTTTATTTGAATGGCGTCAGGGTGGAGGCTAAGCTTTTGGCTGGAATGCCTCTCTATCGCGGCCACGAGGTGGCCGATCAACCGTATCATAAGCTTCTTCCTCCAGTCGGGGTAGTAACCTGCACTTTGGGTAATTCTTAGAGGGGCGCTCGAGTTTATATTCCTCGCTCGCGAGGACTTCAGTCCATCTGTCAGCTAGCAGATCTTGATCAGCTTGAAGCTGCTGCTGCTTTTTCTTCAGGCTATTTGCCGTGGCCGTAAGCCCGCGCTTGAAGCGCTCTTGTTCGACGGGATCCTCTGGTACGGCGAATTCACCATCTTCGAGGCTTGCCTCGTCTTCGGAGGGGGGCATGTGATTGTCATCCTCCTCCTCTCCGTCTGCCGCTCTCTCAGGAGAGCTGGCTCCTCCATCCTCCTGCTCTAAATCATGCTGGAGGGGATTGTTGTTGTCTTCGGCACTATCCGGAGTGTTATTATCTCCTGTGCCGGTATCACCACTTTTGCTTTGACGGGACTTAGAGCGGCGCCGCTGACGTTGGCGCTTGGGTTGTTTCTTGGAGGGGTCATCCTCCGCTATCTCGTCACCATTGCCTTCTTTGGGTGTATCCACCATGTATATGTCATATGACAAGGTGACTTTCCAGTGCCCTATAGGCGCTGGTTCATGTTCGTCTCCTACATCGTCATCCATACTGTTGATGTCTTCGGAGTCAAAGTCGAGCATGTCGGTTAAATCATCGACACTGGCTACGAAGTGAGTGGTGGGTGGGCGTCGAATTTCTTCGTCGTCCGCATCCCATTCCTGTTGGCCATAATCCGGCCAGGGCTCTCCTGACAAAGAGAGAGACCTTAGTGAATTCAGAATGTCGCCGAAGGGCGAGTGCTGAAACATATCCGCGGTGGTGAATTCCATGATCGGCGCCCAATCGGATTTGATTGGCAGGGGCGCGGATGGTTCGGAGTCCGGAAAAGAGTCCGGCACCTTGGAGTCATGGGCTGCGTAGAGGGTTAGGCTGGTGTTCGGCTCGATCGCTGTTGAGATTGCAGCCCCTGAGGCGATGTCTAACCGCCCGTCCTCGATTGGCGCAGTGGGCTCCGGGCTAAGGGTCGGAGCTAATGCGGGCGCGGCCTCTGGGGTACTATTCGGTGGCAGAGCTAGGTCATACCCATCATGACAGTGCGGCACGCCCGGCTGTGGCTCGAATCCGTCGAAGATCAAGTCTCCGCGGATGTCAGCTGTGTAGTTCAAACTTCCAAACCTGACCTGATGGCCAGGGGCGTAGCTTTCAATCTGCTCGAGATGGCCAAGCGAATTAGCCCGCGGTGCAAAGCCGCCGAATACGAAGATCTGTCCGGTGAGAAAAGTCTCACCCTGGACTGCATCGCTATCGATGATAGTAGGAGCCATCAAGCCTAACAGCGACGACACAGAGGAACTCTCAATGAAAGCACCAATGTCGGTGTCAAAACTGGCGGATCTCGGGTAGGGGGTCCCGAACTATGCGTCTAGGCCGGTTGGTAACAGGAGGCAGGGGACACAATGTTTTACCCAGGTTCGGGCCCTCTTGATGGAGGTAAAACCCTATGTCCTGCTTGATTGATATTGATGATATGAGTAGTACAAGAGTAGATCTACCACGAGATCATAGAGGCTAAACCCTAGAAGCTAGCCTATGGTATGATTGTATGTTGTGGTTGTTGTCCTACGGACTAAAACCCTTCGGTTTATATAGATACCGGAGAGGGTTAGGGTTACATAAGGTCAGTTACAAAGGAGGAGATATCCATATCCGTATTGCCTAGCTTGCCTTCCACGCCAAGTAGAGTCCCATTCGGACACGAGACGAAATCTTCAATCTTGTATCTTCATAGTCTAACAGTCCGGCCGTCCGGAGACCCCCTAATCCAGGACTCCCTCACCCGCCGCAAAGTGAGCTTGGGGACGGAGGTCTATGGCGCCGACCGCCGCCACCATTTCTGCGTGGTGCTCCGGCGTCAGCATCTTGTAGTAAGTGATCTTACGGCGCACCATGGCTTTCTGGCGAACTAGGGGACGCTTGATCTGGGCTAGGGGATCGAAAGGTGGGGGAATGGGCTGGAGATTTGGTGTGGTTTTAGGGCAGTGGCTGGCATAGGCCGAGCAGCGAAGGTTCTGGTGTGAATAGTGGTTCCGGTGACGACCGGTCAATCGGTTTTGACTGTACATCGCTCTTGTCACGTTAGCATTGCATCCCGGCATGCTGGACCCTCCACGTCGCTCACCGAATGGAACGTGCTTCGTCTTGCGTTTTCGCTCGCTTGTGGGACCGCAGTTGAGAGCAAACCGACGTCCCTCCCCCTCCCCCGCCCGCGTCATTTATTATACCACCACTCCCTCCGTTTTATGAAGAGTAAATAAAAACAGAGGGAGTATACTATGGATGAGGATCCCCTGACGTGGCTGAACCCATTGAGTAATTGACATGCAGGGCCTAGCAAGCATGGGATCCGCCAGTAAGTGACCGAAAGGGAGGGTAAGGCAGGGATACCTACGTCAGAGGATCCACTTCCACTATACTACTTTCACCAAATGTTAGAGTAATAATATATGACATGCAACGTACACAAATGTTAGAGTAATAATACTCCTATATGACATGCAACTTACACAAAGCATAGAGGGTCTAATGCATTTTTCGAGGCTAACTTTGACCAAATGTCAGAGTAATAATATATGACATGCAACTTACACAAAGCATACAGTCAAATTCATATGTGAAAGGAGTTTCCAATGATATAATTTTCACATTATACATCTCATGTACTATTAATCTTGTCAATAGTCAAATTGGAAACCATCTCAAGTACAAATCTAGGAGTACGTACGAATCTAACAATATTGATTGGCGTTGTTGAATGTTGATACCTTTTTGATCAAAGTAGATATACTTTGACTACACATAAAACGTATATGTAAACTAGAAAGGATAGGAGGGAGTATATTGTACGTTCAAAAACGAACATTGAATACCCTTTATATATGATTTGCGGATGCTATGATCACAGGTTGAAAATTTTGAATCCGCCTTAGGTATCACGTGCCCCCACTCGTTCCCTCTCGATTTCATCTCGGGGTCCGGAGATCTATTGAAAGAGGACTAGGGTGGGTACATGCGAATGATACTCGCGGAATGTTCAAATGAGGCATGCGGGAGGATGGACTCGACTGGAGGGCGACATGATCGATGGAGAAGAGGGTTGGAGAGGAATGAGAAATAAGCAAACGCCACATGATTATACTTGAACGGCTCAAATAAACAATAAGTTGTCTCGCTTGGCCTACATAGTGAAAGGCCTAATGCGCAACGCGGAGCACTGACGCTCAAATATGGCCGGGAAAACAGGGAAACAGACATGTGGGGCACACCCATCGGGCCGACGTAGCGCAGACTAGTCCAATGGAGGAGCTGGCCCACGACCTCCTCGCCACCGACAACCGTTCATGTGGGTCGTTGGGGCCAACAACGTGGCGCAGCTCCAGCACCGCCTCTGGACACGGCGACCGCGGTGAGCGACACGCTCATATTGTCGCTAGACACGGTCGGTTTCAGTTTGCCGAGGGTGGCGTTAGTGTTGTGGCACGACCAATGGTATGTTTGGTTTGTTCCCAAGGTTGCCCTATCAAAGCATTGGGTAGCCAAAAATTTTGTTGAGGTATTGGTTTCCCATGATTTGGCCGACATTGGCAAGAAAAATGAACTTGAGTTGGCTAGAGTTCATTGGCATGCCAAAGAAATGGCAACCGTCCAAACAAAGACCAACCTTTGGGTCATGACCAAAATTTTGGTTGAGGTATTGGTTGCCCATGATTTGGCCAATATTGGCAAGAAAAATGAACTAGAGTTGGCTAGAGTTCATTGGCATGCCAAAAAATGGCAACCATCCAAACAAAGATCAATCTTTTGGTCATGACCAAAATTTTGGCAAGGTGCACTTTGGCCACAATCCAAACACACCCAAACACCCGGCTCGTCGAGGATGCACGGGGCGCCGCGACACGTCCGCGGAGTGGTGTAGCGTGGCCAACTGCATCCTCTGGACCTGAGACCATGCCGGGTCGTCTTGCTTTTCCAATGACATGTGGGGATCGCATGTGAGCAAAGGGCATCTCCAACGTTGCCACGACCATAGCTGACTACCCTGGCACACCAAAACCCTCGTCCCTCACGCCGTCGCACGGTGCATTCCCAGCCGGCGCCAGCTGCCCGCATTCATGCCGTCCGTTCGTATGTCGTCATTCAGAGGCTCGGTGCCCGCGGAACCAACTCCGGCGACTTAATGACGCACCCGGACGCCTGGCCTCACCGAAATGCGCTACTTAAAGTGGCAACGCCCAGCTAACCTCCACACCATAGCGCATCGTCCTCCTACCTGGAACCACATCCGCCATGACCACAAGCGCGAACGCTCTACGGGAGAGCTTGTCTTCGGGGATGGAGCTCGAGGTCGCCGCCCTCGCTCAAGTCGCCGCACAAGCGGTGGCCACGCTGGCGGCCGACGACGGGAGCACCGTCAGCCACGCGTCCTACTTGCGGCCGTCCAATGTTCGGCAGCGCTGAGGTCGGGGACTCCTCCGAGGATGAGTAGGGCATGGGAGGCGGCAGGGCATGGTGTGCCAACTGGCCGGTCCGTCTTCCGTGTTCTACTTTTCCTTGCCGGAGACCGCACCTTCACTTCACGGGTCTTGAACCTCGCCCCCGTACATGGAGATCACAGATGGAGGACGTCGGTCGCCGCCGTAGAATTGGTTTAGGGTCGGGTTTCTTGTATTTTTTTGTCCTATAAAAGTTCAAAATGTAATGAAAATCTGCCGTGTTTGCATTAATCTCGGCCGGTGTATATGAACTTTCACAATAATATACATATTGTAGGAGTACTAGCAAGATGCCCGTGCGTTGCACGGAAGATCAAGATCTTGTGGGAGAAAAGGATGAACGAGGGAAAGCCTTATCTGCAAATGTGGAGAGGAGTGCGGGTAAATTGTCATAGTTTCCTTCCTATCCGTTAGATATAGATCGGCCGGCCTATATTGCAGGATCGGACACATCTTTCTACATCTACGGGAACCTACGAAAGGGTTAACATAAATTGCCTCTCTCTCTCTCTCCTCCCCTGATTTTCATGGTGGTGGGCCCCTCCCTCCCCCCAATCTACAATCAACAGCTCACACGTTTCACATTGCATTAATTACGTAACTGGGATTACGTAGGTGTAGCATTACTCGTCCTAAAAAACCCAACTAAGCCAACCTCCCAGCATATCGCGGGGGAAAAGACCCGGCCGCGCCATTTTAGTCGGGATTACCGGATTACTAGTAGTAGTATCAATGGTACACATACAGCAACTGGGATTACGTAGTGTGAAGCAACAGATTTTTTTTAGGGGGCGAAGCACCTAGTTTAAAAGGAAAAAACGTGGTACACACACAGCACTCCTGTCGCAGTCGCATTGCACCCCTCACACGTTTGGTCCTGCACACGGCTCATGCAAACGGAACGCGCTTCGGCTTGCCTCCTCACTGACATGTGGGACTGCACTTGGAGAAACCGACCATGCGCCAAACTCCCCCCGCCCACCGTGCGAAAATCCTCCCCCCCACACCCAAAAATTCCCCCCAAATCTGATTCAACCACCCTTCGGCCAACTAGCCAATAATATTCCCCAAACCCCCCTCCCCCTTGTCCCCCTCCACTCCATTCGCTCCGCCAAAGACGCCCTCCCCGCCGCGCCAATATGTCAGCGCCGCGGTTCGGCGATCCTCTCGCTCCCACAGTACGCTCTCGTAGACTGCCGTCCTCTAGCCGTGCCGCCACCTCTGGCTACGTTCTTGTGGAGGCGCACGGCGGTCAGCGCCGGCACCGCTGGCGACGTTTGTGTGGAGATGCACGGCGGTCAGCTTCTCCCACGGTACACACATTCTAGACTGAGGCCCCGTTCATGTCGGTGTAGGGCTGAATGTTAGCTGATAGACGCTGTTAATCTCACTGTTTGCCGAAGTAGTTTACTGTCAATATGCTCTGCTTAAGAAGCTCCCTTGCCCTGTTCTGCACTCAATCTGCTTAGCTGAGATGGCATGCCAAGGCCGATTAGTTGCTAAAATATCCTGCCATATATTTATTTTGACGATTTATTGTGACGTAGATTGCCATGGTCTACTAGCCAATCTGTTAGCTGAAATAGCTCTACACCATTTTATACTCGATCTTTGTTGCTGCGATGGCCTTCGATAGTTTGATGGCTGTGTGCTCGGCCTCATTGACTGCTAAAACAGCCTGCCATAATTTGGCACTCAAATCTGTTTGCTGAATTAGCTTTACATATATTTCGTTACTTAGATCTGCTTGTCCAAATATCTTGCCATAGCTTTAGACATCGACCTAGGTATTTTATTCTGGACTTCATAAAAAAGCATATATGTTTTTCCTGTAATATCTAGTAGAAGAACTAATTTGTATGTCTAACAGATGGACATGACTTGGATAACTTCTGCTCGAAGATTCTCCGCTGCATATGTCGAGGGGGTTGAAAACTTCATGAACTTTATCAGAGCTGAGTACGGTGGTCCGAAATCAGATGTGCTCTTCCGGTGTAGCAGTTGTAGGAATTCAGTTACAAGACCCCAATCAACTGTGCAAAGTCATCTACACTTGTATGGGATGTCAGTCACATATACTAGGTGGGTTCATCATGGTGAAGCTATGAACATCAATGTTATTGACAGCGTGGAAGCAGCAGATCACCATCTTGATCTGCCTGATGCTCAGGTGGAAGAGGAGGAGGAAGTGGTGGTGGCGGAGCCAGTGAGTTTGACCAACATTGAAACAATGCTACGAAATGCTCGTGCATTCCGTGAACTTTCACCTGTAGAAGAAAAATGGTGGGCCCGCATGTTGGAACAATGCAACGTTGTTGTCACCCCAGGAAATAAGCTATTAGTATTCTCAGCTATGGTCACCTTTCTTCAGGTGAAGAAAATCTGAGCAGATGACCACCAAATCATTCGATGCGATGTTGGCTGCTTTCCGCGAATCTTTCCCAGATGCGTCTGAGCTGCCACACACCTATAGTAAAATGAAGAATTTCCTTCGTGCAGTTGGAATTGGATATGATATGATCCATGTTTGTAAGAATAATTGTGTTCTGTTCCGGAAGGATTATGCCAACTTAAGTGAATGCCTGAAATGCAAATCATCAAGATGGAAAGATGGCGATGCTGTGAAGAGGATTCCTCATAATGTTCCGAGACATTTTCCAATTACACCAAGATTACAGAGGTTGTTTCATGATGCTGAAACAAGAGAGGATGTACTGTGGCATTCTAGGAACCAGGAGTACAGAGATAAGAATGTAATGAGCCATCCATCTCATGGTAGTGAGTGGAAAAGCTTCAATGATAAACACAAAGAGTTTGCTGCTGACCCGAGAAACATTAGACTTGGCTTAGCTTCAGATGGATTTAACCCATTTGGCCACCAGAGCGCCACATATAGCATGTGGCCAGTGCTTGTTATCCCTTACAACATGCCTCTAAATGTCTGCACCAAAGAATCAAACTACATGATGGACTTGCTCATCCCAGGTCCAAAAAGTCCTGGAAAGGATTTTGATTTGTTCATGGAGCCTCTTGTGGAGGAACTTCATGTAGCGACCAGACCTCAAACAGTCTGATCTCTGTGCTTCGGTGTCATCCCTGGATCAGTAATGCTGACACCACACAGTACTCGGAGGATTTATAGCAGAGTAGCAATCACACACTTATTACATCGAGAGTCTCAAAAGAGAACTTATTACAACAAATATGGCTTAAGGCCATCTAATAGCGATAACAGCGGAAGGCTTGGAAGATAAGTGAGTCCATCAACTCCAACGACATCACTGAGTATAGAACCACGACCTAAAAACTCCTTAATCGTCGTCTGAAAAGTCTGCAACATTAACGTTGCAGCCCAAAAATGGGTCAGCACATGGAATATGCTGGCAAGGTAACACATAGAGAGTAATGGAATGCAACAACTATACTATATGCATATTTGGCTGGTGGAAAGCTCTATGGTTACTGTTTTTGTGTAAAGCCAATTTTTCCCTACTTCAAAGGAATAAATTTAATTACTATCATGGTGGTTGTTAAACATTGAGAATGGTTGACAGCATTCTCAATCCCAATTAAGCATCATTAACCCAACAAAATTAACTTTAGAGTAACATGTTGAGATTCACATGATAATCCAAGTACTAGATACTCAAGAATGTCCATAACCGGGGACACGGCTAACCATGATTAGTTTGTTACACTCTGCAAAGGTTTGCGCACTTTTCCCCACAAGACTCGATCGCCTCCGTTTGTTTTCTCGCACTACATGGTGTTTGAGAAACGGATGACCGAGACACAGTCTTTCAGAAGCGCTAGCACCTTACGATGGATAGACCGGTACACCTACTTTCCCCTACATCTACTAGTCTACCCTGTAAGAGTTCGCACGACTTAATCAACTATGCCAGAGCCCATAATGGCTTGTGGCTGCACACGGAAGTTTCTAGTATGAATAATCTCATGATCCCTTTGAGCCTGGGTGGCGGTCCAAAAGAAAAACAGGCAAGTCCTGGAATACCCAGGTGCCTCAATCCACCCAGATGTGTGTTAGGTTGCCACCTTAGATAAACCATTAATTTAACAATCTCACATCTGTCATGGATATCACTCACCCAATCCACGTCTACTAGCATAGCATGGCATAATAAGCAAACATAGAAGTAACTCCCAAAGGTTTGATAATAAACAGGTAATAGGTACTACCTCATCTACTTCCCATCCCACAATTTAATTAGATCCTAATCATGCAATGTGTGAGGATTGATCTAATGCAATAAAACTGGGTTGTAGAAAAAGATATGATCAAAGTGTTACTTGCCTTGCTGATGATCCGCGAAACCTAGAGATTCAAAGTAACAGGCGGCACACTCCGGGTATTCTATCACAGACAAACAAACAAGCATACAATAAGTACTCATCTAATGCACAGGTAAAATTCAAATAGAAGATCTAACCAGAAAGTTCAACTTAAGAACCCTGGTTTGCAAAAAGAATCAAATCGAACGAAACAAAAGAAATCAAACGGCGAAAGAAAACAACTTCGTTCTAGTAATCTGAATCTAAGTCAAATTTTACAGTAGCAAAAATTGTTTAAGTTGATTATTCGGAAAGAGGGTTTCGAGACGAAACTCCAGGCGCTTGAATCGCCTGATTCCGATAAACGAGCGAAAAGTTATACTAAAACGAAAATCGGATCAGAAATCACGATCAGAAAATAATCACGGAAAAATCCGACGAAAAAGAAAACGACGAACATAATTTTTTTTAAAAATGGCACGAAAGTCAAGGCAGCTGCGAACCTCGGGCGGCGCACGGCTACGGCGGGGCGGCGGCGGCGGCGGGGCTGGGGCTGGCCTAGGGTTAGGGTTTCGGCGGCTGGGCTCTCTCGGGCCCGGGGCAGCGCCTTATAAAGGCCCCGGCCAGAGAGTCCTGGCCGAGTACGGCCCATAGTCGGTTCCGCGTTTTTTTTAAATAATTCCGCTTGGAAGAAAAATAAAAAGAAATACTAAACGGACTCCAAAAATCATGAAATAAATTTTGCCGGGTTTCTAAAATCAAGCCCGAGAAAGTGAACATTTATTTGGGCCCTAAATGCAATTTTGAAAAACGCGCATTTTTCCTTAATTCAAATAAAATACCGAAAAACTCCAAAATAAATCTTATTTGATTTTTTTATTAAATCCTAAATATTTCTATATTTTGGGAAAGTCATTTTATTCCCTCTCTCATATTTTTGTAATAGAAATAATTGATGATAAAATAAATAAAATCAAATGATCCTGTTTACATAATTTGAGAAAACTCAAATATGTAAATAACGAAATCCCCAACTCTCTCCGTGGGTCCTTGAGTTGCTTAGGATTTTCTAGGATCAAAACCAAAAGCAAAATAAAATATGATATGCATGATGACCTAGTGTATAACATTCCAAATTGAAAATTTGGGATGTTACAAACCTACCCCCGTTAAGATGAATCTCGCCCTCGAGATTCGGGTTGGCTAGAAAATAGGTGAGGGTGGTCCTTGAGCAAATCTTCCTCTCGCTCCCAGGTGGCTTCATCCTCCGTGTGGTGGCTCCACTGAACTTTGCAAAACTTGATAACCTTGCTGCGAGTGACTCGGCTGGCAAACTCGAGAATCTTGACTGGTTTCTCCTCATAGGTCAAATTGTTATCCAACTGAATTGCTTCTAATGGCATTGTGTCTCTCAAAGGTATGTCAGCCATCTCCGAACACATCATGAACTCCTGTCAATCCTTCTGGCAATTCCAACTTATAGGCCACTTCTCCCATACGCTCCAAAACTCGATATGGCCGTACAAATCATGGCGCTAACTTCCCCTTAACTCCAAAGCGCTTAATCCCTCGAAGTGGGGATACTCGAAAATAAGCTCTATCTCCGACTTCGTAAACTGTCTCCTTGCGTTTAGAATCTGCGTAGCTCTTCTGCCTGGACTGGGCTACCTTGAGCCTATCGCAAATCAACTTCACCTTCTGTTCAGACTCTTTAATCAGATCTGGTCCAAACAACTGGTGGTCTCCAACTTCGTCCCATGACAACGGTGTCCTGCACCTCCTTCCGTACAAAGCTTCGAAAGGGGCCATCTTCAAACTGGTCTGATAGCTATTATTGTAAGAGAACTTTGTATGTGGCAAATTATCGTCCCAACTAGATCCATAATCTAGCGCACAAGCTCTCAGCATATCCTCCAAAATCTGATTGACTCTCTCGGTCTTGTCCATCTGTCTGCGGATGAAAAGCTGTACTAAATTCTAGCCTAGTACCCAAAGTTTCATGTAACTGCTTCCAGAACTTTGAGGTAAACTGGGTTCCTCTATCTGATACGATGCTCCTCGGAACTCCATGCAAACATACGATCCTAGTCATGTATATCTTTGCCAACTTAGCATTGGTGTAAGTTGTCTTTACTGGGATGAAATGAGCTACCTTCGTCAATCGATCGACTACAACCCAAATCGAGTCATAGCCTGAACGAGTCCTTGGTAATCCCGTGATAAAATCCATGCCTAGCTTATCCCACTTCCATTCGGGTATCGGCAATGGTTGCAACAATCCTGCTGGCTTCTGATGCTCCGCCTTTACTCTCTGACACACGTCACAAACTGCTACATACTCCGCAATATCCTTCTTCATTCCGGTCCACCAGAAAATATCCTTCAAATCCAAATACATCTTGGTATTTCCTGGGTGAATCGAATACGGTGAATCATGTGCCTCTTGCAGAATCAACTTTCTGATCTCCGGGTCATTGAGTACATAAACACGGTCTTCAAACCATAGGGTGTCGTGCTCATCCTCACGAAATCCTTTAGCTTTTCCTTGGCTCATTTTCCCCTTTATGGAAGCAATCTCCTTGTCAGTCTTCTGAGCTTCCCTGATTCTGTCCATCAAAGTTGACTGAATTTCCAACGCTGCTACATAGCCTCTCGGAACTATTTCCAAACATAGTTCACGAAGTTTTTCTGTTAACTCCTTGGGTATTTCTTCCGTCATTAACGTATTGACATGGCTCTTGCGGCTTAATGCATCAGCTACTACATTAGCCTTCCCGGGATGATAATGCAATCTCATATCATAATCCTTGATGAGCTCCAACCATCTCCTTTGTCTGAGGTTCAACTCCTTCTGCGTGAAAATGTACTTCAAACTCTTGTGATCCGTGTACACCTCACAATGATTTCCAATGAGGAAATGTTTCCATGTCTTCAATGCATGCACTACGGCTGCTAACTCCAAATCATGCGTGGCATAATTCAATTCGTGAGGCTTCAGTTGTCGTGAAGCATACGAAACAACTCTCCCTTCCTGCATAAGCACTGCTCCAAGTCCTCGACGTGAAGCGTCGCAATACACCTCATAATCCTTGGTTTGATCTGGCAAAATCAACACTGGTGAGGTAACCAAACGGTTCTTCAATTCCTAAAAACTTGCCTCACACTCCTCAGTCCATTTGAACTTAGTATCCTTCTTCAACAACTCCGTCATAGGCTTCGCAATCTTTGAGAAATTCTCAATAAACCTCCGGTAGTATCCTGCGAGTCCAAGAAAACTCCGAATCTCTCCAACTGTTGTTGGGGCTTCCCACTTGGTCACGGTTTCAACTTTAGCGGGATCTACTGCTATACCTTCTCCGGATATAACGTGTCCGAGGAATCCTACTTCCTTCAACCAAAACTCACATTTGCTGAACTTGGCATATAACTGATGTTCTCTGAGCTTTCCAAGTACCAAACGCAAATGCTCCTTATGCTCCTCTTCATTCTTCGAATATACCAGGATATCATCAATGAACACTACGACGAACTTATCCAAAAACTCCATAAACACTTTGTTCATCATGTTCATAAAATAGGCTGGCACGTTAGTCAGACCAAATGACATAACGGTATACTCATACAGCCCATACCTGGTGGTAAAAGCTGTCTTAGGAATATCCTGTTCTCGAATCTTCAACTGGTGGTATCCTGATCGCAAATCGATCTTGGAAAACACTTTAGCTCCTTGCAATCGATCAAACAGATCATTGATCATTGGTAGCGGGTACTTGTTTTTGATTGTTACTTTGTTCAATCCTCGATAATCAACAACCATCCTTAATGATCCATCCTTCTTCTCCACTAGAAGTACTGGCGATCCCCAAGGCGAGGAACTTGGGCGAATATATCATTATCCAGTAATTCCTTAATCTGCTTCTTAATTTCCACCAAATCCTTTGCTGGCATCCTATATGGTCTCTTTGCTATTGGCCCAGTGCCTGGCAAAAGCTCAATCAAAAACTCAATGTCTCTATCTGGTGGCATGCCTGGCAACTCTTCTGGAAATACGTCAGGGAAATCCCTTACCACTGGTACTTCCTCCTGCACAACTCCTGATAAGGAATTTACTTGTGTCCTGTTTGGTGCATGTCGGGATACATACTTGATCCTTCTCCCTTCTGGTGTGGTAAGCAAAATTGACTTACTAGCACACTCAATATTCCCTTCATACTTTGATAACCAATCCATGCCTAATATCACATCCAATCCTTGGGATTCCAGAATAATTAAATCCGTTGGGAAACCATGCCTTCCTATACTTAATGGCACTTGAAAACATCCTTGACTGGCCATGTACTCTGCTCCTGGTGAGCTTACTAGCATAGGTGTTTTGAGAATCCTAGTGGGCAGGCTATACTTTTCCACAAATCCCCTTGATATGTATGAATGCGATGCTCCAGTATCAAAAAGAACGAGTGCAGTAAATGACTTAACCAAAAACTTACCTATTACTGCATCGGGCTGAGCTTCAACCTCCTCCACATTAACGTGGTTCACCTGTCCCCTATTGAAAGGGTTTGGCTTCTTTCCAGAGCTTCCATTGCCATTTTGGCCTTCAGGACATTCATTGGCAAAATGTCCGGTCTTGGAACACTTGAAACAGGTGACATGACTCAGATCTTTCTTGGCTGGGGTTGATGGGGTGCTGCGGTTCTGGCCATTGCTTCCTCCATTCACATTACCATTCTTGGTGCCATTGTGATTATGAGAGCTTCCTACTCCATGGGTATGCTGAAAATGTCCTCCCGGTCTAGGGGTAAAACGTGGCTTCTGCTGAGCTCCTGAATTATACTTTCCTTGTCCATACTTCCTCTTGCGGTTCTCAATTTGCTGCTGCTTCCCTTCAATCATAAGAGCATGATCTACCAACTCCTGGTAGTTGTTGAAGGTGGCTACCATCAACTGCATACTCAACTCATCATTCAATCCTTCCAGGAATTGCTCCTGCTTAGCTGCATCCGTAGCAACGTCATCTGGGGCATAACGTGCTAGCTTACTAAACTCCTCCACATACTAGCCAACTGTCCGTCCTCCTTGGCGCAAGTTATGGAACTCACACTTCTTCATGGCCATTGCTCCTGCTGAAACATGGGCAGTACGGAAAGCCTGCTGAAACTGGTCCCATGTGACAGTGTCGACTGGGAAAGTGGCTGTGAAATTCTCCCACCAGGATGCTGCGGGTCCTTCTAACTGATGTGCGGCAAACTTAACCTTCTCCGCATCTGTGCATCTTGTTGTGGTCAACTCCCTAGCTATCTTGCGGAGCCAATCATCTGCTACTATCGGCTCGGTGCTACTGGAAAACACCGGCGGATTCAGTCTAAGAAAACAGGCTAAGTGGTCAACAGGTGGTGGTGGTGGGGGTGGGTTGTTGTTGTTGTTCCCCTGATTCTGATTCTGAACTAGCAACTGCATCAAAGTGTTCTGCTGTTGGATCAACTGGGTGAGCTCCGGCGGAAAGGCAAATCCGGGGTCACGTCTCGGAGGCATCTGAGGGTTTAGAAAAGACGAGATATAAGAATAGAGGGGGTCTAAAGAGAAAACCCTACCCATATGCACATGAGGCAAAAGCAAACAATTCACTTCAATCAATCAAACAAAGGCATACAATCGATCTATCTATCGCAAGAGTGCTCGGACTACTATATTTACATGCTGGACTACTACTACTGAGGAGGTGGTCTACTAGAAATATTCTACGGTTGTAGACTCCATGATATCTACTCCTGCTTCATCAACATAGTCATCATCGCTACTATCTGCTTCCGAGTCGGTGCCATCGATGATGATGTAGTCTTCCGGGCTAATCTCCTTGGGTTCTTCTTCTTCATCTACTGGTGTCGGGCCTCCCATAAATATTCCAATCTTCTTGACCAGATCGTCATTCTTCTCCACCAATACTTCAATTTCTTCTTCATAACCTTCGCGTCTAGCCTTGAGTTCTTCCTCCAGTTCCTTGATTCTAGTCTTAGCCTTCTTCAGATCTATCATGTCGGCGCACATCTGATTCTCCTGTCGTCGAATGTGCTGATTTAACTCCTGAATAAAAGCTGCAATTGACCTATCTTTCCTGGTGCTGATCATCTCCCAGTGTTCATCTCGGCGCCCACAAATCTGGTAGATAGTATCCTTGAGATCCTTGCAGTAGACTTCTCCAATGCGTCCCATGGCGATGTGAGCTGCCATACTCTTCCCTAGACTCCAAGTTGGTGCATCAAAAGTAAACTCTATGGGCTCAGTGACTGGCATGAACGTCCTTCCTGGAACTTGAACTTGAATCATCCAGCGCTCTTCTTCAGGTAAGGTGGCGTTGTAGGTTCCCGTGAAGCTTGGTATTCCTATGTTCAGGTATCTAGTGACTTCCTTCAAGTGGCGTCCAAAGGGTGTATCTTCATCTGGTTGTGTGAACTTGTTCCTTGCATCCGCCATCCTAAAGAGTAGAAAAGATGAGAGGTCAGAAGAGAAGAGAGTGAGTAGTGATCTAGGTCTTTAGCTTAGTGGTCGTGTCCTACAGTCAGCGTGTGCTCTGATACCATCTCTATAGCGACCAGACCTCAAACAGTCTGATCTCTGTGCTCCGGTGTCATCCCTGGATCAGTAATGCTGACACCACACAGTACTCGGAAGATTTATAGCAGAGTAGCAATCACACACTTATTACATCGAGAGTCTCAAAAGAGAACTTATTACAATAAATATGGCTTAAGGCCATCTAATAGCGATAACAGCGGAAGGCTTGGAAGATAAGTGAGTCCATCAACTCCAACGACATCACTGAGTATAGAACCATGACCTAAAAACTCCTTAATCGTCGTCTGAAAAGTCTGCAACGTTAACGTTGCAGCCCAAAAACGGGTCAGCACATGGAATATGCTGGCAAGGTAACACATAGAGAGTAATGGAATGCAACAACTATACTATATGCATATTTGGCTTGTGGAAAGCTCTATGGTTACTATTTTTGTGTAAAGCCAATTTTTCCCTACTTCAAAGGAATAAATTTAATTACTATCATGGTGGTTGTTAAACATTGAGAATGGTTGACAGCATTCTCAATCCCAATTAAGCATCATTAACCCAACAAAATTAACTTTAGAGTAACATGTTGAGATTCACATGATAATCCAAGTACTAGATACTCAAGAATGTCCATAACCGGGGACACGGCTAACCATGATTAGTTTGTTACACTCTGCAGAGGTTTGCGCACTTTTCTCCACAAGACTCGATCGCCTTCGTTTGTTTTCTCGCACTACATGGTGTTTGAGAAACAAATGACCGAGACACAGTCTTTCAGAAGCGCTAGCACTTTACGATGGATAGACTGGTACACCTACTTTCCCCTACATCTGCTAGTCTACCCTGTAAGAGTTCGCACGACTTAATCAACTATGCCAGAGCCCATAATGGCTTGTGGCTGCACACGGAAGTTTCTAGTATGAATAATCTCATGATCCCTTTGAGCCTGGGTGGCGGTCCAAAAGAAAAACAGGCAAGTCCTGGAATACCCAGGTGCCTCAATCCACCCAGATGTGTGTTAGGTTTCCACCATAGATAAACCATTAATTTAACAATCTCACATCTGTCATGGATATCACTCACCCATTCCAGGTCTACTAGCATAGCATGGCATAATAAGCAAACATAGAAGTAACTCCCAAAGGTTTGATAATAAACAGGTAATAGGTACTACCTCATCTACTTCCCATCCCACAATTTAATTAGATCCTAATCATGCAATGTGTGAGGATTGATATAATGCAATAAAACTGGGTTGTAGAAAAAGATATGATCAAAGTGTTACTTGCCTTGCTGATGATCCGCGAAACCTAGAGATTCAAAGTAACAGGCGGCGCACTCCGGGTATTCTATCGTAGACAAACAAACAAGCATACAATAAGTACTCATCTAATGCACAGGTAAAACTCAAATAGAAGATATAACCAGAAAGTTCAACTTAAGAACCCTGGTTTGCAAAAAGAATCAAATCGAACGAAACAAAAGAAATCAAAGGGCGAAAGAAAACAACTTCGTTCTAGTAATCTGGATCAAAGTCAAATTTTACAGTAGCAAAAACTTGTTTAAGTTGATTATTCGGAAAGAGGGTTTCGATACGAAACTCCAGGCGCTTGAATCGCCCGATTCTGATAAACGAGCGAAAAGTTATACTAAAACGAAAATCGGATCAGAAATCGCGATCAGAAAATAATCGCGGAAAAATTCGACGAAAAAGAAAACGACGAACAGAATTTTCTTTTATTTTTAAAATGGCACGAAAGTCAAGGCGGCGGCGAACCTCGGGCGGCGCACAGCTCCGGCGGCTGGCGGCGGCGGCGGCGGCGGGGCTGGGGCTGGCCTAGGGTTAGGGTTTCGGCGGCTGGGCTCTCTCGGGCCCGGGGCAGCGCCTTATAAAGGCCCCGGCCAGAGAGTCCTGGCCGAGTACGGCCCATAGTCGGTTCCGCGTTTTTTTTAAATAATTCCGCTCGGAAGAAAAATAAAAAAAAATACTAAACGGACTGCAAAAATCATGAAATAAATTTTGTCGGGTTTCTAAAATCAAGCCCGATAAAGTGAACATTTATTTGGGCCCTAAATGCAATTTTGAAAAACGCGCATTTTTCCTTAATTCAAATAAAATACCTAAAAACTCCAAAATAAATCTTATTTGATTTTTTTATTAAATCCTCAATATTTCTATATTTTGGGAAAGTCATTTTATTCCCTCTCTCATATTTTTGTAATAGAAATAATTGATGATAAAATAAATCAAACCAAATGATCCTGTTTACATAATTTGAGAAAACTCAAATATGTAAATAACGAAATCCCCAACTCTCTCCGTGTGTCCTTGAGTTGCTTAGGACTTTCTAGGATCAAAACCAAAAGCAAAATAAAATATGATATGCATGATGACCTAGTGTATAACATTCCAAATTGAAAATTTGGGGTGTTACACTTCAACAGCTATGGAAGGGTGTTCGCACTCGAGACCTATATAGCAGCCCACCAGCTGATTTCTTTCTGCGTGCTATTATAATTTGGTGCATCTATGATTATCCGGCTTTGGACACTATGTCAGGGAAAACGACACATGGTTACAATGCATGTGTTCACTGCGACAGGAATCTATTGTCATATGCAATACTTAGCAAGATCTGTTACATTGGACACCGCCATTTCCTTGCCAAGGACAAGCCTCATCCTAGAAAATACCGAAGACACGTGTTCAATTGAAAGCATGAAAACCGTGATGTGCCAAAGAGGCTCACCGCCGATGAGTTGCATGTGGAATTAGAGAAGGTCAGGCATATTACACCAGGAAACCATCCTGGTAATGGTAGCGGGAAAAGGAAGCGTGGCAGGTTAGAAGAGAGATTATTGTTTACTCGCAGGTCCACTTTGTGGGACTTGGAGTATTGGAAAGATTTGGATCTAAGGCATAATCTTGATGTGATGCACATCGAGAAAAATATATGTGACAGCATTATCGGCACACTTCTTAATATTGAAGGCAAGACGAAAGATACCTTAAAATCTAGGATTGATTTGACACACCTGGGTATCAGAAAGGATTTTCAGGTGCAAGATGAAGGTAAACCACGGGATATGGCACCAGTTGTGTACGTCTTGGACAAGGTAAAAAGAAAAGAATTCTGCGAGGTCCTGTCACGTGCGAGATTCCCACATGGATTTGCTTCCAACCCTGAAAGGAGAGTTAGTGTAGATGGAAACAAGGTACAAGGGTTGAAAACTCATGACTTCCACGTCCTACTTCAAAGGGTTTTACTGTTATCCTTAGAGGATTGGGCCGCCCTAACTTATACAGAGCAGTTGCAGAGTTGGGACAATTCTTCAGGGAACTCTGCAGTAGGAATATCAGGATAGATGCTTTGGAGCGTCTTAGAGACAAGATACCAACTATCCTATGCGACCTTGAGAAGATATATCCTCCAGCCTTCTTTGATGTGATGGTGCATTTGGCTGTTCATCTACCTAATGAGGCACCACTTAGAGGTCCAGTACAGTATGGCTGGATGTACCCTATTGAAAGGCGGCTAGGCACTTTCAAGGGCTATGTTAGGAACAGAGCTAGACCCGAGGGTTCCATATTGAGGCCTACATTGCTACAGAAGCATTGACATTCTTCTCAAAATACATTGAAACAGCTGATCAGCTTAGCAAAGAGGTGGGTGAAGAAAATCCCGGGCTTAATGTTTTTGATTATTCTGTTCGAGTTACAGGGAAGAGTCGACAAGAGGACAAACCTAAAGATTTGGACAAAATGGTTTGGTATCTGTTGAATAACTGTCCTGAGATACTACCTTATATCAAGTAAGGGCAGTACTGCAGCTTATACATCGTAATCTACTAAACTTGCAGCACATTCTTATATATTTAGATGTTTGATGCGATCACTATGTTGTGTAGCATCTACAAAGAGGAGTTACTGCAACAAAATCCAAGAAACATTGACAAACTGGTTATGGCAGGATTTGCGAAATGGTTCAAGAACCATGTAAGCTATTGAAGTGCACTGTTAGTTTTTTTAATATATTAAGTACATAAGATGATCAGCTCGTATATTTTCTAACCATAGGTTAAGAAGATGCGGGAGGATGGGCAGGCAGCTGATGATGCCCTTTACTCACTAGAAATGGGTCCTGATACTTGGGTAAGACATTATGAATCTTGCGTTGTTGGAGATGTGCGCTACAACACCCTTGCATGAGACGAAGGCAGGAAGACACAAAACAGTGCCATCATGAGCACGGATACGTATGACAAAGAGACAACTGAAATGTATGCTAACATAACAGACATTATTCAGTTGCAGTATATCTCCAGTTTCGAGGATCATCGGTGTGTGGTTCTGTTGTGCTGTCATTGGTATAACCTGTTTTCCAAGATCGCAAAACCTAGAGCTGATGATTATTTCAAATCCATCAATGTCAAGGCGGCGTACCAGACCAACGAGCCTTTTATTTTGGCAAATCAAGCAACACAGATATTTTTCTTGGAAGACACATTTGCATATAGCGATGACTGGAGAGTATTGCAAAGGTTTGAGCAGAGGAATTCGTTTAATGAAGTTGCACAACAAGATGATGCTTACACTGCTCCTGATGTACAAGATAACACAGATGTTCCTAATATCTTTGAGAACCATCACGTCAATGACGCTGGCGAAAAGATTGCCTGTCGTGCTGTGGACATACAAGAGTTGATCAAGAAGAAGCCAATGTTCGAGGACGAAGAAGAAGATGACACCATGGGGAAATACGATTCAGACTGATACACATGGCGAAGATGTTGACGCTGCTGTTGCGGATGATGATTACATTGCTTTTGTCGTATTTGCCTGTCAGAAGACGTTTTTTTATCTACTATGTGAAATTGTGTTTTCTATGACAACTGAAACCTGATGAACTTGTTGTTTAGTATTTTGCTGTGAGAACATCACTTGTTATGTATGCTGATTTGTGTTTGGTGATTGTATGACAACTAAAACATGATGACATTGTTGTTTAGTTGTACTCATATTTGGTTGTGAAACTTGAATTTGATGACATAGTTTGCTGTTGGACTGCAATTTTTTCGATGTCTTCGAATGAGAACAAAGTTGACCCGACAGGGCCTCTTCTATTTATTTATTTATATGAGCAAAAGGGGATACCCCCTGATTTCCGTTAATGGAAATCATTAGATGTTCACAACACTACGCCCAGCCTGCTACACAGGTTTCATTCATTACTAGTTTCAGCAAAGTGCTCATGTCGTAGCCACTGAATACATCACGGGTGCTACATACACTGCAAATAAAGAGACAATCATCCGACAGAGCACATTGACTTTTCCCATTATCTTCACAAGCTCTTTCATCTCCTCATTGCTATCAAGGCCGTTCAGCAGCTATTGCTTGGCCATGATCAGAGGAACTGCATCTTTAAGCTTCTGCTCTGCATCTTCCTCTTCTGCCGTTCCTTTAGTTACTTGTCCAACACCCCAACCTGCTGGTATTGGGATTCCTCGGCTAACAAAATAATCAGCGTAGTTGCATTCCCCCACATTATCAACTTCCCAGAAATACAAATCACACGAATCTTCCCTTTTCTGCACGAATCAAATTGGTAGATCATCAACCAAACTATTAAAAAATCAGCAACTGAAAGCAGCAGAACAACACTTAAACATATTATTACCCCATGATTCGGGCATTTGTAGAAGACTCGGCCAGGGTTGCGGATTGTGGTTGAGACGCGATGGATGACTCTGAGTGATTTGTAGCAGTGGCACCACACCAACGGCAGTGGGTTGTGATGAGCAATCGGCTGCGGTGCGCGTGCCGGCGAGGGTGTGATGAGACCCACAGGCAATGGTACGGGTTGCGACTTGGCGCATATCTGGTTGTTGCCTGCTGAAGAGCAGGTGGACGAGCAGCCAGCGGACATGGTTGCTGCGGCCAGAGCTTCTGATGCTAGGCAGAGTAAGTAAAGAAGAGGAGAAGCAAACATTGGATATGTCAGTTTCATTACTTGCAGAGTAGCATAACACCATATATAGTCATAGTCTAGGTTTGGATTCGAACCAGATACAGGAGGACGTCTTTCTTTTTTCTAAAACTCGGCAACGTCTCATTACTGGTACACTAGCTTGTTCTATACGCCTTCCCAAGTCTTTGATTTTCTTTCCCTTTTTTGCGAGGAAGGAAGGAGGACCAAATTGAGAGTTCCTGGGACTCGAACCCAAGACCTCTCGGTTGAAAACCAAGGGTGCTAGTCACTTATGTGGCGAACGTTCCCTGTGAGGAGGACGGCAGACGAACGCACTTTTGTCGCAGTTTTCTTCCTCTATATAAAAAAGTATGCTACTTGGTGTCCTCTTAGTCAACAAAACGATTGTGCCAACCTTGACCGTTGGATTGACATTCAACGTCTGTCGCGTTTCTTCAGTCTCTTCTTCCTCGAGCCGCCAAAGCCAAACCAGCGCCAGCGGGACCGCCTGCTCCTGCCTCCCATGGTTGGCTGTGATCTGCCCCGGCTCATGTTCGTTCCTGTCCGAGGCCTCACCATCGTCCTCCACCTTGGTTCGCTCGCCGCGGCGCCGCCCTCCGGTGTTGTCAACATGGTCAACAACCGAGAGGAATAAGGAGATGACTGTACATGGTGAGGATGACAGTAGGGACCCAGCAGCGCGCGCAGTAATTTTGTTTTTTCGGGACGGATAAGGGTATCAACTGGGTTGTGCGAGACCCGTGGCCCGTCTAGCCCAGGCTTTTATTTCATATGTTTAGCACATGGCCAGCCCAGTTTGTTTTTTTCCTTTCTGAAAATTGCTAGGCAGCTATTTTGTTTTTTGCAGAATAACCAATGTAGGCCTACTTGCTTTTCTACACCCTGCTGGGCCGGAAATCTTTCAAGACGAGGAGGGATGCATTTTGCCCAGAAAATGGGCTATATGTAATAAGAAATGGGCTATAAGTAATAATAAATGGGCTGTAAAATGAAAAAATACAGCAAACAGACAATTAGTTCCAAAATACTGTTTTCTTTTGGATTTTGATATTTTAAATTTCATTGTTTTTGTGCGGGTAAAATTTCATTGAATTTAAATTAAGGTATATTTAGATTAAAAATTAATCTGAATATGGCTAGAAATTTTGGGCTGTATGCTGTTTGGGACAGATTTGGAGGCTGACTTCTGGGTCTACTAGGTTGACGTGTACTTTGGCTTTGTCAACTTAGTCCACAAACGATTCTAGCAGCAGTGACCGTTGGATGTTAACCCAATGGCCGTGCTGCTTCTTCAATATCTGATCTTCTTGCTCCAGTCGCCCAAACCAGCTCCGGTGGGACTGCCTGCTCCCGCCTCCTGTGGCCGGCTGTGCTGCCGCATAGGCCGCACCGCCCCACCCTACTTCATTGCTGGCTAGGCCATTCCTCTACTCACCCACCTCCTGTTATTTTCCGGCGATGGCGGCCGGACCAGTAAACCCTCGTACTCCCCACCGCGTGGGCAACCATTGCCGAGTCTTCCCCGGCTTCGTGTCGTTCCCTTCCTAGGCATCGCCGTCGTCCACCGCCATGGTGCTCTCGGCGCGGCCTGGTCAACTTGGTAAACGAATGACATCCATCGGCCGTGGACTGTACACGCAAAATAATGATTCCTCCACCTGACAGCTAGGCCCCACCGGAAGGGCCTCTGTATTTCGCGAAAAAAACGTTCCCTCCGCTGACATGTCGGACCCACCAGCTATATCTTTGCACGCAAGGAAGTGCCTCCTTATTACGCACACAAAAATGAATACCCCCCTTCTAGCTGGGACCCACCATAGTGGGAGGATGACTTGTGGGCCAACAAAGTTGACGGGGACGGAGGGCTTTGTCAACTTAGTCAATATGAACGATTCTAGCTCCAGTGACCGTACGATGTCCATCCAACGGCCGTAGTGCTTCTTCAACCTCTGGTCTTCTTGCTCCAGCCGCCCAAAGCAGCGCCAGTCGTGTCACATGCTCCTGCCTCCCGTGGCCAGCTATGCTGCCGCGGAGGCCTCACCGCCCCCTACTATTCCCACCGCTGGCCAGGCCCTGCGGCGACGACAGCCTCACACCGCAGCCGAACCAGTGAACCCGCGTACTCCTCTCCGCGCGGGCTTCCACTGTCGCGTCTTCCCCGGCTCCGTGTCGTCCCCTTCCTAGGCCTCGCCGTCGTCCACCGCCGTGGTGCTCTCCGCGCGGCGTGGTCAACGTGGTCAAGGAACGACTTCCATCGAAAGTGTACAGTACGTGGAGAGGCTGACAACTGGGTCCACGGCCATAGCCCAGTTTTTTGTGATTTGCCAAGTAAGTTGCTTTGTCAGGCCTGTTGGGCTACAAATCTTTCAAGACGGGGAGAGATTTCATTCGGCTGGCCGAGAAAATGGCCCATCAGTAATGAGAAATGGGTTGTACATTTTTAAAACACATCAAACTGGCAATTAGTTTCAAATATATTTTTTTCATTTCAAGATTTTAAATTACATTAATTTTTATGTGTGGAGAATTTGTTGGATTTTATATTGATATACATTTATTTTTAAAATTAGTTTGAATGTGAGTCGAAATTTCGGGATTAAAAACAGTTCAGACCGCACCGAAATATGCAAAATTTCGTATAATTTTTTAACCGTGGCCACAATTTGGGCTGTAATGCTAACAAAAAGAATATGGGCTCCAAAAAAACCTTAAGAATTAGCAAATGGGCTGAAAATTATTATAAATAATGGCAGGTGGGTTGTATGTTGTTTTCCACAGATTTGAGGCTTTCAAAAAAGGTTGACGCACAAGCAGTGACTGTTGGATTTCCATCCAATGGCCATCGTGCTTCTTCAATCTCTGCTCTTCCTGCTCCAGCCGCTCAAACAAGCGCCGGCGGGACTGCCTACTCCCTCCTCCCCGCAGCCGGCTGTGCTGCTGCGCAGGCCTCACCACCCCACCATAATCCCATCGCTGGCCTAGCCATCCCTCTACTCACCCACACCTGCTGTTATTCTATGGCGACGGCAGACGAACCAGTAAACCCTCGTACAGTTGTACTCCCCTTCGCATGGGAAACAACTACCCAGTCTTCCCTGCCTCCGTGTCGTTCCTTTCCTAGGCCTCGCCGTCGTCCACCGCCCTGGTGCTCTTGGCGCGGCCTAGTCAATGTGGTCTACGACCGACATGCATCTGAAATGGACTGTACGTGGAGAGGCCGACAGCTGGGTCCACGGCCGCACGCAAGGAAATGCCTCCTTATTATGCGCAAAATAATGATTCCTCCACCTGACATCAGGGACCCACCGAAAGGGCCTCTGTATTTTGCGAAAAAAATGTTACCGTCGCTGACAGCTCGGACCCACCTGCTGTATCTTCGCACGCAAGGAAGTGCCTCCTTATTACGCACAAAAAAATTGAATACTCCCCATGTTAGCTGGGACCCAATATAGTGGCAGGCTGACTTGTGGGCCTACTAAGTTGACGGGGACGGAGGGCTTTGTCAACTTAGTCAATATGCATGATTCTAGCTCCAGTGACCGTACGATGTCCATCCAACGGTCGTAGTGCTTCTTCAACCTCTGGTCTTCTTGCTCTAGCCGCCCAAACCAACGCCAGTCGTGCCTCGTGCTCCTGCCTCCCGTGGCCGGCTGCGATGCGGCAGAGGCCTCACCGCACCCTACTACTCCCACCGCTGGCCAGGCCATCCCTCTACTCACCCACACCCCTTGTTACTCTGCGGCGACGGCAGCCTCACACCGCAGCGAACCAGTGCCCTCGTACTCCTCTACGCGTGGGCATCCACTGTCGCGTCTTCCCCAGCTCCGCGTCGTCCCCTTCCTAGGCCTCGCTGTCGTCCAGCGCCCTGGAGCTGTCGGCGCGGCGTGGTCAACGTGGTCAAGGAACGGCTTCCATTGGACGTGGATTGTACATGGAGAGGCTGACAGCTGGGTCCACGGTTGCAGCAAGGAAGTGCCTCCTTATTACGTGCAAAATAATTATTCCTCCACCTGACAGCGGGGACCCACCAGACGGGCCACCGTATTTCGCCCCCTGACTGCTGGGACCCACCAGCTACATCTTCGCAGGCAAGGAAGTGCCCGACAGTTGGGACCCACCTGGTCGAAGCGTACGTAGCGTTGTCATTCTGGTCGTGAACGTGTACGTACATACTGGTCGATGTAGAGGCGCGCACGTGTCGTAGTAGAGGCGCGCACGTAGCATGTACACATACGTATAGCGGCCAGGGTGCAAGAAAGAAAATACGGCCACGTATGTGTACATACGGGCGGGGTCTCGAATGCCTACTCGCGCATACGTATGGCCAGGGCTCGTGTACATTGCTGGGTTGGAACGGAGAAACAGCACCATCGTCGTGTTCATGGGGAGGCAACGGAATGCATCGTGTGCATGGGGAGGCAACGGAATGCGTTGTGTTCATCGGGAGGGCTTGGACGGAACAGGCGATGGAAATGAGGCCTGGTGTACCGCAGAACGGAGGAAACAGCCTTGTGTTCGACCGGCCACGTTCGAAACGGGATCCTGTTCATCGGGAGGGGTCTGGCGCACCGCAAAATGGAGGAAATGGACCTCCTACGGTCGAAACGGGGGTCCTGTTGATCGGGACGGGTCTGGCGTACCGCAAAACGGAGGAAACGGACTTGTGTTGGAGCGCTACGGTCGAAACGGGGGTCCTTTTCATCGGGAGGGGTGTGGCTTACCGCAAAACGGGACTCCACGGGATACTGTTCATCTCCACCGTTGACCTCCTCCAGCCTCCACGGGCTCCTGTTCATCTAGCCTCCACCGCGCACTGCTGCACCGGCTACTGTTCAACCACCCATCCACCGTCAACTGTTCATCCAGCCGTCCACACCACGGGGTCCTGTTCAACCACCCCTCCACGGGCACCCCTCCACCGTCTACTGTTCATCCAGCCCTCCACACCACGGGGTCCTGTTCAACCACCCCTCCACCGTCTACTATTCGTCCAACCCTCCACACCACGGGGTCCTATTCAACCACCCCTCCACGGGCACCCCTCCACCATCTACTGTTCATCCAGCCCTCCACCACACCACGGGGTCCTGTTCATCTAGAGGCAATGCCACCGCTCACTGTTCATCCAAACCCCCCGCAACGCTCACTGTTAATCCCATCGATCAGCTTCAGTTAGCAGAAGTAGCGAAGGAATCGCTTGATCGGGTTCAGTCAACAGCCATCGATCGATTGCTCGGGTTCAGTAACGCGTAGCCTGCAGTGCAATCGCTCGGGTTCAGTTAGAGCCCAATGCCTCGCTCGGGTTCAGTTAGAGCCAACGCCTCGCACACACGCGCGTACGTGTACAAGAGAAACGTGCATCGCTCGGCCCCCGACCTCCCACCGTAACCGGGAACTCCCCGAAATTTTCCTCCCCCTCGCTTCTACCATGGTTTTTTCCGTCATGGACGGCCCAAAGAATGTCATGCAGCTGCGTCTCTAGCCCGCCCAGGACGAAAAGCCCATTTTCTGTCATGATTTTTTGTCATAGAAGTAGGAGCCCACCACATCTATGATGATACCGGGTTTTGTCACAATTATCGTCATAGAAGTGTCATATGTATGACAGAATTTTTTTTCGTCCGGCCCAAAATATCACGGATGTGTCTTTTTTTTTTGTAGTGACCGGTATCACTACTTTTGCTATGGCGGGACTTAGAGCGGCGCCGCTGATGTCGGCGCTTGGGTTCCTTCTTGGAGGGGTCATCCTCCGCTGTCTTGTCGCCATTGCATTCTTTGGGTGTTCCACCATGTATATATCATATGATAAGGTGGCGGTCCAGCGCCCTGTGGGCGGTGGTTCCTGTTCGTCTCCTACATCGTCGTCCATACCATCGATGTCTTCGGAGTCAAAGTCGAGCATGTCGGTTAAATCGTCGACAGTGGCTACTAAGTGGGTGGTGGGTGGGGAGAGAATTTCTTCGTCGTCCGCATCCCATTCTAGCCGGACATAGTTCGGCCAAGGTTCTCCTGTCAAGGAGAGAGACCTTAGTGAATTTAGCACATCGCCAAAAGGCGAGTGCTGAAAGATATCCGCGGAGGTGAACTCCATGATCTGCGCCAATCGGATTCGATAGGCATGGACGCAGGCAGCTCAGAGTCCGTGGCTGGAGACGAATCCAGTGGTTTGGCAACACGGCGCTCGTAAGGGGTGAAGTCAGCATCTGGCTCCATAACCACTGAGAGTGTGGCCTGCATGGCGGGGTCTATCCACCCTTCCTCGGATGGCGCAAATTGCTCCGGATTGAAGGCCGGAGTAGTTGCAGGTGTGATCTCCCGAACATTGTCCGACGGCAGAGCTAAATCATGCTCGTCGTGATCGTGCGGCGCACCTGACATAGGCTCGAATCCGTCGAAGATCAAGTCTCCGCGGATGTCGGCAGTGTAGTTTAAGTTTACGAACCTGTCCTGATGGCCAGGGCGTAGCTCTCGATCTGCTCCAGGTGGCCAAGCGAGTTGGCCCGCAATGCGAGGCCGCCGAATACGACAATCTGTCCGGGGAGGAAAACCTCACCCTATACCGCATCGTTACCGATGATCGAAGGAGCCATCAAGCCTTACGGTGACGGCACAGTGGAACTCTCAATGAAAGCACCAATGTCGGTGTCAAAACCGGCAGATCTTGGGTAGGGGGTCCCAAATTGTGCGTCTAAGGCGGATGGTAACAAGAGGCGGGGGACACGATGTTTACCCAGGTTCGGGCCCTCTCGATGGAGGTAATACCCTACGTCCTGCTTGATTGATCTTGATGATACGAGTATTACAAGAGTTGATCTACCACGAGATCGAAGAGGCTAAACCCTAGAAGCTAGCCTATGGTATGATTGTCTGTTGTCCTATGGACTAAAAACCCTCCGGTTTATATAGGCATCGGATGGGGCTAGGGTTACACAGAGTCGGTTACAGGGGAGGAGATCTACATATCCGTATTGCCAAGCTTGCTTTCCATGCCAAGGAGAGTCCTGTTCGGACACGGAACGAAGTCTTCAATCTTGTATCTTCATAGTCTAACAGTTCGGCCAAAAGATATAGTCCGGCTGTCCAGAGACCCCCTAATCTAGGACTCCCTCAACCGTTCTAACCTACACATCAAAACCACAACGGTGTTTTGTCAAGTTTGCCATTTTAACCTTCTTCAAGGACCGACCGCAGTCAAATTCGATTCAACTAAAGTAGGAGAAACAGACACCCATCAGCCACCTTTATGCAAAACTAGTTGCATGCTTGTCGGTGGAACCGGTGTCATGTGCGTGGACATGTAAGGTTGGTCCGGGCCGCTTCATCCCACAATATTGCCGAATCAAAATAAGACATTGGTGGTAAGTAGTATGACTATCACCACCGACAACTCTTTGTATTCTACTCGTGCATATCATCTACGCATAGACCTGGCTGATGATGCCACTGTTGGGAAACGTTGCATGGAAAACAAAAAAATTATACGCACACGCAATGATCTATCCATGGAGATGCATAGTAATGAGGGGGAGAGTATGTCTACGTACCCTCGTAGACCGAAAGCGGAAGCGTTTGACAACGCGGTTGATGTAGTTGAACTTCTTCTAGCTCCGACCGATCAAGTACCGAATGTACGACACCTCCAAGTTCTGCACACGTTCAGCTCGGTAACGTCCCTCGCCTTCTTGGTCTAGCAAGGTGTCGAGGTAGTAGATGAGTTCCGCCAGCACAACGGCGTGGTGACGGTGATGGTGAAGTGATTCTCGCAGGGCTTCTCCTAAACACAGCGAAAATATGATAGGGGTGTAAATTGTGGAGGGGGCGCCACGCACGGCTAACAATTGAAGTTGTGTGTTCTAGGCACCTCCTCCCCACATATATATATATATATAGAGATGGGATGGGAGGAGAGGCAACCAGGGGGCGCCCCAAGTAGGATCTGATACGTCTCCAACGTATCTATAATTTTTTATTGTTCCATGCAATTATATTATCTGTTTTGGATGTTTTATATGCATTATTATACTATTTTATATTATTTTTGGGACTAACCTATTAACCAATAGCCCAGTGCCAATTTCTGTTTTTCCTTGTTTTAGAGTTTCGTAGAAAAGGAATATCAAATGGAGTCCAGGCGGAATGAAACTTCGCAATGATTTTTCTTGGACCAGAAGACATCCAGAGGACTTAGAGTACACGTCAGGAAAGCCACGAGGCGGCCACAAGGACGGAGGGTGCACCCAAGGGGGTAGGGCGTGCCCCTTACCCTTGTGGGCCCCTCGTGACTCCACCGACCTATTTCTTCCGCTTATATTCTCAAATATTCCCAAACCAACCAGGATAACCACGAAAACACTTTTCCACCGCTGCAACCTTCTGTACCCGTGAGATCCCATCTAGGGGCCTTTTCCGGCGTCCTGCCGGGGGGGGGGGGGGATTCGATCACGGAGGGCTTCTACATCAACAACATTACCTCTCCGATGAAGCGTGAGTAGTTTACCACATAGCTACGGGTCCATAGCTAGTAGCTAGATGGATTCTTCTCCCTCTTTGATTCTCAATACCATGTTCACCTTGATGTTCTTGGAGATCTATTCGATGTAATACCTTTTTGCTGTGTGTTTGCCGAGATCTGATGAACTGTGGATTTATAATCAGCTTATCTATGAATATTATTTGAATCTCCTATGAATTATTTTATGCATGATTTGATATCTTTGCAAGTCTCTTCGAACTATCACTTTGGTTTGGCCAACTAGATTGGTTTTTCTTGCAATAGGAGAAGTGCTTAGCTTTGGGTTCAATCTTGCGGTGATTGATCCCAGTGACAAAAGGGGAACTGACACGTATTGTATTGCTTGAGTTTATCCTGCTACATCATGTCATCTTACTTAATGCATTACTCTATACTTCATGAACTTAATACTCTAGATGCGGGCAGGAGTCGGTCGATGTGTGGAGTAATAGTAGTAGATGCAGGCAGGAGTCAGTCTACTTGATACGGACATGATGCCTATATTCATGGTCATTGCCTTAGATATCGCCATAACTTTGCGATTATCAATTGCTCGGCAGTAATTTGTTCACCCACCGTAATATTTCTATCTTGAGAGAAGCCTCTAGTGAAACCTATGGCCCTCGGGTCTACTTTCCATCATATAAGTTTCTGATCTACTATTTTAGTTTCCTATTTACTTCCTTTGCAATCTTTTACTTTCCGTTCCATAAACCAAAAATACAAAAATATTACTTTACCGTTTATCCAACTCTATCAGATCTCACTTTGCAAATAACCATGAATGGATCGACAACCCCTTTATCGCGTTGGGTGCAAGTTGTTGTTTGTTTGTGCAGGTATTCGGTGACTTGTGCGTTGTCTCCTACTGGATTGATACCTTGGTTCTCAAAACTGAGGGAACCACTTACTCTACTTTGTTGCATCACACTTTCCTCTTTAAGGGAAAAAATAACGCAAGCTCAAGAAGTAGCAGGAAGAATTTTTGGCGCCGTTTCCGGGGAGATCTATGCCAAGTCAAGACATACCAAGTACCCATCATAAACTCCCATCCCTTGCATTTTCGAAAAGATTTGCCTTTTCTTCATCCCTCTTCCGTTCGTCTTCTTCGCTTGCTTTTTATTTGCTCGTGTGTTGGATAGCTTTCTTTGTCACAATGGATCCACCAAAAAGCTTTGACCCTCACCTTAGGAGGTTGGAAGAAATTGAAAATAATGTTAGAAGCTTCATGTCTTTGCAATTTGAGCATAATAATTTCTTTCAAAATGAGCTCAAGGAGCAGAAAAGTTTTTATGGAATACATGAATAAAGAGCTTGATGATATGTCTAAGGAATTTTATGGCCTAAGATCCCAGTTTGCTCATCTTGAAAATTTAGTAGGCCAAATTTCTAATAAGCAAGCTACCTTGGTAAATAAGATGGCCGCTAAACCATAATCTTTAAATAATGATGAAGATCTTAAAGTGATTGATGTGACTCCAATTGAATCTTTGTTTTCCAATATAAATTTTGATAAAGACGGGACTGGAGATGAGTCAACTTTAGTTAGAAGGCGTCCCAATGATTCGGAGTTTTTAGATCTTGATGCAAAAATTTATAAAAGTGGGATTGGAGAGGTCAAAACTTTAGGTAGCAATGAACCCACTCTTTTGGATTTCAAGGGACTTAATTATGATAATTGTTCTTTAATATATTTTATTTCGTTGTTGCAATCCATGTTGAATTCTCCTCATGCTTATAATCAAAACAAAGCTTTTACTAAACATATCATTGATGCTATGATGCAATCCTTTGAAGAAAAGCTTGAATTGGAAGTTTCTATCCCTAGAAAACTTTATGATGAGTGGGAACCTACAATTAAGATTAAGATTTAAGATTATGAGTGCCATCCTTTGTGTGATTTGGGTGCTAGTGTTTCCACGATTCCAAAAACTTTATGTGATGTGTTAGGTTTCCGTGAATTTGATGATTGTTCCTTAAATTTGCATCTTGCGGATTCCACTATTAAGAAACATGTGGGAAGGATTAATGATGTTCTTATTGTTGCAAATAGGAATTATGTGCCTGTAGATTTCATTGTTCTTGATATAGATTGCAATCCTACATGTCCTATTATTCTTGGTAGGCATTTCATTAGAACGATTGGTGCAATTATTGATATGACAGAAGGAAACGTTAGATTTCAATTTCCGTTAAGGAAAGGCATGGAACACTTCCCAAGAAAGAAAATTAAATTGCCTTATGAATCTATTATGAGGGCCACTTATGGATTGCATGCCAAAGATGATAAAACTTAGATTTATTCATGTTTTATGCCTAGCTAGGGCCGATAAACAATAATGCTTGTTGGGAGGCAACCCAATTTTATTTTAGGTTTTTACTTTTTAGGTTTTGTTTTGCAATAAATAATTCATCTAGCCTCTGGTTAGATGTGGTTTTGTGTTTTAATTAGTGTTTGTGCAAAGTAAGACCTTTGGGATAGCTTACGGTGATAGTTGATTTGATCTTGCTGAAAAACAAAAACTTTTGCGCTCAGGAAAACAATTCTCATTTAAGAAGAAGCGCGATAAAATATTGATTCTTTTTGCAGAAGATTAATAAACAAATTTCTTAGGTCTTCCTAATGTTTCAGAATTTTTGAAGTTCAAGAAGTATTCAAAATATCCAGATTGCTACATACTGTATTGTTTTTGACAGATTCTGTTTTCTATGTGTTGTTTGCTTATTTTGATGAATCTATGGCTCATATCGGGGGGTATGAACCATGAAAAAGTTGTAATACAATAGATATTACACCTATATAAATAAAGAATAAGTTCACTACAATACCAAAAATGGTGATTTATTTTCTTGTACTAACGGAGCTTATGAGATTTTCTGTTGAGTTTTGTGTTGTGAAGTTTTCAAGTTTTGGGTAAGGATTTGATGAACTATCAAATAAGGAGTGATAAGAGCCTAATATTGGGGATGCCCAATGCACCCCAAGGTAATATTCAAGGACAACCAAGAGCCTAAGCTTGGGGATGCCCTGGAAGGCATCCCCTCTTTCGTCTTCGTCTATCCGTAACTTTACTTGAGGCTATATTTTTATTCACCACATGATATGTGTTTTTCTTGGAGTGTCTTGTATGATTTTAGACTTTGCTTTTTAGTTTGCCACAATCATACTTGTTGTAAACATCTTTTGACAGAGACACACATGAATCATGATTTATTAGAACACTCTTCGTGCTTCACTTATATCTTTTGAGCTAGGCAATTTTGCTCTAGTGCTTCATGATTTATTAGAACACTGTTCGTGCTTCATGATTTATTAGAACACTCTTCGTGCTTCACTTATATCTTTTGAGCTAGGCAATTTTGCTCTAGTGCTTCACTTATATCTTTTTAAAGCACGGCGGTGGTTTTATTTTATAGAAATTTATGAACTCTCATGCTTCACTTATATTATTTTTAGAGTCTCTAAACAGCATGGTAATTTTCTTTGGTTATTAATTTAGTCCTAATATGATCGACATCCAAGAGGGATATAATAAAAACTTTCATATAAAGTGCATTGAATACTATGAGAAGTTTGGTTCCTTATGATTGTTTTGAAATATGAAGATGGTGATATTAGAGTCATGCTAGTGAGTAGTTGTGAATTTGAGAAATACTTGTGTTAAGGTTTGTGAGTCCCGTAGCATGCACGTATGGTGAACCATTATGTAACGAAGTTGGAGCATGAGATTTTTTGATTGTCTTCCTTACGAGTGGCGGTCGGGGACGAGCGATTGTCTCTTCCTACCAATCTATCCCCCTAGGAGCATGCGCGTAGTACTTTGCTTTGATGACTAATAGATTTTTGCAATAAGTATGTGAGTTCTTTATGACTAATGTTGAGTCCGTGGATTATACGCACTCTCACCCTTCCACCATTGCTATCCTCTCTAGTGTCGCGCAACTTCCGCCAGTACCATAAACCCACCATATACCTTCCTCAAAATAGCCACCATACCTACCTATTATGGCATTTCCATAGCCATTCCGAGATATATTGCCATGCAACTTTCCACCGTTCCATTATTTATGTCATGCATCATCATTGTCATATTGCTTTGCATGATCATGTAGTTGACATTGTATTTGTGGCAAAGCCACCGTTCATCTTTTTTATACATGTCGCTCTTGATTCATTGCACATCCCGGTATACCGCCGGAGGCATTCATATAGAGTCATATCTTGTTCTAGTATCAAGTTGTAATTTTTGAGTTGTAAGTAAATAGAAGTATGACGATCTTCCTTTTTAGAACATTGTACCATGTGAGGAAATAAAAGAAAGAAAAAAATATAAAGAAAAAAAGAGAAATGAGAAAGAAAAAAATAAAAAAATGAGAGAAAAAGAGAGAAGGGGCAATGTGACTATCATTTCCATACTTGTGCTTCAAAGTAGCACCGTGATCTTCATGATAGAGAGTCTCCTATGTTGTCACTTTCATATACTAGTAGGAATTTTCATTATATAAGTTGGCTTGTATATTGCAACGATGGGCTTCCTCAAATTGCCCTAGGTCTTCATGAGCAAGCAAGTTGGATACACACCCACTTAGTTTGTTTTTGAGATTTCGTAAACTTATAGCTCTAGTGCATCTGTTGCATGGCAATCCCTACTCACTCACATTGATATCTATTGATGGGCATCTCCATAGCCCGTTAATATGCCTAGTTGATGTGAGACTATCTCCCTATTTTTGTCTTCTCCAGAACCACCTTCTACTCCACCTATGGTGCTATGTCCATGGCTCACGCTCATGTATTGCGTGAAAGTTGAAAAGGTTTGAGAACATCAAAAGTATGAAACAATTGCTTGGCTTGTCATCAGGGTTGTGCATGATTTGAATATTTTTTGTGATGAAGATGGAGCATAGCTAGACTATATGATTTTTTAGGGATAAGCTTTCTTTGGCCATGTTATTTTAAGAAGACATAATTATCTTGTTAGTATGCTTGAAGTATTATTGATTTTATGTCAATATTAAACTTTTGTTTTGAATCATACGGATCTGAACATTCATGCCACAATAAATAAATTACATGGATAAATATGTTAGGTAGCATTCCACATGAAAAATTCTGTTTTTATCATTTACCTACTTGAGGACGAGCAGTAATTAAGCTTGGGGATGCTTGATACGTCTCCAACGTATCTATACGTTTTTATTGTTCGATGCTATTATATTATCTATTTTGGATGTTTTATATGCATTATTATACCATTTTATATTATTTTTGTGACTAACCTATTAACGTAGAGCCCAGTGTGAGTTCCTATTTTTTCCTTGTTTTAGAGTTTCGTAGAAAAGGAATATCAAATGGAGTCCAAACAGAATGAAACTTTCGCGATGATTTTTCTTGGACCAGAAGATATCCACAGCACTTGGAGTACACGTCAGCAAAGCCACGATGCAGCCACAAGGACGGAGGGCACGCCCCCACCCTTGTGGGCCCCTCATGACTCCATCGACCTATTTCTTCCGCCTATATATATTCTCAAATTTTCCCAAACCAACCAGGAGAGCCACGAAAACACTTCTCCGCCGTCGCAACCTTCTGTACACGTGAGATCCCATCTAGGGGCCTTTTCTGGCGTCCTGTCGGAGGGGGATTCGATCACAGAGGGCTTCTACATCAACACCATTGCCTCTCCGATGAAGCGTGAGTAGTTTACCACAGACCTACGGGTCCATTGCTAGTAGCTAGATGGCTTCTTCTCTCTCTTTGATTCTCAATACCATGTTCTCCTTGATGTTCTTGGAGATCTATTCGATGTAATACCTTTTTGCGGCGTGTTTGCCGAGATGTGATGAATTGTGGATTTATGATCAGCTTATCTATGAATATTATTTGAATCTCCTCTAAATTCTTGTATGCATGATTTGGTATCTTTGCAAGTCTCTTCGAAGTATCGATTTGGTTTGGCCAACTAGAGTGGTTTTTCTTGCAATAGGAGAAGTGCTTAGCTTTGGGTACAATCTTGCTGTGTTTGATCCCAATGACAGAAGGGGAACCGACCCGTATTGTATTGTTGCCATCGAGGATAACAAGATGGGATTTTCATCATATTGCTTGAGTTTATCCTGCTACATCATGTCATCTTACTTAATGTGTTACTCTGTTCTTCATGAACTTAATACTCTAGATGTAGGCATGAGTCGGTCAATGTGTGGAGTAATAGTAGTAGATGTAGGCAGGAGTCGGTCTACTTGATACGGACGTGATGCCTATATTCATGATCATTGCCTTAGATATCGTAATAACTTTGCGCTTTTCTGTCAGTTGCTCGGCAGTAATTTGTTCATCCATCTAATATTTTCTATCTTGAGAGAAGCCTCTAGTGAAACCTATGGCCCCCGGGTCTACTTTCCACCATATAAGTTTCCGATCTACTATTTAGTTTCCTATTTGCTTCCTTTGTAATCTTTTACTTTCCGTTCCATAAACCAAAAATATTACTTTACCATTTATCGATCTCTATCAGATCTCACTTTGCAAATAACCGTGAAGGGATTTACAACACCTTTATCGCGTTGGGTGCAAGTTGGTGTTTGTTTGTGCAGGTATTCGGTGACTTGTGTGTTATCTCCTACTGGATTGCTACCTTGGTTCTCAAAACCGAGGGAAATACTTACTCTACTTTGCTGCATCGCCCTTTCCTCTTCAAGGGAAAAACCAACCCAAGATCAAGAAGTAGCAGGATCTGAATCCTACTTGGGATTTCCCCAAGTGGCGCCCCCTTCCTTATTTTACCGGAGAAGAAAGGGAAGGGGAAGAGAGAAAGGAAGGGGGACGAACCCCCCTTTTTCCTTCTCCAATTCGGCCACATGCCATAGGGGGCGCGCCACCCCTTGTGGGCTGGTGTGCTCCCCTCTAATGGCCAATATGGCCCATATATTGCCCCCGGGGGGGTTCCGGTAACCCCTCCGGTACCCCGATAAATACCCGATACACTCCAGAACACTTCCGGTTTCCGAATACTACCGTCCTATATATCAATCCTTACATCTCGACCATTTAGAGATGCCTTGTCATGTCCGTGATCTCATCCAGAACTCCAAACAACATTCGGTCACCAAATCACATATCTCATATAATACAGTATCGTCATCGAACGTTAAGCATGCGGATCCTACGGGTTTGAGAACTATGTAGACATGACCGAGACACCTCTCCAGTCAATAACCAATAGAGGAACCTGGATGCTCATATTTGCTCCTACATAATCTACGAAGATCATTATCGGTTGAACCGTTATGACAACATACGTTATTCCCTTTGTCTATCGGTATGTTACTTGCCCGAGATCCAATCGTCGGTATCTGCATACCTATTTCAATCTCATTACCGGCAAGTCTCTTTACTCGTTCTTTAATACATCACTTTGTGACCAACTCCTTAGTCGTTTGCTTACAAGCTTATGATGTGTATTACCAAGTGGGCCCAGAGATACCTCTCCGATACTCGGAGTGACAAATCCTAATCTTGATCTATGGCAACTGAACAAACACCTTTAGAGATACCTGTGGAGCATCTTTATGATCACCCAGTTACGTTGTGACATTTGATAGCACATAAGGCATTCCTCCCTTATTCGGGAGTTGCATAATCTCATAGTCGAAGGAATATATATTTGACATGAATAAAGCAATAGGAATAAAACTGAACGATCATTATGCTAAGCTAACGGATGGGCCTTGTCCATAACATCATTCTCCTAATGATGTGATCCCGTTATCAAATGACAACTCATGTCCATGGTCTGGAAACCTTAACCATCTTTGATCAACAAGCTAGTCAAGTAGAGGCTCACTAGGGACACAGTGTTTGTCCATGTATTCACACATGTACTTTAGGTTTCCGATCAATACAATTCTAGCATGAATAATAAACATTTATCATGAATAAGGAAAAAATAAAATAACAACTTTATTATTGCCTCTAGGGCATATTTCCTTCAGCCGAGAGGTCGAGGGGTCGAGGGTCGCGGAGGGGTTGAGGGTCGCCGAGGGGTCAAGGGTCGAGGGGTCGAGGGTCGCTGAGGGGTTAAGGGGTCAAGGGTCGCCGAGGGGTCGAGGGTCGCTGAGGGGTCGAGGGTTGAGGGGTTGAGGATCGAGGGGTCGAGGGTCGAGGGTTGAGGACCGTGTGTCGCCATACCCGAGGGCGCCCGAGGACGAGCGGGTTAGGGGGTTCCTCGGCCTCCCGCAACAACAGTTCTCGGGGCCGATGTAGGTTGAACACGAACACCTTGGCATATTTGTCATGTAGCCTCTACGATGAGGATTAAAAGCGAAGTTTGAAACTTGAAACACCCAAACTGACTCATGACAAAAAATCAAAGTGTAGAAAGAGAAACCAAGCAAAAAACAATACGTAGTGACAGGTTGTGCAACTAGGATGATATTCTGTAATAGATGTTTTAATGAATATGAGAGGATGATGGTGAGGAACCCCCTAACCCACTCGTCCTCGGGTGCCCTCGGGTATGGCGATGCATGGTCCTCGACCCTCAACCCCTCGATCCTCGACCATCGACCACTCGACCCCTTGACACCTCGATCCTCGAACCCTCGACCATCGACCCATCAACACCTCGATCCTCGACCCCTTGACCCTTGACCCCTCGAGGATCGAGGAACGAGCAGTGTGAATCGTTTTTTACAACTTGGCAAAAACAATAATGCTATGTTACTCATCTTTTTATGTTGTACTAATTTCGTTTACTCTTTGTCATGGCAACTGTTGAAAGATGGTGGGCGCGGGTAAGGAGTGCTCCGAGGGTCCTTCTTCGTCGGCGTGTGGTGGGAGTGGCACTTCCATTCCACCCGTACCTCTCCGCAAAGCGTTGCACGAGGGTATGGCTTCACCAGTGGGTGCTTCTTCATCGGCGTCATTGTCCACCGGGAGAGGAGGTCAGGGAGGGAGGAAGAAAGGAGGTCCGGGAGGACGTGGCTGTGGGAGAGGTAAGAATGCCCCTATGCCTTCCTCACCGCCACCCCAAGTTGATTCACCCGAGCACAGGACTGCTACGGTGGACTGATGTCGCTTGAAGCTACGTCGGTATTTCCCCAAAGAGGAAGGGATGATGCAGCACAGCGGTGGTAGGTATTTCCCTCAGATATGAAACCAAGGTTATCAAACCAGTAGGAGAACCAAGCAACACAACGTAAACAGCCCTTGCACACAGATAACAAATCCTCGCAACCCGACGTGTTAAAGGGGTTGTCAATCCCTTTTGGGTACGGTGCCAGAAATTGGTACGTGATGGGAGAAAGTTGTAAATAATGATAGATCGAACGCCAAATAAAATAAATTGAAGCAAGGAATTTTTGGGTTTTGGATTAATAGATCTAAAAATAAAAGCAAATAAAAGTAGATTGCAAAGGCAAATAATATGACAAAGAGACCCGGGGGCCGTAGATTTCACTAGTGGCTTCTCTCGAGAAAAATAGCAAACGGTGGGTGAACAAATTACTTTTGGACAATTGATAGAACTTCAAATACTCATGATGATATCCAGGCCATGATCATTACATAGGCATCATGTCCAAGATTAGTAGACCGACTCCTGCCTGCATCTACTACTATTACTCCACACATTGACCGCTATCCAGCATGCATCTAGTGTATTAAGTTCACGGAGAAACGGAGTAATGCAATAAGAATGATGACTTGATGTAGACAAGATCTATCTATGTAGAGATATACCCCATCAATTTATCCTTAGTAGCAACGATACATACGTGTCAGTTCCCCTTCTGTCACTGGGATCAAGCACCGTAAGATCAAACCCACTACAAAGCACCTCTTCCCATTGCAAGATAAATAGATCAAGTTGGCCGAACAAAATCCAAATATCAGAGAAGAAATATGAGGCTATAAGCAATCATGCATCAAAGATATCAAAGAAACTCAAATACTTTCATGAACATAAAAAGAGATAGATCTTATCATAAACTCAAAGTTCATCGGATACCAACAAACACACCACAAAAGAGTTACATCATATGGATCTCCAAGAGACCATTGCATTGAGAATCAAGAGAGAGAGAGACGAAGCCATATAGCTACTAACTACGGACCCGAAGGTCTACAAAGAACTACTCACGCATCATTGGAGAGGCACCAATGGTGGTGGTGAACCCCATCCTAGATGGTGTCTAGATTGGATCTGGTGGTTCTGGACTCTGCGGCGGCTGGATGAATATTTCGTCGACTCCCATAGGGTTTTGGGTCTATTTGGGTATTTATAGAGCAAAGAGGCGGTCTGAGGGTTACCCGAGGTGGGCACAACCCACCAGGCCGCGCCTAGGCCTACTGGCGCACCCTGTGGGTTGTGCCTCCCTCGGGGAACCCTCCCAGGCATAGCCAGGGCCCGTTGTGTTCCTTCTGGCCCATAAAAATTCTCTGTAAAGTTTTGTGGCATTTGGACTCCGTTTGATATTGATTTTCTGCAATGTAAAAAACATGGAAAAACAGCAAATGGCACTTGCCACTATGGTAATAGATTAGTACCAAAAAATGATATAAAATGATTATAAAACATCCAAGATTGATAATATAACAGCATGGAATAATCAAAAATTATAGATACGTTGGAGATGTATCATGGACACCTCTAAGGAGGAGGCTACGCGGACTCCGGTTCACGAGCCTCGGGTCGACGGGCCTTCGGCCCATGAGACTTGGCCCCATGAGACTCCAGACCTGGGTACGTCCCAGGAAACGTCCGGATGGGGTACCTGGATGGGTCCGCCTGAGGGGCCGAGTGGCCATGACGATGGTGGCGGTGATCCGGCTGATAGCGAGGGCGAGGTGGTTCAAGGGACCACCGTCTACCAGCATGGTTGTACACGGCTCCCGACCGTGACGGCGACCCGTGAGTAGAGGTGGTTGATTTACCCTGATGGGGAGAGGTAAATGCATTTACTCTTTTTGTATAATTTGCCTTCACATTTATTCAAATATCTAATGCGTTCGCCTTGTCGTACTGCAGGGGTTGGCACCACGCTGATGATGTCCGCAGGCCAACAGCGTCTTTGGTGTGCTTTGCCGGCAAAATTTCCCGGGGTTTGTCACGTTGCCCAATGAGGGTCGGGTTCCAGAGCTAGGATTAAGCTGGGAGGACTACTTGGCTGCCCCGGCCCCACCGGAGGAGATGATCGACCATGTCTTGTGCCACACGAGGGTAGAGATGGTGATCAGAAACTTCTGGGCAATTTCTCCTTTACACAATTAAAAATCTTCAAGTAGCTAGTTATTGTACTAATCAATGTTGTCTCATTTGATTGCAGACCTTCTACAAGTGTGAGGAGGGATATGAGGAGGCCACTACAAAGGTTATCAATGTGGAGTGCAGGCGCCTACTATAAAACTTACGGCACGAGGCTCGGGTGCAGGCTATTCGAGACTATTACGCCTCACATGGTATTAAGAAGCCCAAGCCGGCGTGCCGCGACAAGTATCTGAAGAAGGAGCAGTACATGACGGTAATTACCTATTCTTAAGGCCTTGTACTTAGTTTCCTTGATTTGATTCATAGGCATAGCACTCAAGTTTCTCTTTACTAACTTAGGTGCCCCCGAGATGGTTGATACGTCTCCAATGTATCTATAATTTTTGATTGTTCCATGCTGTTTTATTATCAATCTTGGATGTTTTATAATCATTTTATAGTCATTTTATATCATTTTTTGGTACTAACCTATTGACATAGTGCCAAGTGCCAGTTGCTGTTTTTTCCATGTTTTTTACATCGCAGAAAATCAATATCAAACGGAGTCCAAATGCCACGGAACTTTACGGAGATTTTTTATGGGCCAGAAGGAAGGAAATGGGCCCTGGTTGCACCTGGGGGTGCCCCGAGGGGGGCACAACCCATCAGGGCGCGCTAGGAGGCCCTGGCGCACCCTGGTGGGTTGTGCCACCTCGGGTGCCCCCGGACTGCCTCTTTGCTCTATAAATACCCCAAAAATACCAGAACCCTAGGGGAGTCGATGAAATATTCATCCAGCCGCCGCAGAGTCCAGAATTACCAGATCCAATCTAGACTCCATCACGGAGGGGTTCACCAGTTCCATTGGTGCCTCTCTGATGTTGCGTGAGTAGTTCTTTCTGGACCTTCGGGTCTGTAGTTAGTAGCTAGATGGCTTTATCTCTATCTCTTGATCCTCAATATTGGGGTATTTATAGAGTAAAGAGGCAGTCCGAGGGGCACCCGAGGTGGGCACAACCCACCAGGGCGCGCTTGGGCCAATAGGCGTGCCCTGGTGGGTTGTGCTCCCCTCGGAGCAGCCCCTAGGCGCTTCTCCGGCCCACTTGATGTCTTCTGGTCCAAAAAAATGGACAAAAAGTTTCGCTGCGTTTGGACTCCATTTGGTATTGATTTCCTGTGATGTAAAAAACAAGCAAAAAACAATAACTGGCATTTGGCGCTATGTCAATAGGTTAGTACCAAAAAATGATATAAAATGACTATAGAATGATTATAGAACATCCAAGAATAATAATATAACAACATGGAACAATAAAAAATTATAGATACGTTGGACACGTATCAGCATCTGCAAGCTTAATTCCTGCTCATACTCGAGTAGGTAAATGATAAAAACATAATTTTTGATGTGGAATGCTGCCTAACATGTTCATCACGTATTCTTTTCTTTATAGCATGGACATTTGGACCTTTACATGGTTCAAAGCAATAGTCTAGTTTTGACATGAGGCTTAAATACTCAAATATACCAACAAGCAACCATGTCTTTCAAAATATCAATGCTAAAATAAGTTATCCCTAGCCCATCATGGTCAATCATTGATCCATTCATGAAACACACTCGCATATTAGCTACACCCAATGCTCAAGTATGATCGTAGTGTCCCCTAGTTGGTGCTTTATAAGAGAAGATGGAGACACAAATTTAAAAATAAAAATTTCATAAAGTAAACGAAAGGCCCTTTGCAGAGGGAAGTAGGGATTTGTAGAGGTGCCAGAGCACAAAGCGAAGAACATAGAGATAAAAACATTTTGGGAGGCATGATTTTCCTATCAATGAGAACGATCGAGAAGTTCCCAATACTTTCCATGCTAGATAAATCATAGGCGGTTCCCAAACAGAAATAAAGTTTATTCCTTTTTCCACCATACTTTCATTTTCCATGGCTAGCTGTATCCACGGGTGCCTTCCATACCAACACTTTCCAAGGAATTTATTATTTGACAACATAAAGTAAATTCATTTTTCATTTTGGGACTGGGCATCCCTAATACCTTTGCCATACTCTCGTGCAATGACAAGTGAATAAACACTCATCATGAGAATAACATATCTAGCATGGAAATATATTAGCCACCCCTACCGTTTCATGAGCGGTACGAGCACACAAAAGAGAAATTTATTTTGAAAATTAGAGATGGCACATAGTAATTTGCTCAGAACTGCAAAATAATACCGCATATAGGTAGGTATGGTGGACTCATGTGGCAAAAATGGTTTAAAGGACTTTGGATGCACAAGTAGTGATCATACTTAGTGCAAAATGAAGGCTAGCAAAAGATTGAGAAGCGACCAACCAAGAAACGAATAATCTCATAAGCGAGCATTGAGCATAATTAACACCGAATAATGCACCACAAGTAGGATGTAATTTCATTGCATAACTACTGACTTTCGTGCTTGCATATGGAATCACAAACCTTAACAGCAATATTCTTACTAAAGCATAATTACTCATCAACATGACTCACATATCACATCATCATATCTCAAAATTATTACAAGGAATCAAGTTTATTTTGTCCAATGATCTTCATGAAAGTTTTTATTATATCCTTCTTGGATATCTACCACTTTGGAACCAATTTTCATGTGTTGCTTTTGATAAGCTCAAATAAATATAAGTGAAGATCAGGAGCATAAAATTTCTTTCTCTCAAATTAACTTAAGTGAAGCAAGAGAGAATTTCTTAAAATTTTAACTAACTCTCAAATAAATCTAAGTGAAGCAAGAGAGTATTTATTCTAAAATACTAAATCACACCATGCTCAAAAAGATATAAGTGAAGCACTAGAGCAATTCCATAGCTACAAAAGATTTAAGTGAAGCATAGAGAGCAATTCTAACAAGTCATGGCATAATTTTGGCTCTCTCAAATAGGTGTGTCCAGCAAGGATTAAAGACTTCAAACACAAAGAAAAACAAGCAAAGACTCATGTCATACAAGAGGCTCCAAGCAAAACTCATAGTATGTGACGAATAAAAATATAGTTTCGAGTAAAATACCGATGGTCGTTAGAAGAAAGAGGGGATGCCACTCGGGGCAACCCCAAGCTTAGTTGCTTGCTTCTCTTTGGATAATATCCTGGGATGCCATGGGCATCCCCAAGCTTAAGCTCTTATTACTCCTTATTCCTTCATCCATCGTAACATCACCCGAAACTTGAAAACTTTAGTCACACAAAACTCAACAAAACCTTCGTGAGATCCGTTTGTATAAGAAAACAAATCACTACTATAAGTACTGTGGCAACCCATTCATATTTTATTCTTGCATTATATCTATTGTATTCCAACTTTTCTATGGAAAAAACTCTTCAAAGAAAACCATAGAATCATCAAAACAAGCACACAACGCAAAGAAAACAGAATCTGTCAAAAAAAGAACAGTCTATAGCAATCTGGAGATTTTGAATAATTCTGTAACTCCAAAAATTCTAAAAAATTAGGACAACCTGAGCAATTTGTATATTAATATTATGCAAAAATAATTGGTACTTTATCATGCTTCTGTGCAAAATGAAAATTATTTTCATGAGTGCGTAATTTTCTGTTTTTCAGCAAGATCAAGTCAACTATCAGCCAAGAAGATCCTAAAGGCTTTGCTTGGCACAAACGTTAATAAAAAGACAAAAAAACACAATCATAACAGTAGAATAATTGCACTAACACTCAAGAACAGGAAAGCAAAAGACAAAAATAAATTTATTCATTGGGTTGCCTCCGAACAAGTGCTATTGTTTTACGCCCCTAGCTAGGCATAAAGCAAGAGTCTAAGTTTTGTCACCCTTGTCCTTAATTTCCTTAGAGGTGTTTTTGTCATGAGGTTTTGTAAAAAAACATCATAAAACATATTATACATAGAAACCTTAACACTATTAAGTTGCTTATCATCATAACCCTATGATTTCCGGCAAAAATCCAAGAGTAATGTTGATTAACATTATTGAAAACTTGTTGGATTACATCTAAAATGGGGACTTACTTTTTAAGATTCTTATCAAATATTTGATTATCCCCAAGCAAATGTCTTAATGCATAATCACTATTGTAAAGAATTTCATCTATGACGGGCTTTTCACGATTCATACCATAAAAATCAAAGATTTACCTAGCTTCCCGTATTATGTAGTCAAATTCATTCATACGAACGAGAGTGGCTAACTTTTTAGCCTTAGGATTCTTTATAACGGGAAGCTCAAAAAACAATCTTTGCAAAGTAGGATGAGTACAGATAAATTTATTTTCAAGTTTTAGAACTAGTGCTGAAAAAGCATCCACATAAGATCTAGTATTTCTAAGTATAGGAGCATCATCAAGACTTAGATTTCCAACACAATTGAAAAATTCTTGGATACATTCTTTTCCCATAACATTCCCTTGCCCTAAGATAAAAGTTTTAGTATCTAGATTGCCCTTACGTCCAATCTTAGGAGTTAGTCCATCATCTGTTGCTGCCATACTGAAATCACTCATGATTGCAAGCAAAGGACAGATCTGACGAGAAAACGGCGAACAAAAAAGAGAGCGAATAAAACAGCATTTTTTATGAAGTGGGGGAGAGGAAAACGAGAGGAAAATGGCAAAAAAATGTAAATTGTGAGGAGATGAGATTTTTGATTAGGAACCTGGTAGATGTTGATGATGTCTCCCCGGCAATGGCGCCGGAAATTCATTTTGATGTCTGCTAGACAATGTCAGTATTTCCCCAAAGAGGAAGGGATGATGCAGCACATCGACGGTAGGTACTTCCCTCAGTGATGAGACCAAGGTTATCGAACCAGTAGAAGAACCAAGCAACACTATGTAAACAACACCTGCACACAAATAACAAATACACACAACCCGACGTGTAAAAGGGGTTGTCAATCCCTTTCGGGTAACAACGCCAAAAATCGGCAAACGAACGTGAGAGAGTTCTAATAAGTTGATAGATCGAATGCCAAACAAAATAAATTGCATCAAGGTATTTTTTATTTTTGGTTTAATAGATCTGAAAATAAAAGCAAAGGAAAATAGATCGCAAAGGAAAATATATTAAGGAAGAGACCTTGGGGCCGTAGGTTTCACTAGTGGCTTCTCTCAAGAAAAAATAGCAAATGGTGGGTAAACGAATTACTGTTCAGCAATTGATAGAAATTCAAATAATCATGACGATATACAAGCAATGATTATTATCTAGGCATCACGTCCAAGATTAGTAGACCGACTCCTGCCTGCATCTACTACTATTACTCCACACATCTACCGCTCTCCAGCATGCATCTAGTGTATTAAGTTCATGGAGAAACAGAGTAATACAATAAGAATGATGACATGATGTAGACAAGATCTATTTATGTAGAAGTAGACCCCATCTTGGTATCCTTAATGGCAACGATACATACGTGTCGGTTCCCCTTCTGTCACTGGGATCAAGCACTGTAAGATTGAGCCCATAACAAAGCACCTCTTCCCATTGCAAGATAAATAGATCAAGTTGGCCAAACAAACCCAAATATCGGAGAAGAAATACAAGGATATAAGCAATCATGCATATAAGAGATCAAAAGACTCAAATAACTTTCATGGATACAAACATAGATCTGATCATAAACTCAAAATTCATCGGATCCCAACAAATACACCGCAAAAAGAATTACATCATATGGATCTCCAAGAGACCATTGTATTGAGAATCAAACGAGAGAGAGGAAGCCATCTAGCTACTAACTATGGACCCGAATGTCTACAAAAGACTACTCACGCATCACCGGAGAGGCACCAATGGACATGATGAACCCCTCCGTGATGGTGTCTAGATCGGATTTGGTGTTTCTGGAACTTGCGGCTGATGGAATTGATTTTTGTTGACTCCCCTAGGGTTTTTGGAATATTGGGGTATTTATAGAGTAAAGAGGCGGTCCGGAGGCACCTGAGGTGGGCACAACCCACTAGGGCTTCCAGGCGCGCCCTGGTGGGTTGTGCTCCCCTCGGAGCACCCCCAAGCGCTTCTCCGGCCCATTGGATGTCTTCTGGTCAGAAAAAATTCACAAAAAGTTTTGGTGCGTTTGGACTCTGTTTAGTATTGATTTCCTGCGATGTAAAAACATGCAAAAACTAGCAGATGGCACTTGGCACTATGTTAATAGGTTAGTACCAAAAAATGATATAAAATGATTATAAAACATCCAAGAGTGATAATATAACATCATGTAACAATCAAAAATTATAGATACGTTGGAGACGTATCATGGCGGGAGGTCCCATGGCTCGATAGCCATTGGAGATGGACTTATACACTGTCCTAGCACTCTCCCGGAGATCAAGGCGCGCCAAACGAGCTCCGCCCCTGAGATAAGGCCTCGTCCACGGCCAATGGAGCTCGCCTTCAAGGTTAGTTATACAGACTCAGATTTCTTTCCTCTCCATTACATTATGTGTGCGGCCATTGATGTTTACAATTCTAACGAGGAGTGGTGTTGCAAGCTTCTCTTCATAAAGAGAGAGGCAACCAAGGAGCTTCTGGCGTAGAAGGAGCGGGAGTTGAAGGAGAGGATGGCTAAGTTGTTTTAGGTGGAGAGGGCACAAAATGACATGCAGAATCGGGCCATGTACGAGCTCCTCGTGGTAAGTTTCTTCTGCATAGTAGCCAATCATGCACGTAATGTTCGTTTCATTACTAACTAGTATGACTAACTCGTCAAAACCAAATGTGCAGTCTGTGTCCGAGAAGGCCGGTCAAACCCCTCCGCCGATGCCAGAGATTGCTCTAGGGACCACGGTGAGTTTAATTTTAATGATCATTAGTTACTAGTCTTAACATTTCAGAGTCATCATGCTAACGAGACATTGCAAATGATCTTTGGTGCAACGTAACTCCAGACAAGCATCGCACGGTCCTTCTCCAGGTGGTACCTGTTGGGAAACGTAGCATGCAATTTCAAAAAAAATCCTATGCTCACGCAAGATCTATCTAGGAGATGCATAGCAATGAGAGGGGGAGAGTGTGTCCATGTACCCTCGTAGACCGAAAGCGGAAGCGTTTGACAACGTGGTTCATGTAGTCGAACTTCTTCTCCTTTCGACCGATCAAGCATAGAACGTACGTCACCTCCGAGTTCTGCACACGTTCATCTCGATGACGTCCCTCGAACTCTTGATCTAGTAAAGTGTCGAGGGAGAGTTTTGTCAGCACGACGGCGTGGTGATGGTGATGGTGAAGTGATCCACGCAGGGCTTCGCCTAAGCACTACGTGAATATGACCGGAGGCGTAAACTGTGGAGGGGGGCGCCGCACACGGCTAGGAAGCAAGGTTGTGTGTTCTAGCGGTGCCCCCCCCCCCCCGCACATATATATAGGTGGGAGTGGGAGAGGGGCAGCAAGGGGGGCCCCAAGTAGTAGTAATCCTACTTGGGTGCCTCCCACAAGTCGCCCCCCTTCCATAAGTGTCGGAGGGGGAAGGAAAGAGAGGGGGGAGAAGGGAAGGGGGGCTGAATCCTCCCCTTTCCTTCCTCCCTTCCCTTCTTTCCTTCTCCTCTCCTATTCGGACTATATGGGGCGCACCAGCCCACTAGGGGCTGGTCTGTCCCGCCCTTGACCCAATAAGGCCCATATCTTTGCCGGGGAGTGCCCGAAACCCCTTGCGGTGACCTGATACATGCCCGGTACCCTCCGAAGACTTTCCGGTGTCCGAATACTATCGACCTATATATAAATCTTTACCTCTCGGCAATTTCGAGACTCCTCGTCATGTCTGTGATCTCATCCGAGACTCCGAACAATATTCGGTCACCAAATCACATAACTCATATAATACAAATTCGTCATCAAATGTTAAGCGTGTTGACCCTACGGGTTCGAGAACTATGTAGACATGACCGAGACACCTCTCCGGTCAATAACCAACAACGGAACCTGGATGCTCATATTGGTTCCCACATATTCTATGAAGATCTTTATTGGTCGTACCGCAATGACAACATACATTATTCCATTTGTCATCGGTATGTTACTTGCCCGAGATTCGATCGCCGGTATCTTCATACCTACTTCAATCTCGTTACCAGGAAGTCTCTTTAATCGTTTCGTAATACATCATCCCACAACTAACTTATTAGTCACATTGCTTGCAAGGCTTATTATGATGTGCATTACCGAGAGGGCCCAGAGATACCTCTCTGATACTCGGAGTGACAAATCCTAATCTCGATCTATGCCAACCCAACAAACACCTTCGAAAATACCTGTAGAGCATCTTTATAATCACCCAGTTACGTTGTGACGTTTGATAGCACATAAGGCATTCCTCCGGTTTCCGGGAGTTGCATAATCTCATAGTTAAAGGAATATGTATATGACATGAAGAAAGCTATAGCAATAAAACTGAACGATCATTATGCTAAGCTAACGGATAGGTCTTGTCCATCACATCATTCTCCTAATGATGTGATCCTGTTCATCAAATGATAACACATGTCTATGGTTAGGAAACTTAACCATCTTTGATTAACGAGCTAGTCTAGTAGAGGCATGCTAGGGACAAGGTGTCTTGTCTATGTATCCACACATGTATCAAGTTTCCAGTTAATACAATTCTAGCATGAATAATAAACATTTATCATGATATAAGGAAATATAAAATAACAACTTTATTATTGCCTCTAGGGCATATTTCCTTCAGTCTCCCACTTGCACTAGAGTCAATAATCTAGTTCACATCGCCATGTGATTTAACACCAATAGTTCACATACTGGTGCGCGTCGGTCCTAAACAAATGGTTTTTAACCCCTTTCCGTGACGAAATTTGGAACCATCACCAAGTGAGTGTGTGCGATAGGGTGTCCTTCCCACACGACCCAGAAATCGTTGGGGATAGGCCCTCTTGGGACCCAGGCTGGGGTCGTGTGCGATCGGGCGAGGCACCGAAACCCAATCATTTTCGTAGGTATGTACATCCCACACGGTGATTCCCAGAAATCATTTCCGTAGGTATGTACATCCCACACGGTGAATCCTAGAAATCATTTCCGTAGGTATGTACATCCCACACGGTGAATTCTAGAAATCATTTCTGTAGGTATGTACATCCCACACGGTGAATCCCAGAAATCATTTCTGTAGGTATGTACATCCCACACGGTGAATCCCAGAAATCATTTCCGTAGGTATGTACACCCCACACGGTGAATCGCAGAAATCATTTCCATAGGTATGTACATCCCACATAATCAATACAAGGAATACGTTTCCGTTCTTATGTACATCCCACACAGTCAATACAGGGAAAATGTTTCCGTTCGGACGTACATCCCACATAGTTTTATTTGTAGGCTCGTGTCTGAAAGGTGTAACTATCACACACAGTCTTCCTTGGTTAACTGTTTGCTTTTATCAACTATATCACACACGATTTGATGAAGAAAACTGTGTGGCATTGGGCTATCCATCGCAAGCGCTTTTACTGCTAGAACCGTTTGCAAAGATCCATGACATATTTAGCAGGTTTATTAGTTTACAATTAATAATTCCAGTATTACGCAAATTCACATTTCATATCGAACAGCTGTTTGCTAATTTCATATCAGGCACATAAATATATTATAACATCACAGTACGGTAGCTACATGAAAACAACACAGTACAACATATAGCTAGTTCAACTTCATAAGAACAATATATTCATTTCCCTAATCGAGATCATCCAGGCTCGTCTTATCCACCTCTGCTTTCAGTTCAGTAAGAACCCTTTTTGCACGGGCCAACTGGGAAAGTGCCTCCTCCTTCGCCAACACTATCTTACCAAAGTCTGATTTAAAAAACTGAGCTCATTCTCCACCTTCAACTTTTTATCCCGCATCTTGAAATATGCTTCAGCATTGACAAGACTTTCTCTAAGCCTACGTGTGTTCTCTTCCTCATACATGCTCCAGAGCTTCGTGAGGCACATCTTCAAAGACCGTGGCCACTCTTTATCAACCCACTCCAACTAAGAACACTTCCGTTCATCCTGTAATACTTAAAAGTAGATCAGTAACAATTGTAGGGGAAATGGGTTTATAGCAACATTGTAACGCCCTGAGACCGATGTGCCAGGTGTCTTCCAGTTATTCGCTGTTGTTTCCTTGTCATTGCTTGCGTGTCATGCATGTCATATCATGTCATCATGTGCATTTCATTTGCATACATGTTTGTCTCATGCATCCGAGCATTTTCCCCGTTGTCCATTTTGCAATCCGGCGCTCCTATGTCATCCGGTGTTCCTTTCTACCTCTTTTCGTGTGCGGGTGTTAAAAGTTTTCGGATTGGACCAAGACTTGTCATGCGGCCTTGGTTTACTACCGGTAGACCACCTGGTAAGTTTCGTACCATTTGGACTTCGTTTGATACTCCAACGGTTAACCGAGGGACCAAAAAGGCCTCGTGTGTGTTGCAGCCCAACACCCCTCCAAAGTGGCCCAAAACCCACCTAAACCTCCTCCATTCTCTCGGCCGTTCGATCACGATCGCGTGGCCGCAAACCGCACCTCATTTGGAGCTTCCTAGCTCCCTCTACCCCTATATAAAGGCCCCCTTTCCAAATTTTGGATCTCTTCCCCGAAACCCTAGCCTCCTTCCTCCGCGCGCCGGACAACGTCCGCCGGCGCCGGACGTGTCCGTTTCCACCCCGCCGTCACGTGGCACGCCTCCATTGGCCCTGCGCCTCAGCCCCACTTCGTCGCCGCTGCCAGCCCGTGAGGCCCGGGACGGGCCCTCCCGGCCCACGTGCGCCCCGCGCCTCCCTCCAGCCGCGCGCCGCCCAGCGTCGCTTCCCTGTCGCCGGCCACCACCCTCGACACCGACCGCCGCCGCGGCCTACCTCGCCGGCGCCCGTGCCAGGGAGAGGAGCTCCCTGCTCCGGCGACCGCGCCCGGCCGCGCCACCTCCGGCCGCTTCTCCGGCGACGCCCTCCGCCGCCTTCGCCTCCCCACGCCCCCGATCCGGCCTCTCCTCACTCTGGCGGCCCTGCTCCGGCGAAACTCCGGCCATCCTCGAAACGCATGCGATCTGGATCTCAGATCTGAAATCTCGGGGTTGACTTTTTCGTCCCTAACCCTAATATTTTTTGCAATCTTTGTCATGCCATAACTTTGCACTCGTTGCTCCGATTCGTGCGTGTAGCATATCAAAATGTTCATCTCGACAAGTACATCATTTCATCTCATTACATCATTTTCATTTGAGCTCATCTTGATGCCCGAAATGTCGTTGGAAGAGGGCTATGTGATGAATTTGTCAGATCTGTTTCAGCAAATGGCATTTTGTCATTTTTGCCATGATTAATGTGTGCATGCTATGATCCTGAGCTCTACATGTGTTTTGTAGAATGCCATGACATCTTTAAAGGGGTGTATGCCATTTATTTTTGTGATATTTGTGGTGACTAGAACAAGCATGCAAAGTAGCTTACTCGATGATGCTGATTTCAGGGACTTAGAATTTCACTAAGTCCTTGTCCTGATTTTGTTGTTATGCCATATGTTCATGTTGTTTCCTAGTGACCCGTGCCTCTTTTGAGGATGATCAGTAAGGATGTGTTGTTAACATTGTGGTGCTCTATCCATCCATGTCTTTGTTTGCATTTATGGAGCACCCTAGCTTGAGTCAATGGAGATCTACTTTTGCTAAAAAATGTTCCTGGCAGATTGTTAACATGTTTAGCGATTTTGCCGAGGTTGTTGCTATTGATCCGTGCATGATATGTTGTTGTTCTTGCCATGTCTGTCTTCTATGCCATGTATTCTTGATGGGTGTATGCTTAGTTTGTCATTCCATACTCTCTAGTGAGTGCATCGAGCTCGTAAACATGCCTACTCGTTAACTGTTTTGTCATGCTCCAGTTTTTCACTAAGTCTGAATCTGTTTGTGTTTTTGCTATGTTCACATGCTTGCAAGTGTATTATCTGATCCCTTTTGGCTCATGGTCACTAAGGGAGTTTTGTTAAGTGCTTTGAGTAGCTTCATGCCATGCCTTGCTTTTCCATGTTAAGTTCCTGTAGCATGTAGTTTTCATGCTCTAAAGATTGCTTCCTGTTGATAAATTCCAGACTTGTGTTAATTTTGCCAAGTCTGAAACCTGTTATCATTTGCTCTTTTGCCATGCTTGTTTGAACCTGCTATTGAGTGAATTAGCCATAGCTCAGTGTTCATCTTTTGTCAAGCGTCATGAGTGGATCCCTGCCATGTATTTTGTTGCTATGTTTGAGTGCTGTAGCATATTTGTCTTGATGCATTTAGATGGCTACTTGCTGGTTATCGCAGACCGGTGCCATATTTGTTTTGCTTGCCATTTCCAAACCATGCATCCGATTCTGGCGATCTTTATATCGATTTCGACTGAAATCAACTCACATTTCCAGTGGCACTCTTGGATTTCCATGTTGAGTTCAGGTTCAATTATTCCTTTCCAAATCATGCATATGCATCACATACCACATCCCGCATATCATGCCATGTTCATGTGTTGGTTGTTTACTATGTTGTGTGCTTCTTTCCGGTGTTGCTTCTTCGGGTTGGTTCCAATAACATCACGTTTGTAAGGAACCGTTCGACTACGTCCGTTTATCTTCTTCATGGACTCGTTCTTCTTCCTTGCGGGATTTCAGGCAAGATGACCATACCCTCGAAATCACTTCTATCTTTGCTTGCTAGTTGCTCGCTCTTTTGCTATGCCTATGCTGCGGTACCTACCACTTGCTTATCATGCCTCCCATATTGTTAAGCCAAGCATCTAACCCACCTTGTCCTAGCAAACCGTTGATTGGCTACGTTACCGCTTTGCTCAGCCCCTCTTATAGCGTTGTTAGTTGCAGGTGAAGATTGGAGCTTGTTCCATGTTTGGAACATGGATATTTTGTTGGGATATCACAATATCGCTTATTTAATTAATGCATCTATATACTTGGTAAAGGGTGGAAGGCTCGGCCTTATGCCTGGTGTTTTGTTCCACTCTTGCCGCCCTAGTTTCCGTCATATCGGTGTTATGTTCCCGGATTTTGCGTTTACGCGGTTGGGTTATAATGGGAACCCCTTGACAGTTCGCCTTGAATAAAACTCCTCCAGCAATGCCCAACATTGGTTTTACCATTCGCCACCTAGCCTTTTCTTTCCCTTGGGTTCTGCAGACTCAAGGGTCATCTTTATTTTAACCCCCCCGGGCCAGGGCTCCTCTAAGTGTTGGTCCAAACTAGAGCCCAGTGCAGCGCCCCCTCAGGGAAACTCGAGGTTTGGTTTTAGTTGTATGGAGCGCTCATCTGAGTGTCCCCTGAGAACGAGATATGTGCAGCTCCTATCGGGATTTGTCGGCACATTCGGGCGGTGTTGCTGGACTTGTTTTACCATTGTCGAGGATGTCTTGTAACCGGGATGCCGAGTCTGATCGGATTGTCTTGGGAGAAGGAATATCCTTCTTTGACCATGAGAGCTTGTGATGGGCTAAGTTGGGACACCCCTGCAGGGATTGAACTTTCGAAAGTCGTGCCCGCGGTTATGGGCAGATGGGAATTTGTTAATATTCGGCTGTAGAAAACCTGAAGTTGACCTTAATTAAAATACATCAACCGCGTGTGTAACCGTGATGGTCTCTTCTCGGCGGAGTCCGGGAAGTGAACACGGTGTTGGAGTAATGCTTGACGTAGGTTGTTCTAGGATCACTTCTTGATCATAGTTGTTCGACCGTGCTTTGCCTTCTCTTCTCGCTCTCATTTGCGTATGTTAGCCACCAAATATGCTAGTCGCTTGCTGCAGCTCCACCTCATACCTTTTACCCTACCTATAAGCTTAAATAGTCTTGATCACGGGGGTGTGAGATTGCTGAGTCCCCGTGACTCACCGATACTTCCAAAACCAGTTTGCAGGTGCCGATGTTACAGAGCAGGAGATGCAACCAAGCTCAAGGAGGAGTTCATTGAAGATCTTGTCCTTCTTGTTGTTTCGTTTCCAGTTGATCATTAGTGGAGCCCAGTTGGGGTCGATCGGGGATCTTTGTCGCATTTAGGGGTTGATCTTTATTTTGGTACCGTAGTCGGACCATGAGTGTATTGGATGATTGTAATGGTATTCATGTATTTGTGTGACGTGGCGAGTGTGAGCCAACTATGTATCTTTTCCCCTTTATTTACATTACATGGGCTGTTTGCGAAGATTACCTCACTTGCGACATTACTTTCAATGCGGTTATGCCTCTAAGTCGTGCTTCGACACGTAGGAGATATAGCCGCATTGAGGGTGTTACAAGTTGGTAATCAGAGCCTTCCCCGACCTTAGGTGCCCCCTTCTTGATCGAATCATTAGCGTTGTTGAGTCTAGAAAAATGTTTTGAGTCATTTAGGATTATATATATCGGAGAGTTAGGAATTCTTTTACTCCTCAGTCCCTTCTTCGCTCTGGTGAGGCATCCTGACGTAGAGTTTTGACTCTTCTCTTCTCAAATTTCACTAAAAAAATTTAGGATCACGCGGGTATCTTGGAATCGTTCCGATCGATTTGTGATGAGAACATTGTTCTTGGTGCCTGCTGACATTTAGGGGTTGTGGTAGTGTCCCGGGGAGTTGAGCTCCAAGGTGTTGTCGTCACAATTTTATCGTTGCAGTTCTGGAATACCTGAGTTTAGTTTCGCCGACATCGAAAATCTCTTTTATGCAGTTGTTGGTGAGATAACCTCGGCGCCACCCAGTACTGGGCGGGAGTTCGGGAGTATTGCCATAACTTGTATAACGGATGCTTTTCGAAAGTTGAGGTAAATGATTTCCGAAGGTTTCTTGGTTATGTGTTGAAGGATGGATACAGCTGGATGTAGGATTTGATAGTTTTGGGTGAGATATTATGCTTCCCCTGTATCCCCAACACCTGATTTCATAACCAGAAAGTTTCGGGAGTTTATAAGTGGGAATTCAAGTAGCTCTTAGGATATCTTTCCGACAGATATATGATATGAAATTGGGGTTCGACGTCTAGTGGTCCGCCTATTCACGGTTGGTTTTTACAGTGGTCTCGTTGCATCTTAAAGAGTCCTTCGCTATGCCGACAGGGACGCTTCGTATGTCATGTGCACTGCCTTGTACATGATGGTGCTGTACGATCGAGCCCGTGTAGGCCCCACCACGAAAACTTCGGACGAAATCTCTATCATATGTTTGTTCCGGCTCATTCTGCAAGCCAATCCTTTGTTTTGTTTTGGATTGTGGTATTCGAGTTGCTTTGAAGTCAAATGTTGATTCCATACCTTTCCTAAGCGGTGTTCTCTTGTGAATACTAATCCTTCTCGATAATCTAGTTTGTCATTTCAATTTCTTGTCAACCGGTGTGCTTCTTTTCACGTGGATCCGATCATTTCAACATCCGCTAGATCAAGTATCAGTTCTTCTCAACGGTGTTTGCTTAATCCGTTCCAAGTTGCCTTTTTTTTCCCGCCCTCCCACCCTTTTTTCTTCAAGGACTCGGATTTCTTTATCAAGTATCTATCTTATGAATATGAAGTCTCTTCATTCTTCTTTTTCGATGTTCGTATCTGGTGATTCTCAGGAAGATACTAACGGAACCTCTAGTTCATCTTTATTCGTTCTCTTTCTTCTCCGGTGGATCCAATTCTAGCTTTGTTGATCCTTTTCCTCGTTTCAAATACCTGCTCATGCTGGTGCTCATCATATTCATTCAATTGTTCCAGAGTGCTCAAGATATCTCGAAGATTCGTGTTTCCACTCTGTTTTCGTTCAAGAACTTTTGAGGATATCACCTCATTCAAGCCATTTAATTCAACCGGTGGAATCTCTCTTTTCAAGCAATCATTTCAAAGGTGTTTCTTTTGAGTGGGCCCTAACCCACAGGTCTTTTCCCAGGATCTTACCTGACTCTTCTTATTTTCCCGGAGCTATCCCCAAATTTCTTTTCGAAGTTTGACGTAAGAATGATTTATCATTAGTCAAATGTCTTTCTCCAAGATCTTCCAAATTCTTTTCATCATTGGTTCAACTTTTCTATTCTTCTTTATTCCGGAGTGTGTCAACAATTCACGGTGTTGTTTCTCGTCGTCTTTCTCATCATTTGAAGGCCGAAGAAGAGTTTTACCTCCATATCTTATCCGTTCTCTCAGAGATTCATGGTTCTAGTTCAAGGCCATCCTCTCATAATTGTTTTGATCGCGAAAATTCTTTTCCTTCCTCCGGAGCCCATCATTTCAGAAGACTTATTCATTCTCAGCCTTCATCTATCATTCTCCAAATCTTACCGGCGCATCATTCAATATTCTCTAATCAGTTCGTGATCCCTTCGTTCACTTGTATCTAAATTCTCTCAAGCATCTTCATTCATTTGCTAATTCTTCCCGGTGTTTCTTTATCTTCTCTTTGTTCATTTTTAATTCTTACGGTGGTTCATTCAAGAGTTCTCGTCATTCATTATCATATCAATTTATTCGTTGTTTTCAATCCTTCCGGTGGTTCATTGAAGATCTTCCTAAAGTTTGAGCTATATTTATATTTAATCCTTTCGACGAGAATAAGTGGTATGCCAAATCCGCTTCTTGTCATCAATTTAAAATGGTGAAGGATATGCATAACGTAATTCTTATTTTTGTTTCATCGAGTGAATTCAATTTCCTATTCCGTAGGCTCATCAAATTCTCGTTTTCATTTGTTTCATCTTTCTTTTCCGGAGTTCCAAGTTTTTCCGCATTATATCATCGCGAAGACCCATCTAAAGCATTACAAGGTTTCACCTTGTGTTTTCAACTTCCCTTTCTTCTCGTTATCCTTTTGTTACCAGAGTTCTCACGAAGGCTCAACATGGTGGTTCATCAAGGATTTAAATCGTTCTCGAAGTGTTCATCAACATTCTTTTCTAAGGAGCTCAAGTTTTTCTTCATCTTCCAATCCGGAGTGCAATTCTTTCGCGCATATCTTTTGAGGTGGTGCTATGTCATTCTTGATATTTCCCTTCGTGCTTCGTGATTCACAAGTTATCAAGAATGAGATATTTTAAATCCATCAACCTCTTCGTTGGAGTTATCTTGGGTTATATTACACCTAAAGCCTTCCCTAAGGATTGTTGCTAATTATGGTGCTTATAAGTGACCCAAGTTGTTCATCTATCCTCCCGGTGAAATAAGTTTCTCGTCTCCTTGTTCTTTCCAATCAAATATATTCCGTGAGTGGCAAGTTGTCACCTCATAATTTTGAGATATCTTCTATAAGTCCATATCAAGCTTATCCTGTCATTGTTGGTTTTTCAACAACTCCATTCGACCTTTCTCCTTAAGATGCCTTTGCAAGCTCATTGGAGGTAGAAGATGTTGTTTTTTTTCCTCGTTCCTTTCATTTCTCCCAGAGGCATTGTGTTGCTTCTCTCTTCAAACCTTCTTCTTGTTCTTGTCAGGATCTTGTTCTTGTCATGCTTATCCATTTTACCGGAGTGTTGTGCCCTCTGCTCAAGTTCTTTTCATCTTATCAAGTCTTGTATCACTTTTCAACTGGAGTGGTGCCCGAAGTTGTTCTTCCTTGTTCCTCTTTTCAAACGGAGTGTTTTCAACTTCGTTCATCTCCGTCGTATTGTTTTCTCGAAATGGCTTAACCTTTTCAAGGTTCTTTGGTTTCACTCGTTTGTCAAAGAAGCAACTTAGTTTTACCTCTTCTCTTTCTTTTCCATTTTTCCCTCCGGTGCCATTTCAGATCTCGGGACGAGATCCTCTCATAGTGGCGGAGTGTTGTAACGCCCCGAGACCGATGTGCCAGGTGTCTTCCAGTTATTCGCTGTTGTTGCCTTGTCATTGCTTGCATGTCATGCATGTCATATCATGTCATCACGTGCATTTCATTTGCATACATGTTCGTCTCATGCATCCGAGCATTTTCCCCGTTGTCCATTTTGCAATCCGCGCTCCTATGTCATCCGGTGTTCCTTTCTACCTCTTTTCTTGTGCGGGTGTTAAACATTTTCGGATTGGACCGAACCTTGTCATGCGGCCTTGGTTTACTACCGGTAGACCGCCTGTCATGTTTCGTACCATTTGGACTTCATTTGATACTCCAACGGTTAACAGAGGGACCGAAAAGGCCTCATCTGTGTTGCAGCCCAACACCCCTCCAAAGTGGCCCAAAACTCACCAAAACCTCCTCCATTCTCTCAGTCATTCGATCACGATCGCGTGGCCGCAAACCGCACCTCATTTGGAGCTTCCTAGCTCCCTCTACCCCTATATAAAGGCCCCCTATCCAAATTTCGGATCTCTTCCCCGAAACCCTAGCCTCCTTCTTCCTCCGCGCACCGGACAACGTCCGCCGGCGCCGGACGTGTCCGTTTCCACCCTGCCGCCACGTGGCACGCCTCCATTGGCCCCGCGCCTTAGCCCCACTTCGTCGCCGCCGCCAGCCCGTGAGGCCCGGGACGGGCCCTCCCGGCCCACGCGCGCCCCGCGCCTCTCTCCAGCCGTGCGCCGCCCAGCGCCGCTTCTCCGTCGCCGGCCGCCGCCCTCGACGCCGACCGCCGCCGCGGCCTACCTCGCTGGCGCCCGCGCCAGGGAGAGGAGCTCCCTGCTCCGACGACCGCGCCCGGCCGCGCCACCTCCGGCCGCTTCTCCGGCGACGCCCTCCGCCGCCTTCGCCTCCCCACGCCCCGGATCCGGCCTCTCCTCACTCCAGCGACCCTGTTCCGGCGAAACTCAGGCCATCCTCGATACGCGTGCGATCTGGATCTCAGATCCAAAATCTCGGGGTTGACTTTTTCGTCCCTAACCCTAATATTTTTTGCAATCTTTGTCATGCCATAACTTTGCACTCGTTGCTCCGATTCGTGCGTGTAGCATATCAAAATGTTCGTCTCGACGAGTACATCATTTCATCGCATCTCACCATTTTCATTTGAGCTCATCTTGATGCCCGAAATGTCGTTGAAATAGGACTATGTGATGAATTTGTCAGATCTGTTTCGGCAAATGGCATTTTGTCATTTTTGCCATGATTAATGTGTGCATGCTATGATCCTGAGCTCTACATGTGTTTTGTAGAATGCCATGCCATCTTTATAGGGGTGTATGCCATGTATTTTTATGATCTTTGTGGTGACTAGGACAAGCATGCAAACTAGCTTACTCGATGATGCTGATTTCAGGGACTTAGAATTTCACTAAGTCCTTGTCCTGATTTTGTTGTTATGCCATATGTTCATGTTGTTTCCTAGTGATCTGTGCCTCTTTTGAGGATGATCAGTAAGGATGTTTTGTTAACATTGTGGTGCTCTATCCATCCATGTCTTTGTTTGCATTTATGGAGCACCCTAACCTGAGTCAATCGAGCTCTACTTTTGCTATGAAATGTTCCTGGCAGATTGTTACATGTTTAGCGATTTTGCCGAGGTTGTTGCTATTGATCCGTGCATGCTATGTTGTCATTCTTGCCATGTCTAGCTTCCATACCATGTCTTCTTGATGGGTGTATGCTTAGTTTGTCATGCCATGCTCTGTAGTGAGTGCATCGAGCTCGTAAACATGCCTACTCGTTAACTGTTTTGTCATGCTCCAGTTTTTCACTAAGTCTGAATCTGTTTGTGTTTTTGCTATGTTCACATGCTTGCAATTGTATTATCTGATCCCTTTTGGCTCATGGTCACTAAGGGAGTTTTGTTAAGTGCTTTGAGTAGCTTCATGCCATGCCTTGCTTTGCCATGTTAAGTTCATGTAGCATGTAGTTTTCATGCTCTAAAGATTGCTTCCTGTTGATAAATTCCAGACTTGTGTTAATTTCACAAAGTCTGAAACATGTTATCATTTGCTCTTTTGCCATGCTTGTTTGAACCTGCTATTGAGTGAATTAGCCGTAGCTCAGTGTTCATCTTTTGTCAAGCGTCATGAGTGGATCCCTGCCATGTATTTTGTTGCTATGTTTGAGTGTTGTAGCATATTTATCTTGATGCATTTAGATGGCTACTTGCTGGTTATCGCAGACCGGTGCCATATTTGTTTTGCCTGCCATTTCCAAACCGTGCATCCGATTCCGGCGATCTTTATATCGATTTCGACCAAAATAAACTCACCTTTCCAGTGGCACTCTTGGATTTCCAAGTTGAGGACAGGTTCAATCATTCCTTTCCAAATCATGCATATGCATCACATACCGCATCCCGCATATCATGCCATGTTCATGTGTTGGTTGTTTACTATGTTGTGTGCTTCTTTCCGGTGTTGCTTCTTCGGGTTGGTTCCAATAACGTAACGTTTGTAAGGAACCGTTCGACTACGTCCGTTTGTCTTCTTCATGGACTCGTTCTTCTTCCTTGCGGGATTTCAGGCAAGATGACCATACCCTCGAAATCACTTCTATCTTTGCTTGCTAGTTGCTCGCTCTTTTGCTATGCCTATGCTGCGGTACCTACCACTTGCTTATCATGCCTCCCATATTGTTAAGCCAAGCATCTAACCCACCTTGTCCTAGCAAACCGTTGATTGGCTACGTTACCACTTTGCTCAGCCCCTCTTATAGCGTTGTTAGTTGCAAGTGAAGATTGGAGCTTGTTCCATGTTTGGAACATGGATATTTTGTTGGGATATCACAATATCGCTTATTTAATTAATGCATCTATATACTTGGTAAAGGGTGGAAGGCTCGGCCTTATGCCTGGTGTTTTGTTCCACTCTTGCCGCCCTAGTTTCTGTCATATCGGTGTTATGTTCCCGGATTTTGCGTTTCTTACGCGGTTGGGTTATAATGGGAACCCCTTGACAGTTCGCCTTGAATAAAACTCCTCCAGCAATGCCCAACATTGGTTTTACCATTCCCCACCTAGCCTTTTCTTTCCCTTGGGTTCTGCAAACTCAAGGGTAATCTTTATTTTAACCCCCCCGGGCCAGTGCTCCTCTGAGTGTTGGTCCAAACTAGAGCCCAGTGCAGCGCCCCCTCGGGGAAACTCGAGGTTTGGTTTTAGTTGTATGGAGTGCTCATCTGAGTGTCCCCTGAGAACGAGATATGTGCAGCTCCTATCGGGATTTGTCGGCACATTCGGGCGGTGTTGCTAGACTTGTTTTACCATTGTCGAGGATGTCTTGTAACCGGGATGCCGAGTTTGATCGGATTGTCTTGGGAGAAGGAATATCCTTCTTTGACCGTGAGAGCTTGTGATGGGCTAAGTTGGGACACCCCTACAGGGATTGAACTTTCGAAAGCCGTGCCCGCGGTTATGGGCAGATGGGAATTTGTTAATATCCGGTTGTAGAAAACCTGAAGTTGACCTTAATTAAAATACATCAACCGTGTGTGTAACTGTGATGGTCTCTTCTCGGCGGAGTCTAGGAAGTGAACACGGTGTTGGAGTAGTGCTTGACGTAGGTTGTTCTAGGATCACTTCTTGAATATAGTTGTTCGACCGTGCTTTGCCTTCTCTTCTCGCTCTCATTTGCGTATGTTAGCCACCAAATATGCTAGTCGCTTGCTACAGATCCACCTCATACCTTTTACCCTACCTATAAGCTTAAATAGTATTGATCGCGAGGGTGTGAGATTGCTGAGTCCCCGTGACTCACAGGTACTTCCAAAACTAGTTTACAGGTGCCGATGTTACCGATCAGGAGACGTAACCAAGCTCTAGGAGGAGTTCGTTGAAGATCTTGTCCTTCTTGTTGTTCCATTTCTAGTTCATCAGTAGTGGAGCCCAGTTGGGGTCGATCGGGGATCTTTGTCGCATTTGGGGGTTGATCTTTATTTTGGTACCGTAGTCGGACCATGAGTGTATTGGATGATTGTAATGTTATTCATATATTTGTGTGACGTGGCGAGTGTAAGCCAACTATGTATCTTTTCCCCTTTATTTACATTACATGCGTTGTTTGCGAAGATTACCTCACTTGCGACATTGCTTTCAATGCGGTTATGCCTCTAAGTCGTGCTTCGACACGTAGGAGATATAGCCGCATCGAGGGCGTTACAAACATAGAAAATCACCAATGCTTATTTTGAAAAACTGAAGAAACATATTAATTATGACATATCTTCTCAAAAAGATCAATGTGCAAATGAAATAATTGGTACTGAGACAACAACCAAATTCTGGAACATCAGAAGCTGTAATTAACTACAACGACGCTACAAGTTCTTACTCATGTACAATCAATAACAAATTGAACATTTTATGAGGAAGGTAAATATAACTGCAACAGCATAGCGACAATGTTTGGATGATAGCAAATTGATACTAACAGGTGTGTACATGCACAAATTTAGTAACATAGAACTAATATCACTTAGGCCGTCCACTATGCATGCCAAAATTGGGGTAATGACAATTGTTCCTACATCTCGCACCGTTGCCCTGCACTGGCGAGCCGATGCAGCGGAAAAAAAATCAGGGACCCGGACTCTGGAGCACGTAGTTGCTCCGATGCCCAGTTCCTTCGTGCCATAAATATTTGGTATTTTACTGCTTGGCTGCTCAGATGTGTGGACCAAAGTTGGCTGCACAAACTGCTGAAGCGGTGGCAAATAATTTTCTAATGGCACCGCTGATGAGATGGCAACAATTTAAGATACTAGGTACAAACTGTGACACTGTCTTAGGATGCGTTTGGATGAAGGTGTGGTATGAATGGGTTGGGACCATGATAGTGTCTAAATCACATCTAACAAATGATTTGTAACAATGAAAGAGGGTCTAACCTTCTCTGCACATGCTAGATCTTCAGCCACCTCGCTCCATTCATTGCCACTGATGGTCTTAGGGAGCTACAAGAGGAAAAAACGACTCAAATCGACCTCCAGCTAAAAATCCTTCACTCCAAGTCATAGCCCGAGAGAGAGGAGAGAGGCATACCCAGGTGGTGAAGGAGTAGTCTCCGGAGGAGGAACCGCTGGAGATGTCTTTGAAGAAGACCATGGCGACCCCGGCGGTAGGATGCATGATGATGAGAGCGAGGAAGCGGCTATAGCTTAGCAAGGAAGGAAGGAAGGAAGGAAGGAAGGAGGAAACAGGGGAAATGTGACTTGTGGTCGGGGAGAAAAGGGGTGGGGAAGGGGGGAAGGGGTGCTGGGGTAGATATTTTGGTGGTAGGCCAAAATTTTGGAAATGTGGAGGGAAACTTTGCACGCGGTGCCGCCGAACCATTCACTTCGAACGATTGTGTGCATCGCAAACGATTCTTCTGCTTTACGCGCATGGGATGAGTTTGATAATTCAAATTTTGGTCTCAAGGCATGGGCACATTCACTTTGAACGTATGTGGTGCCGCCGGACCATTCAATTTGAACGATTGTGTGCATCGCAAACGATTCTTCTACTTTACACGCATGGGATGAGTTTGATATTTCAAATTTTGGTGGAAATTTCTCCGGGTACGTCATTGCATAATTTAACATCGCTTGCTAATTTGGGCACACAAAAGAGCGTCCAGCAGACAGACCACACTTACTGAATCGAGCAATTTTAGTAATTACACAGAGCCAGTTGACCTAAACATTGCTCTAACAAAACACCAGCATTAAAAACAAAGCCTAAGTACGCATAAATAAAAATCCACCGCCGTGCCGGCCTATGCATCGCCGATGTGAGATGAGACGTTGATACGTCCATTTTGCATCATGCTTTTATATTGATATTTATTGCATTATGGGCTGTTATTACACATTATGTCACAATACATATGCCTATTCTCTCTTATTTTACAAGGTTTACATAAAGAGGGGGAATGTCAGCAGCTAGAATTCCGGGCTGGAAAAGGTGCAAATATTAGAGACCTATTCTGCACATCTCCAAAAGCCCTCAAACTCCACGGGAATTATTTTCATAATATATAAAAAATATTGGGCGAAAGAAGTACCAGAGGGGGGCCACCCACCGTCCATGAGGGTGGGGGGCGCGCCCTACCCCCTAGGCACGCCCCCCTGCCTCGTGGGCCCCCCTGGTGGCCCTCTGATGCCCATCTTTGTCTATATGGAGTCTTTCGCCAAGGAAAAAAAATCATAAGCAAGCTTTCGGGAAGAAACTCCACCGCCACGAGGCGGAACCTTAGCGGAACCAATCTAGGGCTCCGGCGGAGCTGTTCTGTCGGGGAAACTTCCCTCCGGGAGGGGGAAATCATCACCATCGTCATCACCAACGATCCTCTCATCGGGAGGGGGTCAGTCTCCATCAACATCTTCACTAGCACCATCTCATCTCAAACCCTAGTTCATCTCTTGTATCCAATCTTTGTATCCAAACCTCAGATTGGTACCTATGGGTTGCTAGTAGTGTTGATTACTCCTTATAGTTGATGCTAGTTGGTTTACTTGGTGGAAGATCATATGTTCAGATCCATTATGCATATTAATACCCCTCTGATTATGAACATGAATATGATTTGTGAGTAGTTACGTTTGTTCCTGAGGACATGGGAGAAGTCTTGCTACAAGTAGTCATGTGAATTTGGTATTCGTTCGATATTTTGATGAGATGTATGTTGTCATCCCTCTAGTGGTGTCATGTGAACGTCGACTACATGACACTTCACCATTGTTTGGGCCTAGAGGGAGACATTGGGAAGTAATAAGTAGATGATGGGTTGCTAGAGTGACAGTAGCTTAAACCCTAGTTTATGTGTTGCTTCGTAAGGGGCTGATTTGGATCCATATGTTTCATGCTATGGTTAGGTTTACCTTAATACTTATGTTGTAGTTGCGGATGCTTGCATTAGGGGTTAATCATAAGTGGGATGCTTATCCAACTAAGGATAGTACCCAAGCACCAGTCCACCCACATATCAAATTATCAAAGTACCGAACGCGAATCATATGAACGTGATGAAAACTAGCTTGACGATAATTCCCATGTGTCATCAGGAGCGCTTTACTTCATATCAGAGTTTGTCCAGGCTTGTCCTTTGCTACAAAAAGGATTGGGCCATATTGCTTCACCTTGTTTACTTTTATTACTTGCTACCCGTTACAAATTACCTTATCACAAAACAATCTGTTACCGATAATTTCAGTGCTTGCAGAGAATACCTTGCTGAAAGCCGCTTATCATTTCCTTCTGCTCCTCGTTGGGTTCGACACTCTTACTTATTGAGAAGGCTACGATAGATCCTCTACACTTGTGGGTCATCAAGACTCTTTTCTGGTGCCATTGCCGGGGAGTGAAGCGCCTTTGGTAGGTGGAATTTGGTAAGGAAAAATTTATATAGTGTGCTGAAATTTACTGTCACTTGTTACTATGGAACATAATCCTTTGAGGGGCTTGTTCGGGGTATCTTCACCCTGATCAGTAGAGCAAAGAGTTGCTCCTCAACCTACTGAACCTACTGAAAGTGTTTACTTTGAAATTCCTTCGGTTATGATAGAGAAACTGCTAGCTAATCCTTTTACAGGTGATGGAACATTACATCCCGATTTGCACCTAATCTATGTGGACGAAGTTTGTGGATTATTTAAGCTTGCAGGTATTCCCGAGGATGTTATCAAGAAGAAGGTCTTCCCTTTATATTTAAAGGGAGATGCATTGACATGGTTTAGGTTATGTGATGATATTGGATCATGGAACTTCCAACGATTGAAATTGGAATTTCATCAGAAGTTTTATCCTATGCACCTGGTTCATCGTGATCGTAACTATATATATAATTTTTGGCCTCGCGAAGGATAAAGTATCACTCAAGCTTGGAGGAGGCTTAAGTAAATTTTATATTCATGCCCCAATCATGAGCTCTCAAAAGAGATGATGATTCAAAAAAAATTTGCTCGGCTTTCTCTCAGTAATCGCTCCATGCTCGATACTTCTTGTACTGGATATTTTATGATGAAGACTATTGAATTCAAATGGGATTTATTGGAACGAATTAAACGCAACTCTGAATATTGGGACATCGACGAAGGTAAAGAGTTAGGTATAAATATGGACATTGATGCAACTCTTTTATGGATATTGATGCTTTCCGTGAATTTAGCACTAAATATGGACTTGACTATGATATAGTAGCTTCTTTCTGTGAATCCTTTGCTACTCATGTTGACCTCCCTAAGGAGAAGTGGTTTAAATATAATCCTCCCATTGAATTAAAAGTAGTTGAACCTATTAAAGTTGAAGAAAAGACTATCACTTATAATGATCCTATTGTTCCTACTACTTATATTGAGCAACCACCTTTCCCTGTTAGAATAAAGGATCATGCTAAAGCTTCAACTGTGGTTAACAAAAGTAATAAAAGAAACCTAAACTCCCTGAGAAAATTAAAGTTTAACCTAGTGTTGCTATGGTTAAAGATCTCTTGGCCGATAATATTGATGGGCATGTTATTTACTTCTGCAATGAATCTGCTAGAATTGCTAGACCTGATACTAAAAATAAACATAGACCTGTTGTAGGCATGCCTGTTATTTCTATTAAAATAGGAGATCATTGCTATCATGGCTTATGTGATATGGGTGCTAGTGCAAGTGCAATACCACATTCTTTATACAAAGAAATTATGCATCATATTTCACATGCTGAGATAGAGGAGATTGATGTTACTATTAAACTTGCCAATAGAGATACTATTTCACCAGTTGGGATTGTTAGAGATGTTGAAGTCTTGTGTGGGAAAGTTAAATAACCTGCTGATTTTCTTGTTCTTGGTTCCCCACAAGATGACTTTTGTCCCATTATATTTGGTAGACCCTTCTTGAATAATGTTAATGCTAATATAGACTGCAATAAGGATATTGTTTCTGTTGGTTTAGGGGATATGTCTCATGAGTTTAATTTTGCTAAATTTCATAGACAACCCCATGATAAAGAATTGCCTAGTAAATATAAAATTATTGGTCTTGCTTCTATTGTCGTGCCTCCTACTGATCCTTTAGAACAATATTTGCTAGACCATGAAAATGATATGTTTATGAATGAAAGAAGGGAAATAGATGAAGAATTCTTTAAACAGGGACCTATTTTGAAACATAACTTGCCTTTTGAAATTCTAGGGGATCCTCCTCCACCCAAGGGTGATCCCGTGTTTGAGATTAAGCCTTTACCTGATACTCTTAAATATGCTTATCTAGATGAGAAAGAGATATATCCTGTTATTATTAGTGCTAACCTTTCAGGTCATGATGAAAAGAAATTATTGAAAACTCTGAAGAAGCACTGTGTTGCTACTGGATATACTCTTGATGACCTTATGGGCATTAGTCCCACTCTATGCCAACACAAAATAAAATTGGAGAAAGACGCTAAACCAGTTGTTGATCACCAACGATGGTTAAATCCTAAGATGAAAGAAGTGGTGAGGGAGTCCTGGATTAGGGGGTCTCCGGACAGCCGGACTATCTCCCTTGGCTGGACTATTAGACTATGGAGATACAAGATTGAAGACTTTGTCTCGTGTCCGGATGTGACTCTACTTGGCGTGGAAGGCAAGCTAGGCAATACGTATATGGATATCTCCTCCTTTGTAACCGACCTTGTGTAACCCTAACCCTCTCCGGTGTCTATATAAACCAGAGGGATTTAGTCTGTAGGACAACAATCACAACATACAATCATACCGTAGGCTAGCTTCTAGGGTTTAGCCTCTCTGATCTCGTGGTAGATCTACTCTTGTAACACTCATATCTTCAATATTAATCAAGCAGGATGTAGGGTTTTACCTCCATCAAGAGGGCCCGAACCTGGGTAAAACTTCGTGTCCCTTGCCTCCTATTACCATCCAGCCTAGACGCACAGTTCGGGACCCCCTACCCGAGATCCGCCGGTTTTGACACCGACATTGGTGCTTTCATCGAGAGTTCCTCTGTTTCGTCGCCGTTAGGCTTGATGGCTCCTACTATCATCGATAGCAATGCGGTCCAGGGTGAGACTTTTCTCCCCGGACAGATCTTCGTATTTGGCGGCTTTGCACTGCGGGCTAATTCGCTTGGCCATCTGGAGCAGATTGAAAGCTACGCCCCTGGCCATCAGGTCAGATTTGGAAGTTTGAACTACACGGCCGACATCCGCGGAGACTTGATCTTCGACGGATTCGAGCCACAACTGAGCGCGCTGCACTGTCTCGATGGGCACGACCTAGCTCTGCCACCAGACGGTACTCCAGAGGCCGTGCCCACACCAGCTCCGACCCTTAGCTCGGAGCCAGCTGCACCAATCGAGGACGGGTGGCTAGACACCGCCTCAGGGGCTGCAGTCTCAACGGCGATCGAGCCTAACACCAGCATAATCCTCTGCGCAGCCCCTGACTCCAAGGTGCCGGACTCTCCTCTGGACCCCGAACCATCGGCGCCCCTGCCAATCGAATCCGACTGGGCGCCGATCATGGAATTCACCGCTGCGGATATCTTTCAGCACTCGCCCTTCGGCGACATTCTGAATTCACTAAGGTCTCTCTCATTGTCAGGAGAGCCCTGGCCGGATCATGGCCAACAGGACTGGGATGCGGACGACGAAGAAATTCGACGCCCACCCACCACCCACTTTGTAGCCACTGTCGATGATTTAACCGACATGCTCGACTTCGACTCCGAAGACATTGACGGTATGGACGACGATGTAGGAGACGAACATGAACCAACACCTATAGGGCACTGGAAAGCCACCTCGTCGTATGACATATACATGGTGGATACACCTAATGAAGGAAACGGCGACGAGATAGCGGAGGATGACCGCTCCAAGGAGCAATCCAAGCGCCGACGTCAGCGGCGCCACTCTAAGTCCCGCCAAAGCAAAAGTGGTGATACCGGCACAGGAGATAATAACACTCCGGATAGCGCCAAAGACAACGAAAACCACCTCCAGCAAGAGTTAGATCAGGAGGATGAAGGAGCCAGCTGTCCTGACAGAGCGGTTGGAAAGGAGGAGGATGATAATTACATGCCCCCCTCCGAAGACGAGGAAAGCCTCGGCGATGATGAATTCGCCATACCAGAGGATCTCATTGAAAAAGAGTGCTTCAAGCGCAGGCTTATTGCCACGGCAAATAGCCTGAAGAAAAAGCAGCAGCAGCTTCAAGCTGATCAAGATCTACTAACTGACAAATGGACTGAAGTCCTCGCAGCCGAGGAATATAAACTTGAGCGTCCCTCCAAGAGTTACCCAAGGCGCAGGTTACTACCCGGACTGGAGGAAGAACCGTATGATACGGCTGATCGGCCACCTCGTGGCCGCGATGGAGAGGCATTCATGCCGAAAGCTCAGCCTCCACCCAACGCCATCCAAATAAAAAGGCATGGGGAGATATGCCAGACCTGCGAGACATATTGGAGGACAAAGCAAAGCACTCAAGATCGATCTACGGATCATGAGGGCGCACCACTCTACAAGACGGTAAACGTCACGCCGGATACAGTAAAAGCAAATCCGGCCGGGCCGAACACACGGGGAGGACCCATACGAGCTGCGTCGCGATATAGCCCAATACAGAGGCACCGCACACCCCTTATGCTTCACAGACAAAGTAATGGAACATCAATTCCCAGAAGGTTTCCAACTTGTAAACATTGAATCATATGACGACACAACAGATCCCGCGGTATGGATTGAGGACTTCCTCCTCCACATCCACATGGCCCGCGGTGATGACTTACATGCCATCGAGTACCTCCCACTAAAGCTCAAAGGACCAGCACGGCATTGGCTTAATAGCTTGCCAGCAGACTCCATTAGCTATTGGGAAGATCTGGAAGCCGCATTCCTCGACAACTTTCAGAGCACTTATGTGCGACCACCAGACGCCGATGACTTGAGCCACATAATTCAGCAGCCAGAAGAATCGGCCAGGCAATTCTGGGCTCGGTTCCTTACAAAGAAAAACCAAATCGTCGACTGTCCGGATGCGGAGGCCTTAGCGGCTTTCAAGCACAACATCCGAGACAAGTGGCTAGCCTGGCACCTTGGTCAGGAAAAGCCGAAATCTATGGCAGCCCTCACGACGCTCATGACCCGCTTTTGTGCGGGAGAAGACAGCTGGTTGGCTCGCAGTAAGAACATATCAAAGAACCATAGTACCTCGGATACCAAGGACGGCAACAGCAGGTCACGTCGCAACAAGCATAAGCGCCGCATTAATGGCGAAAGTACTGAGGATACAACAGTCAATGCCGGATTCAAAGGCTCTAAACCTGGTCAGCAGAAAAAGCCATTCAAACAAAGTACGCCGGGTCCGTCCAGCTCGGACCGTATACTCGATCGCTCATGTCAAATACACGGCACCCCAGACAAGCCAGCCAATCACACCAACTGTCGGAGTAATGGGCCACGGGTAGGCCAACCCGAGCCCCAGAACCTTTCAAGACATCGGGGCAGGCTGCGCCCCTCAAGACCCCAGGACGAAGAGCGGCCTTCAAGAAGTCAACATGGCCGACTGACCACTCATGGCCGAGTCCCAGGGACGGCTTCAGGATAAAGCCGACTCCCGACTGGCGACTTCCAGAGAAGCCGGCATTGGGGAGTCGGCCTGCGACTCCAACAAACCCCATGACCTCATCAAAGGGTACGGGGCAGGGGCGTGGCTACAGTGAAGCCCACCCCCGCCCCTTACCAAGGGCAGGCATGGCCACAGCACGCCGTACCCCGGAAGATCTCTGTGCGGCGTGGCACTGTTTCCATGCCGGCCCTGACATCAGCACCGCAGAGCTGAATCATGCACCCATGATGGCTTGTCTGTACGGCCTAGAGGCAGCAGGCCCCACCAGTCAGTGAGACCTCAGGAGACGGCAGGAGAACCACCAGTCGGACTCGTCGGGAGTCGGCCCGGGAGAGTCGGCCAAGCCCTCCCCTGGGACCCACGCGCCATTAATCAAGATGTGATGGGGAGTGGGGACAGTGATCGCCCGCCGGGCGGCGGGGCTGTTGCCAGGACCTCATGATCAAGCCCACGTCATCAGAAGCACGGCTACAGTAATCAGCAGTCGGCAAGACCCGCCCGCGGCGGACGCGGCCTGTCGGCTCCGTACCAGGCCAGTTGGCGGGGCCCTCCAGTCGGCGGGCCCCAGGGGTCGATAGAGAAGATGGAGGCCGGAGGGACTGACCGCTGGGCCCATGTCCAGCCGGATTACCGTTGTACCCCTGGGGGTAGGCCTATATAAACCCCCCAGGGCACCCATGCAATGGGTTGGAACCCATTAGCTCTAGGCCAGATCATATAGAAGGGAGAGAGCTAGCCTTTCCCTCTCCTACCTCCAAGAAACAGCTCAAGGACCAACCGTGTAAACACTTGGCCATAGTGATCATGCGGAGACCCCGCAGAGCAGCAGTAGGAGTATTATCTCCTCGGAGAGCCCTGAAGGTGGGTAAGATTCGCCGGCGTGCATGTCTTCGCCTCATCCCGTTTCTAGGCACCGGCGACGTTCTACTCGCCCCCACCATGATAAGCCATCCTTTGGCATATGTCGCACCAAACCCCCGACATTTGGCGCCCACCGTGGGGCCTGGTGCACCGTCGTCCGGAGTTCTGTTCTGGACGGGAACCTATTTCCTCCCTGGCGAGCGCAGCCAGCCAGGCACGCTAGACAGAGTTTGCACCGACACGCTAAGCGGCTTTGAGATCGCTTGCGCGGCCAGCTCCTTGGCCGAACTTGTCGGCGAGGTCCGCCTCTCCGATGAACCTGCGTCGAACGCAGGCACGGGCAGCCCCGAGAACCTCCTCGCGGGCCTCCTCAATCAACTCTACTTTTCGGCGAGCCTGCCGTAGACTTGGAGTCCGTAGGCTCCACCGACCCGATGCTGGTCGACTCCGACACCGCGTCGCTCGATGCGTTCCCCAACAATGTGGTGGTCTACGACGAACCCTTCCTCGCACGGAGAGCAACGGAAGCACCGTCACCGAGGTGCTAGTCATCAGTCATGACGAGCTCCCCGGTGGAGGAGCGCACGACTCACTCGGCGCAGCACTGCAAGACCTAACTGCGCCCATTCCGGAAGATGCTGACGCAGAGACGTTGGAGGCGTGCCGCCTTCAGCTCGTTGAAGGCGCGAAGAAGCTGGCCAGCATTAGACGCTTGTCAGAAGCCTACCAGCGGGAAATGGATCGCACCGTCGGTGGCTCGCCGGCCCCGGCAGGGCCGTGCCGCCGTGGCGCAGTCCGGCAGCGCGGCGTGGCCATCGCCAACCTGTTTGGGGCAAGCCGCCCAGTGTACGCTACACCAGCGGAGAACATCCGAGCCGCCCAGGCAGCGGCGGATGAGCTGGACCATTTCGAGGGCGAAGAGCGCCGCCTCATGATGGAGCGAGTCCAGCGGCTCCTCGACGCGGCCGTCGCGCAGAACGAGGCCTGCTGCCGCACGGAGGCGCCGCAGCGGCCAAACGACGACCTTCACCAAGATCAAGGCGCGACGTCTCGGACGCCGACTGGCGGCGCCCGAGGAAGAAGGGACAAGGAGCCGGCTGTCAGCCACAGTCGGACTCGCATTACCATAGAGCGCGACCGAGACGGCCGCCCGAGAGCAGTGGAATGACGGGACGACTGTCCGCCTCCCCCTCCCCGCAAGGAGAGGTGAGTCTCCCCGCCGCCTGTTGACCATCCGACTCTCGGCGACTGCCTTGGCCGCCGAGAGGGAGTTGGAGAGAATGACGCCCGCCACCGGATCGACCGACTTCGCCGATCCTTAGCGCTGGAAGAAGAAGACGAGCTGGGTCCGCCTTGTTTCGGGCCCCGCATTCGGGACGAGCCGTTTCCCAGAGGGTTCACGCTCCCAAGAGACACACCCAAGTATACCTGCTCCGTGAAGCCGCAAGACTGGCTAGTCGACTACTCCACGGCTATTAGCATAGCGAACGGCAACAAGCGTGTTGCCGTAAAGTACGTTCCGCTCATGCTCCAGGGCACGGCCCGGACATGGCTGAACAGCCTAAAGCCCCGCAGCATCAACAGCTGGGTCGACTTCACCGAAGCGTTCATCCGCAACTTGACCAGCACATACAAGCGTCCTCCCAAGCCTCGTCAGCTCTCCTTGTGCGTGCAAGGCCCCGACGAGTTGACTCGCGATTACCTCACGCGTTGGGCCGAGCTTTGGAACTCCTGTGAGGGTGTGCATGAGGTCCAGGCCATCGAGTACTTCACAGCCGGGTGCAGAGAAGGCACCCTCCTCAAGCACAAGCTCCTCTGCGACGAGCCAGAAACCCTCGACAAGCTGCTGATCATAGCGGACAAGTACGCCACGGCCGACTCCTCCATGAAGGCGGATATTCAAATCAGCACAACTGGCAAAGTGGCTCCTCAAGCTCCAAGAACTCCGGCGGCAGACGCCAGCCGGCGACAACAGCAGGGTGACCACAAGCGCAAGGGCCCGTAGCCGGCTTCCAGCAGCCGGCAGGTCGCGACCGTTGAAGCCCAGTAGCCAGATGAGCAGCCTCTGCCCAAGCGACAGAAAGGCGGCAAGCCAAACTGGTTGCCGGCCTTCTCCTACGAGCAGACCCTGGATGGACCTTGCAAGTTCCATAGCAGCGCGAAGCCGTCGAATCACACCACCCGGAAGTGCCACTGGCTCACCAGGATCGCCAAGGGAGACGGCCTCCTGCCTCCCCCGCCTGCTGGGCAGCCGCCTCCGCCGCCGCCCCAGCAGCCGGCTGTCAGGCCAATCGGCGCGGTACAAGACAAATACCCTGAAGAGCATAGAGCCTACGTGGTGTTCACCAGTGTGGCTGATGATCGACGCAGCAGGCAGCTGCAGCGACAATAGGTGAATGCAGTAGCGTCGGAGACGCCAGAGTTCATGCACTGGTCTGAGAAGCCCATCAGCTGGAGCAGGGCTGACCACCTAGAAGTGATGCCGAGTCCGGGCTCCTATGCCTTGGTCCTGGACGCCACCTTTGCTATAGACAGACGAGCCGCGCGATTCTCGCGAGTTCTGATAGACGGAGGCAGCAGCATCAATATCCTATACAAGGACACCATGGAGAAGTTAGGAATCAAGCAAAGACAGCTTTAGAACAGCCGAACTGTATTCCACGACATTGTTCCTGGGCTTTCCTGCTCGGCAATCAGCAAGATCCTGATGGACGTCCTCTTTGGAGACAAAGATCACTTCCGCAGAGAGTCTATTTGGATTGAGGTGGTGGACCTTGAGAGCCCGTACCATGCGCTACTTGGCCGACCCGCCTTGGCCAAGCTCATGGCGGTCCCCCACTACGCCTACCTCAAAATGAAGATGCCCAGTTCCAGGGGAATTCTGACTATGGCAGGCGACTACCGGAAGTCATCTGCTTGCGCGGCTGAGAGCAGTCGGCTGGCCGAGTCCCTGGTAATCACGGCCGAGAAGCGGCTCCTTGAGCGAGTTGTGCCGATGGCCGACAAGCAGCCTGAGGTATCGCCCAACCCAAAAGAGTTGGAGGCCGAGGGTTTGGTCAAGCCGACCAAAGAGACAAAGAAGATACCCTTGGATCCGGAGCACCCAGAGAGGTACGCCGTCGTAGGTGCAAACCTCGACAGCAAATAGGAAGGCGAGCTCGTCGATTTCCTCCGTGAGAATCAGGACATCTTCGCATGGTCCCCCAAAGACATGCCAGGTGTACCGACGGAATTCGCCAAGCACAAGTTACATGTCCAATCTGATGCAAAGCCGGTCAGGAAGCCCCTGCGCCGCCTGTCAGAAGAGAAGAGAAGAGTTGTCAGAGAAGAGATAGCCCGACTCCTAGCAGCCGGCTTCATTATGGAAGTGTTCTTTCCAGAATGGCTAGCAAATCCGGTCCTGGTACTGAAGAAGAACAAGCAGTGGCGAATGTGTATTGACTACACGAGCCTCAACAAGGCCTGCCCCAAGGACCCATTTGCCCTACCAAGAATCGATCAGGTGATAGACTCCACAGCCGGATGCGAGCTATTGAGTTTTTTGGATGCATACTCAGGATATCACTAGATCAAGCTGAACCCGGCTGACAGACTGAAAACCGCCTTCATTACGCCGTTTGGAGCTTTCTGCTACCTCACCATGACGTTCGGCTTGAGGAATGCCGGCGCCACCTTTCAGCGTTGCATGCAAAAACGCCCATGTTTACGTGGACGACGTGGTGGTGAAGACGGAAAAGTGTGGAACGCTGCTGGAAGACCTCAAGGAGACTTCTGAGAACCTACGCCGATTCCAGATCAAGCTCAATCCCGAGAAGTGTGTCTTCGGGGTGCCAGCCGGCCAGCTCCTTGGCTTCCTGGTCTCTGAACGCGGCATAGAATGCAACCCGGTAAAGATCAAGGCCATTGAGAGAATGGAGGTACCCAACCGACTGCTGGCTGTGCAAAAGTTCACCGGCTACTTGGCGTCCATCAGCCGATTCATCAGTCGGCTGGGCGAGAAAGCTCTCCCCTTATACCAACTCATGAAGAAGACCACTTTCTCGAGTGGAACCATAAGGCGAACGAAGCTTTTCACTAGTTGAAGAAGATGCTGACTACTCCACCTGTCCTGGCAGCTCCGACTCCCAAGGAACCTATGCTCCTGTACATCGCCGCCACCAGCCGGGTAGTCAGCACGGCCATTGTAGTGGAATGTAAGGAGGAAGGCAAGGCGCTACCTGTCCAGAGACCAGTATATTACCTGAGCGAGGTACTGTCGACCTCCAAGCAGAACTACCCCCACTACCAGAAGATGTGCTATGGCGTACACTTTGCTGCCAAGAAATTGAAGCCTTACTTTCAAGAGCATCCAATCACGATGGTCTGCACGGCCCCACTTGCCGAGATCATTGGTAGCAGAGATGCTTCAGGACGAGTGGCCAAGTGGGCCATAGAGCTGGCTCCTTACACCATCCACTACCAGCCCCGCACCGCTATCAAGTCACAAGCACTGGCCGACTTCCTCGTCGACTGGGCCGAGACCCAGTACCTACCTCCAGCGCCTGATTCCACCCATTGGCGGATGCATTTCGACGGCTCCAAGATGCGCATTGGCTTGGAAGCCGGCGTCGTCCTCACCTCTCCCAAAGGCGACAAGCTCAAATACGCGCTACAAATCCACTTTGCCGCCTCCAACAACGTCGTCGAGTACGAGGCCCTCATTCACGGGCTCCGGCTTGCCAAAGAACTTGGCATCCGCCGGATCTTGTGTTATGGCGACTCGGACTTAGTGATCCAGCAATCATCCGGCGACTGGGACGCGAAAGATGCAAACATGGCGAGTTACCGTTTCCTCGTGCAGCAACTCAGCGGGTATTTCGAAGGATGCGAGTTTCTCCATGTGCCAAGAAATGACAACGACCAAGCAGATGCCTTGGCACGAATCGGCTCTACCCGCCAAGCAATACCATCTGGCATCGCCCTTCAACGCCTCCTCAAGCCGTCTGTCAAGCCTTCACCAGAATCAGACTCCATTTTTGTGCCGGCTCCTCCCGAAGACGTCGGATCCGACTCCAGAGCTCCGGCAGTCGATACGAGGATTTTTGCGGAAGACTCCAAAGCTGCCACAGTCGAACCCGGCCCGGGGACTACGGTGGCGGACTCGAAGACTCCAGAACTCGGCCCAAGGACCGCGCCAGTCGGCCTGGGGACTTCGTTAACCCAGCAAGCGGTTGTTGACGCCAACCCGCCGCCTCCCAGCCCAACCGCCCTCGTCCAAGTCACAGTTCTGGCAATCAAAGAAATAGCAGCACCCTCATGGGCCCAGCCCATCCTCAAATTCCTGGTGAACAAAGAGCTACCGACTAATGAGACCTCAGCTCGGCAAATACAATGCCGGGCGGCAGCCTACACCATAGTCAACAGAGAGCTGGTCAGGTGCAGCGTCACTGCTGTCTACCAGCACTACGTAGAGCCAGAGCAGGGCCAAGCGATTCTCAAAGACATCCATCAAGGCGAGTGCGGCCACCATGCAGCTTCAAGAGCACTCGTCGCCAAAGCCTTTCGACACGGTTTCTTCTGGCCAACTGCCTTGGAAGAGGCCATGGAGTTGGTCCAAAAATGCAAAGGGTGCCAGAAGTTCAGCTCCAAGCCGCACCAGCCAGCTTCTGCACTCAAGACCATCCCCATTGCCTGGCCTTTCGCAGTTTGGGGTCTAGACATGGTGGGACCATTCAAGACAGCACGAGGTGGTTTAACTCACTTACTTGTCGTAGTGGACAAGTTCACCAAGTGGATAGAAGCAAAGCCAATCAAGAAGCTGAACGGTCCGACTGCCGTAACTTTCATCTCCGATATCACAATTCGGTACGGCATACCACACAGCATCATCACCGACAACGGCACAAATTTTGCCAAAGGCGCCTTGGCCCGTTTCTGCGCAACACAGGGTATCCGACTGGACCTAGCGTCCGTCGCCCATCCACAGTCAAACGGCCAAGTGGAGCGAGCAAACGACCTCATCCTATCCGGCATCAAGCCTCGGCTGATCGAGCCTCTGGGGCGCTTGGCTGGCTGCTGGCTTGACGAACTGCCAGCCGTCCTCTGGAGTCTGCGCACGACTCCAAACAAGTCAACCGGCTTCACGCCCTTCTTCCTCGTCTATGGTGCCGAAGCCGTCATCCCAACGGACATAGAGTTCGACTCCCCATGAGTCACCATGTACACCAAGGAGGAAGCAGAAGAAGCACGACAAGACGGCGTCGATCTGCTGGAAGAGGGCCGGCTGTTGGCACTCGGCCGGTCCAGCATCTACCAGCAAAGCTTGCGCCGATACCACAACAGGAAGGTCAGGCCAAGATCTTTCCAAGAAGGCGACCTTGTGCTCCGGCTGATCCAGCGAACAGCCAGCCAGCACAAGCTGTCGGCACCTTGGGAAGGCCCTTTCATCATCAGCAAAGTACTGGGAAACGATTCCTACTACCTGATTGACTCTCAGAAGCCCCGAGCACACAAGAGGGATGACTCCGGCAAGGAGACAGAGCGGCCATGGAATGCAAATCTCCTCCGAAGATTTTACAGTTGATGCAGTATGTACCATGCTACCTTTTGTATTAAAGTACCAAGACTTCAGGCCCCCCGAGACGAGCTCGGGGACTGCCCTCTTTTGTCTGTTTTATAAAAATTATGACTGCAAGTATGTTACTCCTTTTTATGCCGTTTGGCACCGGGCTCGACAAGTCGGCCCGGGGACTTGCCGCCTTGCACTATGAAATGCTTCCTGCAGTCGGACAAGTAGTGTGTAAACGCCTAAACCGTCTCCTGTCAGAAGCCGCATCTCGCAGAGCGACTATACGGTGGGCAGCAGTAAGGTAGAATGGGCATTCGCATGAAAAATGGCTAAGGACTCAAAGCATAAAACATAGCTCAAGACAGCTTCTAGCCTTTTTCGCAAAACTGACTCTTGAATAGTCAGATTGCCGTCTTCTATCCAACTTGCTCAAAAACTCTTGAAAACGGCTAAGTACTTGCTTTCCCAAAGTAGCCAAGCACTTGATCCAGCGATAGTCCGCGGAGCGGTTGTCCGATTGGCAAGGTAGGCAACTAAGAGAAAGCGGCAAAGGAAAAAAGCCAAAAGAGCAACGAGCAAGAAAAGATAGAACTCGGATAAATATATGTACATAACATAGGCCCTTGGCCGAATTTTCGAGCAGAGGTTCAAAATACACCCCGCGGGTGGAATTGTGCGAATTAACAAGTTCTTCAAAGACTACTGAAGCAGATAAAATAAAGATAAAGCGGCAGCTTAGGAAGCAGCAGACGGATTCGGAGGGTCGGAGGAGGCGGCAGCGTCAAGCGTCGGGGCGGCCGGCTAGCTAGTCTCGGCTTGATCACCTCCGGCGGCAGTCGGGTCGGTCACACGCGGCTCGTTGCTGGAGGCGCGGTCGAGCTGAGGCTGGCCGTCTACTCCGTCTTCTGGTGCCTCCGTCTCGCCTCCGTCCTCCGCCTCACCTTCCTCCTCGACGCTGGAGCCAATCACCTCCGCCGAGTCCTCGCCGTAGTCTGGGTTCATCCCAAACCACTCTGGCGGTACCTCCTCGCCGTCTTCAGACCGCTCGGGGACGAAAATGCTGGTGTCGGTGTACTTGGCGATCGCCGCAGCACGCTTGACGAGCGCGTCTTCTGCGGCTGCCAGCTCCGGCTGGGCCTCCGACCAAAGCGTGGCCAGTCGGTCTAGATCCAGCCCCGGATACCATGCCTTGACGAACTCCAAGGCCCGGTGCGCTCCAGCTCAGGCCGAAGAGCCCTTCCAGGCCTCAAGACGACCAGCCGCGACCTCCAGCCAGTCGGCCGTCAGGCTGGGGGTGCGCGGAGCCTACATATCCGGCCACAGGGCGGCAATCACCTAGGCACCGACACGCTGAAGCCGGCGCAGCATCCGGTGAGCCGACCGAAGGCGAGCCTCGATGCTCAGGATGTGCTCGTCAAGATTTCGGGGGGCGTCGGCGGCAATCTCTGCACCCTCCGCCCTCCGACCTTCACGGTCAGCCTCGATGGCTTGGATGGCGGCCTGCGACTACCTAGGAAAGAAGTCTGCAAAGACAGGGAGAAACGAAGAAGCAAGTCAAAAACCAGGAGTCGGCACGATTTAAATCGGCAGCTCGAAGAAAGAAAATAAAGAAACTCACCATCAACGATGTCTTCAATCTCGTGGAAGCCAGAGGCCAGCAGAGCCTCCTTGTCAGACCAGGAGGAGCGCTCACTTCCGAACTCGGCCAGGAGGGTGGTTTCCGTCTCCTCCGCCTCCCTCTACGTCTTCACAAGCAGCTCCTTCTGCTCTGCCAATTGAGTGGCCAGCAGATCGTGCTCCATGGCGAGCTTGCTGCACTCCTCCTCTTTGGCGCGCAAAGCAGAGTTGGCATCGCTCAGCTGCTGTTGAAGAGCAGCGTTGGCCCGTGAGAAGAATAAAGAAAGAAGGCGTTAAGTCATCAGGAAAAGAAGGTCGCCAGGGAGATCCGGCCCGACTGCTCAACAGTCGGCCCGAATCTCGGGGACTACAGCCCGCGGGTGCGCCAGCGCGCCCCCGCAAAGAAGGAAAAAGACTTACTCCGGCTCTCCGACAAATCGGCGGTCGCTTGCCCAGCTCTTCAACATTACGGTTGAAGGCAGTGACGCGGAGGTTGTGGTAATCCTGTGACAAGCATTTCAGACAAAAAGTCAATACTGAGAGTTCATCAATTGGAGTTCCGGGCCGCCTGCTCAGCAGCCAGCCCGAAACTCGGGGACTACACCCAATGGGTGTGCTGGCGCGCCCCCACAAAGAGGAACAAGAAAACAAAGGCCAAAGGAAAAAAACATACCCGGACGGCTGCCCGTGACGCCAGGTACGCCTTGGTGCAATTCTGGAGAGCGTCGCCCTCGGCACGAAGCTTTGCCTGGACGTCCAAAAGCGCCTGGTTCAGCGGCCCTGTGCCGCCTCCTCGCACCCACCCAATGGGCGCGGCGCTCGTCGCTTCAGCGTCTGGGATCGCCAAGCTGGCGGTGCCGGCTTCCAGGGGGCGGGGTGCCAAAGTCGCCTTCTCCACACGGCGGCGCGTTGGCGAGCCGACTTGGAGGAGTAGCCTCGCCACGGCCTCGTCTTCGGTCGGCGGCACCGGAGGGTCCACTGGCTTCTTTCCTTGCGCACCTTCAGACGGCGGCGGAGGCAGCAGCGGAACGTTCACGTCCGATGTAGAGGGGTCGCCGCCTTCCCTCTCCACAACGGGGTTCTCCCCGCCGGCTTCCCCAGAGTGCCCCGTGAACTCCAGAGGCGGCGGCGCAAAGTTCAACGGGGTGACGAGCACCGCCGACTGGCGGCGTGCGGCTTCCTCAGCCTGCCGCTTCATCGCGGCGGCGGCTTCGGCCTCCGCCAGTTTTTTCTTGGCGGAGGCCTCCACCCTGTCGGCCTCCGCCTTCTCCAGGCGGAGGGCCTCTTCTTCGTTGCGCTTCTCCTGCGCATTCCGCCCCGTCACCTCCCGGAGGTCAGCAGCGGGGTCAATCCGCCGAGTGGTGGCAGACGTCTCCGCTGACCCCATGACGGAGGCGGCGGTGACCCTCTCAAGAGTGAGGGGAGCCCTGAAGCAAGAGGAGGAAGCGAAGACTCAGACAAAGTCACAAAGAAATAATAAAGCTTTGAAGACAGCATACTCACGCAGAGACCAATGGCGGCTTCTTCACTTCCTTACGGAAGAGGATGGCCTTCGCAGCCGCCTCTTCCCGCCAGGTCGCCGCAGCCGAGCCCTTGGGCTTCTTCGACCGACTGCCGAACAAGGTCGGCACGGCCCTGCGCTTCTTCCCGCCGCCTGGAGCACCCGGCGCGGCAGAAGAGCTCACGCTAGGCTGGCTGGCTCTTGGCCGATGGCGAGGGGTGACTTCTCCCTCGGCGTCATCGTCAGCCCAGTCGACGAAAGTGGCGAAGGCCTGAAGTCGCCTGCTGTTCCTCCTCCTCCCTCGGCGTCGTCTTCCAGAGCCGCCGCCCCCAGATCAGGATCGTCGATGTCGCTCTCCACCCAGTCGGCGAGGAACTCGCGGGCCGGCCCCGAGGTGCCGGCTGGCGGGTGGAGAAGGGGATTCTGACCAAAGCTGACTGGTCAAAACAACCTCGGCAAGAAAGAAGACAGTCCAAAGAAAGAAAGGAAAGGCAACTCACCACAGGCGGGGGGTTGGCACGGGAGTACGGCTCCTTGCCGAACCGCCAATCCTCCAGGAGCTTGCTGTCCGAGAGGTAGTTCACCATGACGGCCACCTCTTCGTGAGGCATGTCCTTGGTGCACATCCGACTCGGGTCACGGTGCCTGCTCATCTGGCATATCATGTGGGGCCGGCCTTGGAGTGGGAGAACTCGGTGCGCCACGAAGGCGGCCAGCAGGTCTGGACCAGTCAAACCCTCCGACTGCGTCAGCACTCGGAGTCGCGTGATGGCACCGGCTCCCGCAGGCGTCAGCGACTTGGCCCGATACGACCAGTTGGGCAGTCGCCCAGCCGGCGGGCCGGCTTCGAAAGCTGGCAGGTTGACCCAGTCCCCCCTCGCGGAGGCGTTCCTGACGTAGAAGTAGGATCTCTGCCACATCTTCACCGACTTTATCAGCGATATGTACGGGAAGGGATTGTCGGCCCCCGACCTTCGCACGATGATGAAAGCGTCGCACTGAGCCGGCAAGCCCGCAGCCTGGGTGCCGAGCTTGGAGAAGAACTCCCCCCAGAGCTCGAGGGTGGGGAGGACTCCGAGGAAGCCTTCGCACAAGGCCACGAAGGCGCACAGCAGCACCACTGCATTGGGGGTGAGGTGGTGCGGTTGAAGGCCGTAGAACGCCAGCAAGGATCGGAAGAAACTACTCGCCGGCAGCCCCAACCCGCGCAGGCAGTGCGAGAGGAAGATAACCCGCTCACCCTCCTGCGGCGCGGGGGAAATCTCCCCCTTCAGCGCAAGACGCACCTGCACGCGATCCTCGCCGGGGAGCCGACAAGTCCGGCGGAGGAACTCGATGTGGTCTTCATGAACTTCGGAGCCGTCCCTGGTGCCGGAGAACACCGGGGGAGGCGCGGCGGCGGAGGAAGAACTCATCGCGAGCTGATCGCCGCGGCGTTCGCCAGAGCTTGGGCGCGCGGCGGAGCGAAGAAGAAGAAGGAGGAGGAGAGCGAGGAGCAGTGAGAAGGAAGAGAGCAAGGAGTAGTGGGAAGGAGGGGCGCGCGTGCCCCCTCTTCCCCCTACTTATAGCCTCGTGGGCTACGAAGCCGAGGGGCGGACATGGGGATTTACTGCACCCACGGCCCCACGTCCCCCACATTCCACGATAAAGTTACTGCACGCAGTAACTCCACGGGAATCCTAACCGTCCGCCGGGGCCGCAGCCGATCCGCTCGGGCGCCAAGGCGCGGTAGTGGCAGGCCCCGCCTATGGGCCTGTCCCGTCGCGCGCGTAGGCTGGCAGGACGGCCCAGCCACGTGTCGTCGCATGACAGGCCTAGAACTGGCGGCGGCCTGGAAGCTTAGCCAGCACGCTACTGGGATCCCGCCACGACGTTCGAAATACTGTGCGAGTCGGAATTGAGTGAGTCCGAATCGAGCGAGTCCGACTCCTTCTAGTCGGCCCGGCAGAAGTCCATCAAAGACCATGTGTTGGGCACCCGGAAAGAGAAACTGTTGAGGCTTCTCGGCCGATCATTTGCGGTGCCTCACGAGCTTCGGGGACTACTGTCGGAGTAATGGGCCACGGGTAGGACAACCCCAGCCCCAGAACCTTTCAAGACATCGGGGCAGGCTGCGCCCCTCAAGACCCCAGGATGAAGAGCCGCCTTCAAGAAGTCAACGGTAGGATGGCCGACTGACCACTCACGGCCGAGTCCTAGGGACGGCTTCAGGATAAAGCCGACTCCCGACTGGCGACTTCCAGAGAAGCCGGCTTTGGGGAGTCGGCCTGCGACTCCAACAAACCCCATGACCTCATCAAAGGGGACGGGGCAGGGGCGTGGCTATAGCGAAGCCCACCCCGCCCCTTACCAAGGGCGGGCATGGCCACAGCACGTCGTACCCTAGAAGATCTCCATGCGGCGTGGCACTGTTGCCATGCCGGCCCTGACATCAGCACCGCAGGGCCGAATCCTGCACCCACGACGGCTTGTCTGTACGGCCTAGAGGCAGCAGGCCCCACCAGTCAGTGAGACCTCAGGAGATGGCAGCAGAACCACCAGTCGGACTCGTCAAGAGTCGGCCCGGGGGAGTCGGCCAAGCCCTCCCCCGGGGCCCACGCGCCATTAATCAAGATGTGATGGGGAGTGGCGACAGTGATCACCCGCCGGGCGGCGGGGCTGTTGCCATGACCTGATGATCAAGCCCGCGTCATCAGAAGCACGGCTACGGTAATCAGCAGCCGGCAAGACCCGCCCGCGGCGGACGCGGCCTGTCGGCTCCGTACCAGGCCAGTCGGCGGGGCCCGCCAGTCAGTGGGCCCCAGCGGTCGGCAGAGAAGACGGAGGCCAGAGGCACTGACAGCTGGGCCCGCGTCTAGCCAGATTACCATTGTACCCCTGGCAGGTAGGCCTATATAAACCTCCCAGGGCACCCATGCAAAGGGTTGGAACCCATTAGCTCTAGGCCAGATCATATAGAAGGGAGAGAGCTAGCCTTGCCCTCTCCTACCTCCAAGAAATAGCTCAAGGAGCAACCGTGTAAACACTTGGCCATAGTGATCATGCGGAGACCCCGCAGAGCAGCAGTAGGGGTATTATCTCCTCAGAGAGCCCTGAAGCTGGGTAAGATTCGCCGGCGTGCATGTCTCCGCCTCATCCCGTTTCCAGGCACCGGCGACGTTCTACTCGCCCCCACCATGATAAGCCATCCTTTGGCATATGTCGCACCAAACCCCCGACACCAACAGGGATTGTCGGGTGTTCAAGCAGGCCGGCAAGTTAATTGCCGAAAACAAGGACAAGGGGCCGCATAGCGATGACGAGGAAGAACCCCGGCAGCCGCACACTAGAGGACAGAAGAGGTTTCCCCCGCAAGTGAGGACGGTGAACATGATATAGGCAACCCACATCCCCAAGAGGGAGCGGAAGCATGCGCTCAGGGACGTATATGCGCTGGAGCCAGTCGCCCCGAAGTTCAACCCTTGGTCCTCCTGTCCGATCACCTTTGATCGCAGGGACCACCCCACTAGTATCCGTCACGGCGGATTCACCGCACTGGTCCTAGACCCAATCATCGACGGATTTCACCTCACTTGAGTCCTCATGGACGGTGGCAGTAGACTGAACCTGCTTTATCAGGACACAGTGCGCAAAATGGGTATAGACCCCTCAAGGATCAAACCCACAAAGACGACCTTTAAAGGCGTCATTCCAGGCATAGAGGCCCACTGCACAGGCTCAATTACACTGGAAGTGGTCTTCGGATCCCCGGATAACTTCTGAAGTGAAGAGTTAATCTTTGATATAGTCCCGTTCCACAGTGGTTATCACGCACTGCTCGGACGAACCGCATTCGCTAGATTCAATGCGGTACCACATTATGCATACCTCAAGCTCAAGATGCCAGGACCTCGCGGAGTTATTACAGTCAATGGAAACACAGAGCGCTCTCTCCGAACAGAGGAGCACACCGCGGCCCTCGTAGCAGAAGCGCAAAGCAGCATCTCAAGGCAATCTACCAGTTCGGCGTTTCAAAGCTCGGACACCTTCAAGCGCGCTCGGGGCAATCGGCAAATAGACCGCCTGGCGCGATCTGAGCTCGCCTAGCAATACGACGGCCACCCCAATCCTAGCCCAACGACTTTGTTCGTGCCGCGCACAGATGGGCACAGATGGGGAGGGAGAGGCACAACTATGGCACGTCCCAAAACGCGGCCTAAACTGCACCAAGGGCTTCCCATTTGGTCATTTTTCTTTTTCTTTCAGGACTTCAATCTCTGGAAACACTGTCCGGCAGCTCTATTGCCGAACACATGATACAACAACCAAGGAGGCCGACGACTACGGAATTCCTAGGTGGATTACAGATTTCACATAATTCCTCAGCTCGCCCTTGGAAGGGACATAGTCCTACTCTTTTGCCCATTACACTATCTGTATCACTCTGCTTTAATGCAATTTTTTAATATACAATGCATGACATTACGATTATTATCGCATTTTTGTTATATGTATACATATCTATGTGTTCATTAATGACGCCTAGCAACCGTACACTCTAGTATGCCCAATGCACCAGGGGCTTACGTACCCACAAAATGGTGTGAAAAGTCCGAACACTTTCGTAAGTGCGGCACCCCGAACGTATAGCATTATATGCATCAGCTCCAAATCATGTCTTTGGTCAAATGTTGGGTTTGCCCGGCTCCTATGTTTTGGTACCTTACGTTCTGCTCTATCGGCTAAGGTAGCGCTAGGAGAACTGCGATTGTGCCCCGGTTCTGCCGGGCCAAGCACCTCAGTAGAGAAAGCTAAAACTGACTGTCATGATAAGGTGAGAGACTGGTCGCTGTTCGGCGAGGTTTTTTGAGTCCTTAAAGACTTATGCCGCTTAGGGCGAAGGGCCGGCTCCGTTCGGCCTACAGGCGTGTATCGCGCCCCGAATTCGGCCTTCCGAATACCAGGGGTTTCGCCGAAATTTAAAATTATAGAATTCTATGGCTAAGTGAGAGCGATAAAGCATTATTAGTCCAGTTGCCTTGTTCGTTATGCTGAGCACCTCCCTCGAAGGACCCAAACATGGGAACAAGAGTGCTCAGGTTTATCCTGAACACCCCGGCACTCGTGGCATGAGGGCAGAAGTCAAGGACTAGCTATCTCTTAGATAGGATAAACAGCCAAACAGAAGGTAATATTTTAAATTTACACAAGCGTTGCATAGCGCATATGAAACAAGTTTTCATTACACAGGATAAAAAACGAGCAAGTCTCATTCAAATATTACATTTTGCGAGCACTCATCCGTGATAAGACGGGCGCCCGGCAGAACACCCTCGTAGTACATCTCGGGGTGGCGGTGCTCCTTGCCCTCCAGCGGCACCTCCTTAATAAGCTTCACGGCGTCTAGCTTGACCGACTGCGTTTTCACGTGGGCGAAGGCCCGGCGTGCACCTTCAATGCAGACGGATCGCTTGACGACCTCCAGTCATGGGCAGGCATCCACAAGCCGCCTCACCAGGCCGAAGAAGCTGTTCGGAAGGGCGTCGCCAGGACACAACCGGACTATGAAGCCCTTCATGGCCTAATCGGCCGCCTTATGTAGCTCGGCCATCTGCTTCAGCTGGTCGCTCCTTATCACCGGATGTTCGGCCTCAGCATACTAAGACCAGAACAGCTTCTCCGTCGAGCTTCCGTCCTCGGCCTGGTAGAATAGTGCGGCATCGGACACAATGCGGGGCAAATCTGCGAATGCTCCTAAAGAGCTCCGGATTCGGGTAAGTAATCGGTAATTCACCGTTGCATGCTTTCTTTGCATATAGAAAGCCTTACCCGCCGCTATCTTCTTCATCGCGAAGATCTCCTGAAGGGCCTTCTGGGCCTCGACCTTGGCACTCTTCGCGCTTTCACAGGCCGCGGCAAGCTCATACTCTCTCGTCTTCAAGTCAAGCTCCAACGCCTCGTGCTTCGTCACGAGAGCTTGGAGCTCTTGCTACACCTCGCCCACCCGAGCCTCGTGCCTCTCTCTCTCGGTGCGCTCCTGGGCCGCCTTTTCTTCGGCCTGGGACATCGCTTGCTTCAGGGTCACCACCTCGGTTGTGGCCCCTGGCAAACATACAATAATCCTATCATTTAGCAATCGCGTCCTTTTTCTCATCCATAGACAGGGTATTACTTACCCTTGTTCTCCTCGAGCTGCCTCTTAGCAAGGCCGAGCTCTTTTTGGGACCCCTCGAGGGCCTCCTTTAGTACGGCGACCTCCGCAGTCAGTGCGGCAGACGCCAGCAGCAAAGCCTGCATATGCATATTGACATACTTATATTAGACTCCTGCGATGTTATTTGATCCTCTGTTCGGCTTTTCTTTGTGAACGAACAAAGCATCAGGGTCTACTGTCTATGCGGTAATATTTCTACTACATTTTAAACACTTACCTCGAAGCCTGTTAGAAGGCTAGTACAGGCTTCAGTCAATCCGCTCTTGGCGGACTGAACCTTCTGGATTGCCGCACTCATGATAGTGCGGTGCTCCTCCTCGATGGAAGCGCTGCGAAGCTCTTCCAACGTAGTGTCCGGCGCCTCTGGATGGACAGAGGTCACCGGCATAGGCATCTCACCCTCCTTAGAAGGGGACCGCCTACCCGAGCTCGGAGCCGTTGGAGGGTCCGGCACGGTGTTCGGCTGAGGGCTGAACTCGGAGCTCTTGGGGACCCCGTCCCCTCGTCTCCCGGAGTTTGGAAGGTCGCCGACTGTCCCCCCTTGATCCGGTGCCTCTTGAGACAGCACCTCTGTGTCGTTGGCTGGATGAGGGGAGGTGGCCGTCGGGACTGGATCGCTATCCATGTCCGACGCACCTAGGGAGCCGTCCGAGGATACCTCGATATTGGCTTGGGGCGGCCTGCACAATTGAGTTCGGCGTTAGGGAAAGCAATGCGACAAAGGAATCCTATGGGTTACTTTGGTATCCAAACACTTACGATCTCCCCTGGGGCTTGCCCCTGGGCAACCACTGGTCTTCACTTTCGCCGGTGGTGGTGGAGCTGTCTGGAAGGAGCGTCCTCCCCTTCTTGGTCCCTTCGGCCTCCCTAGTTGGGGCGGCCTTTCTTTTCTTGTCTCCCCTAGTCGGTGGGGGAGCCTCTTCTTCCTCCTCCTCGTCTTCGGGGGAAGAGTGCGCCGCAGAGTCATCGGACGGTGAGTCCGACGACGCCTGGCGTCGGGAACTCTTTCGAGCTCCCTTGGCCTTCTTGGTCTTCTCCGGCACCTTAGAAGGGGCCGGAGTTAGCATCTTCGTCAGAAGAGCGTCTGCGGGGCCTTCGGGCAAGGGAGCCGGGCAGTCGATCTATCCAGCCATCTTCTGCCAGTCCTGTGAAAATTACGGGAGTTTAGATCCCGCATAAAGCCAATCTATATATATACATATAGAACAAATATCCGGTAAGAGGTAAAACAACTTACCGCACTGGCGTGGCGCTTCGCGCTGAATCCGCGATCCTCAGTAATGGGGGGAGGGACCGCGGCGCCCTTGAACAGCACCCTCCAGGCATCTTCATGAGTCGTGTCGAAGAGCCTGTTCAGAGTTCGGTGCTGTGCCGGATTGAACTCCCACAAGGTAAACTCCCGTTGTTGGCACGGGAGTATCCGGCCAACGAGCATAACCTGGACTATGTTGACAAGCTTGAGCTTCTTATCCACCATGTTCTGAATACATGACTGGAGTCCGGTCAGCTCTTTTGAATTACCCTAGGACAGGCCCTTCTCTTTCCAGGAGGTGAGCCGCATGGGGATGCCAGATTGGAATTCGGGGGCCGCTACCCATGCGGGGTCGCGCGACTCGGTGATACAGAACCACCCCGATTGCCACCCCTTTATGGTGTCCATGAAGGTGCCCTCGAGCCATGTGATGTTGGGCATCTTGCCTACCATGGTGCCTCCGCACTCCGCCTGGCGGCTGCTCACTACCTTCGGCTTGACATTGAAGGTCTTCAGCCATAAGCCGAAGTGGGGCTTGATGCGGAGGAAGGCCTCGCACATGACGATAAACGCCGAGATGTTGAGGATGAAGTTTGGGGCTAGATCATGGAAATCCAGGCCGTAATAAAACATGAGCCCCCGGACGAAGGGATGGAGAGGGAATCCCAGTCCGCGGAGGAAATGGGTGAGGAATACCACCCTCTCATGGGGCTCTGGGGTGGGGATGAGCTATCCCTCATCTAGGAGCCGGTGCGCGATATTGTTGTGCAGGTATCCGGCTCTCCTCGATTTCTTGATGTCTCCCTCCGTGACGGAGGAGACCATCCACTTGCCTCCCGCTCCGGACATGGTTGGAGAAGGTTGAGATGGAAGTGAGGGCTTGGGCGTTAGAGCTCGAGTATGCAGAAGCGGATCAGCAGAGGAGGAAGAAGGCGTGGATACAAAGGTGAATCATTATCCCTTTATATGGGCGGACAAAATTAAACGTCCCCACTTGCCTAGTAAAACTCGCTTATCCCCCAAGCGCCGCAATTGATGGCGCGGTTGGGTTACCACGCCCGTATTGATGAGAATCCCGTAATAACGGGACACGATCTCTGCTTTGACAAGACGTGTGAAAAAACTACCCCGCGTTATTTGCGGGGCTGGTTAAAAGAAACGGTTCGAATAATCACCGGGCCATGACATAATGTCATGCTGTCAAAACAAGCCAGCAAATTAGATCTGTGAAAAAACAGTATTCTCTCTACGGTGAAATGTGGGACTTATTTTACAGGGTCGGACACTATCCTCGTATTCAACTTCTTCTGTAATGTATTCGGAGAAGGAACCCGCCTTGCAATGCCGAAGACAACTGCGCGTCAGACTCATCGTCATTGAAGCCTGGTTCAGGGGCTACTGAGGGAGTCCTGGATTAGGGGGTCTCCGGACAGCCGGACTATCTCCCTTGGTCGGACTGTTAGACTATGAAGATACAAGATTGAAGACTTTGTCTCGTGTCTGGATGTGACTCTACTTGGCGTGGAAGGCAAGCTAGGCAATACGTATATGGATATCTCCTCCTTTGTAACCGACCTTGTGTAACCCTAACCCTCTCCGGTGTCTATATAAACCGGAGGGCTTTAGTTCATAGGACAACAATCACAACATACAATCGTACCGTAGGCTAGCTTCTAGGGTTTAGCCTCTCTGATCTCGTGGTAGATCTACTCTTGTAACACTCATATCTTCAATATTAATCAAGCAGGACGTAGGGTTTTACCTCCATCAAGAGGGCCCGAACCTGGGTAAAACTTCGTGTCCCTTGCCTCCTGTTACCATCCAGCATAGACGCACAGTTCCGGACCCCCTACCCGAGATCCGCCGGTTTTGACACCGACAAGTGGTAAGAAAAGAAATACTAAAGCTTCTGGAGGCAGGTATAATTTATCCCATTGCTGATAGTCGGTGGGTAAGTCCTGTCCATTGTGTCCCTAAGAAGAGAGGTATTACTGTTGTTCCTAATGATAAAGATGAATTGATCCAACAAAGAATTGTTACAGGTTATAGAATGGTAATTGATTTCCGCAAATTAAATAAAGCTACTAAAAAGGATCATTACCCGTTACCTTTTATTGATCAAATGCTAGAAAGATTATCCAAACATACACATTTTTTGCTTTCTAGATGGTTATTCTGGTTTCTTTCAAATACGTGTGTCAAAAGAGGATCAAGAAAAGACAACTTTTACTTGCCCATTCGGTACCTTTGCTTATAGACGTATGCCTTTTGGTTTATGTAATGCACCTGCTACCTTTCAAAGATGTATGACTGCTATATTCTCTGACTTTTGTGAAAAGATCGTTGAGGTATTCATGGATGATTTCTCTATTTGTGGGACTTCTTTTGATGATTGCTTAAGTGTCGGTGGGAACGACACCTATGGGATCACAAGAATCCCTACTGTGGTTAGCGGGGCGCGGGGTCGTGAGAAGAGCGGATCTAACAGGTAGCACACGGTTCGTTTATCCAGGTTCGGGCCGCGAGGATGCGTAAAACCCTACTCCTGCTTTGGTGGATTGTATATCTGTGTTCTTGAGCTAGCTATGGGGCGTGAGGAGCTCCAAAAAGCCGAATCCTTCCTCTGGTCACCTCGGGCCTCCTTTTATAGAAAAAAGGGGTTGCCACAGTGGCACACAGGAGGTGGAAAGGGTACAGTGCTGCGAGGTTATCCCTCGCATCACATGACAAGGCGCATTTAATGCGTCTTGCTTAGGTTTCCTTGCTTTATCGGGGACGGGGGAGAAACTTGTCTCGTCCATCGCCGCTCCTTCTTGTGTCGACACGCACCCTGGCCAGCGACGCCTGTGATGCCACGTTAGTAGGCAGGAAGCTGAGGTGGCGCAGTGATGGGTCTTCACGAAGATCTGCATGCCGCCACGCGGGTGCCTGCCCGGCTGGTTGGGTCGGCAGCTGCATGCATGCGGTGGTGGAGGTTTAGTCGGCGTGGGCCTGATGGTGGCCCTGCGGGTGTCCTCGGCAAGGGCCTTGCCGGGGCCCCGGCAAGGGTCTTGCCGAGGCGCCTGCTGTCATCCCCGGCAAGGCGCTTGCCGGGGGCCTTGTGGTCTTCCTCGGCTGGGATCCCACCAAGGGTTGTCGTCTCCTTAGTGCGTATATGATCTTGAATGTCTTCACAAAGATCTGCATGCCGCCACGGGGATGTCTCCCGAATCCTTGCCCTTTGGGGCAGTGGACTCAAGGGTGATTTTCTCCGTAGGCGCGGGACGAGTCGCCGCAGCAAGGGTCTTGCCGGGGCTGCTAGAACTCTCTCCCGGCAAGGATCTTGCTGGGGGAGTCTGCTTCGTCCCCTTTGCTCTTCGTGGTCTTGGCCTTGGCGTCGTTCTAGTTCTCTTGAGCTTCGGTCTTACCCTGGCTCACCTCCCTTGCCTTGCTTGGTGTGGTGGTATCCGCGGCTCAGACTGCCCGTGCACAGTTATAGGGGTACAAAAAGTGTACCCCTCCTTTTGTACACCGACAGGATCCCCCGGGCCTGGGCCACACATAAGCGCAACGCGTTGTTGGGCTAGGCCCAAAAACGGTGCGCGCGCAGGCGGGGCGGTTTTTACCGCGGTAAGATTCTTCGCGCGCTGCGCTTCCCACGATTCCCGTGCATGGCGTAGCATGGGGAGGCGTGTGTGACGTGGGCGGCATGCGTGGGGTTGGTTCCCGTGGGCATGCGTCACATCACAGTTAATGTTAAAGGAGGCGGCCCTGTTATCCCCCATAAGAAGGAATAACCGTGGGCGCGCTGCTCACTTTCTCCTCTTTCCTCGTGCCTTCTCCAATCTCAGAGCCGTCGTTTCCTCTCTTCCTTCCCTCCTAAGCTTCCGCCGTCGTTGCTTCGCCATCCCCCTCCCTTAGTCCTCTAACTTTCGGTGCCGCCATGGCGCCCAAATTCGCCAAGGGCAAGGGGGTGGCTAAGGGCGCTGGGACTGTGGAGCCGCCGGAGAGTGCGCTATTGGGGGACCGTACGAAATCCCCCTTCTTCTTCCCCTTGACGGTTGATGTTCGTGAGCTCTGGGCCTCCTTCAGGCCTCTATGGGGAGTGAAGACGGGGAGAGAGAATTCGGGATATCCGGCGACGCGCGTCATTCCTACCGCTTGCGCTGATCCTACCCCGAATCGGTATCCCTTTTTCGTCGATTATCTTTCTTGCGGGTTATGTCCCCCTTTTTCCAATTTTTTCTACGACATCATGCACACCTTCGACTTTCGCCTCTTGGATTTTACTCCGAACGCGGTGGCGTGCATGGCTTTCTTCGCACATCTTTGCGAAGGCTTTGCTGGGGTGCAGCCCAACACGGCACTCTTCCGCCATTATTTCTCCCCATGGATCCAACCGGGAGGTGCCGTCTCTGGTTGCGTCACCTGGATCCCAAGATCCAAGGGTGCGTACCCAGACGGTGTCGTGAAGGAGAGGTGGGAGGAATGGCGTGGCCGGTGGTGCTGGATTGAAGATGAAGACCCGCTGGAATTCTGCAAGGTCCGCCGAGTGCCGCCGGTCCGCGGCAGCGATTGGAGTGATGTCGACATCGCCGACGGGAGGCTCACTATCGCCACCACCAGGATTCTTTGGCTCACCCGGGCTGGACTCACCCTTGAGATGATTGGGGCGGACTTCATTCGTCGCCGGATCACCCCGTTGCACAACAAGAGGAGGCCAGCCTGGCTTTTTACGAATCCGGCTGACATTATGCGACTCCGCCCCGGCCTCGACCACAATTTCACGGTGATGGCACATGCCCACTTCTGCCAGCGGCTTTTTCAGCTTGATGTGGGTCGCGACGGCGAGATCGAACGGACCGGCAAGGCAGCGAGGCCTGCCGAAAGGTCGGCAAGGCCATCAAGGGGTCGTTTTTCAAGTTGCCGGCGGGGGTGGTCCCGTTGTGCAATAATTCACGTCGGTCCGAGATCATCGCTATGATGCCAGACCTTAACACGCATGGCCCTTTCCCTAGCTGGAAGGAGCCGAAGGATGCTGATGTGCAGCAATTCTTTGACACCCTGATCGAGGTGTATGTCAATGCTGACGCCGAGCGGTGGCTTGTCATGGACACCACCCAGGCAGAGCTGAACTACATCACCACTAGGGCGAGGGAGGCACAGCTTGCCATGGAGGGCGGCAGCGCCGGGGGTGTGGAGGACAAGGCCGCAACGGCTGCGGAGGACGAGGAGCTCACCCGGTGGGCGGCGGCCTCCGGGGAGGTTAGCAGCACCGACACGGGAGCTCCGCTTGTCGAAGATGCGGCCGACGAGTCGTCGGGGGAGGGGGATGTGGTGGCGGGCTCGACGCCAGCCAGGGAAAGAGGGCGAGTCCTGCGGCGGGCTGGCTCTGGTGAGCCGGTCCGGCCCGGCAGGGCTGCGCGGCCTCAATTGACCCTGGAGGGGTCCGGGCGTCATACGAGGACCACGGCAGCGAAGAGGCTGACGAAGGCCGCTGAGAGGAAGAGGACAACTGCCCCTTCCCCATCTGGGCGCGCACAGACCCCGCCTTCTTCGCCTCCTCCAGCAGATGTCGACTCGGATGTTGACGCGAAGCTCCCTTTTGATCTTGGGCCTCTCAGCCCGAAGAGGAAAAGGGAAGTGGTGGAAGAGGAGGAGATGGATGACGAGTAAGTACTCCGTTCCTTACTGCCATTTCCATTCCTCTAAATTAAGTCACTCATCTTGATCCGTTTTTGCTTTTGCAGGGATGCAGAGACGTTGGCCCAGAGGGTGAAGAGGGCGAAGGCCTCGGCGAGCAGTCAGCCCCCGGATGGGGCTTCAACGATGCCACTGGTGGTGTTGAGCAGCCCGGACAGCAGCCCCCAGCACAGCCCCTAGCGTAAGTTCGTCACCCTCCTCTTATTCGACATGTGGTAGGCGTTTGATGCTATGGTGTTGACCTTGTCGGGTTTGCAGGAGGGGAGCGGCAGCAGGAGGAGCCGCAGAGGGCTACCCCCAACACACCACCCCCATCGACTACGCTGCCGCGAGGGGCGTCCCCGGCAAGGGCATCAAGCACGGAGCCCACACCCATGGAGGAAGAGGGGAACTTGGGCGCTGGTGACTTTGCCACGGCGCCAAATGCTGGCGGGGAGGGGACTTCTGCTTCACAGCCTGGCAGTGGTGAGTCGCCTGTCCTCCGTCTCTATTTTTGCCTTATTCTTTTTCTTGGCTTCAATGCTCCCATTACTACCCAGGCCCTCCTTCAATAGGTATGGAGGACGTGGATGCTGTTGTTGGGAATATTGCTGAGGAGGCCGCGGCGGAGGCCGACAGGATTGCCGCCGAGGAGGCCACCAGGGATGCTGACGAGGTCGCCATTGATGAGGCCGCCAAGGATGTTGCCGAGGACACCGCTGCGGGGGCCACCAAGGCGACCGGCGAGGCTTCTGCCGAGGGCGCCAACGGTGGGCCTACCGGGGAAGCCGGCAAGGCCACTGCCGAAGAAGAGGTGGTTGATGATCAGCCTCCCTCCTCCTCAACCTGGGGCCCCGGCAGATATCTGAAGGTGGGCGACGATCTTTTCGTCCATCTCCCAGGGGCGTCAAGTTCCCGAGCGCCCGCCGAAGGGGAAGTCTTTGACGGCGAGGTGCTTGCCTCCACCGGGCTCGAGGTTGTCGGTGAGCCAGGCGTTTGCGGTGATGGTTCTCCAGAAGAGCAGCTTTTCCGCACTATGGGGGCCAACTTCCGAAAACTCCAGGCGCTCTACCATGTTCGTCTAGACAAGGTTAAGTCCAGGACGGCAACGGTAGACCAGGCGGAGGTGGATTTCAAGGCGCGCGTTGCTGAGACGCAGACCTGGTTCCACCAGACGCGCGAGGAGCAGGGGGCCTTTCAGGAGGAATTGGCCAAGCGCAATGTCGAGCTCACCATGAAGATGGCTGACATCGAGAAGGCCCAGGAAAAGGCGGCGAACTTGGCTGCCGCGGCCGAGGCCGTCCGGAACCAGCATCAAGCCGCATTGGATTCCCAGGAAGAGGACCTCACCGTGCATGAGGCGAAGCTTGCCGCAGCGCTCCGTGGCAAGGATGAGGAGCTCGAGGCCCTTGTCGCGCGGCGGACTCGCGAGCTGGAGCAAAGGCACAAGGAGGCACTCGATGCCCAGGCTCTGGCCCATGCTGGCAAAGTAAGGGAGTTGGAGGTGGAGCGGGATGAGCTGAAGGAGCAGGCCCTCAAGCTGTCCAACCAGAAGAGCACGCTCAACAGCGCCTTGGCGGAGGCGCAAGGAGCGGTCATCAGCAGGACTGGGGAGCTCTCCGAAGCGCAAAACTCCGTCAGAGATCTCAAGCTGAAGCTAGAGGATCTCGAGAAGATGTTGTCGGAGAGCAGGGCTCGGGAGGAGACCTTGACCAGGAGTCTGGAGGAGGAGAAGCAGCTGCGGGCGAACGAGGCCGCCTCCCACCAGGAATATGTGGCGGGCGAGAACAGATGGATCAGCCGTCTAGAGGATGTCGCCGGCAGGGTCACCTCGCAGTTGGACACCATGGGGATGCCAAACGTGAGGTACGCCCCTGAGCGCAGCGGGACCATCAACATCAAGCTGACCGAGTTCTTCGAGGGCGTCCTTGGAGCCTTGGCTTATCTTCACTCCAACCGAGCGGCCACGTTGGCCGGGGAAGCCCAGCGACTTTGCCGGGGGGTCATGACCAAGGTCCTCACCAAGATGGCGTACTGGAATCCCGGCCTCGACTTCGATGCCGCGATGGATAGCTTGCCGGATGGTACTGACCTCACGATGCTCAAGGAGCGCATCAAGCCCGTCGTCAGCAGCATCGACAAAATCAAGAGGGTGGAAGGCCAGTGCCGGGATTAGGCATCCCGTTCTTCACCGCCGCTGCAGGTTCACGACCAAGACAAATTTCATCTTTAGTTAGAACCGCAGCAATGATGTGATGTAATATAACTTTGCAGTGCTCTTAATTTCATGCACGTCATTTCCTCATTCAATTCCTCTTTGTATGCGCGCCCTACGTCGATTGGGTAGGCTCGCCGGCGCGGAAGCCCCTAGCGGCGTTTTGGGGACGGATCCCCATGGGCCTGCTGGGTATGCGTGCTGCTGGACGAGCCACCTTCCTGTTCTGAACGCGGCCGCTCGAACTGTCGAGCTTGACTCGAGTCAGAATCGAGAGCGTTGTTGATCGTGGAAGGCTACTCTGCCATTCTCGACGCAGCCGCTTGAGCTGTTGAGCGGACTCGAAACAGGGCAAGGGCGTTGCCGATCATGGGAGAGCCCCCTGGCGTGCAGGTTTCTCATACAAAGGCATGACATCTCCGGGGGGGAATAACCTCATATAAAAAGGATAGAACAAATAAGGGTTCAGTGCAACTTAGCTTCTGTTTGTAGTCGCTCGAGCGCTGATCTTTCGGCCTCCTTCCCTCTCCAAGAGCCACGAAGACGAAGGAGTGCTGGGCTGATTGCTAGAGCCGATTCTCACAACTGCACCCCCCACCTGGCGCGCCAAAGATGTCGGTGGGAACGACACCTATGGGATCACAAGAATCCCTACTGTGGTTAGCGGGGCGCGGGGTCGTGAGAAGAGGGGATCTAACAGGTAGCACACGGTTCGTTTATCCAGGTTCGGGCCGCGAGGATGCGTAAAACCCTACTCCTGCTTTGGTGGATTGTATATCTATGTTCTTGAGCTAGCTATGGGGCGTGAGGAGCTCCAAAAAGCCGAATCCTTCCTCTGGTCGCCTCGGGCCTCCTTTTATAGAAAAAAGGGGTTGCCACAGTGGCACACAGGAGGTGGAAAGGGTACAGTGCTGCGAGGTTATCCCTCGCATCACATGACAAGGCACATTTAATGCGTCTTGCTTAGGTGCCCTTTCTTTATCGGGGACGGGGGAGAAACCTGTCTCGTCCGTCGCCGCTCCTTCTTGTGTCGACACGCGCCCTGGCCAGCGACGCATGTGATGCCATGTTGGTAGGCAGGCAGCTGAGGTGGCACAGTGATGGGTCTTCACGAAGATTTGCATGCCGCCACGCGGGTGCCTGCCCAGCTGGTTGGGTCGGCAGCTGCATGCATGTGGTGGTGGAGGCTTAGTCGGTGTGGTCCTGATGGTGGCCCTGCAGGTGTCCTTGGCAAGGGCCTTGCCGGGGCCCCGGCAAGGGTCTTGCCGAGGCGCCTGCTGTCATCCCCGGCAAGGCGCTTGCCGGGGGCCTTGTGGTCTTCCTCGGCTGGGATCCCGCCAAGGGTTGTCGTCTCCTTAGTGCGTATCTGATCTTGAATGTCTTCACAAAGATCTGCATGCCGCCACGGGGATGTCTCCCGAATCCTTGCCCTTTGGAGGCAGTGGACTCAAGGGTGATTTGCTCCGTAGGTGCGGGACGAGTCGCCGCAGCAAGGGTCTTGCCGGGGCTGCTAGAACTGTCTCCCGGCAAGTATCCTGCCGGGGGAGTCCACTTCGTCCCCTTTTCTCTTCATGGTCTTGGCCTTGGCGTCGTTCTAGTTCTCTTGAGCTTCGGTCTTACCCTGGCTCACCTCCCTTGCCTTGCTTGGTGTGGTGGTATCCGCGGCTCAGACTGCCCGTGCACAGTTATAGGGGTACAAAAAGTGTACCCCTCCTTTTGTACACTGACATTAAGCAACCTTGATCGAGTTTTGCAGAGATGTGAAGAAACTAATCTTGTCTTGAATTGGGAGAGGTGCCACTTTATGGTTAATGAAGGTATTGTCTTGGGGCACAAAATTTCTGAAAGAGGTATTGAAGTTGATAAAGCTAAAGTTGATGCTATTGAAAAGATGTCGTGTCCCAAGGACATTAAAGGTATAAGAAGTTTCCTTGGTCATGCTGGTTTTTATAGGAGGTTCATTAAGGACTTCTCTAAAATTTCTCGGCCTCTGACTAATCTCTTACAAAAAGATGTCCCTTGTTGTCCTTGATGATGATTGTGTAGAAGCATTTGAAATACTTAAGAAAGCTTTGATTTCTGCACCTATTGTTCAGCCTTCTGATTGGAATTTACCATTTGATATTATGTGTGATGCTAGTGACTATGTTGTAGGAGCTGTTCTGGGACAAAGAGTTGATAAGAAATTAAATGTTATTCAATATGCTAGTAAAACTCTAGACTGTGCTCAAAGAAATTATCCTACTACTGGAAAATAATTTTTAGCAGTTGTATTTGCTTGTGATAAGTTCAAACCTTACATTGTTGATTATAAAGTAACTGTTAAAACTGATCATGCTGCTATTAAATATCTTATGGAAAAGAAAGATGCTAAACCTAGACTTATTAGATGGGTTCTCTTGCTACAAGAATTTGATTTGCATATTATTGATAGAGAGGGAGCTGAGAACCCCGTTGCAGACAACTTGTCAAGGTTATAAAATGTTCTTGATGACCTACTACCTATTGATGATAGCTTTCCTGATGAACAATCAGGTGTCATAAATGCTTCTCGTACTGCTCCATGGTATGCTGATTATGGTAATTACATTGTTGCTAAATTTATACCACCTAGTTTCACATACCAGCAAAAGAAAAAGTTCTTCTATGATTTAAGACATTACTTCTGGGATGACCCACATCTTTATAAAGAAGGAGTAGATGGTCTTATTAGACGTTGTGTACCTGAGCATGAATAGGAACATATCCTACGCAAGTGCCACTCCGAGGCTTATGGAGGACACCATGCTGGAGACAGAACTGCACATAAGGTATTGCAATCCGGTTTTTATTCGCCTACTCTCTTCAAGGATGCCTGTAAGTTTGTTTTGTCTTGTGACGAATGTCAAAGAATTGGTAATATTAGTAGACGTCAAGAAATGCCTATGAATTATTCCCTTGTTATTGAACCATTTTATGTTTGGGGCTTTGATTATATGGGACCATTTCCTTCCTCTAATGGGTATACACATATTTTAGTTGTTGTTGATTACGTTACTAAGTGGGTAGAAGCTATTCCAACTAGTAGTGCTAATCATAACACCTCTATTAAGATGCTTAAAGAAGTTATTTTTCTGAGGTTTGGAGTCCCTAGATACTTAATGACTGATGGTGGTCACATTTTATTCATGGTGCTTTTCATAAAATGCTTGCTAAGTATGATGTTAATCATAGAATTGCATCTCCATATCATCCATAGTCTAGTGGTCAGGTAGAACTTAGCAATAGAGAGCTTAAATTAATTTTGCAAAAGACTGTCAATAGATCTACAAAGAATTGGTCCAAGAAACTTGATGATGCATTATGGGCTTATAGAACTGAATATAAAAATCCTATGGGTATGTCTCCATATAAAATGGTTTATGGTAAAGCATGTCACTTACCTCTTGAATTAGAACATAAGGCATATTGGGCTATTAAAGAGATCAACTATGACTTCAAACTTACCGGTGAGAAGAGGCTTTTTGACATTAGCTCACTTGATGAATGGAGAACCCAGGCTTATGAGAATGCCAAACTGTTTAAAGAAATAGTTAAAAGATGGCATGATAAATGGATACAAAAATGTGAGTTTAATGTAGGAGATTATGTATTGTTATACAACTCCCGTTTAAGGTTTTTTGCAGGCAAACTCCTCTCTAAATGGGAAGGTCCTTATGTCATCGAGGAGGTCTATCATTCCAGTGCCATAAAAAATAACAACTTCGAAGCCACAAATCCGAAGGTGGTGAACGGCCAAGGAATAAAACATTATATCGCAGGTAATCCCATAAACGTTGAAACCAATGTTATTGAAACCGTAACCCCGGAGGAATACATAAAGGACACTTTCTAGAACGTTTCAGACACTGAAAAGGAATAGGTACATGGTACGGTAAGTAAACCGACTCCAAAACAATTCTAATGGCAATTTTTCTCTGTTTTGGAATATTTAAGAAAATAGGAAAATAAGAAGTAGTCCGTGAAGGACACGAGGCTTCCACGAGGGTGGAGGGCGCGCCCTACCCCCCTGGGCGCGGGCCCCTGCCTCATCGACACCCCGTGTGCTCCCCGGACTCCGTTTTCTTGCACGATACTTCTTTTGGTCGGTAAAAATTCATTATATAATCTCGCGAAGGTTTTGATCCTCGTATCACGCAAATATCTCCTGTTTTTGTTTCGAGCTGTTTTCTGTCAGGGTTGTCAAGGCCAAGCATCATGTCGTCTCCCTCCTCCTCCAACAATGAGAGCAACGATGCATGGCTAATGAAGATAGAGTTGAAGAGATAAGAGCCCGGAGAGATCAACAAGGATGATGGGATAAAGAAGGCCATGGGGGACCAAGTTCCGGCAGTAGCAGAAGAAGACATCATTCAACCTCACCACAATCTCTTTACCCCAACGGAGATTGAGGCTTTCAAGATGGTTGAGTTGGCTCGTATTCAAAACAAATATATCACAAGTGAAAGTATTTTGTTGAAGGAGCATATCGTCGCACTCAAGGGCATTATCCGCAAATTGGAGGATCTCCTACGCTCGATGTGCGACTATCCATCATCACCGACACCTTCTTCACCAACAAAGAAGAACTGAGTATCACGTATGGGCACTCCCCTTGGCGACTTCCAAGCTTGGGGGAGTGCCCCGGTATCATATCACCATCACTTTTATCTTCACAATTTTTCTTAGTTCGATCCTTTTGATAATGTCTTGATCTAGTAGAATAAAGTTTTAGTATGATCTAGTTGTGAGTTTTGCTTTATGATCCTTCTATGTAATCGGGTCCACGAGCTATATATAATAAAGATTAGTGTTGAGTCAAGGGCTTGATTATTTTGCTATGATCTTGAGGGAATAGAATAAAATAAAAGAGAAATAATAAAAAGAAATAAAGAGATCATATGGATCTTATGGAGAGTAAAGACTTCACATATAAAGAGTATGATGAATAAAAATTGTTGAGAGTTGACAAACATAGTGTTGGTCATCCTTGAAATTAATAGGAAGTAATAAAGAAAGAGAGGTTTTCACATATAAATATACTTTCTTGGACATCTTTTATGATTGTGAGCACTCATTAAAGTATGACATGCTAAAGAGTTGACGTTGGATAAGGAAGACAATGTAATGGGCTATGTTTTCTTACATCTAAGATAAATTATATTGTCATGGATCATCCAACATGTTGAGCTTGCCTTTCCCTCTCATGCTAGCCAATTTCTTTGTACCAAGTAGAGATACTACTTGTGCTTCCAAATATCCTTAAACCCAATCTTGCCATGAGAATCCACCATATCTACCTATGGATTGAATAAGATCCTTCAAGTAAGTTGTCATCGTTGCAAGAAATAAAAATTGCTCTCTAAAGATGTATGATTTATTAGTGAGGAGAAAATAAGCTTTATACGATCTTGTGATGAGGAAGAAATAAAAGCGACGGACTGCATAATAAAGGTCCATATCACAAGTGGCAATATAAAGTGACATTCTTTTGCATTAAGATTTTGTGCATCCAACCATAAAAGCACATGACAACCTCTGCTTCCCTCTGCGAAGGGCCTATCTTTTATTCTTGTCTGTTACTGCATATAAGAGTCACGGTGATATTCACCTTTCCTTTTTACATTTTATCCTTTGGCAAGCACAATGTGTTGGAAAGATCCTGATATATATGGCTAATTGGATGCGGGTTTTCATGAACTATTATTGTTGACATTACCCTTGAGGTAAAAAGTTGGGAGGCAAAACTATAAGCCCCTATCTTTCTCTGTGTCCGATTAAAACTTCATAACCATAAATATCACATGAGTGTTAGCAATTGTGAAAGACTAAATGATGGTTGAGTATGTGGAGTTGCCGAGAAGCTCTTATATTGACTCTTTCCTATGTTATGATAAATTGCAACTGCTTCAATGACTGATATTATAGTTTGTTGATTTTCAATCAAGTCTCTGATTCATACTTGAGTATGTGAATGAATTGTTACTTTAGCATAGGAGATCATATGACAATATATATATATATGTTGTTGTTCTAAGAATGATCATGATGCCCTCATGTCAGTATTTTATTTTATCGACACCTCTACCTCTAAACATGTGGACATATTTTTTGATTTCGGCTTTCGCTTGAGGACAAGCGAGGTCTAAGCTTGGGGGAGTTGATACATCCATTTTGCATCATGATTTTATATTGATATTTATTGCATTATGGGCTGTTATTACACATTATGTCACAATACGTATGCCTATTCTCTCTTATTTTACAAGGTTTACATAAAGAGGGGGAATGCCGGTAGCTGGAATTATGGGCTGTTATTACACATTATGTCACAATACGTATGCCTATTCTCTCTTATTTTACAAGGTTTACATAAAGAGGGGGAATGCCGGCAGCTGGAATTCTGGGCTGGAAAAGGAGCAAATATTAGAGACCTATTCTGCACATCTCCAAAAGCCCTAAAACTCCACGGGGATTATTTTTAGAATATATAAAAAATATTGGGCGAAAGAAGTACCAGAGGGGGCCACCCACCGTCCACAAGGGTGGGAGCGCGCCCTACCCCCTGCCTCGTGGGCCCCTGGTGGCCCTCCGATGCCCATCTTTGGCTATATGGAGTCTTTCGGCGAGGAAAAAATCATAAGCAAGCTTTCGGGAAGAAACTCCGCCGCCACGAGGCGGAACCTTGGCAGAACCAATCTAGGGCTCCAGCGGAGCTGTTCTGCCAGGGAAACTTCCCTCCAAGAGGGGGGGAATCATCACCATCGTCATCACCAACGATCCTCTCATCGGGAGGAGGTCAATCTTCATCAACATCTTCACCAGCACCATCTCATCTCAAACCCTAGTTCATCTCTTGTATCCAATCTTTGTATCCAAACCTCAGATTGGTACCTGTGGGTTGCTAGTAGTGTTGATTACTCCTTGTAGTTGATGCTAGTTGGTTTACTTGATGGAAGATCATATGTTCAGATCCATTATGCATATTAATACCCCTCTGATTATGAACATGAATATGATTTGTGAGTAGTTACGTTTGTTCCTGGGGACATGGGAGAAGTCTTGCTATAAGTAGTCATGTGAATTTGGTATTCGTTCGATATTTTGATGAGATGTATGTTGTCATCCCTCTAGTGGTGTCATGTGAACGTAGACTACATGACACTTCACCATTGTTTGGGCCTAGAGGGAGGCATTGGGAAATAATAAGTAGATGATGGGTTGCTAGAGTGACAGAATCTTAAACCCTACTTTATGTGTTGCTTCGTAAGGGGCTGATTTGGATCCATATGTTTCATGCTATGGTTAGGTTTACCTTAATACTTATGTTGTAGTTGCGGATGCTTGCAATAGGGGTTAATCATAAGTGGGATGCTTGTCCAAGTAAGGATAGTACCCAAGCACCGGTCCACCCACATATCAAATTATCAAAGTACCGAACGCGAATCATATGAACGTGATGAAGACTAGCTTGACGATAATTCCCATGTGTCCTCGGGAGCGCTTTACTTCATATAAGAGTTTGTCCAGGCTTGTCCTTTGCTACAAAAAGGATTGGGCCATATTTCTGCACCTTATTTACTTTTATTACTTGCTACCCGTTACAAATTACCTTATCACAAAACTATCTGTTACCGATAATTTCAGTGCTTGCAGAGAATACCTTGCTGAAAGCCGCTTATCATTTCCTTCTGCTCCTCATTGGGTTCGACACTCTTACTTATCGAAAAGGCTACAATAGATCCCCTACACTTGTGGGTCATTAGACGTCGATGATTTGTCCTGGCGACATGCCGCCGTTGGTGGACTCCGCGCCCCCCTGCTGGAGACGACCGCGTCCTCATCCTCGTCCTCTTCCTTGTCCTCGGTGCCGCCCTCAACGTTGTAGTACTCATAGTAGTGGCTGCGCCAGAGCTCGCGTTGGTACTCTACCATCGACTCCTCGACGGACAGACTCTTCTCTACCTCGACCTCGGCCACGCGCAACTCCTCCTCCTGGTGCTCCTCAATCCCCGCCGTCTCCTGCATCTCCAGCTCCTGCTCGGCGACGTCATGAGGAAGCTGGTGCTCCTTGGCCACCGCCGCCTTTTCAGACGTGAGTTTCATGCTAGTGCTGCCCTCGATTCAATCGTACACTAATCATACACGCAAATGTGTATGATCAAGATCGAGGACTCACGGGAAGATATCACAACACAACTCTAGACACAAATTAAAATAATACAAGCTTTATATTACAAGCCAGGGGCCTCGGCTCGAATACATAAGCTCGAATACGGAAGAGTCAACGGAAGCAACAATATCTGAGTACAGACATAAGTTAAACAAGTTTGCCTTAAGAAGGCTAGCACAAAATCAACAACGATCAAAAAGGCAAGGCCTCCTGCCTGGGAGCCTCCTAACTACTCCAAGTCATCAGCGGCCGTCACGTAGTAGTAGGCACCCTCGGGGTAGCAGTAGTCATCACTGGTGTCGTCTGGCTCCTGGGATCCGTCATCTGGGCGCAACAATCGGGTATGGGGGAAAAGAGGTAGCAAAGCAGCCGTGAGTACTCATCCAAAGTACTCGCAAGACTTACATCAGATCTAAACTAAGTACGCATCTGTATCAAAGGAAAAGGGTTGTATTTCTGGACTAAACTGCAGAATGCCATAAAAGAAGGGGAAAGCCTAGCCTATCGAAGACTCGCATCTTCAAGGATCTTGCAGCATATAGATGGGTACAGATCAACATAATGTAAAGTAGTAGTGTTATCAACCTCGGCCAGAGATCCTTTCTCGACTCCCTGCGAGAAAGCAATCCCAGAGCCATACTATCCAGTTATCATCACAATCCAATTCTCATCTCCATGTCTCATCTCAAGTATCCAGTTCTAGTTGTATCGATCGAGATACAACTCCAAGTGTCCGTTGCCGTAGGACAGGCTATCGATAGATGTTTTCTTCCCTGCAGGGGTGCACTAACTTACCCATCACGCTCGATTAACACCGGTCAGACACACTTTCTTGGGTCATGCCCAGCCTCGGCCAAACAATACGCCGCAACCCGACCTAGGCTTAATAGAGAGGTCAGCACGCCGGACTAAACCTATGCCCCCAGGGGTCATGGACCATCTCCTCGGGAACTCCTGCACGTTGCGTACGTGGCCGGTGAGCAGACCTAGCTACCTCCTTCAACAAGGCAGGAGCTTATGCAGTCCAACCCGGCGCGCGCCGCTCAGTCGCTGGCGTCTATTAAGCTTCGGCTGATGCATACGACGCAGAACGCCCATACTATGCCCACGTGATGGTTAGTGCTATCAGGCCAGAGGCCCCTCGGATCAAATATCCAAACCGTAGTGGATTAGGAGCACGCGGTAACAAGCAGAGACTCACGATAGATGTGACCCCGTCGCCCCGTCTCGGGTACTTGCGGCAAGGGCTAAGAATGCCCGGCCACGCCTCGTAAGTACCTCGCGGGAACCTTCAGGTCAACCCGACTCCACATCACTCGCTATTAAGCTCGCGCGGGTACCCCTTAGGGCCGACCCGTCTTTAGTAACATGGCTCAGTGCAAAGTCATAGTAACCATAGTAACTTTGTGTCTAACACCAAGGGGAAAACCCGAGGAATCACCCTCGGTGAATTCCACTCGATGTAATCATCAAGGTGAATGTAAGAGGATCCACCCTCGAGGTTCACACTTGAGGGGTTGCATGACAGAGCCGCAATGGAAGTGTTTAAGGAGGAAATCACCCTCGATGACCTCGACCATATAGCTACACTACAGAGATCTCATCAGGAGTGATGTAAGAGGTTCCACCCTGGGCACTAGATGGTAACTCTGCAGAGTCGAGCATCAAAAGGGGAAAGTGATGTTCGGTGTCAGGGCCTGGACGTCGATCACGTTGATCGAGTCATCGAACATAAAGCGGGGCAACTGGGACAAGGTGGGGGTCACTGATGGATCTCTAACCAACCTATACTAAACAGTTTAGGATAAGCACGCAAGGGAACAATAAGCAGGTAACAAAAATAGGCTATGCATTAGAGTAGGATCATACAGAAAGCAGTAGAAGTTCTAATGCAAGCATGAGAGGGAAAGAAATGGGCGATATCAGAATGCTCAAGGAGGGTTTGCTTGCCTGGTTGCTCAGACAAGAAGGAAGGGTCGTTGGTGGCGTAGTCGATCACAGTGGCATCATCAGCGTTCTCGGGGTCTACTGAAGGAGAATAGGGGGAAGAAACAGTAAATACAAGGCACACAAAAGCTTGACGTGGCGATAAGCGGTGCTAGGGGTGTTCTAATGTAGTGCAACACGATACCGGCGAAGGGGGAAGTCAACCAGGAATGTTTTCCCGGCTCCGGACCTGTGTCAGACAGATGACCGGAGGGGGAATGTTCCATGTTCAGCATGCTAGGGGCATGTGGCAGACTAACAGACCGCATATTCGGATTCGTCTCATCGTCCTGAGCAACTTTCATGTATAAAATTTTTTCGTTCGAGTTACGGTCTATTAGTTATGAATTTTCAAAGATTTGAACAATAAACTAGAATTAGTAATAATTAAATTATTCCTAAAAAGGCTAAGTGTACCCAGCTGTGTACCCAGTCAATGGCTGGCTGGTGGGTCTAGGTCAATGCACAGTCAGCAGTTGACTGTGGACCGGTCCATGGTGAATAGTGTTGCGGGCCCCATGTGTAAGTGACTCAGGGCTAAATTATTTAACTAAAATGTTTTTTTGCTAAAACTAAATTATGGGGAGATTAGCTCCACTAATCTAGGGGAGGCCCATAGGGCAGTGACCCTGGGCCAGCCACAGCGTGGCTGTGTACGCGCACGCGCGACAGCATGACGCCGCGGCTAGACCAGAGGACAGCGGCGGGCGCTGCCGGCGAAGGTGGCTAGGTAGGTGCGGCGAGAGGGGGCAGCTACGCGCGCGGCCGAAGGCAGGCTGGTGCGGGCGGGGGCTGCCGGCGAGTGGACTGCGCGGGCGCGAGGCTGCTGCGGGGCGGCACCGGCGAGGAGTGGCAGCGGGAGGCGGGCATAAAGCAGTTGCAGCGGGCAGCGCAGGGAGCAACAACAGTAGCAGTAGGGAGAAGCGGCAGCAACGGGGTGTATTGGCGGTGGCGGAAGTACCCGGCAGCGGCGGCACGCAAGTAGCAGCGCAATGAAGCAGAGCATCAACTACACGCATGTACGCGTACTCCCAAGTTCGGGCACGACGGTGACGGCGCCCTACGATGTTCAAATCGAAGGGGGAAAAGGAGGATCCGAGGGAGGAGCTCACCGCGAGCTCGGAGGTGCGGTTGGAGAAGGCTGGGGTGGACCGGAGCTGTGGCAAACGTCGTCGGACGCCGGCGATGTATCGATGAAGATGTGCCCGATGCCGAGCGTACTGTGCGTCCTAGCTCGAGCCCTTCGTCGAGGGCGAAGGAGACGGTGATGGTGGAGCTCCTCGACATCTTCTCAGGTGCTGGGGTGGACGGTGGCCGCGGTGACGACGACGACCATGACGACCACGACCCGGGCAAGCTCTAAATCTGAACAGAGAGGCGCGAGGGGGGTGAACCAGATGGCTAGGGTTTGTCCACTCGGTCGGGAAAGTCCTTATGCATCTCCAAGGGGCTCTGGATGGTCGACACGGTGACATTCGTGGCGTGGACAGCCATGTGCACGGCCACGCCAGGGCGCTGCCTCCTCCTGTACAGCAGGAAGAAGGAGAAGGCCGTGATGGGCTCGGGCCGAATGCACTGTAGCTACATAGAGCCCACCCACGCAGTAGCTTATTAGGCCTTTTCCCTTTTATATTTACTGTTTTATATTTTGCTCACTGCTTTGTATTTCGCTTTTGATCCAAATAAAATTTTGTTACATAGGAAACTTGTCTCATAAATACTTTGCAATATCGTGGAACTATCCTCGGAGTCTTAGATACTTTTTGAAAGGATTTATTTTTAGTTTGAATTTAAATGAGCCACTAAGTGTTGTTTGCTCAATTCAAAAATATATAAGGGCAATTTTGAAGTTTCAAATGATGCTGGTCCCAACAAGAATATTGATCACGGGAATTTATACTAATATTCGAACATTTTAGTTTTTTATATTTGAAAATTTTTATTGTTTGACTTTGTTTTAGATTTGAAATTTCAACTGGTTTTGAACCAGCGCGAGTTTAAGAATAGTAATCGTGGTGACATGGAACCTTTAGAAGGGGATTACTGTAGCTTAATTATCCGGGCATCACAATTCTCCTCCAATACAAGAAATGTCGTCCCAAGATTTAAGGGGTGGAGTAAGGGGGAAAGACTCGCCAAGGACGGAGCTCAACACAAGATAGGTACCTGGGGGCTATCTCGATAAACATGGCATAGAGTCATCTCTTGAGTTGAAGTTCGAGAAAGTCATCGAGAGCAAGGCTAGAAGGTGCAATAAGAAGCTTCAAGCGGATGGACTATCGTTCGATGTATGAAACAGAGTGTGAAAGGGGTTCAGAGCATCGAGAATAAGTATTGCATCTGATAGCAGAACAGATCACAATAAGGTAGCTCGTGAATTACATACGAAGCCAAGCATGAGGATCAATTTTGGAAGACAGGGATGTACAGGAGAGTCAGGTTTTGATCTTGTGGAACTGTGGGTTATGGGCCCACCATGTGAGTTAAAAGTAGAAAGGGCGCTCACATCTTGCACTGTCATGATAGTAAGGCAGGTCAGAGGGTAGCCTGTCAGTTATGTTGGCAACAACGCTGGTACCAAGGGCGAGGGACGAAGAGAACCATTTTCCTGCTCATTGAATGAGGCGGACCAATAGGCAAAGTTCTCGTCCATCGGTGGCTACCGGAATGTCATCAACAATAGTAACAAGGTCTTACTGATAGAGTTTGTACATCGAGGTGTTTACGTAAGCAGGGAATTATCACTGTTCAAATATGTTATGTTACAAGAAAGGTTAAACAAACCAATGGGAAGGAAAAATATGATTACCGAATCAAACAACCCAAAGGAAAGGAAGATGTGTTCACACATAAGAGTTGGGAGTATATCCTTCCCAAGGAAAAGTGGAGCAGGGTATACATGATAGGACATCAAGTTCAAAAGCATTTAGATAATGGGGGGAGGGAAGAATCAGGATATTACCCATACAATGGTGTGAGGGTAATTGAACGAGAAACATTTTTGTATTATGCTTCCGATGTTCTTGTTGATATTCGGAATACCTCAGTCATGCTTCGAGGTAGCATTAACATGGTGTTCCAAGTAGGGGTTGGAGTTGAAGATCACAAGAAATACTCAAAGAACAATTGCAGGAATAGCAAGGAGTCCAAGGTAAAACCAAGACATGATCAAACATGTGTTGGAAACAAGACAGGGGGGTTGTCAATGATAACTCAAATCATTGAAGGTCAAGGATGGTATTTCTCACCATGAATTCAATTGTCATCTCAACGGAAGTCAAAATGTTGATGTTGATCACGACGCTTTGTCGAGAGGCTCTATGAAGATGCCATCAAGGAGCGATGCCATCAAGCAACATGAAGGATGAAACGAAAGGCTATTTGAACCACGGATACGACACAAGCTCAAAGTCAAGCTTGCTATTCAAGGCGAAATGATAAGAAGAGGGTCGACGTAAGCTTAGCTCATCGTCGGAAGTTGCCCCAGGCATAAGGACCAGGTAACCCAGTTAAAAGTTGACACGATAAAAATATAGCCGATGAGGCTAGGAATGATGTGATGGGATATAAAGCTTCCCAGTATCTAGTACTAGGTGTAATGTCAGAAGGTAAATTGGAGTAGAGGTTGGACGGACAAAAAAATGATTTGCAGAGGATAAGTAATTCTAACTTACCCCGTAAATGGGATCAAGGAGGAAATATGGTCGGGACCATAACTACAAGGGATCCAATTCAAGATATCGGAAGAATTATTCAAATGATTAAATATCCTTGCAAGAAGCTTTCATGATAAGTTCCACACCGTGTCCGTGGGCATGAACACAAAGGTTCAGGGTTGACTCCCACTTCTACAATGCATAGCCTTTCATTTTACTTCTCGCTCTTGATGAAGCTGTAGTATTGAAATTTTATCTGACGAAAAGCCAGTAGAGTATAAGCCGCATAACTTTCGAGTTCACACAGATTAGGGAAGGCATAGGTTCAACCCATCGGGGCATCTTAGGAACATATATCATAAATTTCAAGAATAAGTAACACAAGCTCGGTAGTAGAGCATGCTTGAGAAAGCGGAGGATACAATTTACCAAAAGCATTATGTATCCGAGGAAAGGCTCACAAGCTTAATTAATATGAAGAACGTTGTCGGATAAAATCCGAAAAAGGGGTCTGGTGGTCCACAATGTGGATCTGATATGAGCATCAATATTCAACCAGAGGAAGAAAGAATGCAAGGAGATCAGATTATAGAAACAACTGACTAACTCAGAGCTCAATTGCAAAGGAATTATGAATTCCAAGACATGGGATCAGAAGCAATGCTCTGATTAGGGGTGGACAGGTAGAATAGCCTTAGGGGTACAATCGATGGTGATTTGATTGGTCGAGATCTAGCTCATGTTAAAATGACGTCTGAGCCGGAAGGATGAGTTCTAGAATCTGATTGAGGATCGCGAGCATTCGCAACATATTGTATCAACGGACTCAAAATGATAATGACAAAGGATGACTATAAGATTACTAGACTTATGGAATTAACCATAATGCAAGAAAGCAAGAAATTCAAGAACAAAAGGCTGTTGAGGATTTCACAAGAACGAATGGTATTATGAAGGCTTTTGTGAAGTACATAAATCAACTGAGGATGAGAGGGTACTTGATTGGTGCACAAAGTTATCCGTAGGGGTATTCAGGTGACAAGGAACTGCAAGGCAGTAAGCTCAGGGGATTCTGGGAACAACGGAGGGCAGTTCAGGGCATCTTGTAATAACAAGATCAATGGGTTAGAATGTAAGATTGGCAAGTGTGTGTAGCTATCCATAAGGATATTTCGGTGGTAGGCAATTGCAAAGGCAACAGGCACAAAGTCTCGAGAGAATATCGTGGAGTATCTTTGGAATCTTCTGATGCAGCAGGCGATCATCTGAAATAAGGGGCTCTCCGGGCATATGTGAACACGAGATCCTAATATTCGAGTTAGTAAAACCATTTAACCTAAATAGGAGAGAGATCAGAGTCCCAGAGTAAGGATCGAGGAGTAAAAGATCCTAATACCACCCAATGGCGACGTGGGCCCGTAAGACACACTGCCACGTTAGTAAAAGTTTTTCAGTGACTAGACTCAACTTCAGCCAAGGAGTTGGAAAGGGGGATCCTACAGGCAGTCGGCTCTGATACCAACTTGTGACGCCCTCGATTCAATCGTACACTAATCATACACGCAAATGTGTACGATCAAGATCAAGGACTCACGGGAAGATATCACAACACAACTCTAGACACAAATTAAAATAATACAAGCTTTATATTACAAGCCAGGGGCCTCGAGGGCTCGAATACATAAGCTCGAATACACAAGAGTCAGTGGAAGCAACAATATCTGAGTACAGACATAAGTTAAACAAGTTTGCCTTAAGAAGGCTAGCACAAAATCAACAATGATCGAAAAGGCAAGGCCTCCTGCCTGGGAGCCTCCCAACTACTCCAAGTCGTCAGCGGCCGTCACGTAGTAGTAGGCACCCTCGGGGTAGCAGTAGTCATCAGTGGTGTCGTCTGGCTCCTGGGATCCGTCATCTGGGTGCAGCAATCGGGTATGGGGGAAAGAGGTAGCAAAGCAGCCGTGAGTACTCATCCAAAGTACTCGCAAGACTTACATCAGATCTAAACTAAGTATGCATCTGTATCAAAGGAAAAGGGTTGCATCTGTGGACTAAACTGCAGAATGCCAGAAAAGAAGGGGAAAGCCTAGCCTATCGAAGACTAGCATCTTCAAGCATCTTGCAGCATATAGAAGGGTACAGATCAACATAATGTAAAGTAGTAGTGTTATCAACCTCGGCCAGAGATCCTTTCTCGACTCCTTGCGAAAAAGCAATCCCAGAGCCATACTATCCAGTTATCATCACAATCCAATTCTCATCTCCATGTCTCATCTCAAGTATCCAGTTCTAGTTGTATCGATCGGGATACAACTCCAAGTGTCCGTTACCGTAGGACAGGCTATCGATAGATGTTTTCTTCCCTGCAGGGGTGCACCAACTTACCCATCACACTCGATTAACTCCGGCCGGACACACTTTCCTAGGTCATGCCCGGCCTCGGCCAAACAATACGCCGCAACCCGACCTAGGCTTAATAGAGAGGTCAGCACGCCAGACTAAACCTATGCCCCCAGGGGTCATGGGCCATCTCCTCAGGAACTCCTGCACGTTGTGTACGCGGCCGGTGAGCAGACCTAGCTACCTCCTTCAACAAGGCAGGAGCTTAGCAGTCCAACCCGGCGCGCGCCGCTCAGTCGTTGACGTCTATTAAGCTTCGGCTGATGCATACGACGCAGAACACCCATACTATGCCCACGTGATGGTTAGTTCTATCAGGCCAGAGGCCCCTCGGATCAAATATCCAAACCATAGTGGATTAGGAGCACGCGGTAACGAGCAGAGACTCACGATCGATGTGACCCCGTCGCCCCGTCTTGAGTACTTGCGGCAAAGGCTAAGAATGCCCGGGCACGCCTCATAAGTATCTCGTGGGCACCTTCCAGGTCAACCCGACTCCACATCACTCGCTATTAAGCTCGCGCGGGTACCCCTCAGGGCCAACCCCTCTTTAGTAACATGGCTCAGTGCAAAGTCATAGTAACCATAGTAATTGTGTGTCTAACACCAAGGGGAAAACCCGAGGAATCACCCCCGGTGAATTCCACTCGATGTAATCAGCAAGGTGAACGTAAGAGGATCCACCCTCGAGGTTCACACTTGAGGGGTTGCATGACAGAGCCGTAACGGAAGTGGTTAACGAGGAAATCACCCTCGATGACCTCGACCGTATAGCTACACTATAGAGATCTCATCAGGAGTGATGTAAGAGGTTCCACCCTCGGCACTCGATGGTAACTCTGCAGAGTCGAGCAACAAAAGGGGAAAGTGATGTGCGGTGTCGGGACCTGGACGTCGATCACGTTGACCGAGTCATCAAACATAAAGCGGGGCAATTGGAACAAGGTGGGGGTCACTGATGGATCTCTAACCAACCTATACTAAACAGTTTAGGATAAGCAGGTAAGGTAACAATAAGCAGGTAACAAAAACAGGCTATGCATTAGAGTAGGATCATACAGAAAGCAGTAGCAGTTCTAATGCAAGCATGAGAGAGAAAGAAATGGGCGATATCGGAATGCTCAAGGAGGGTTTGCTTGCCTGGTTGCTCAGACAAGAAGGAAGGGTCGTTGGTGGCGTAGTCGATCACAACAGCATCATCAGCGGTGTCGGGGTCTACCGAAGGAGAAGAGGGGGAAGAAACAGTAAATACAAGGCACACAAAATCTTGACGTGGCGATAAGCGGTGCTAGGGGTGTTCTAATATAGTGCAACACGATACCGGCGAAGGGGGACGTCAACCGGGAATGTTTTCCCGGTTCCGGACCCGTGTCAGACAGATGACCGAAGGGGGAATGTTCCATTTTCAGCATGCTAGGGGCATGTGGCGGACTAACAGACCGCGAAATTGGATTCGTCTCGTCGTTCTGAGCAACTTTCATGTATAAAACTTTTTCATCCGAGTTACGGTTTATTAGTTATGAATTTTCAAAGATTTAAACAATAAACTAGAATTAGTAATAATTCAATTATTCCTAAAAAGGCTAAGTGTACCTAGCTGTGTACCCAGTCAATGGCTGACTGGTGGGTCCAGGTCAATGCACAGTCAGCAGTTGACTGTGGGCCGATCCATGGTGAATAGTGCTGCGGGCCCCATGTGTAAGTGACTCAGGGCTAAATTATTTAACTAAAACATTTTTTTGCTAAAACTAAATTATGGGGATATTAGCTCCACTAATCTAGGGAAGGCCCACAGGGCAATGACCCTAGGCCAGCCACAGCTTGGCTGTGTACGCGCACGCGTGACAGCACGGCGCCGCGGCCAGACCAGAGGACAGCGGCGGGCGCTGCCGGTGAAAGTGGCTGGGCAGGTGCGGCGAGAGGGGGCGGCTACGCGCGCGGCCGAAGGCAGGCTGGGGCGGCGGCGGCGCTAGGCAGCGGCGGCTGGCCGGGGCGCGTGCGGGGGGGCTGCCAGCGAGCGGACTGCGAGGGCGCGAGGCTGCTGAGGGGTGGCGCCGGCGAGGAGTGGCAGCGGGAGGCGGGCATAGAGCAGTTGCAGCGGGCAGCGCAGGGAGCAACAACATTAGCAGTAGGGAGAAGCGGCAGCAGCGGGGCGTATTGGCGGTGGCGACAGTACCCGGCAGCGGCGGCACTAAAGTAGCAGCGCAACGAAGCAGAGCATCAACTACACGCATGTACGCGTACTCCCGAGTACGGGCACGACAGTGACGGCGCCCTACGATGTTCAAATCGAGGGGGGAAAAGGAGGATCCGAGGGAGGAGCTCACCGCGAGCTCAGAGGTGCGGTCGGCGAAGGCCGGGGTGGACCGGAGCCGTGGCAAACGTCGTCGGACGCCGGTGATGTATCGATGAAGATGTGCCCGATGCCGAGCGTATTCGGCGTCCTAGCTCGAGCCCTTCGGCGAGGGCGAAGGAGACGGCGATGGCGGAGCTCCTCGACATCTTCTCAGGCGCTTGGGTGGACGATGGCCGCGGTGACGACGACGACCATGACGACCACGACCCGTGCAAGCTCTAAATCTGAACAGAGAGGCGCGAGGGGGGTGAACTGGACTTCTAGGGTTTGTCCACTCGGCCGGGGAGGCCTTATGCATCTCCAAGGGGCTCCGGATGGTCGACACGGCGACATCCGTGGCATGGACGGCCGTGTGCACGGCCATGTCAGGGCGCTGCCTCCTTGTGTACAGCAGGAAGAAGGAGAAGGCCGTGGTGGGCTTGGGCCGAATGCACTGTAGCTACTTAGAGCCCACCCACGCAGTAGCTTATTAGGCCTTTTCCCTTTTATATTTATTGTTTTATATTTTTCTCACTGTTTTGTATTTCACTTTTGATCCAAATAAAATTTTGTTACATAGGAAACTTGTCTCATAAATACTTTGCAATATCGTGGAACTATCCACGGAGTCTTAGATACTTTTGAAAGGCTTTATTTTCAGTTTGAATTTAAATGAGCCACTAAGTGTTGTTTGCTCAATTCAAAAATAGATAAGGGCAATTTTGAAGTTTCAAATGATGCTGGTCCCAACAAGAATATTGATCAGGGGGAATTTATACTAATATTCAAACATTTTAGTTTTTTATATTTGAAAACTTTTATTGTTTGACTTTGTTTTAGATTTGAAATTTCAACCGGTTTCGAACCAGCGCGAGTTTAAGAACAGTAATCATGGTGACATGGCACCATTAGAAGGGGATTACTGTAGCTTAATTATCCGGGCGTCACAATGCTGGAGTCCAAGGTGGCCTGGAATATCTTGGCTTGTGCATCCTCGATCTTGCTGTGGATGGCCTCACCCCAGGCCAGGGCGACATCAGCGGCACAGACGGCATCTCGAGCGCTCTTGGCATTTGTAGCCACCGTCGCAGCAGCAGCTGCAGCCGTCTCGGCTGCGGCAGCTGCCCTGTCGGCTACCGCAGACGCCCTCTCGGCAGAAGCAGCCGCCCTCAATGCGGATGTCGCGGCACTCTCGGTGTAGGCGGTCGCGCTCTCGGCGCAGGCGGCTGCGCTCCGGGGGGACGCGGCCATCGTACGGGCCTTCACGAAGCGTTTCCATGGCGTCATCTTTGCAAGAAGGGGGTGCGAGAATGAGGATCGGGATTCGTGGATTCGGGGGTTGCCAGCACTAGAGCAGACGAGCCGACGAAGCTTAAGGAGGGAGACTTAAATAGACCCAGATATTTTCATCGCAAACGGTTCCTAGAAAACAACTGTGTGGTGTTGTAGATATTTTTTATTAGCTGTGGAAGATGAATTTGGAATAAAGTGCCAACGGATGGTGTTTTAAATGAAAAAGAAATTTTGTAGTACTAATACAACTGTCATGTCAAATTTTGGAAAATTTCAGGGATCATTTGACCTTCTAAGACATTTAAGTGATTTTCTAGCCTTTAATGATCATAATTGAAATTTGAACTACATGTACATGCAACAGCTAACCATAATGGTTTGAAAACTCATATTTTGTGTACTTGTGTGCGATTTAATTCCATGTGCAGTAAATTGGAAGGAATTTTCAAACATATTGGTCTAATGGCTATGACACAATTAAGCATGGAGTGACATGGCATTTTAATTCCAAAAAATAAAAAATATCCGAAACACATGAAACCTTGGTTGATGTAATGTCATGCCACCAAGATGATGTGGAAAAACAATTGGCATGTTTGACAAAAGTTTGGACACACACCCCTCACAAATCGGAGCAACTCACTAGAAGGCTCGTGGTTCCGAGAGGGAACAATGCATGTTTGATGACGAAAGGAAGATAGCTTCCTCTTACGGCCTTCAAATTTTTTTTCTACGTCTAACGTGCACTACTACAACTGTAATGTGAAAATTTTGAAAATTCTAGGAGTCATTTGACCTTTTAAAGACATTTAAGTGATTTTCTAGCGACTTAATAACCGTAATTCAAATTTGAACTACATCTACATGCAACGCCTAACCAAAACGGTTTGAAAAATCATATTTGTGTACTTGTGTGTGAGTTAATTCCATGTGTAGTAAACTAGAAGGAATTTTCAAACATATTTGTATCACGACATGGACACATATGCATAAATACGTATGCATGGAGTGGCATGGCATTTTAATTCCAAAAAATCAGAAACACATGAAACCTTGGTTGATGTAATGTCATGCCACCAAGAAGATGTGGTAAATAAATTGGCATGTTCCATGAAAGTTTGGACACACACCCCTCACAAACTAGAGCAACTCGCTAGAAGGTTCGTGGTTCCGAGAGGGCACAATGCATGTTTGATGACAAACGGGAGATAACTTCCTCTTACGGGCTTCAAATTTTTTCTACGTCTAACGTGCACTACTACAACTGTAATGTGAAATTTTAGAAAATTCTAGGGGTCATTTGACCTTTTAAAGACATTTAAGTGATTTTCTAACCATTTAATGGCCATAATTCAAATTTGAACTATATCTACATGCAACGCCAAACCAAAACGGTTTGAAAAATCATATATGTGTACTTGTGTGCGAGTTAATTCCATGTGCAGTAAATTAGAAAGAATTTTCAAACATATTGGTCTCACGGCATGGACACATGCATACGAATGCATGGAGTGACCTGGAATTTTAATTCAAAAAAATAGAAAAATGATCAGAAACACATGAAACCTTGGTTGATGTAATATCATGCCACCAAGATGATGTGGTAAATAAATTGGCATGTTTGACGAACGTTTGGACACACACGCCTCACAAAACGGAGGAACTCGCTAGATGTTCGTGGTTCCGAGAGGGAACAATGCATGTTTGATGACGAACAGGAGTAGCTTCCTCTTACGGGCTTCAAATTATTTTCCAACATTTAACATGCACTAATACAACTGTCATGTGAAAATTTGGTAAATTTCAGGGGTCATTTGACCTTTTAAAGACATTTAAGTGATTTTCTAACCATTTAATGACCGTAATTCAAATTTGAACTACATCTACATGAAACGCCTAACCAAAACGGTTTGATAAATCATATATGTGTACTTGTGTGCAAGTTAATTCCATGTGCAGTAAGTAGAAAGAATTTTCAAACATATTGATCTCACGACATGGACACATGCATACGTAGGCATGGAGTGACATGGTATTTTAATTCAAAAAATAGAAAAATGATCAGAAACACATGAAACCATGGTTGATGTAATGTCTTGCCACCAAGATGATGTGCTAAAGAAATTGGCATGTTTGACGAACGTTTGGACACACACCCCTCATAAAACGAAGCAACTCGCTAGAAGGTTCATGGTTCCGAGAGGGAACAATGCATGTTTGATGACGAACGGGAGATAGCTTCCTCTTACGGCGTTCAAATTTTTTCCTACGTTTAACGTGCACTAATACAACTGTCATGTGAAAATTTGGTAAATTTCAGGGGTCATTTGACCTTTTAAAGACATTTAAGTGATTTTCTAACCATTTAATGACCGTAATTCAAATTTGAACTACATCTACATGCAACGGCTAACCATAACGGCTTAAAAATCATATTTTTGTGTACTTGTGCGCGAGTTAATTCCATGTGCGATAAATTAGAAAGAATTTCCAAACATATTGGTGCCAAGGCATGGGCACATGCATGGAGTGCATGCCATGGCACTTGAATTCCAAAAAATTAAAAAATGATCAGAAAAACATGAAACCTTGCTTGATTTAATGTCATCCACCAAGATGATGTGGTAAAGAAATTGGCATGTTTGACGAAAGTTTGGACACACACCCCTCACAAAACGGAGCAACTCGCTAGAAGGATTGCGGTTCCGAGAGAGAAAAATGCATGTTTGATGACGAACGGGAAATAGCTTCCTCTTACGGCCTTCAAATTTTTTTCTACATCTAACAAGCACTACTACAACTGTAATGTGAAATTTTGGAAAATTCTAGGGGCCATTTGACCTTTTAAAGACATTTAAGTGATTTTATAACCATTTAATGACCGTAATTCAAATTTGAACTACATCTACATGCAACGCCTAACCAAAATGATTTGAAAAATCATATATGTGTACTTGTGTGTGAGTTAATTCCATGTGCAATATATTAGAAGGAATTTTCAAACATATTGGTCTCACGACATGGACATATGCATACGTATGCATGGAGTGACATGGCATTTCAATTCAAAAAATAGAAAAATGATAAAAACACATGAATCCTTGGTTGATGTAATGTCATGCCACCAAGATGATGTGGTAAAGAAATTGACATGTTTGACGAACGTTTGGACACACGCCCCTCACAAACTGGAGCAACTCGCTAGAAGGTTCGTGGTTCCGAGAGGGAGCAATGCACGTTTGATGATGAATGGGAGATAGCTTCCTCTTACGGCCTTCAAATTTTTTCCTACGTTTAACGTGCAACTATCATGTGAAAATTTGGTAAATTTCAGGGGTCAATTGACCTTCTAAAGACATTTAAGTGATTTTCTAACCATTTAATGACCATAATTCAAATTTGAACTACATCTACATGCAACGTCTAGCCAAAACGGTTTGAAAAATCATATTTTTGTGTACTTGTGTGTGAATTAATTCCATGTGAAGTAAATTATAAGGAAATTTCAAACATATTGGTGTCAAGGCATGGGCACATGCATGGAGTGCATGCCATGGCATTTTAATTCCAAAAATTAAAAAATGATCAGAAAAACATGAAACTTTGCTTGATTTAATGTCATGCCACCAACATGATGTGGTAAAAAAATTGGCGTGTTTGACGAAAGTTTGGACACAAACCCTTCAAAAACCGGAGCAACTCACTTGGTTCCGAGAGGGAACAATGCAAGTTTGCTGACAGATGGGAGATAGCTTCCTCTTGAGGCCTTCAATTGTTTTCCTATGTTTAACATGGACTAATACAACTGTCATGTGAAAATCTGGAAATTTTCAAGGGTAATTTGACCTTTTAATGACATTTAAGTGATTTTCTAACCATTTACTGACCGTAATTCAAATTTGAACTACATCTACATGCAATGCCTAACCAAAATGGTTTGAAAATTATATTTTTGTGTAATTGTGTGCGAGTTAAAAAATCATCAGATGATGTAAATATCTGGTGTTCAAAAAAGAAAATGTAAAGATTTGGCAAGACAACCGGCCCCCACATGATTGGCAGTCTATCTCGCGGCTCGAGGTTTGGTAGGTGAATGGCGGGGATCATTAATCAGACACGGTTCTCCATTGGAAACCGTCAGCTATTATGTTCACACATGGATTTTGTCTATTATGTTCACACACGGATTTTGCCGCGGGAATCGTGTGTAATTCAAACTAGAATACTCATAAATTCCGGCGACCGGCGTTTGTACTGTCCCCATCGATCTATATTCCGGCCACCAATAAATACTACCTTGCTCACGTCGTCTCTCCTGCATTCTCATCTACATACTCCCCTCGCTCGCTCTCTCTCTCTCTCAAATCTCTGCCATGGTGCCGCTGGTCTACCCACGCGCCGACGAGGATTCGCCGCCCCCTGAGGACGCTCACTCGCAGCGATGAGGACCCCTACGCGCCGCCTGACGAGGTTGCGCCGGACCCCCCCAACTTTGGATTGGTTTTGGGGCCAGTACAATCTTTGTTTGTGGAAGTCACTGTTGTCGGCTGAGAAAGCCAGGCAAGTAGTTTTCAAGAAGGAGATGGCGGAGGAGGAAGTCAGGTACCGTGCGGCATGTGAAGCCCGTGATGCCGCCCGGAAAAAGGAGGTGGCGGAGCTTTGGGGGTGGGCGCGTCGTCATTCCGAGGAGGTGTACGAAGACGGGTACTTCACGAGGAAGGTCATAGGCGCTGGGAGCCTCGTCGCTGCATGGAGGTGGGCCGATAAGCTCCAGCGTGCCACCGACGAGGAGCTCCGGTGGGCGCCCAAAGAAATGGCAAGATCGGCCGCGCGCGTCCGCCAGCAAGAGGCAGATCAGTACGTCAAGCACTGCGAGGCGGAGGAGTCGGAGTACTGCCTCCGCGCTGGGAAGACGCCGCGCTCCAGGGAGCTGCTGGCGAAGGGCTGCCGGAATACTGGCCCCAGGAGGGATTATTAGTTTTAGTATTGATCATTTTCAATTTTATGCATTGTACCTAGTAGTTAAGTATCATCACGTATATGTGATGATATTATATATATATATATTCTGTGATGATCTAATGAGCAATTAATATATATAAATATACTACGAATTCCATTTTCTATCTGTTTTTGTATACTAATTTGAATCTAGTTGTTATCATCCACATATATAGAATGGAAAGCGTATATACACACATTGAAACAGGACATATAAGAATGGAAAACAGAGTACACACATTGAAACAATGCAATAAACAAAGCAATACTATGATTGCTGAGAATACATGGCTATCCATGTCGAAACGACTTTTCAAAATAGAACACGTCCATGAGACCATGACCAGTAGCTCTTGTCTAGGGTAGCTCTTGGCTCTGCCTGAACTCGTGCAGGCATTCGTCCAAGTGGTCGACACGCTCGCGGTACATCTGGAGCGCGATCTCGAGCTCCAAGTTGGCTATTTCATCGGAGATCGCCACCTCGAGGATGATGTTGGAAATATGCCCTAGAGGCAATAATAAAATGGTTATTATTATATTTCCTTGTTCATGATAATTGTCTATTGTTCATGCTATAATTGTGTTACCCGGCGATCGTAATACATGTGTGAATACATAGACTACAACATGTCCCTAGTGAGCCTCTAGTTGACTAGCTCGTTGATCAATAGATGGTTACGGTTTCCTGACCATGGACATTGGATGTCATTGATAACAGGATCACATCATTAGGAGAATGATGTGATGCACAAGACCCAATCCTAAGCCTAGCACAAGATCGTGTAGTTCGTCTGCTAAAGCTTTTCTAATGTCTAGTATCTTTTCCTTAGACCATGAGATTGTGAAACTCCTGGATACCGTAGGAGTACTTTGGGTGTGCCAAATGTCACAACGTAACTGGGTGGCTATAAAGGTACACTGCGGGTATCCCCAAAAGTATCTGTTGGGTTGGCATGAATCGAGACTGGGATTTGTCACTCTGTATGACAGAGAGGTATCTCTGAGCCCACTCGGTAAGACATCATCGTAATGAGCTCGATGTGACTAAGGGGTTGGTCACGGGATTATGTGTTACGGAACGAGTAAAGAGACTTGCCATAATGATATTGAACAAGGTATCGGTATACCGATGATCCAATCTCGGGAAAAGGGAATCATATACGGGATTGATTGAATCCTTGACATCGTGGTTCATCCAATGAGATCATCGTGGAACTTGTGGGAGCCAACATGGGTATCCGTTTAACATTTCGGCCCTATATTAATTTTAGCCTGTTAAAAGCCCGTCATATAATTGGGCCTAACTATGGCCCAGTTTGCATCCGGCCTGCTCACAGCCGATATCTGATTGGGCCAAACAAGGACCGAGACAATTTTTCGACATGTTAAAAGCCCGTGATTTGATTCGCACAATCATGGGCCGGGGTTCATTTCGGGCTGCTGCCGGCCCATGAGCTGATCGGCACGTTTCAGGCCCAACCTACATCGTGATTGCATGACGGCTCGATTATGTACCGTAATTTTACGGTTTGGCCAGTTTACTGCGAAGACAGGATATATATACAGTAAAATAACTGCAGCATCATGAATAAGAAAAAACCTATACTATACAATAAAGAAATTATGGCATATTACATCCACTGGGCATCAAAGTTCGCCACTATGATAATAAAGCACAAGCAGACAGCAGATTACATACACTGGGCATCAAAGATCGCCACCAGTGCAAATAAACATGCCGACAAAATAATATACAAAACCGACAGCACTTCAATAGAGTTCAAGAAAGGTTAGCCCTGTTGGGGAGCTGCAGCGCAAGCAACTGAGCAAGATGATGAGACTGCGCTTGTTCAACACTTATATCTTCCTCACTCTAAAAGATAAACAAGCAAACAGATGACAAGTTTTACACATAAAAGTATCAGTGCTGACAATTCATCACATTTCTTACTGACCAATAAAGTGACACAGTTTAAATTTGCATTAATACAATATGGTATTGTTCAGGTGAAGACATGGCAGGAAATGACATTGTGAAGGAGTTGGCAGCTTCACGACACCACTGGATTACAGATCAAGAACTCATAAGTATCAATGGTTAGTGTGCTGTCAATTTATACCATTTCAGATTGGCAAATAAAGAGACGGTTTAAATAATAGTAGAGTGATATGACATTTTTCATAGTTAAGACATTGCAGAATATGACATTGTGATGTAGTGGGTAGGTTCACCACACCACTGGATTACAGATGAAGAACAGAAGCATACATGCAGTGCAAAAGAAGATCACTTGCTCTGTATAGTTTAATTTACATGGTATGAAGAAGGAACTTGGTTGTACAACTGAAAACTTAAATTGAGAAAGGACGAACTTTTGTTTATGAACTACATATAATAAACTTTAAACAAGCAATTTGATGCAAACACCAAAAATAAACAGCTGTTGCAGTCATGCATAACCAAATATATACAACAAAGTTTGAAGGCTTGAGATGGACAAACTTACATTATTGGTGAAGACATGCTCTATAAAGGCCTTGTCCATGCTGATGGGGGGCAATTCAAGAAGTTTACCACAGAATCTTCTTCAAAAGCATTGCCTTTATTCTACATTTTGTTAAGAGTAAATATAGATGTGATAATATACGAAAAAATGGAGAATATTTAAGATAAGATGAAGAGTGATGCTACATAACCAAGTAGCTATAAATGTAAGTGCAGCGATACAGGCAAAAGGTACAGCCATGAGCAATGCACAGCTAAACTTCTTCAGTACCAACCTTATGGTAAGAGTAAATATAGATCTAATGTGTAGAAAATGGAGGGCAAAGGAAAATAAGTTGCAGAGTGATGGTACATGAACAACTACCTGTCATTATAAGTACACTGATAAAGGACAGCATGTACTTACAAGAACAATGCAGAGCTAAAAAACATTGGCATTGGATATATTCTACACTAATGTAACCATTCATACAGATCAGATAATTTGGAGCGAACAATTGATAAGCAAGCTATCATGCATTCTGTTGTCACATAATGAACCAGGTATGTATGCAAGTACAGTGATACAGGACAATAGGTACTAACAAGAGCAAAGCAGTGGGCAGCATATTTGAGATATCATGTCGTTCTTGTCAAACCGGAATTCTTCTTCGAGCAGATTTCCTGCAAAAAAGATCCATAAGACACATGCGGAAAAGTAGAAGTTTAAATTGTCATGTGATTTCATAGACAGTACCTCATCCTGGGAACGAGACCAATGCATAACAAGGTTTTCCATTCAATGTCTTCTAAATTTAGCACAGGAGACTTCACCAGAAATTCGTTTATAGACTTGCCATCAAAGTGTGATTTCCTCAGGTAACACCGATACTGCTGCAATGCTTCCTTGAAAAGCACAAGCAAGCTTTGCTCGTCATGACTATCCAGATTGACCCTCGCCTAGTTACAACAATGTAATGTAAATCATTGATGTTTTCAATCAGCAGAAAACAGGAAAATAATAGCCATGAATAATAGCACTTACACGTAAGTTGGACAGGAAGATGTGAAAATGGTGTTTGTCTTCACAATAATCTTCCCATGATGGGAATATATGCACGTAGTCCCTAACAACAATGAAAGCATTGTCTTTTAAACTGGGAGTAAATGGAATGGGGTTCCAATCTGCAGGAATTGGCCGTCTCTGCAGTTGGGATAGGTCTTCGGCCGGTGGACTTGCTGTACTTTTTGCTGGACTGGGATTTTTCTGTGGTACAGCTGGTGCTATGGCAAATGAAATCAGTATACCTTTTGCTGGAGTGCAGGTCCTGTGTGGTGGGGCTAGTGGTGTGGCCAGTGAAGTATGGGTACAGTCTGCTAGAGTCGGTCCTACGTTTTGTGTCATTGGTTGTACAGCCAATATAAGTGGGGTGCTGTCTGATTTATCCGGCACCACCACGTTTTTCAATCTTCGGCCGGTGGACTTGCTGTACTTTTTGCTGGACTGGGATTTTTCTGTGGTACAGCTGGTGCTATGGCAAATGAAATCAGTATACCTTTTGCTGGAGTGCAGGTCCTGTGTGGTGGGGCTAGTGGTGTGGCCAGTGAAGTATGGGTACAGTCTGCTAGAGTCGGTCCTACGTTTTGTGTCATTGGTTGTACAGCCAATATAAGTGGGGTGCTGTCTGATTTATCCGGCACCACCACGTTTTTCAAGGACTTTGCTGGTGCTCCTTCAGGTTCGGCAATCACCCTCTTCCTTTTTGATGTCTGATGCATAAGAACAGCATTTGAGTGGAAAAACATGGTATGATGACAGATGGAATATGTATTGATAATGGATGGGCATGGCATCTCGACATATATGATGAGTAAACTAAGAAGATGGCGGTGCAACAAAGTAGAAGAAATGCAAGACAACATATGCAAGATACCCGCAATCAATAAAACATTGCCAAATTAGAACAGGCACCTTGATGGGTGAACAGGACAGGCCATCTGCCTTTGACTCCTCAAGGTTAGAATAGTCATTAGGATCATATTCTGAACAAGAATCAACAGGTGGGGAGCGTATGAGTTTCATTGCATCCAGAATGGCACTCAATGCCTTGGTGCCAATTTTGTAAGTCATTGCAGTGTTTAGCTTCAAGAGTGGACTGTTGCTAGTGCGACACAAAGCAGCTACACAGATCATAGTGTAGATATAACGGGAAAACCTTAAGCATCAGAGTAAAATCAGCAAAGTGGAACTTGCTGGAATATATGTGCTAGTATTGCCGGTACAACTAGAAATGCTTCGGATACCAGCTCTCTTCAAGTGAAGGTGCGGTACTATTAATATCAATGCAACTCTCAAAGGCGACACAACTCCCCGCGTTTCCTTGCTATTCTTATAGGATTCAAGTGGGCAGGCCACTACAAATCCTATTCCTATGTTTACAAGATCCTACGAATCAAAGAGGCTCAAAGTGTCAATCACAACCGACCGTATAGACCTCTACACTGCAAATGTCCCTACTCATCTTCAGTACAAGGAACATCCTGTACTACTATCATACTCCCTCCGTTCCAAAATATAAGTCTTGGTAGAGATTTCCACTATGGATCACATACAGATGTATCCAGGTACATTTTAGAGTGTAGATTCACTCATTTTGCTCCATATGTAGTCCATGGTGGAATCTATACAAAGACTTGTATTTAGGAACGGAGAGAGTACATATTAAAGAAGAACAGAAGAGGAACATGGTAAAGAAGAGCAAGCAGATTTTGGATAATAAAATGTTGGTTGCGCAGTGCCCACACATGATGAACCAGAGCACATTAAGAAAGCAACTCCTAGCTGTCTCTCGACCATTTCAGGCAGTTGGATGAAGATCCTACGTCTCCTAACCCTTCTTCTTCCTCGTCTCTGATTCTTCCCATACAGAACACCGCACGGGCCGCCGGCCGGACCACCGGCCCCCACCGCCTACGTTCCTCCACCACCCCACCCCCCACCCCCACCCCAAACCCCACCCGCATTGAGTTTTCTTCATTCGGCAAGGCCCCACAACCACCCAAGCCTCTTCGATCGCATCAGCGAACTCCAGCGAGCTCTGAAAAATCGACTGACCTAATTTTGAAATTTAGTCTACTGTGATTTAACTAGTGTGGAATATAAAAGGGGAAAACCATAAGCATTGCGAGTATGGTGTTGAGCGTGCCATGGCAGATCTGAAGGTGCAAACCAGATAAAGGCAACTTCGCAACCAAGACAAGAAATCAGAGTAAAGCAGTGGCGATCTATTTTCTTGCTGCGATAAATAAGTTGAGCAGACATGAAAGAGTACCGCCTCTGGTGCGGCGCCGTGTACGCATCTGCTGAGAATTTGACGGTGTTGCGGTAGCGATGGTTGTCGGCGGCGTGGAAGCAGATCTAGGAGGGTAGACAGTGGCGGCGGGGCGCAGTGGACGAGACGGTCGTAGGAGCGGCGCCGGCAAGGTGGACGATGGCGGGGATGAAGTGAGAGGACGGGATGCAAGGATCCCAGTCCGAAGCCGTGGATGAGAGAGGTCGATATCTTGTAATGGATGGCGGCGTCGGGGTATCAGCTTCGGCATGGTGGAGGAGGACGGCGGTGGATGGGGTGGCGGACGGCGGCGGACGGAGGAGGGTGGGGTGGAAAGGGTGTTTTGGTGCCCACGGAGTACGAATGGGGAAGAGGGAGGTAGAGAGGAAGGGGGGAACCATGTATTCAAGGCGCGCTTGTCTCAAATGTGAGGAAATTTACAAACTTAGCCTCCATTTCAAATTTCTACTACATCACAGCAACACTAGTCGGTCGGGGATAGGACGGTAATCTCGCATACACCGAATATTTGCCGATGAGAGTTTGTTTTTGGCGCCCACTGTGTATGAATATGAATCAGGGAGGGAGTCGATTTCGGCCGAGGACACATTGTGTTTTGGCGCCCACCGTGTATGAATCCGGGTGAGAGGCGGTTACATCACGTTTGGGTGAAATTACAAACCTACCCCTATCGAAACATATAGAAGTCCAACATATAGGCTTTGCGTGGCAGGGAGAGGCAGTAGTGATTTCCATCTCGCAGATTTTGGTTCCGGGCGGTTACTGCGACTTTCCCCACATCATTCAGATTTTGCAGAGTGCATGTTTACCGTGCCAACTCAATTCGAATCCCATTTGTATTCTATTTTTTTCGGGCGGGATCCATTTTCAATTGGAATTACATTCTATATACATCATTTTTTATATATACTTTCAAAAGCACAACACCATTTATACATAAATATGGTTTACAAATGGCATGATCTCAGATTCATAAGGTTGTATCCATCAATTTGGATTTTCAAATATTTGAAACCACTTTATGTTGAAATCCAATGCATGCATTCCTCGCTAACTGTCTCCAATTAATGTGTGTTTCATGCGGGTTTTTTTACTTCTCAAACATGTATAATGTGTTTCACACACGCAACATATAGTGTAATCCCGTTTAGACATTAATTGCATATAAACCATGCATTGTTTGTAATTGAAGAATCTATGGATCACCAATATTGATAAACTATATAACATTACACGTGTGCCCAAATTCAAATGAATATGCATGTTTGATACACCAATTTGCATTATGATATTATCAATGTCATGATCTCCAGTTTAAATATTTGAATCCCCTTTAATCCAAATATTCGTCTCATATAGCTATCACTCATAATTATATAGGACTATCTCTCTGGACCTATACGCGTTCATCGTCTCTCAGGTATCTCTCGTGCTACCTGTATGTCGACAATGATCTTTTATCTTCGTAACACACTGACGGTACTCTCTCCCTCGACCTTCATCACTCTATCTCTCTCTAAGTATATCTCGCTCCCTGCTATGTGTCTCTAACTATGATTCTCCATGTGGAATCTCTTTCTCTCACACAAACACAAAACTTTGTCTCCCGGGGTCTCATTTCTCTCTAGTATTCCCATGTGTGCCACTCGCACACCCCTCATACAGAGATGTCTTTCGCTCCTTAGATATGAGAACCTACGACTCTTCCTCATCAATATCTCTTTCTCACACACAAACACAAACTCTGCCCCCCAGGGTCTCATATTTCTCCATTGTTCTCTTGTATGTCGCTCACACACACCCTCTCTCCCTAGAGATATCTTGCGTTCCCTCGTATGTCTATCTAGCTATCACTCTCGTTGTGAAATATCTTTCTCTCTCGCAGACACAAAACTCCGTCTCTCTGGATCTCAATTCTCTCTGATATCTGTTTGTATGTGACTCACACGCACCCTCTCTCTATCTTTCTCACACCCACACACATAACCCAGCCTTCTGATCCACTCGACTCCTATCTCTAACGCACACTAGCTAGCATCTTTATCTTTCTATTTATCTGTTTCTCCATCAACCTTCTTTCTCGCCCTCACCCTTGATTCCTATCACGCACACTACATATGTTTCTCTCTACATGCAGTCAAGTGCCCTCTCACACACATATATAACTTCACCCTTTGAACCTCCCGACGGTCATCTCCAACACCCAAACTAGCGGATGTCCCTCTAGCTAGCATCTCCATCTCTGTATCTATCTGTAGTTTCTCCCTCAACATTTCCTTCTCACACGGAGTCTTGCTTCCTATCACCCACACTATATATGTCTCTCCATACATATGCATTTATAGGTTGGTCTCTTTTACACAATCGTTGCGCCTCACTCCCTCTGCTCGCCATAGATGCATGCTCCAGCCCACGCTACTATCTCTTAAAGACAAAAACACATGCTCAATTGTCAGGACTTCTTCCACGCATTCTCACATGCATGCATATTGTCATACCGATCTGTCTCTCCCATGTCGTTGATCTTATGACTTATGTCTTCTTTCTTTTATCTCAATCATGCGCGCGCGCACACACACACATCCCATGTATACATGTATACCTCTCACACATGCACGTTCAAGGTCTCTATGTCTCCATACATAGTTAATTACCCTCAATCCTAACGCCACATTGAATCGTTCTCCTCTTTTGTGCACATAACTTCTGCCTGGATGGGTAAAACACACACTCACACTTAACAATCTCCTACTAGCTACCCCCCCCCCCCCCCCGCCTCTCACTCTTCCCCTATATCCCCGAAACCAATAAGACCATCCCTTAGTTTAATTCCCGCCTACATGCACCATCGATATATAGTAGTCTTCCTCGGCGTCTCTCGAACAAACACGTTCTCTCGAAGTCGACTCCTCTCACGCGCACACACCTTCTCTTCCCTCTCTACGGGCATTTTCTCTCTCGCACCCCATCGTTGGTGGCCTCTGCCATACACATCACCTCTCTATGATGAAAGCCATGCACACTTAAATTACATCCGCCACAGAGGACCCCGCAACACACACACACGCACACACGCACCCAACACACACACACTAAGACTCCATCTCTCTCTCTCTCACACACACACGCAAGCACGCACGCCCGCCCCCCTCCCCCCCCCCCCACACACACACTAAGACTACATCTCTCTCCCTCTCTCTCTCTCTCACACACAAATTAAGACTCCATCTCTCTCTCCTCTCTATCTCTCTCTCTCACACACACACTAAGACTCCATCTCACACACACATGCTCTAGGCAGAGCATTTGTTCCTACCACCCTTCATCCAACCTTACCCGTATGATAAACAATCACCTTTATTTACTTGCATAACATGGACAGATTCCACTTTACTTTAGTAGTCAGCAAACTTATCATCTGTACCCTTATAAAAAAAACGAGTTGGTGGTGATGGTGTGCCTGCCATCTTGTAATACAGAGCGTATGATCTATATCTAAGGATAGAAAGCAAACTATGATAATTTTACAAAAGATACCGGCACCTCTCTCCACATCATTATCTCTCGCAACCTCATTGCTCAACAATTAAAAAGGAATAAGTCCCTGGAACAATCTAGCATGCATGGTGGCCACTGCCGCCTGTCGGCCCCGTCCATCCCCATGCCTCCGCCCATTCCGACCACCAGTTACCACCACGCTCCACTCCTCCTCGCCTTATCTCTCATCTTTCATTTTTTCAATGACATTCTTGAGATACCAGTTTTCCGATAAAATTCTTGAGGTATCACTAGTTTTTACACATGGGATTACTCCTGCATGGGTCAATCACAACAGGTGTTCTATAAAAAAAATGAATATTGATGTTCCATGCAATGCACGAGAATCTTGATTGTGATTATATAACGCAAATCACGAGCAAGAAGCGACATTTTTTTGACACAACCACGTTAACATGGCCACGTAAATCACTAGCTAAAGTAAATACCATTATACTTATATCCCGATGCAAAAGGTTGAGTACATGTCCGAAGAGTAGAGTCGCACACACGCACTCTGTCTCTTAGAATCTCTCTCACACACACACCAGTTACGTGACGCCCACTTAAGCAGACACGTATGTTACAATTTGTGCACCCGCGGGTACACGTGATGCTGCGCATTTATTTAAGCCGGAAGCCGAACCCAAACAGTAGCTGCATTCATTACCCTCCCGCCGCCTCTTCTCTGGTCGCCGTCGCCCGGTAGCCATGGGCCAGACGAAGGTAACAACATACTCCAGACTCCCGCCGGAGCGGCGCTTTAATATGGAAATTTTAGTGGTCATGCATGCATCTTTTTGTGCTAGCACTCCTATATAAGGGTTGACCGGTCGCTTCCCGCGGACGTGCGCGGGCGGCGGAAGAGGAAGGAGAAGGGAAGCGGGCTGTGGAGTAACGTTTTTACCACAATTTCTTAGGAAACTGAGTGCAATAATTGAGTAGTTTTGCAAACTACTAGTACTACACCTGAAACGGTTCAAAACCTATACTCACTTGCCAGTGCGCGCTTCCCGCGTGAAACGGTCAGCGTCCCCCTGGAGCGTCAGTGCCACATTAATGTCCGGCTAGAGCGGAGGCGACCTCTCACTGGTGCTGGCTTTGAAGTGGCGCGACGGCCGAGAGAGTGCCGCTTCCCGGTGCACGCGACTGCTCCGTGTCGAGACTGGCCATAGGCCCTGTTTGGATCCATGGGTTAGAGTTAGTTTGAGCTAGTTGGGGCTCAAATAGCCCTAAACTATCCAAGCATGAGGGTTTTAATTGGAGCAAGTTGCACCGAACCCACCAAAAAAAACTATCCCACCCAAGAGGTGCTAACTGGAGATAGTTCTCATTGGGACCACTGAAAAGTCACTTTTCTCTCTCCATGAAGTGCATTTATTGTCAATCTAACCCTGTCACCCAAACACCTCTTTGGCTACAGTTAGTTCAGGGTTAGTCATGAGTTAGTCTAACCTCTAGCTAAGTTAGAGTATCAAACAGGAGCAGCATAGGACATGCAAGTTGCTCAAAGCATACAGGCAAATTCGTACGTGAAAGGATTTTTTCTTTTTGAAAACGGAACGTGAAAGGAATTTTTTTTAGAATGCTCTTGGCATGTCGCTAACATGTGATAGTTAACCGACCTCAATAGACGGCAGAAACGCCAGCCCGCCGCACTTTGATAGAGACGAGGAGGGAGAAGCGATACAGGCTGCTGGATTACTAGAGATAGGTGTCGCACGGAAGCCAAGAAATATGGTGATAGCATGGGTTAGCCATGTACTAGTATGATACTACACTGGGCTGCCGTGTATCGTACTCTTCCAGTCCACTATGGAGATGATTGGTTAATTTTATATCGCTGAATAATATTAAATATTATGAGTGCAGACGCTCCACCACGAGGTTCCTTGCTCCTTCTCGGTCGTCCAGAATCTATGTTCTTCCACTCTATTTTTTTTACATGAGCTTTGTTCATCCTTTTGCCAACACGCGAGACATCTAGCATCAAGGTGCACGTGTTATGCAAGGATCGTTCCATCTATATGAAGAACACGTGGGACTGGAACTACGAGACGAACATGTACCCAGGAGTGGACGTACGAACCTGAGTAATGTAGCACAGTAAGTGAAGTAGAAAGGCACAAATGGTATGAACATGCGTGGTATATAGGGTGTGTTTGGTTGCGTTCTTGTCTCAGCATAGTTGTTCCCTCTTCATGCATGCTCAACTCAACACCCCTCTTCATGCATGCTCTCTTCATGCATGCTTCTAGTGTATTTGTGCTAAACTAGTGTGGACTCATGCACCCTCCATACACTCTACCAAACACCCAAAAGTAGGTCGAGAAGGGAACTCTTGGGCGGCATTTGTCTCTTACTACGTACTACCACTAAATGTTGCACATGCAATGCACGGTGATGTTATGGAGTACGTGCCTAAGTACTCTACTACTACTATATTAGTTGGAGGCACATATTAACTTTTATATTTGTTTACGTGTATGCCCCGAGACCTTCCAACTAGATGTGTCTTTGTCTCCAGGTCGCACTTTGTATCATTCATACCACTAAGTACTACTACGTGTGGTCTCCGACCCAGAAGTGTAAGAAGTGGAGACTGTCAGGACCCCGATTCCAAGTCACATCAATCTAGCCGGTAACACCTCATATCACTTTGCGGCCTCACACACGGTATCCCCACGGGTGTCGCCTTACCATGGCCCGGGACCGTTTGCGCCTTTTGGCTCACGTATATGATAGTGTCGCTAGCATCCATATGACAGAGAACCCGGGCCGACATGGCTAGTCGTGAACCCAAAGCGGCACTAACCTATGGGGACAGGCATACATGAATCACATCGAGCATGTCGGTCATCAGCGAGTGAATCCGGGCTGTAGCACTGGGCTAACAGGACTCCAGGGAACTCGGGCTGTAGCAGGCTAGGCAGGACTCCGGATGTCATCGTGTGACATTTCCCCAAAGGGACAGACATTGGAACGAAGTGAAACACATGCCGGCCAGTCAAGTGTCCTGAGCAGTAGTGCTGGGCTAGCAGGACTCCGGTGAACCGGGCTGTAGCAGACTACTATGGCTCAAGGAGCACTAGACTACATTTCCCCATAAGAGAGGCTGCCAAGGATAAACAACTAGATTGTCGGATCCCACACATACCAAGCATTTCAATCATACACACAATATGCTCGATATGTGCAAATACAACATGGCATCACAACAAAACTCTACAACTCAAGTACTTTATTTAAAGGCTCAGGAGAGCCATACATAACATGTTCATACAGGTAGGGGTCACATGACCCGACACTCAAGTCATACAAGCATACAAGCATACAAGCACATGCGGAAGCAAATAGTCTGAGTACAGACACTAGAAAGAAAGAAGGCTTGACGAAGCCTGACTATCTACATAGGGCCCTCCATGGCCAGAATCACCACCTGGGTTGCAAGTTACTCATCGACGTCGAGGTCTACATAAAACCCATCGGAGGGGGCGGTGTTGTCGTCTGAAAACAATAATTAAGTCTTACAACAGAACCTACTATACATGCTCATTCTCAAGAAGGTGGTGGAGTTATTGCAGCAAGCCAGCTTTGACTCTTGGCTAAGCTATCCTACGAGACACCACTGTAAAATATTTTCCGCACACGAGTCCACTAATCACCAACACAATACTCCACCGGGATCCTCCCTCGTCACCCTACGAGAGGGCCATCCTCGGTACTCACACTTATCTTGAGTCTTTTAGTAGTAACCATTAACTTGTCTATGAACTGTATAGGCAACCAAGTAGTCCTTTACCGCGGACGCAGCTATTCGAATAGTTTTATAACCTGCAGTGGTGTACTTCGTCACACATGTTTCCACCACTTAGCGTCTGCACACGACATGTGCTCGACAGACTTCAAGCGAAAGCCGACGTGGGTGTAGACCACAACCTAACTAACCGCACAAGTCTTTAGTCCAGGTTTATCGCCTATTCGGGTTCCATCCGCAAGGAAATCCGACCGGGGTGTCCTCAACGGCCCCAAACGATGTGTGCAGGGTTCTCGAGACACCAAACGGGCGACTCGGTACACCGTGCCATGGTGTATCTACCGCATCATAGCCCACCCCTAGGGTCAGCGCTACGCACGGCCGCCAACACATAACCTACAAACACCAGAAACTAGTTGCAATTCCTGGACAGAGGACGAGAGAGGTCAGTAAATCGAGTGGAGTCATATTTCAGGGCCCAATGTGTGGTAGTAGCTGAAGCTTAAATCACGCATACAGATCTCAGTTCTTATGGACGGCCTCAATGAAACAACCCACCATGTACTCCTACATGGCCTCTCATCGATACCTTTACCAAATCATGTTCAACACATCCCTCACATTACCGACATAATCATTTCACTCTAGCCCATCACCCAGATGAACCAGACCTGACACAACTCTAAGCATAGCAGGCATAGCAAGGTAGGAAACACATACATGCCTCAAAAAACTCCTACACATGCTAGTGGGTTTCATCTAGTTACTGTGGCAATGACAGGTCATGCAGAGGATAAGGGTTCAACTACCGCAGCACACAGCAGTTTGAAACGTTGTTGTCCTAATGCAGTAAGTGAGAGAAGAAGCGGGAACATGGGATTGTATCGATATGATCAATGGGGCTGCTTGCATGATGGAGTAGTAGTAGGGTACTGCCCTTCAGTTGGATACTCGGAGATATCCTCGGAGGCAGAACCTACCACGAAAGACACCACAGAATACAATCATCACATGGCAATATGCAACAATATGATGCATGCTATGACATGGAAAAATGAGGTGTCCTGCCTAATGCAACGTGAAACAAGTTGAATTGGGTCCATTTGAGGGAGCTTATGTTATTAAGCATTATAAGTGTATTATCTTGTTTCACCTAAACAGCAAGGTTAAAGTGTTTTTTCATGCATGAAACCATTACAAATGGAAATATTGAATTTTTCTGATCAAATTTCATATAGATATCTTTGCATTTGGAGTTATGGATTAAAAGTTATGAATTTTAGAAGTTTTGGTTATTTTCTGGAATTTCTTATAAAAGAATAAATCCAGAAAAGGATTTACTGCATCAGCCTGGCGTCAGTGTGACGTCAGCGGGTCAAAGGTGCCAGCACAGGTCAAACCTGACTGGTGGGCCCCATCTGTCAATGTCACAACTAACTAACAGAGTTAGTTAGTGTTTCGTTAGCACTAAACTAGGTTAGTTAGGCCCTGGGCCCACATGTCAGTGAGTCAAACTGTTAACTAAAATAATTAGTCTTAACTAAACTAATTCTAATTAGACAGGGCATGGTCCACACGTCAGCGACTCAGGGGAAGTCAACCTGGGTCCACACAGGGTGAAACAGGGTCAAACTCATCGGCGTTTAGCCACCGGTGAGGCCAGACGCGGCGGAGCTGCGCGGGTTTCACCTACAAGGCGTCGTTCGGCGCGCGGAGCATAGCTACGGGATGCGGACGCTCGTCCGCTTCAAACTAGGGTGGTGGGGCGGCCGGGGAGTGGCCGGAGTGGCGACGGCGATGAGCTTGGCGGCGGCCGAAGCTCGGGTGCAGGTGGGGAGGAGGCTGTGGTGCGCAAAAGAGCATGGCGAGGTGCTACGGGGGCTCTACGCGATGCGGGGAGCGCATTGGGCGCATGCCCGGGACCAAATGGTCACTGGAGCATCGCCGGCGACGAGCGCGGGTGGTGGCGCGTGCGGGTGAGCATGGTGCAGTCGCTACGGAGTGCGAGAGGGGAAACAAAGAGGATGGGGAGATGGCTGAGCTCACGGGGGTCACGACGAGGCAGTCAACAAGGTCGGGGGCGAGCTGATGCGGCAGGGACGGCGAAGGGGATCTCCGGTGGCCGGAGTTGGGGAAGACGAAGTCGGGGCGATTCCAGAGCGGGCGAGCGCTCGGGGCTCGGCCTGCTCGACATAGTCGACGACGGCGGAGCTCGTGGACACGATGGCGCGGCGCGAGGATGACAGAGGGCGCTGAAGGAAATATGCCCTAGAGGCAATAATAAAGTTATTATTTATTTCCTTATATCATGATAGATGTTTATTATTCATGCTAGAATTGTATTAACCGGAAACATAATACATGTGTGAATACATAGACAAATATAGTGTCACTAGCATGCCTCTACTTGACTAGCTCGTTAATCGAAGATGGTTATGTTTCTTAGCGATAGACATGAGTTGTCATTTGATTAACGGGATCACATCATTAGGATAATGATGTGATTGACTTGACCCATTCCATTAGCTTAGCACTTGATCGTTTATTTTTTTGCTATTGCTTTGTTCATAACTTATACATGTTCCTATGACTATGAGATTATGCAACTCCCGTTTACCAGAGGAACACTTTGTGTGCTACCAAACGTCACAACGTAACTGGGTGATTATAAAGGTGCTCTATAGGTGTCTCCGAAGGTAGTTGTTGGGTTGGCGTATTTTGAGATTAGGATTTGTCACTCCGATTGTCGGAGAGGTATCTCTGGGCCCTCTCGATAATGCAAATCACTTAAGCCTTGCAAGCATTGCAACTAATAAGTTAGTTGTGGGATGATGTATTACGGAACAAGTAAAAAGAATTGCCGGTAACGAGATTGAACTACGTATTGAGATACCGACGATCGAATCTCGGGCAAGTAACATACCGATGACAAAGGGAACAACGTATGTTGTTATGCGGTCTGACCGATAAAGATCTTCGTAGAATATGTGGGAGCCAATATGAGCATCCAGGTTCCGCTACTGGTTATTGACCGGAGACATGTCTCGGTCATGTCTACATAGTTCTCGAACCCGTAGGGTCCGCATGCTTAAAGTTTCGGTGACGATTGTATTATGAGTTTATGTGATTTGATGTACCGAAGGTAGTTCGGAGTGCCGGCTGAGATCGGGGACATGACGAGGACTCTCGAAATGGTCGAGACGTAAAGATTGATATATTGGACGACTATATTCGGACATCGGAAAGGTTCCGAGTGATTCGGGTATTTTCGGGGGTACCGGGGAGTTACGGGAATACGAGGAAGAAGTAATGGGCCTCATGGGCCAAGTGGTGGAAGAGAGGAGGCAGGGCGCGCGGCCCCCTTAGCCCAAACCGAATTGGACTAGGGGGCCGGGGCCCCTTTCCTCCTTTTCCTCCTTCTCCTTCCTTCTCCTTCTCCTCCTTCCTTTCCTCCTCCTAGTAGGAGTAGGAAAGGGGAGTCCTACTCCTACTAGGAGGAGGACTCCTCCTGGCGCGCCCATAGAGGGCCGGCCGGCCTCCCCCTTGCTCCTTTATATACAGGGGCAGGGGGGCACCTCTAGACACACAAGTTGATCTCTCCCAGCCGTGTGCGGTGCCCCCCTCCACCATATTCCACCTCGGTCATATCGTAGCGGTGCTTAGGCGAAGCCCTGCGTCGGTAGCAACATCATCACTGTCACCACGCCGTCGTGCTGACAGAACTCTCCCGTGAAGCTCTACTGGATCGGAGTTCGCGGGACGTCATCGAGCTGAACGTGTGCTGAACTCGGAGGTGCCGTGCGTTCAGTACTTGGATCGGTCGGATCGTGAAGACGTTCGACTACATCAACCGTGTTGTGCTATCGCTTCCGCTTTCGGTCTACGAGGGTACATGGACAACACTCTCCCCTCTCGTTGCCATGCATCACCATGATCTTGCGTGTGCGTAGGAAAATTTTGAAATTACTACGTTCCCCAACAGGCGTGGCTACGGCGACGGTGCGGCGGCAGAGGCGTCGGCCATGGTGGGAGAGGGCGAGGGAGAGGCGTTGGGGGTGAATGGAGAGGTCTTTGGGGTCGGGGCGACGACGTGGAGGTCGTCCAGGCATCCAGGGGCGCGGGCGGCAAGCAGGTGGTGACATGGCGAGCCTAGGCACGCCGGCGCTCACCTCCCTGCCTGCCTGCCTGGCGAGAGGAAGCAGCTGACTGGCCATGGGCCAACACAGTGCTGGGCCGCCAGGTGGGCCGGCTAGGGGGGTTTAGCCAGGTTAGTCCCTTTCTCTCTCTTTTTCTGTTTTTATTTATTCTGTTTTGTGTTATGGAATAGTAAAAGTACTATTTCATTTATAAAAACCCTGGAAATAATCAGAGGCACATTTGAAAATATTCTCAATAGCCTAAAATTACTTTCAGGATTATTTGGGCATTTAAATTATTTTATAGCATTTAAATTCCCAAATGCAAATACTATATGGATTAATCCAATAACCTTAGGATGTCCTAGAAAAATGTGCACTATTTTTGTCAAAGGTTTTAACCCAAAACAAAAAGGGTGGACTTTTTAGAAGGGCATTTCAGGTTCATTGGAAAAGTTTTTAGTAACCCTAGTTGTTCCAGGGGGGAGTGCTGGGGGTTTTGTCATCCCCATTTCAGTTTTCTGGAAATTTAAACATGATGCAACAATCTAATGCATGAACTAGCTAAGGTGTGACAACTCACCCCCACTCAAAAGAATCTCGTCCCGAGATTTAGGATCCGTTGGGAAGAAGGTGGGGTACTCGAGTCGAAGACGATCCTCCCTTTCCCAAGTGGCTTCCTTTTTGGAATGGTGTGACCATTGAACCTTGAGAAACTTGATGTTATGGCGTCGAGTGGTATGCTCGGCTTGATCAAGGATACGAACGAGATACTCCCGATAAGAGAGATTATCTTGTAGATCAAGGTTTTCGTGGTCCACTCCATGGATAGGATCCGCGAAGCAACACCTGAGTTGAGAAACGTCGAAGACATCGTGAACTCTAGAAAGATGTGGAGGTAGTTCCAATTGGTAGGCAACTTCTCCTCGTTTGGCAAAAATGCGAAAGGGTCCAATGTAACGAGGAGCCAATTTGCCTTTGATACCGAATCGATGGGTTCCCTTTAACGGAGTGACCCGAAGGTAAGCCTTCTCGCCGATTGCATAAGTCATGAGCCTATGTTTACGGTCATATTGGCTCTTTTGACGAGTGCTACGTCTTGAGCTTGCGTTGGTTTTCCCCGAAGAGGAAGGGATGATGCAGCACAGTAGCGTAAGTATTTCCCTTAGTTTTTGAGAACCAAGGTATCAATCCAGTAGGAGCCCACACTCAAGTCCCTCGTACCTGCACAAAGCGATAGCTACTCGCAACCAACGCGATTAGGGGTTGTCAAGCCCTTCACGGTCACTTACGAGAGTGAGATCCGATAGATAGAATATTTTTGGTTTTTTTGATATAAAGATGCAAAGTAAAAAGTAAAGGCAAAGTAAAAAAGCAAAACAATATAAAAGTGATGGAGATTGATATGATGAGAATAGACCCGGGGGCCATAGGTTTCACTAGTGGCTTCTCTCAAGAGCATAAGTATTCTACGGTGGGTGAAAAAATTACTGTTGAGCAATTGATAGAATTGAGCATAATTATGAGAATATCTAGGCATGACCATGTACATAGGCATCATGTCCGTGACAAGTAGATCGAAACGATTCTGCATCTACTACTATTACTCCAGTAATCGACCGCTATCCAGCATGCATCTAGAGTATTAAGTTAAAAAACAGAGTAACGCCTTAAGCAAGATGACATGATGTAGAGAGATAAATTCATCCAATATGAAATAAACCCCATCTTGTTATCCTCGATGGCAACGATACAATACGTGCCTTGCTGCCCCTTCTGTCACTAGGTAAGGACACCGCAAGATCGAACCCAAAGCTAAGCACTTCTCCCATGGCAAGAACTACCAATCTAGTTCGCCAAACCAAACGGATAATTCGAAGAGACTTGCAAAGATAACCAATCATGCATAAAAGAATTCAGAGAAGATTCAAATATTATTCATAGATAGACTTGATCATAAACCCACAATTCATCGGTCTCAACAAACACACCGCAAAAAGAAGATTACATCGAATAGATCTCCACAAGAGAGGGGGAGAACTTTGTATTGAGACTCAAAGAGAGAGAAGAAGCCATCTAGCTACTAACTATGGACCCGAAGGTCTGAGGTAAACTACTCACACTTCATCGGAGGGGCTAGGATGATGTAGAAGCCCTCCGTGATGACGACCCTCTTCCGGCGGAGCTCCCGAACAGGCCCCAAGATGGGATCTCATGGATACAGAAAGTTGCGGTGGTGGAATTAGGTTTTTGGCTCCTGTTCTGATCGTTTGGGGGTACGTGTGTTTATATAGGAGGAAGGAGTACGTCGGTGGAGCACCGAGGGGCCCACGAGGCAGTGGGCGCGCCCCCCACCCTCGTGACCACCTCTTTGATCCCTTGCAGTAGGGTCCAAGTCTCCTGGATCACATTCGGTGACAAAATCACGTTTCCGAAGATTTTATTCCGTTTGGACTCCGTTTGATATTCTGTTTATCCGAAACACTGAAATAGGCAAAAAAAACAACAATTCTGGGCTAGGCCTCCGGTTAATAGGTGAGTCCCAAAAATAATATAAAAGTGGAAAATAAAGCCCAATATAGTCCAAAACAGTAGATAATATAGCATGGAGCAATCAAAAATTATAGATACGTTGGAGACGTATCAGGCATCCCCAAGCTTAATTCCTGCTCGTCCTCGAGTAGGTAAATGATAAAAAGAGAATTTTTTATGCGGAGTGCTACTTGGCATAATTTCAATGCAAATCTTCTTAATTGTGGTATGAATATTCAGATTAGAAAGATTCAAGACAAAAGTTTATATTGACATAGAAAATAATAATACTTCAAGCATACTAACAAAGCAATTATATCTTCTCAAAATAACATGGCCAAAGAAAGTTATCCCTACAAAATCATATAGTATGGCTATGCTCCATCTTCCCCACACAAAGTATTTAAATCATGCACAACCCCGATGACAAGCCAAGCAATTGTTTCATACTCTAACTTTTTCAAAAAAAAATCAATCTTCATGCAATACATGAGCGTGAGCCATGGATATAACACTATAGGTGGAATAGAATGGTGGTTGTGGAGAAGACAAAAAGGAGAAGATAGTCTCACATCGACTAGGCGTATCAACGGGCTATGGAGATGACCATCAATAGATATCAATGTGAGTGAGTAGGGATTGCCATGCAACGGATGCACTAGAGCTATAAATGTATGAAAGCTCAACAAAAGAAACTAGTGGGTGTGCATCCAACTTGCTTGCTCACGAAGACCTAGGGCAATTTGATGAAGCCCATCATTGGAATATACAAGCCAAGTTCTATAACGTAAAATTCCCACTAGTAAATGAAAGTGACAACATATGAGACTCTCTATATAAAGAACATGGTGCTACTTTGAAGCACAATATATGAGACTTGCTATATCATGGTGCTACTTTGAAGCACAAGTGTGGAAAAAAGGATAGTAGCATTGCCCCTTTTTTTGGGCCTTCTTTTTTTTCTTTGGCCTTTCCCCTTTTTTTGGGACAATGCTCTATTGAATGATGATCATCACACTTCTATTTATTTACAACTCAATGATTACAACTTGATACTAAAACAAAGTATGACTCTATATGAATGCCTCCAGCGGTGTATCGGGATATGCAATGAATCATGAGTGACAAGTATGAAAGAATTATGAACGGTGGCTTTGCCACAAATACTGTGTCAACTACATGATCATGCTAAGCAATATGACAATGATGGATATGTCATGATGAACTAGATGGTGGAAAGTTGCATGGCAATATATCTCGGAATGGCTATGGAAATGCCATAATAGGTAGGTATGGTGGCTGTTTTGAGGAAGGTATATGGTAGGTGTATGATACCGGCGAAAGTTGCGCGGTATTAGAGAGGCTAGCAAGGGTGGAAGGGTGGGAGTGCGTATAATCCATGGACTCAACATTAGTCATAAAGAACTCATATACTTATTGCAAAAGTTTAGAAGTTATCAAAGCAAAGTATTACGCGCATGCTCCTAGGGGGGTAGATTGGTAGGAAAAGACCATCGCTCGTCCCCGACCGCCACTCATAAGGAAGACAATCAATAGATAAATCATGCTCCGACTTCATCACATAACGGTTCACCATACGTGCATGCTACGGGAATCACAAACTTCAACACAAGTATTCTTTAAATTCACAACTACTCAACTAGCATGACTTTAATATTATCACCTCCATTTCTCAAAACAATTAGCATGCTTCAATCTTTTCTTAGTATTCAACACACTCAAAAGAAAGTTTCACAAATCTTGAATACCAAGCATATTATTATTAGGCAAATTACCATGCTATTAAGAGACTCTCAAAATAATTTAGGTGAAGCATGAGAGATAAATAGTTTCTTTAAAACGAATCCACCACCGTGCTCTAAAAAGATCTAAGTGAAGCACATAGAGCACAATTATCTAGCTCAAAAGATATAAGTGAAGCACATAGAGCAAAATTATCTAGCTCAAAAGATATAAGTGAAGCACATAGAGCAAAATTATATAGCTCAAAAGATATAAGTGAAGCACATAGAGAAAAATTATCTAGCTCAAAAGATATATGTGAAGCACACAGAGCAAAATTATCTAGCTCAAAAGATATAAGTGAAGCACATAGTGTATTCTATCAAATTTTAATTCATGTATGGCTCGCTCAAAAGGTGTGTACAGCAAGGATGATTGTGGCATACTAACAAACAAAGACACAAATTATACAAGACGCTCCAAGCAAAACACATATCATGTTGGTGAATAAAAATATAGCTCCAAGTAAATTACCGATGGAAGTGGACGAAAGAGGGGATGCCTTCCGGGGGCATCCCCAAGCTTTGACTTTTTGGTGTCCTTGGATTATCTTGGGGGTTACATGGGCATCCCCAAGCTTAGGCTCTTTCCACTCCTTGTTCCATGATCCATCAAAAGAATTCACCCAAAACTTGAAAACTTCACAACACAAAACTCAAAATAGAAAACTCGTGAGCTCCGTTAGCGAAAGAAAACAAAAGACCACTTCAAGGTACTGTAATGAACTCATTATTTATTCATATTGGTGTTAAACCTACTGTATTCCAACTTATATATGTATTATAAACTATTTTACTAGCCATAGATTCATCAAAATAATCAAACAACACACAAAAAACAGAATCTGTCAAAAACAGAACAGTCTGTAGTTATCTGTAGCTAACGCAAGATCTGGAACCCAAAAATTCTAAAATAAATTTCTGGACGTGAGTAATTTATCTATTAGTCATCTTCAAAAATAATTAACTAAATATCACTCTTCAAATAAAAATGACAGCAGTTCTCGTGAGCGCTAAAGTTTCTGTTTTTTACAGCAAGTTCAACAAGACTTTCCTCAAGTCTTCCCAACGGTTCTACTTGGCACAAACACTAATTAAACACAAAAAACACAACCAAAACAGAGGCTAAATAATTTATTTATTGAATAACATCAAGGGAAAATATTGGGTTTTCTCCCAACAAGCGCTTTTCTTTAAAGCCTTTTTAGCTAGGCATTGATAATTTTAATGATGCTCACATGAAAGACAAGAATTGAAGCACAAAGAGGGCATCATAAAACATGTGACAAACACATCTAAGTATAACATACTTCCTATGCATAGGAATCTTATTGGCAAACAAATTGTCAAGGCAAGCAAAAGCTAGCATATGCAAGGAAGCGGAAAGAAACAATAGCAATCTCAACATAACGAGAGGTAATTTAGTAACATGAAGATTTCTACAACCATATTTTCCTCTCTCATAGTAATTACATGTAGGATCATAAGCAAATTCAACAAAATAGCTATCACATACAATATTTTCAACATGATCCACATGCATGCAAAGTTGACACTCTTCCAAAATAGTGGGATTAACATTAGCTAAAGTCATGACTTCTCCAAACCCACTTTTATAAAGATTTTCATAAGATTGAACATTCTACAAATATGTGGGATCTAAAGTTGACACTCTTCCAAACCCACTTTCAATAATATTGCAAACACTATTATAAATCTCATATTCATCATGGGGTTTAAATAAATTTTCAATATCATAAGAAGAATCACCCGAATCATGATCATTACAACAACTAGTAGACATAGCAAAACTAGCATCCCCAAGCTTAGGGTTTTGCATATTATTAGCACAATTGACATCAAGAGAATTTATAATAAAATCATTGCAATCATGCTTTTTATTCAAAGATCTATCATGAGTCACTTCATAAAGCACTTCATCACGATTTTCAGATTTACGGATTTCAGGCAAAAGCTTATAAAGATAATCTAGTGCATCCAAATCACTAGGAATTGGTTCAGCATAATTGGATCCCTTAAAAAGATTGGAAAGCGGATGAGGATGAGGATCCATAGATCTTAAGTTCTCTGTTTAGTAATAAATAAAAAACTATTCCAACCATACGAGCAAACAAAAGGCAAGCGGACAAAAAGAGGCAAACAGAGAGGGAGGATAGAGAGAGAGGGCGAATAAAACGGCAAGGGTGAATTGGGGGGAGGAAAACGAGAGGCAAATGGCAAATAATGTAATGCGAGAGATAGGGATTGTGATGGGTACTTGGTATAGTGACTTTTGCATAGACTCCCCGGCAACGGTGCCAGAAATCCTTCTTGCTACGTCTTGAGCTTGCCTTGGTTTTCCCCGAAGAGGAAGGGATGATGCAGCAGAGTAGCGTAAGTATTTCCCTCAGTTTTTGAGAACCAAGGTATCAATCCAGTAGGAGCCCACGCTCAAGTCCCTCGTACCTGCACAAAGCGACAGCTACTCACAGCCAACGCGATTAGGGGTTGTCAAGCCCTTCACGGTCACTTACGAGAGTGAGATCTGATAGATAGAATATTTTTGGTGTTTTTGATATAAAGATGCAAAGTAAAAAAAGAAAGGCAAAGTAAAAAAGCAAAACAATATAAAAGTGATGGAGATTGATATGATGAGAATAGACCCAGGGGCCATAGGTTTCACTAGTGGCTTCTCTCAAGAGCATAAGTATTGTACGGTGGGTGAACAAATTACTGTTGAGCAATTGATAGAATTGAGCATAATTATGAGAATATCTAGGAATTATCATGTATATAGGCATCACGTCCGTGACAAGTAGATCGAAGCGATTTTGTATCTACTACTATTACCCCACTCATCGACCGCTATCCAGCATGCATCTAGAGTATTAAGTTAAAAACAGAGTAACGCCTTAAGCAAGATGACATGATGTAGAGAGATAAATTCATGCAATATGAAATAAACCCCATCTTGTTATCCTCGATGGCAACGATACAATACGTGCCTTGCTGCCCCTTCTGTCACTAGGTAAGGACACCGCAAGATCGAACCCAAAGCTAAGCACTTCTCCCATGGTAAGAACTACCAATCTAGTTGGCCAAACCAAATGGATAATTCGAAGAGACTTGCAAAGATAACCAATCATGCATAAAAGAATTCAGAGAAGATTCAAATATTATTCATAGATTGACTTGATCATAAACCCACAATTCATCGGTCTCAACAAACACACCGCAAAAAGAAGATTACATCGAATAGATCTCCACAAGAGAGGGGGAGAACTTTGTATTGAGATTCAAAGAGAGAGAAGAAGCCATCTAGCTACTAACTATGGACCCGAAGGTCTGAGGTAAACTACTCACACTTCATCGGAGGGGCTAGGATGATGCAGAAGCCCTCCGTGATGACGGCCCTCTTCTGGCGGAGCTCCGGAACAAGCCCCAAGATGGGATATCGTGGATACAGAAAGTTAGGCAGTGGAATTAGGTTTCTGGCTCCTGTTCTGATCGTTTAGGGGTACGTGTGTATATATAGGAGGAAGGAGTACGTCGGTGGAGCACCGAGGGGGCCACGAGGCAGGGGGCGCGCCCTAGGGGGGCGCCCCCCACCCTCGTGACCATCTCTTTGATCCCTTGCAGTAGGGTCCAAGCCTCCTGGATCACGTTCGGTGAGAAAATCAAGTTTTCGAAGATCTTATTCCGTTTGGACTCCGTTTGATATTCTGTTTATCCGAAACACTGAAATAGGCAAAAAACAGCAATTCTGGGTTGTGCCTCCGGTTAATAGGTTTGTCCCAAAAATAATATAAAAGTGGAAAATAAAGCCCGATATAGTCCAAAACAGTAGATAATATAGCATGGAGCAATCAAAAATTATAGATACGTTGGAGACGTATCAACGAGATTGGGTTGTTTTCAATTTCTCACGAATAACGTGAACCTGCTCTGCTGCTTCCTGAATCATATCCGGGCCAAAGAATTGTATTTCCCCAGTTTCTGACCAGTTAAGAGGTGTTCGACATTTTCGTCCATAGAGAACTTCGAAAGGAGCTTTGCCCAAGCTAGCTTGATAACTATTGTTATAAGCGAACTCCGCGAATGGAAGGCATTTCTCCCAATCCATCCCGAATGAGATGACAGAAGCTCGGAGCATATCCTCCAGAATTTGATTGACTCGCTCTACTTGACCACTTGATTGGGGGTGGAAGGCGGTGCTAAAAGAGAGACGGGTTCCCATAGCATTTTGGAAACTTTCCCAAAATCGAGAGGTGAAGAGACTCCCACGATCTGAGTTAATTTCCAATGGGACACCATGAAGAGACACTATTCGGGAGATGTATAAGTCAGCTAGCTGGCTAGCAGTGATACTCTCACGAACAGGTAGAAAGTGGGCCACCTTGGAAAGACGATCGATCACGACGAAGATGGCATTATTCCCTGTCTTGGTCCCGGGAAAACTAGTAATGAAATCCATACTGATTTTATCCCATTTCCACTCAGGAATAGCCAAAGGTTGAAGGGTGCCAGCAGGCCGTTGATGCTCTGCTTTAACACGACGACAGACGTCACAACTAGCAATGTATTGAGCAATTTCTCTCTTCATCCTAGTCCACCAAAACCTCTGGCGTAGGTCTTGATACATTTTAGTACTACCGGGATGAATGGTGAGAGGGGAATCATGAGCTTCCTTTAGAATCAACTGGCGTAGATGTTGTTTCTTGGGAACCACCAAGCGGTTCTCAAAGAAAACAACACCTCGCTCATCCACGGAAAAACATTTAGCAACTCCGCTAGCGATGTTTACCTTAATCCAGGATATGCCCTTATCACGCTTCTGGGTAGCTATGATTTGATCCGTAAGGTTAGGCTTCGCCACCAGGGTGGATAGGAATCCTCGAGGAACTATGTGAAGGTTAAGCTTACGAAATTCCTCGTGGAGAAGTGGTTGACTTTGTTGTAACATTAGGTTGTTACAATAAGATTTACGACTTAGCGCATCAGCCATGACATTGGCTTTGCCCGGGGTGTAAGTTATTCCTAAGTCGTAATCTGAGATCAACTCGACCCAATGTTTTTGCTTGAGATTCAAATCCGGTTGGGTGAAGATATATTTCAAACTTTGGTGATCAGTGAAGATCTCGCAATGATTACCGAGAAGGTAATGTCGCCAAGTTTTAAGTGCATGGACTACAGCTGCAAGCTTTAGATCATGTGTGGGATAGTTTTCCTCGTGGGGGTGTAATTGCCGTGAAGCATAGGAAATTACCTGACGATCTTGCATGAGTATGCAACCTAGTCCTTGTCGCGAGGCGTCACAATAGATAAGAAAGTCCTTGGAGAAATCAGGTGGTACCAGTACGGGAGCAGTTGTCAGGCGTCTTTTCAGTTCCTGAAAGCTGAACTCGCACTGTGGGGTCCACTTGAACTTTTTATCTTTCTTGAGGAGTTCAGTTAGAGGTTTAGCAACCTTGGAGAAATTCTCGACGAAGTGACGGGAATAACTCGCTAAGCCAAGGAAGCTTCGAACTTGCTTGATCGTCTTAGGTGGAGTCCAATCAAGGACAGCTTGAACTCGCTCGAGATTGACAGCAATACCCTTACCAGAGATTACATGGCCTAGATAGGTCACTTCTGGCAACCAAAATTCACACTTGGAGAATTTGTCATAAAGGCAATGCTCTCGAAGTTTCATCAATACCAGCCTTAGATGTTCGGCATGTTCCTCCTCACTCTTGGAGTAGATGAGTATATCATCGAGGTATACTACGACGAATTTATCCAAATACTCCATGAAGACCGAGTTCATTAACCAAGAGAAGGTGGCTGGGGCATTGGTTAAACCGAAGGACATGACGGTGTACTCGTATTGTCCATAGCGAGTAACAAAGGCCGTTTTGGGAATGTCCCCGTTTCTGATTTTGATTTGATGGTAGCCCAACCTCAAATCCATCTTGGAAAAGACTGAGGATCCAGCGAGCTGGTCATACAGATCGTTGATCCTGGGAAGCGGATACTTGTTCTTGATAGTGACCAAGTTGACAGGTCGGTAATCTACAACCATCCGATCCGTTCCATCCTTCTTCTTGACGAAGAGGACGGGGCAAGCCCAAGGAGAGGAACTAGGACGGATGAAACCCTTTTTCAAGGACTCATCGAGTTGGTTCTTAAGCTCGACTAGTTCTAAGGGTGCCATCTTATAGGGTCTTCTAGAAATTGGGACGGTTCCTGGAACAAGGTCTATCACAAACTCGACATCCCTGTCAGGTGGAACACCTGGCAGTTCTTCTAGAAAGACATCCGGGAAGTCTCGGACTACCGGAATATCTTCAAGGTCTGGAAGGGGGTTGGCATTTAGGGAGTAAAGTTGGTGCTTGGCCACTCGAGTTAAGACATTGACTGTCTTGCCCGATGGGTGAGTAAGTTGAATGGTTCTAGTGGCACAATCAATCTTAGCATAATGAGCTGACATCCAGTCCATACCCAAGATGATGTTTATGTCCAAGGACTTGAGAGCTATTAAATATGCAAGGAAGACAAGTTTATCGACAAGAATTTCATTCCCATGGCTTACTCTAGAAGTTTGCCATTTGGAACCCGGAGTTTGAATTACCATGGAAGTGGGCATGTCACAGAATGTCGTGTTATGCAATCAAGCATAGTTCTCAGATATGAATGAATGAGATGCTCCAGTATCGAAAAGAACAGATGCCGGATGGCAATTAACAAGGAGCATACCAAGGCCGACGTTAGGATTCTCATGAGCCTCCTCAGCTGAGACATAGTTGACATGGCCATGTGCAGTGGTGGCTGGCTTGGCGTAGAATGTCTTTCCCGCTGGCTTACCACGGCCAACGGACTTCCCAGACTGATTGTGGTTGTTGTTCTGGGGACATTCTCGACTATAGTGACCCGGCTCTCCACACTTGAAACATGTCACAACATTGGGGCGTGGAGCAGCATTAGCAGCGGGGCCACCATAGGGTTTAGGCGGTGCAAACTCCTGGTTGGGGCGAGGCGCCTCAAAGGATGGCCTCAGAATGAACCTGGGTGGCAGCGCTGTGCTTGGAATCCACACCTGGCGCTTCTGAGATCCAGAGCCGGATGAAGAGCCAAAATCACGAGAGTGCTTGCGTGAAGCGTCATAGTCAGACTGGCCTGTCTCAGCACTGATGGCTTTATTGACCAACTTCTAGAAGGAGGTGCACTCGTGCAGACGAAGATCGTGGCGAACCTCGGGGCTAAGTCCCTTGCAGAACCTTGCCTGCTTCTTAGCGTCGGTGGATACCTCTTTAGGAGCATATCGTGCCAGATTCCCAAATTCATGACTATATGTATCCACAGTCAGTCTGCCTTGGGTGAAATTGCAGAACTCTTCCCTCTCGCGATCTATGAGACCTTCCGGGATGTTGTGCTCACAAAAAGCCTCACTGAATTCAGCCCAAGTTGTGATTTGACCGACCAGGCGCATAGCCTCAAAGTTTTCCCACCAAAGGCTAGCAGGGCCTTCGAGGTGATAGGCAGCATAGGTAACCTTATCAGCTTCGGCTACGTTAGTAGAACGTAGCTTGTGGGTGATGCTGCGAAGCCAGTCATCCGCGTCGAGGGGCTCGACAGAATGATTAAACTTTGGTGGGTACAACTTGATAAAGTCATTGATTGACACGAAGTCATTTCGCTATTGACGTGCAGTGTTCTGCTCAATCCGCTCCAACAAGCGGTTAGTCTCACGCTTGTTTCTTTCCGCCTCTAGCATAACTTCGGCCAGAGAAGGCGGGTGAGGTAGATTTTCACCCCTAGCTGCACTGGCTTCTCCCTGCTCCGGGGTAGCAGGGTTGCTGCGGGTGTTGACCATCCTAGGAAAAGCAAGACAACGGTTTAGACAAGGATGGCACAAACTTGGCATGGAAGTGCAGAATGTAATGGATAACATGGAATGTTAAGATCTTCATTGCACGACATGGTAATATAGAAACTGCCATATATATACCATTGGTCATACATACCGTACATAGTTTAGTACAAGCCCAGGCTAGAGTACAACTATGGTGAAAGACATTACATCTCATCGGAGGCATTCCAAGCTCCTATACATTTTTTTTCTACACCTCTGGAGCATGATACACACCAAGTCGTATCCCACGGTCATGCAGGACTGTGGAGAATACAACTATTACAGTACTAGTGAAACAACTACTAGCTCAGACGGCTCCGTAGTAATCCTCATAAAAGTCACCACCAAAGCCTGGAAGTGGAACATGATCATCTGGGAACAGACGGTCCTGCGGAGCCTGTGGACCATAGGGACTCGGATGTGGCCTTGGTCCCACAGACGGTGGCAGACGGGGACCACGAGGAGGGGTGATGCCTCCTACATCATGCCACTCCATACAATCTGGCAATCCAGACCGTACAGGGTACAGGTCCCTCAGGTCCATGTATCATGCCTGCACCGCAGGTGAAAACCGAGTCAAAGTGGCCTAGTGATCAGCACGAGAGTTGAAAAGCTCCATATGCAAGGCCCGATTTTCGCGGTCCTTATCCTCGAGCATCTCGGCAGTGCTGCGGAGTAGTGACTCCTCATGTGTAGAGTCATAGTACAAAGCCTGATAGTACCCCTGTGCTCCAGGAAGTGAGGCTGGCATGTAGCGGAAATCGGTGTTCTGAAGCAAGGCAGTCCTGGCTCGAATGATAGTCTTCATTGAGTAAGCTGCATCCTGCACAGACATCTCAATAGTGACCCCAAGTTCATAGGAGCAGTGAAGGAGCTCAGTGGCTCCAGGATAAGAGGGATATATCCTGACGGTACAAAGGTACTGGCTCTGCTTGAAGTCTCGGAACTGCTCCTCGACGGTATATTCCGGATACCACCGATAGCCTGACTCGACCATCACTCGAACCAACATGGCCGTATGACCGGGTACATCGAGGCACCGGGTCAGACGAACCACTTGGTTCTGGGAACGGGTGGTTGAAAGCACAGAATAATGCAAAGGCATTAGAATTTCCTAGGAGAAATCGGACAGCATAACGGCTGTAAATGCTTAGAAAAAAGATTTCAGACATCCACAACAGTTTGCAATACCACTCAACAACATCATATCAAGGTTATGGTTCAACTGACAACATACTAAAAGAAGTAGAAACTGTACTGAGGCTTGTAACAACAATCCTATAAGCTACTACGGATTAGTAACACGTGAACCTGATAGAGAGAAGAGAGCCTAGTCCTTAAACCACATAGAATGAGAAGAGAATGACTCAGATCAGAGGCCATAAGGTAAAGGAGTAAAAGAGCCTTACGTTCCCTTCCACAATCAATTCCCCTACATATAACTAAAGCATTTCTAGACTCGACATCGACCAGTTTGGCTCAGCGAACCTACAGGCAGTCCGGTGCTGATGCCAACGTTGTCAGGACCCTGATTCCAAGTCACATCGATCTAGCCGGTAACACCTCATATCACTTTGCGGCCTCACACACGGTATCCCAACGGGTGTCACCTTATCATGGCCCGGGACCGTTTGCGCCTTTTGGCTCACGTATATGATAGTGTCACTAGCATCCATATGATAGAGAACCCGGGCCGACATGGCTAGTCGTGAACCCAAAGCGGCACTAACCTATGGGGACAGGCATACATGAATCACATCGAGCATGTCGGTCATCAGCGAGTGAATCCGGGCTGTAGCACTGGGCTAACAGGACTCCGGGGAACCCGGGCTGTAGCAGGCTAGGCAGGACTCTGGATTCCATCGCGTGACATTTCCCCGAAGGGACAGACATAGGAACGAAGTGAAACACATGCCGGCCAGTCAAGTGTCCTGAGCAGTAGTGCTGGGCTAGCAGGACTCCGGTGAACCGGGCTGTAGCGGACTAATATGGCTCAAGGAGCACTAGACTACATTTCCCCATAAGAGAGGCTGCCAAGGATAAACAACTAGATTGTCGGATCCCACACATACCAAGCATTTCAATCATACACACAATATGCTCGATATGTGCAAATACAACATGGCATCACAACAAAACTCTACAACTCAAGTACTTTATTTAAAGGCTCCGGAGAGCCATACATAACATGTTCATACAGGTAGGGGTCACATGACCCGACACTCAAGTCATACAAGCATACAAGCACATGCGGAAGCAAATAGTCTGAGTACAGACACTAGAAAGAAAGAAGGCTTGACGAAGCCTGACTATCTACATAGGGCCCTCCATGGCCAGAATCACCACCTGGGTGGCAAGTTACTCATCGACGTCGAGGTCTACATAAAACCCATCGGAGGGGGCGGTGTTGTCGTCTGAAAACAGTAATTAAAGCAACATGAGTACAAAGGTACTCAGCAAGTCTTACAACAGAACCTACTATACATGCTCATTCTCAAGAAGGTGGTGGAGTTATTGCAGCAAGCCAGCTTTGACTCTTGGCTAAGCTATCCTACGAGACACCACTGTAAAATAGTTTCCGCACACGAGTCCACTAATCACCAACACAATACTCCACTGGAGATCCTCCCTCGTCATCCTACGAGAGGGCCATCCTCGGTAATCACACTTATCTTGAGGCTTTTAGTAGTAACCATTAACTTGTCTATGAACTATATAGGCAACCAAGTAGTCATTTACCGCGCACGTGGCTATTCGAATAGTTTTATACCCTACAGGGGTGTACTTTGTCACACATGTTTCCACCACTTAGTGTCTGCACACGACATGTGCTCGGCAGACTTCAAGAGAAAGCCGACGTGGGTGTAGACCACGACCTGACTAACCGCACAAGTCTCTAGTCCAGGTTTATCGCCTATTCAGGTTCCATCCGCAAGGAAATCCGGCCGGGGTGTCCTCAACGGCCCCAAACGATGTGTGCAGGGTTCCCGAGACACCAAACGGGCGACTCGGTACACCGTGCCACGGTGTATCTACCGCATCATAGCCCACCCCTAGGGTCAGCGCTATGCACGACCGCCAACACATAACCTACAAACACCAGAAACTAGTTGCAACTCCTAGACAGAGGACGAGAGGGGTCAGTAAATCAAGCGGGGTCATATTTCAGGGCCCAATGTGTGGTAGTAGCTGAATCTTAAATCACGCATACAGATCTCAGTTCTTATGTACAGCCTCAATGAAACAACCCACCATGTACTCCTACATGGCCTCTCATCGATACCTTTACCAAATCATGTTCAACACATCCCTCACATTACCGACATAATCATTTCACTCTAGCCCATCACCCAGATGAACCAGACCTGACACAACTCTAAGCATAGCAGGCATAGCAAGGTAGGAAACACATACATGGCTCAAACAACTCCTACACATGCTAGTGGGTTTCATCTAGTTACTGTGGCAATGACAGGTCATGCAGAGGATAAGGGTTCAACTACCGCAGCACACAGCAGTTTGAAACGTTGTTGTCTTAATGCAGTAAGTGAGAGCAGAAACGGGAACATGGGATTGTATCGATATGATCAATGGGGTTGCTTGCCTGATGGAGTAGTAGTAGGGTACTTCCCTTCAGTTGGATACTCGGAGATATCCTTGGAGGCAGAACCTACCACGAAAGACACCACAGAATACAATCATCACATGGCAATATGCAACAATATGATGCATGCTATGACATGGCAAAATGAGGTGTCCTGCTTAATGCAAGGTGAAACAAGTTGAATTGGGTCCATTTGAATCAAAGATTCAAATGGGAGCTTATGTTATTAAGCATTATAAGTGTATTATCTTGTTTCACCTAAACAGCAAGGTTAAAGTGTTTTGTCATGCATGAAACCATTACATATGGAAATATTGAATTTTTCTGATCAAATTTCATATATAAATCTTTGCATTTGAAGATATGGATTAAAAGTTATGAATCTTAGAAGTTTTGGTTATTTTCTAGAATTTCTTATAAAAGAATATATCCAGAAAAGGATTTACTGCGTCAGCCTGACGTCAGTGTGACGTCAGCGGGTCAAAGGCGCCAGCCCAGGTCAAACCTGACTGGTCGGCCCCATCTGTCAGTGTCACAACTAACTAACAGAGTTAGTTAGTGTTTCGTTAGCACTAAACTAGGTTAGTTAGGCCCTGGGCCCACATGTCAGTGAGTCAAACTGTTAACTAAATTATTAGTCTTAACTAAACTAATTCTAATTAGACAGGGGCATGGCCCACACATCAGCGACTCAGGGGAGGTCAACCTGGGCCCACACGGGGTCAAACAGGGTCAAACTCGCTGGCATTTAGCCGCCGGCGAGGCCAGACGCGGCGGAGCAGTGCGGGTTTCACCTACAAGGCGCCGTTCGGCGCGTGGAGCACATCTACGGGACGCGGAAGCTTGTCCGCATGCAACCAGGGTGGTGGCGCGGCCGGGGAGTGGCCGGAGTGGCGCCAGCGACGAGCTTGGCGGCGGCCGAAGCTCGGGTGCAGGTGGGGAGGAGGTTGTGGTGCGCAAAAGAGCGTGGCGAGGTGCTACGGGGGCTCTACGCGATGCGGGGAGCACGTTGGGCGCATGCCCGGGACCAAATGGTCACCGGAGCATTGCCGGCGACGAGCGCGGGCGGTGGCGCGTGCAGGTGAGCATGGTGCAGTCGCTACGGAGTGCGAGAGGGAAAATGGAGAGGATGGGGAGATGGCTGAGCTCAAGGGGGTCACGACGAGGCAGTCAGCGAGGTCGGGGGCGAGCTGATGTGGCAGGGACGGCGAAGGGGATCTCCGGTGGCCGGAGTTGGGGAAGATGAGGTCGGAGCGATTCTAGAGCGGGCGAGCCCTGGGGGCTCGGCCTTCTCGACGTAGTCGGAGACGGCGGAGCTCGTGGACATGACGGCGCGGTGCGAGGATGACGGAGGGCGCGGCTACGGCAACGGTGCGGTGGCAGAGGTGTTGGCCATGGTGGGAGAGGGCGAGGGAGAGGCGTTGGGGGTGAATGGAGAGGTCTGCGGGGTCGGGGCGACGACGTGGAGGTTGTCCAGGCATCCAGGGGCGCGGGCGGCAAGCAGGTGGCGCCATGGCGAGCCCAGGCACGCCGGCGCTCACCTCCCTGCCTGCCTGCCTGGCGAGAGGAAGCAGCTGACTGGCCATGGGCCAGCACAGTGCTGGGCCGCCAGGTGGGCCGGCTGGGGGGTTTAGCCAGGTTAGTCCCTTTCTCTCTCTTTTTCTGTTTTTATTTATTCTGTTTTGTGTTTTGGAATAGTAAAAGTACTATTTCATTTAGAAAAACCCTGGAAATAATCAGAGGCACATTTGAAAATATTCTCAATAGCCTAAAATTACTTTCAGGATTATTTGGGCATTTAAATTATTTTATAGCATTTAAATGCCCAAATGCAAATACTATATGGATTAATCCAATGACCTTAGGATGTCCTAGAAAAATGTGCACTATTTTTGTCAAAGGTTTTAACCCAAAACAAAAAGGGTGGACTTTTTAGCAGGGCATTTCAGGTTCATTGGAAAAGTTTTTAGTAACCCTAGTTGTTCCAGGGGGAGTGATGGGGGTTCTGTCATCCCCATTTCAGTTTTCTGGAAATTTAAACATGATGCAACACTCTAATGCATGAACTAGCTAGGGTGTGACGGAGACGCTCTACCACGCTGTTTTTTTACGCTGGGCTCTACCACGCTGTTCATGTCCCACTCCTTTCGTTGATGTGTGGGACATCCAGCACGTGCGTGTTTGGCACCCTTCGTCATAAGAGTTGAAACGCTAGCATTCATCAGAAATAAAAAATAATTATAAATCGGCAATGATACTATTTTTTTGCGAACCAATCAGCAGTGATACTATACCACACGGTTTCCTTGCTCCTCGATATCGGAAAGAATACTTATGTTCGCCAACATGTGGGACGTCGACCATCCTGGTCCACTTGCCATGCACGCAGAACTCCAAGGGAGTCACCCAGGTCGTCGCGCCGTAGTAACAATGACTAATGAGCCGTCAAATCACAGGCCCACTTCCCACTTTGAAGTTGCTTGGACGAAGGAACCATCATGACTTCGTTGAATTCCGCTTCTTGAAGAAAACTATTATACCAGTAGTACTGCTACCAACAGTAGTTACTCCAACAGAGGCCTCCTTTCGTTCATAGGATTGGAATATGGAAATCATAGGAAGTGAGATGACATGCATCTCAATTCCTATAGAGAAAGAGATGCCATTTGATGCTTAGGATAGGAATTTTTCCATTTAGTCTAGGCTAATGTACTGGTAATTTGCTCTAAAAACTACAGTGGTAACTAGTAGTACTGGTACATGCTCGTACTCAGACACACACACACACACACTAACTACTAGTACTACTACTTCTCACATGCTGGCCAGACGCCGTTGTTCTCCTTCCCGGCTTTGTCGGCGACACCCCACCGTGCTTGGATCTCCGCCGACCTCTCCGCAGCAGCGCGTGCGTCCTTTTCTTTCTTGCAGCGGCGGGCCTCTCTTTTCTTGAGTGCTTTCTGACTTTTCCGCTCCCTCTGTGTGGCTTTGGCCGCCTCTTGCTCTACCGCCCATTCGGCCTTGGCATCTTCAAATTCCTCCCACATAGTTGTGAGGTAGCAAGCGGCGATGAACTCGGAACGGTGGGATGCCATCGCTTCCCTACCATTTTGTGTGCGGTCGTGGGCGGCGAGGAACTCGGCACGGCGGGATGCCATCGCTGCCTTACCGGTTAGTGTGCGGCGCGGTGGCATGAGCAACTCTTGGTGAGAGCTCTGGGTGGAGTGGCCGGACAACCGTATAGTGCATTGGTTTGTCAAGAGCTCAAGGACAGAAGACAAAGCAAATTTGGATTCCCCTTCAATCCTAGTCATTTATTACCGAGTAAAATGCATTGGCGGTCATCGAACTTGTCTTGATAGCTCACTTTGATCATTGTATACGAGATATGGTGATTATACGGTCACTGGCTCAGCGTATAGCTCCGTATTTGTCTGGTTGACCAGTGAAACAGTCCGCATGCGCCTCATCAGCTCGTGTTCTTTATCTATCTACGCGGGCCTATCTGTCAATGGAGAAAGAAATACTGTAAAAACCAAAATTATGCTAGAGTCCGGACCGCTTCCGGAGCCTGCTCTCACCGCCCTGGCCCCTCAAGACGCCAGCTGCCCGCCGCATGCATGCATAGCAAGGAGTACTCCTTATGTGGAGGAGAGAGAGGCATTAACAAAGTCAAGGAGTGGGCTCTGCAAGAGCCCATCTCTACACGTGCTCCTAGGTATAAAAAAATAATTCTAAAAAAGGCATAAAAACAATTGTGTCTTTAAAAAAGAAAGGTAAAAAACATTTGAGAGGAAATAGATAGAGAGAAAGTGAGAAAAAGCTATAACCTGGGCATTACATGTGGAAGGAGGGAGTGGTGCACATGCCAAGTTCAATGGGCTGCCGTGTTTCACACTCCTCCATCGTAATAGTGGAGACAATAGCTTTCATTAAAAATAAACAATGAATACTCGTTGCTCATCCTCTATATCGGAAAGAATAATTTCATTCGCCGACATGTGGGATGTCGACCATCCTGGTCCACCTGCCATGCACAAAATTATCCTGGTCTACCCCGGTCGTATCGCAGGCCCAACCTTTCCCACTGTAAGTTGTTTGGACGAAGGAACCATCATGACTTCGTTGAATTCCGCTTCTTCAAGAAAACTTACTGTACCCGCAATACTGCTACCACACGCGAAGACTGGACGGCACTGTACCACGTCATATCACTGAAAAAACTAGGGCAAACTAGCCCGCCTAGGTCATCTATTTTGGAATGGAGGGAGTACGTCTCTGCACTGCTATGATTTTGTGTTGCACGTCATATCACTGAAACCCACTAGGCCAAACTAGCCCGCCTAGGTCATCGATCGCTAAGCCTACAATTTTAGGAGCTAGGGCTATTGGTCGATCGACGAGGGATAAGTGTAAGCGTACCACGAGCTCATCAGCCCCAACGTTTCTCTTCGGTGAGTGTTTTGCAAGTACTATAGCTCGCACAGTAGCTAGCCTACTAACACCAAGAATCATCAAACAAGCCCTGCTGATATGATAAACATTTCAAACTTACATCTAATCATGCCATATATTACATCAAAAGCTGGTGAGGATACATCTGTTTCCATAACTCGGAGAGGGTTCGCATGATTCACTATCAAAGAAAAGTAGCAAGATCCGCCCACACAAGACAGTGCACTAGCCCTAAGATGGTTTGATAACACGCATCATTCTGGTAATTAAACACAGGACAATGCAAACTACCCTGAAGGATTAGCCCGACCAACTATTTCTTGTCATCGATCTCTTGGGCAATGACCATAGCACGGACATCGGCATGGGAATCGATTTCTGGGGCGATGTCCGCAGGACTGACCGCGACATCGGAATTGATCTCTGGGGCGATGTCCACAGGATGGACAGCGGCATCAGAATCGATCTCTGGGGCGATGCCAACAGGACGGGCCACGACATCGGAATCATCAAGGATGTCCACCGGCACCTGCACAACCCTAACATATTAGCAAGCACATTGCAAATAATCAAAAACCACAACTATGGTAATAAGCCATTATTTTTACCTTGTGCAGCTCACCGGGGGATCTCATCCCTCCGGGGGCCATCTCCTCGTCCTCGATGAGGGCCATCACCTTGCCAGGGGAATACTGCTTCTCAACGGCGACTATCTCCTCAAACTCAGTCTTGAGCCTCACATAGGTGGCAATCAGAGTTCCTGGGGTAGGCACGGTGGGGCCCTTGCTGTTCTTCCAACTTCATTTGAGGAGTTCGTCCGCCAATGTCCTCAACTCTTTGGCCAATGCTTGTTTCTTGGAGTTCTTCGTCTCCATGGGTTGGCCCGCCAACATGGTCAACTCGTTGGTCGGTGCTTGCTTCCTAGAGATCGCTGTCTCCAGTGGGTTGTCCGCCGGCAACTCTTTGCCTAGTGCTCCAGGATCCATCAATGAACTAACAAACAAAAAGCAATCGAAAGGAAACCACAATCGCAATGAAAACGAGAAAAGAATAGGATGTGAGAATCGGTCGATGCTTCGCAAAAAGAAGATTCTTGGAATGAAAATATAGCAGCATAACTGATTCACCCACCTTTCCTTCGTCGGTACAGAAGAAAAATGGCAGAAGTGAGTAGACTGGAGTGAGGTTTTCTTCAAGAAAGGGAATAAAGGGCTTGGACGAGCGTTCCAGTGAAATGATGGTTGCTTCATCCAGTCCAACTTGGAGGCCACCTTACCACTGCTGGTAAAGGTGTGGGTTTTGTGATATGACGGGTCATGACGGCCACACTGGGGTTACAGGTGTGTCTCGACTGTAGCACCTCGATGTGATTTGGTGTATGGCACGTGGGCCTGGATGCTTTGAAATGTCCTGAATGTAGATAGAGCGGCTAGTCATATAGGAGTGCTCAATATTGTGCACCACGACCAAGGCAGAGAGGAAAACGAGAGAACTACTTAATTAATGCATGAGTTTAATTAGGGTAGTTTTGTAAAGTATGAGATACATTCCTCCAATCGCAAAATGCCTTGGTTCATGAGATTTGAGATTTGAGCCCTATAAACCGGAAGGGAGGGAGTACTGCACACGGTGCAGTCTAGTCACTTGTTGAAATCTCTAGAAAGGCAAATACTCCTTTCCGGTTTACAGGGCTATAGTACTCCCTCCGTCTAGGTGTGTAAGTCATCTTAGGCTAGCCATAGTGGGAGTAACTTAGCTAGTAACATAGCGCACTCCAAGAATGTTTTGCTTATGTGGCAAGTAATTAATGAGAGGTGGTAACATAATATGTTACTATAACATAGCGCTTTTCAAGATAAGATGAGTCTACAAGCTAATAAATGAAGCCATCTAAAATACTACTATTATGTTACTTTGCATTATGAAGGTAGTAATTTAGGCTAGTGTCATATGCATGACACTAATCTAAGTTACTCCCCACTATGACCAGCCATACGAAAACCAAATAGTCCCAAAACACTTAGGCGCGGTGCATTAACTTCTACCTTGTTTCTTGTTTCTTGACATATCAACCAATAAGAGATGAGAGGTGTGCATGCTTTTAATGACTTGCAGTGGCTAGTTCATTGCATGCAATGCTATTAATTAGCAAATAAATATTGGTGACCCCAGGAGGAAACGGTGCTAAGTGCATGGACCTATGCAGAATGAGTATCAACCCATGGATAATGGAGTTTAATTGTTAAACAATAGCAATTTTGTCTCATGCAAGAGCCTGGCTATTACTCCAAGGAACCGCACCACGCGAGCGTTCGCAACTGCCACGTTCGGGTTGCGCTTGGCTCTTCGCCTCTTCGAGAAGACGAACAATAATGATTACTCCTACTTCTACAGTATCAAATCCACTGCTGCATGTCCGTCCACCTCGTGCGGGAGGGATAGCGAAAGCTTCAACTTACTGCTCCTGCCTTTGCGTCCATGACAGGTGGGCCCAACAGGTGGTTGGCCCTCCTGTCATGCAGCCAAAGGCAGGTGCAGTTAAGGCACTGGAGCTCAGTCCGCGAGGGAGAGGGCATTGTAGTAATGAAATTTCTCGGTCTTGTACGAGTTGACGAAGATAGGGGTTGCTTGCTTGCTAGGGTTGCTCACTACGTATATATAGACCGGAGCCTCCGCGCTTGCTTGCTAGGGTTGCTCTATTCACACACTCTCATCCTCTCTAGATTTAAACAAGATAGGGGTAGTAACACAGTCTTTCTCCCTTCAAAAAACACTGGCTTTCTATCCTCACTGATGGTTACAGATCCGGACGTAACCCCCTCCGCCGGTGAAGGGGAGGAGGGGCAGCGTTTAGGTCTTCGTCGACAGTGAGGGAGGAGACCCACTGCCAGCCGCACCGTTATCCCTGGCCGAGCACCGGCGCGGGAGGTCCTCCGATCCCTTCGTCGTTGCCTGTGGGCGGATCCGGCCTCCCGCCACCCACCTATCCACATCCCGACGACCTTCAGGTATATCTTCGTTCGAAACCGCCTAAGCTCTACTTCCCCAGCTCGCTAAGTCGCTGCATGTGCATCATTTTCTACCTCTCAGCCCCTCTCGATCGGATGGTCCAACATCACATTTTTTTTCTTCTATTGTTAGAGGTAAAGCTACCTCATGGAGTCGAATCTTGTACTCCCTCCGTCCGAAAATACTTGTCATTGAAATGGATGTATCTAGATGTATTTTTGTTCTAGACACATCCATTTTGATGACAAGTAATTCCGGACGAAGGGAGTACTTGGTTCAAACAAGAAATAAAGTGGGGGTGGGGGAATTTAGTATGTACATCGGACTTGGTACAAACAGGCAGGAAAGGGGGTGAAAGTAGTACAGACTGGTCATCCAACCGGTCTCTTGGTCGAAAAGGGAAATATAGGGGTAACGCTGTACATAGTGGTATGACCAGGACTAGATTTGCTATCGACACATAGGAGTAGGTGGCTAGAGTGAACAAAAATGGGACCAACCCAGATATGTTTCTTGGATATTTGTTTCTCGGGGCAACAAACTATGAATCACCACTTTATGCCCCTGTTTACGTACATGGTTCTGGACTGCTGGTGCACCCACTGTTAGAAGCCATGACAAGTTTAGCCAAATGTTTTTGCCTGTAATTGTTTGAGACTCTGACTGTTTCCTTTGTGCCTTTTTGTGCAAACAGGGATATCCAATTCACCTGGTTGCTATTGTGACCTTTTGGTGCACTGCACAAAACTATACTTAAAAGAAGTGACTTTTGTGCTTGAGGGAGTCCTGGATTAGGGGGTCTCCGGACAGCCGGACTCTATCCTTCGGCCGGACTATTGGACTGTGAAGATACAAGATTGAAGACTTCGTCTCGTGTCCGGATGGGACTCTACTTGGCGTGGAAGGCAAGATAGGCAGTACGGATATAGATATCTCCTCCTTTGTAACCGACCTTGTGTAACCCTAACCCTCTCTGGTGTCTATATAAACCGGAGGGTTTTAGTCTGTAGGACAACATACAATCATACCATAGGCTAGCTTCTAGGGTTTAGCCTCTCCGATCTCGTGGTAGATCAACTCTTGTAATACCTATATCATCAAGAATAAATCGAGCAGGACGTAGGGTTTTACCTCCATCAAGAGGGCCCGAACCTGGGTAAAACATCGTGTCCCATGCCTCCTGTTACCATCCGCCTAGACGCACAGTTCGGGACCCCCTACTCGAGATCCGCCGGTTTTGACACCGACATTGGTGCTTTCATTGAGAGTTCCTCTGTGTCGTCACCATCAGGCTTGATGGCTCCTTCGATCATTGTTAGCGATGCAGTCCAGGGTGAGACTTTTCTCCCCGGACAGATTTTTGTATTCGGCGGCTTCGCACTGCGGGCCAATTCGCTTGGCCATCTGGAGCAGATTGAAAGCTACACCCCTGGCCATCAGGTCAGGTTTGGAAGCTTAAACTACACGGCCGATATCCGCGGAGACTTGATCTTCGACGGATTCGAGCCTCTGCCTTGTGCGTCACGCGGTCACGATGAGTACGATTTAGCTCTACCATCAGACAGTGTTCAGGAGATCGCACCGGCAGCCACTCCGACCCTCAATTCGGAGCCAGTTGCGCCGTCCATGGACGGGTGGATGGACCCCGCCACGGAGGCCTTACCCTCAGTGGCGATCGAGCCGAACATCGACCTTACCCTGCACAAGAGCCGTGTTGTCAGACTGCCGGATCCTTCTCCGGCCATGGACTCCGAACCGCCTGCGCCCGTTCCTAGCGAATCCGATTTGGCGCCGATCATGGAGTTTACCTCCGCGGATATTTTTCAGCACTCGCCCTTTGGCGACATACTGAACTCATTAAGGTCCCTCTCCTTGTCAGGAGGATCCTAGCCGAACTATGTCCGGCAGGATTGGGATGCGGACGACGAAGAAATTCGCTGCCCACCCACCACCCACTTACTAGACACTGTCGACGACTTAACCGACATGCTCGACTTCGACTCCGAAGACATCGATGGTATGGACGACGATGCGGGAGACGAAGAGGAACCACTGCCCACAGGGCACTGGACAGCCACCTCATCATACGATATATACATGGTGGACACACCCAAAGAAGGCAATGGCGACGAGACAGCGGAGGATGACCCCTCCAAGAAGCAACCCAAGCGCCGACGTCAGCGGCGCCGCTCTAAGTCCCGCCAAAGCAAAAGTGGTGATACCGGCACAGGAGAAAATAACACTCCGGATAGTGCCGAAGATGGCAACAATCCCCTCTAGCACGATCTAGGACAGGAGGATGGAGAGGCCAGCCCTCCAGAGAGAGCGACAGATGGAGAGGCGGACGATGATAATTACAGGGCCCCCTCCGAAGACAAGGCAAGCCTCGACGATGACGAATTTGTCGTGCCAGAGGATCCCATCGAACAAGAGCGCTTCATGCGCCGGCTTATAGCCACGACAAATAGCCTTAAGAAAAAGCAGCGGCTTCAAGCTGATCAAGATCTGCTAGCTGACATATGGACTGAAGTCCTCGCGGCCGAGGAATATAAACTCGAACGCCCCTCCAAGAGTTACCAAAAATGCAGGTTGCTACCCCGACTGGAGGAAGAAGCGTATGACACGGCTGATCGGCCACCTCGTGGCCGCGATAGAGAGGCATTCCAGCCAAAAGCTCAGCCTGCACCCCGACGCCATTCAAATAAAAAGGCATGGGGAAATACGCCAGACCTGCGAGACATATTGGAGGACAAAACAAAACATGCAAGATCGATCTACGGATCACGAGGGCGCGCCACTAAGCGAGACGATAAACGTCACGCCGGATATAGTAAAAGTAAATCCGGCTGGGCCAAACACAGTGGGCAAGACTCATTGGAGCTGCGTCGCGATATAGCCCAGTACAGAGGTGCCGCACACCCCTTATGCTTCACAGACGAAGTAATGGATCATCAAATCCCAGAGGGTTTCAAACCCGTAAATATAGAATCATACGATGGCACAACAGATCCTGCGGTATGGATCGAGGATTTCCTCCTGCATATCCACATGGCACGCGATGATGATCTACACGCCATCAAATACCTCCCACTCAAACTCAAAGGACCAGCTCGGCATTGGCTCAATAGCTTTCCAGCAGAGTCCATTGGCTGTTGGGAGGATCTGGAAGCCGTATTCCTCGATAACTTTTAGGGCACTTATGTGCGACCACCAGATGTTGATGACTTGATCCACATAATTCAGCAGCCAGAGGAATCGGCCAGACAATTCTAGACACGGTTCCTAACAAAGAAAAATCAAACCATCGACTGTCCGGATGCAGAGGCTCTAGCAGCTTTCAAGCACAACATCCGCGACGAGTGGCTAGCCCGGCACCTTGGTCGGGAAAAGCCGAAATTTATGGCAGCCCTCACGACACTCATGACCCGCTTTTGTGCGGGAGAAGACAGCTGGCTGGCTCGCAGTAACAAGATATCAAAGAACCATGGTACTTCGGATACCAAGGACGGCAGTAGCAGGTCACGTCACAACAAACATAAGCGCCGCATTAACAGCGACAATACCAAGGATACGGCAGTCAATGCCGGATTCAAAGGCTCTAAAACCGGTTAGTGGAAAAAGCCATTCAAAAGAAGCACTCTGGGCCCGTCCAGTTTGGACCGTATACTCAATCGCTCGTGTCAAATACACGGCACCCCCGACAAGCCAGCCAACCACACCAATAGGGATTGTTGGGTGTTCAAGCAGGCCAGCAAGTTAATTGCCGAAAACAAAGATAAGGGGTCACATAGCGATCATGAGGAGGAGCCCCGGCAGCCGAACACCAGAGGACATAAGAGGTTCCCCCCACAAGTGCGGACGGTGAACATGATATACGCAACCCACATCCCCAAGAGGGAGCGGAAGCGTGCGCTCAGGGACGTATATGCGTTGGAGCCAGTCGCCCCAAAGTTCAACCCATGGTCCTCCTGTCCGATCACCTTCGATCGAAGGGACCACCCCACTAGTATCTGTCATGGCGGATTCGCCGCACTGGTCCTAGACCCAATCATTGACGGATTTCACCTCACTCGAGTCCTTATGGATGGCGGCAGCAGCCTGGACCTACTTTACCAGGACACAATGCGCAAAATGGGTATAGACCCCTCAAGGATCAAACCCACAAAAACGACCTTTAAAGGCGTCATACCAGGTGTAGAGGCCCATTGCACAGGCTCAGTCACACTGGAAGTGGTCTTCGGATCCCCGGATAACTTCCAAGCGAAGAGTTAATCTTCGATATAGTCCTGTTCCGCAGTGGTTATCATGCACTGCTCGGGTGAACCGCATTCGCAAGATTCAATGCGGTACCGCATTATGCATACCTCAAGCTCAAGATGCTAGGACCTCAGGGGGTCATTACAGTTAATGGAAACACAGAGCGCTCTCTCCGAACGGAGGAGCACACTGTGGCCCTCGCAGCGGAAGTGCAAAGCAGCCTCTTAAGGCAATCCACTAGTTCGTCGTTTAAGGACCTGAACACCTTCAAGCGCGCCCGGAGTAATCGGCAACAGGACCGCCTGGCACGTTCCGAGCTCACATAGCAATGCCGCCACCACCCCAGCCCAAGCCAAACGGCGAAACTCGTGCCACGCGTACATAATTACGCATTAAAAATACCATGGGCATAGGTAGGGAGGGGGCACGACTACGGCACGCCCCAAGACGCAGCTTAAACCGCACTAGGGGCTTCCCGCTTTGTTATTTTTCTCTCTTTCAGGACATTAATCTCTGGAAACCCTGTCCGGTAGCATGATTGTCGAACACATGATGCAGCAACCAAGGAGGCAGAAAGCTACATCACACCACGAAACTCCTAGGTGGATTACGATAACGAGTGAAATACTTGCTTTAATATTATTCCTCAGCTTGCCCTTGGAGGGGACATAGTCCTACTTCTTGCTTATCGCACGACCTGTATCATTCTGCTCTAACGCATGTTTTTAATAAACAATGCATAGCATTAAGACTATTATTGCATTCTTCTTTATATATATGTGTGTGTGTTCATTAATGACACCTTGCAACCGTACACTTTGGTACGGCCAAAACACCAGGGGCTTAAGTACCCCACAATATGGTGTGAGAAGTCCGAACACTTTCTCAAGTGCGGCACCCCGAACTTATAGCATTATATGCATCAGCTCTGAATCATGTCTTTGGTCAATAGCTGGGTTTGCCCGGATCCCATGTTTTGGTACCTTACGTTCCACTATATCGGCTAAGGTAGCACTGGGAGAACTACTACGATTGTGCCCCAGTTCAGCTGGGCTAAGCACCTCAGTAGAGAAAGCTAAAACTGACTGTCATGATAAGGCGAGAGACCGGTCGCTATTCGAGAGGTTTTCGAGTCCTTAAAGACTTGTGCCACTTAGAGCGAGGAGTCGGCCCTGTCCGGATTAAGGCGTGTATCCCGCCCCAGATTCGGCCTTCTGAATACTAGGGGCTTCGCCGAAATTTAAAATTATAGAATTCGATGGCTAAGTGAGAGTGATAACGCATTATAGTCCGATTGCCTTGTTCTTGTGCTGAGCACCTCCCTCGAAGGACCCAACAATGGGAACAAGAGTGCTCAGGTTTATCCTGAACACCCCAGCACTCGTGGCATGGGGGCAGAAGCCGACGACTAGCCATCTCTTAGATTTCATAAACAGCCAAACATAATGTAATATTTTAAATTCAAACAAGCGTTGCATAGCGCATATGAACAAGTTTTCATAACTACAGGATTACACGAGCGAGTTTACTCAAATATTACATCTTTTGTACACTCGTCCGCTATGAGACGAGCACCCTTCAGGACACCCTCATAGTACATCTCGGGGTGGCGATGATCCTTGCCCGTCGGCGGCCCTTCCTTAATCAGCTTCATGGCATCCAGCTTGGCCCATTGCACCTTCACACGGGCGAAAGCTCGGCGTGCACCTTCGATGCAGACGGACCGCTTGACGACTTCCAGCCGTGGGCAGGCATCCACAAGCCGCCTCACCAGGCCGAAGTAGCTGTTCGGAAGGGCGTCGCCAGGCCAAAGCCGGACTATAAAGCCCTTCATGGCCTGTTCGGCCGCCTTGTGTAGCTCGACCAGCTGCTTTAGGTGGTCGCTCATAGGCACCGGGTGTTCGGTCCCAGTATATTGGGCCCAGAACAACTTCTCCGTTGAGCTTCCCTCCTCGTCCTGGTAAAACATTGCGGCATCCGACATGCTACGGGGCAAATCTGCGAACGCTCCTGGAGAGCTCTGGATTCGGGTAAGTAACAAGTAATTTACTTTCACATGCTTGCTCTGCATAAGGAATGCCTTACCCGCCGCTATTTTCTTCATTGCCTCAATCTCCTAGAGGGCTCTTTGGGCTTCAGCCTTGGCGTTCATCGCGCTTTCAAGGTCCGTGGCAAGCTTGGACTCTTGCGTCTTCGAGTCACGCTACAATGCCTCATGCTTTGACACGAGAGCTTGGAGCTCTTGCTGCACCTCGCCCACCCGTGCCTCATGCCTCTCCCGCTCGGTGCGCTCCTTGGCCGCTTTGTCCTCGGCCTCGGATAGCGCTTCCTTCAGGGTCGCCACCTCGGTCGTGGCCCTGGCAAATTTACGATGATCCTGTCATTTTGTAATCACGTCTTCTTTTATATATACATATCTATAGATAGGGTATTACTTACCCTTGTTCTCCTCGAGCTGCCTCTTGGCAAGGCCGAGCTCTTTCTTGGACCCCTCGAGGTCCTGCTTCAATGCGGCAACCTCCGCAGTCTGTGCGGCAGAGGCCAGCAGCGAAGCCTGCATACGCATATAGACATACTTATGTTAGACTCCTGCGATATTGTTTAATCCTCTATTCGGCTTTTCTTTTTGAACACCGAACAGAGCATCAGGGGCTACTGTCTATGCGGTAATATTTTTCCTATACTTCAAAAACTTACCTCAAGGCACAGGCTTCATTCAATCCGCTCTTGGCGGACTGAACCTTCTGGACCACCGCACTCATAATAGTGCGGTGCTCCTCGTCGATGGAAGCGCTACGAAGCGCTCCCAGCAGATTGTCCAGTGCCTCTGGATGGACAGAGGTCACCGGCACAGGCGTCTTACCCCTCTTGGAAGGAGGCCGCCTGCCCGAGCCCGGAACCACTGGAGGTTCCGGCGCGGTGTTCGGCTGAGGGCCGAACTCGGAGCCCTCAAGGGCCTTGTTCCCTCTGCTCCCGGAGTCCGGAAGGTTGCCTTGAGGCGCCTCCGGGACTGTCTCCCCTCGACCCGGTGCCTCTTGAGACAACACCTCGGCGTTGTCCGTAGGGAAAGGGGAGGTGGCGGTCGGAAGTGGATCGCTATCCATATCCGACGAGTCCAGGAAGACGTCCAACGAGGATACATCGATACAGGCTCGGGACGGTCTGCATAATCACGATTCAGCATTAGGAGAAGCAGTGTGACAAAGGAATGCTATGAGTTACTCTGGTATTCGAATACTTACGACTTCGCTAGGGGCTTGGCCCTGGGCAGCCACTCGTCTTCTTCTTCGGCGGCGGTGGTGGAACTGTCCGGAAGGAGAGTCCTTCCCTTCTTGGACCCTTCGGCCCCCCAGTTGGGGCAACCTTGCTTTTCTTGTCTCCCCTGACTGGAGGGGGAGCGTCTTCATATTCCTCCTCGTCTTCGTGGGAGGAGTGCGCCATGGAGTTATCGGACGATAAGTCCGATAAACCCTGGCGTCGGGAACTCTTTCGGGTTCCCTTGGCCTTCTTGGTCTTCTCCGGCACCTTGTAAGGAGCCGGAGTCAGCATCTCCATCAGGAGAGCGTCTACTGGGCCTTCGGGCAAAGGAGCCGGACAGTCGATCTATCCGTCCGTCTCCTGCCAGTCCTGTCAAAGGTACGGGAGCTTAGATCCCGCATAGAGTCGAACTATGAAAAACAAGCATCCTGTAAAAGATAAAACAGCTTACCGCGCTGGCTTGGCGCTTCGCGTAGAATCCGCGATCCTCGGTAGTGGGAGGGGGAACCTCGGCGCCCTTGAATAGCACCTTCCAGGCATCCTCGTGTGTTGTGTCAAAGAGCCTGTTCAGAGTTTGGTGTTGGGCCGGGTCGAACTCCCACAAGTTGAAAGCCCGTTGTTGACACGGGAGGATACGGCGGATGAGCATGACCTGGACTATGTTGACGAGTTTGAGCTTCTTGCTCACCATGTTTTGGATACATGTTTGGAGTCCGGTCAGCTCTCCCGAACTACCCCAGGACAGGCCCTTCTCTTGCCAGGAGGTGAGCCGTGTGGGGATGCCAGATCGGAACTTGGGGGCCGCTGCCCATGCAGGGTCACGCGGCTCGGTGATGTAGAACCACCCCGATTGCCACCCCTTTATGGTCTCCACGAAGGAGCCCTCGAGCCATGTGACATTGGGCATATTGCCCACCATGGCGCCTCTGCACTCCGCCTGGCGGCCGCTCACTACCTTTGACTTGACATTGAAGGTTTTCAGCCATAAGCCAAAGTGGGGCTTGATGCGGAGGAAGGCCTCGCGACGCCGATATGTTGAGGATGAAGTTCGGGGCCAGATCGTGGAAATCCAAGCCGTAGTAGAACATGAGCCCCGGACGAATGGGTGGAGAGGGAATCCCAGTCCGCGGAGGAAGTGCATAAGGAACACTACCCTCTCGTGGGGCCTGGGTGGGGATGAGCTGCCCCTCATCTGGGAGCCAGTGCGCGATGTCGTCGGGCAGGTATCCGGCTCTCCTCAGCTTCTTGATGTGTCCCTCCGTGAAGGAGGAGACCATCCACCTGCCTCCCGCTCCGGACATGGTTGGAGAAGGTTGAGGTGGGAAATGCGGACTTGGGCGCTGGAGCTCGAGTGTGCGAAAATGGATGAGCAAAGGAGGAAGAAGGCGTGGATGAAAAGGTCAATCCTTGTCCCTTTATATGGGAGGATGAAACTATGCGTCCCCACCAGCCTGGTAAAACTCGCTTATCCCCAAGCGCCGTAATCGATGGCGCGGTTTGGTTACCCACGCCCATATTGATGAGAATCCCGTAATAAGGGGGACGTGATCCCTGCTTTGACAAGATGTGTCAGGAAACTGCCTCGCATTATGTGCGGGGCTAGTTGAAGGAAACGGTTCAAATAATCACCGGGCCATGACATAATGTCACGTTGACGAAACGTGTCAGCAGATTAGATTTGTGGAAATATTATTCTCTCTACGGTGGTATGTGGAACTTATTTTGCAGGGTCGGACACTATCCTTGTATTCAAATTCTTCCGGGGCGTATTCGGAGGAGGAACCCGCCTTGCAATGCCGAAGACAATACTGCGCGCCGGACTCATCGTCATTGAAGCCTGGTTCAGGGGCTACTGAGGGAGTCCTGGATTAGGGGGTCTCCGGACATCCGGACTCTATCCTTCGGCCGGACTGTTGGACTATGAAGATACAAGATTGAAGACTTCGTCTCGTGTCCGGATGGGACTCTACTTGGCGTGGAAGGCAAGCTAGGCAGTACAGATATAGATATCTCCTCCTTTGTAACCGACCTTGTGTAACCCTAACCCTCTCCGGTGTCTATATAAACCGGAGGGTTTTACTCCGTAGGACAACATACAATCATACCATAGGCTAGCTTCTAGGGTTTAGCCTCTCCGATCTCGTGGTAGATCAACTCTTGTAATACCCGTATCATCAAGAATAAATCGAGCAGGATGTAGGGTTTTACCTCCATCAAGAGGGCCTGAACCTGGGTAAAACATCGTGTCCCCTGCCTCCTGTTACCATCCGCCTAGACGCACAGTTCGGGACCCCCTACCCGAGATCCGCCGGTTTTGACACCGACAGTGCTGTTTAACTGGAATGTCAGAATGGAACAGTTGGTTCATTTTGGTGGAACTGCACAAAGGGAGATCTGTGTTCCAATCCTGATCATCCATATTGGCGCCATAACCTTCCTTTAGGTAACAATGATATTTAATGCATGTGTTCATCTCTATTTTCCGACTGCCATGAGAAAATAATGTTGTTTTTTACTAGTACACTTGTACTCCCTCACTGAAAAAAGCAATTCTGAATTAGAAGGCCAATCATGTACTTGGTTTCACCAACTGGTGAGGAGAAAGAGAAACAGAGCATGAAGAGGAAGAAGAAGAAGAATAAACAGTGCCAAGGCGATCTTGCTGAAGCCAGAGGCCTCAGTCGAGGCCATTCAAGGGCTCCGGCAACGACTACCTTACATGTGAGACGATCCTCCAGGGAGCCCTTCCACTTCTGATGTCTCACTTAATTAATTAGGAGTACTTAAGTACCACTAATTTATTACTGCCTAATTTTCCTGTTGGAGTTAAACAAATCTTTAGTAGGACCCTATGTTGAATCATGTACGTGTGTATGTTTGTCTATGGAGGTGAATCATGTGGTGGAGCAAGGAGGGAATATTATTAGTGTCATGACATAATAGTGTTATTGTTTTGCATGTCAATTTATTGCCATTGGTTCAATGAGGCAATGTTTTGCGTATTGTCCATCATGAATTTGATGCTACTGGTTGAGTAATATGCTAATGTCTTCCTATCCTTTCTCACTAAGCTAATGAAGGTTTCACCTTGTTCCTACTTGTGCAAATAGGGATCATGTTGTGCCAATCATACATTAAATGGAACTACACAAGACAATACAATGAACTGTATCCCAGCCAGTGCTTTAACTCTGCTGGAAGTTCTCGATATTCTTTCGATATAATTTCAGCACTGGTAAACAAGAGTGATTTCAACCATACATTTGAAGTGCACAAAAATATATACTATTGTGTGATTCCAATGAGTGCTTTATGATCTCTTATGGGACTACATGAATAAGCTTTTTTTCTCAGGTTGGTACGGGCCTAAGGCCTTCATCCATATTAGTTTGTTGTCATCTCTATTTGTATCGTGCTACTGTCATGAGAAACTCCTTTATCTTTGCACGTTAAAGTTTTGCAACCTATGATAAATGGCAATGCTTTGAGTGTTGAGTTGAGCTAATTGGCACTGATTAAATAAACTAATACCTCTCTTTAAGCAAGACTACTATGTTGCTAACTTTACCCATTAAGATAATGAGGGTGCTTCTATTTGTTAGTGTATGTTTCATAAACTAGTCCCACTATTACAGTAATCTCACGCTCTCAATATATGTGCCAACAGGGATGCTCGATTTTGGTGGAACTGCACAAAAACTTTGGGTGCTTCATTGCCTCGACAGCTTCTGTCCTTTCCTGTCAGTTGCTAAACTCCGCATGTTTTATTCCTTTGTTGTCAGTTGCTTGGCTTATCTCGGCTTCCAGTCAAACGAAATAGTAATTGATATGCTACCTCACACAGGTTGGTACTGGTCTTTATCCTGATTATTGTGCCTGTCATATGTATTGGTAATTTGGTATTGTGCTACTGTTTGCCGATTTCATAAAGGAGTAATTTGGAGCCTGAACTCGCAGGCAAATCATTACATCGGGTGATTTCAGTAGAACTCCACAAAATGATCAGATGGACAGGTACTTATGCTGCTGCTATGTACTCCAAAGTTCACTCAGACAAGCATCGATGTTGACAAGAAGTGCCTATATTCATTCGAGTATCAACCGGCGTCAACCAATTGTCAAACTCCAAGTGTTAGGAGAGTGAACACCAAAAATATTGCTTGGTGCATAGCCCAGAAAAACGCAGTCCAGCCTTTGGTCCCAACTTGTGCCTTTTGGTTATCGGCACATATGGTAGCGAACTATATGGCATGGAGTCTAAAGATTCCAGACAAGTTGGTTGACACGTATATTCATCTGGCACTTAATCAGTCTGCATGCCAAGGATGCTCCATTTTAGTTGAACTGCACAAAAAATTTGGGTGGTTCATTTTCTGAACCGCCTCCTTTCTCGCCTTCAATGTAGAATTTTGGTGAGATACAGGACCAAGATGACCCAGTAAACTGATTGGATGAAAGTAGTGGCCAGGTTGCTCAAACCTCCCTGGGCACGAGGCCACTATTTGAGGATAAACCTACAAGCAAAGTTCAGATTGTCTGTGCTGCCTCTTATGTACTCAAAAGTTTACTCGTACAAGAACTAATTTTAGCAAGAAGTACCTCCGATTGAACACCATTTACCAGTCTGTACCCTAGGTAATTAAAGTTCGTCCATGGATCATATTGGCTTTGATCTCAATCATTTGGATGCATAAACATACTGAACATGCGTATATCTGAATCTTTTTGTAAATTATGTATGAATATTGTCGTGTGATCTATCAATCATTTGGATGCATAGATATGCTGAGCTTGTGTATATATGGATCTTTTGAGTTTTTGATTGTGAATGTTGGCTATGGATATGAACGTGTCCTGTGAACCTGAGTTTGATATGAATGTTTACCTTTTCTGTTGTATTTGTGTGTGAACTTGTTAGTATGCCTACTGTGGGGTATAAAACACAGGTCTCTTATAAAAGTAATGCCATGTCCAATTTATGTTTCCCCTTCTAACCACCGCGGCTGTGCTGCCGCGCACCCGAACCAGTGAAGTTTCCCACTCCTCTCCATCTGCGACTCCACTGCAGCTTAATAAATAGTAACGTCTTCGGTTTTAGCCTGGTTTTCCATAGATTAACCAGGCAATTCTCTTCTTCTTAATTAATCGACAAGGCAATTCTTTTGCCTCCGTTTCGGAAATAAATTAGTACCATCTAACTGAGCCAGTTAGTTAGATGCGTACACTTGGTGTAGTAGGATCTTTATTTAGTTTGATGCATACACTTGTTCTTTTTTGGTAGCCCTTTTGTAATGATGGCTGATGTTTGGTTTGGAAGAGAGAGCTGCGTCTTCACTCTTCTGGCCTGCTTACTGCTTCTGTTGCACCCCCAGCCCTGGTTGCTGCTGCTGCTGTTTTCAATGTACAATCAGTAGTATATTTCATCTGTTGGTTGAATAAATGTGTTGTTAGAATGACAAACACAATGTTTTGGAAGTCGTTGCATGGTTCGATCCTTTAGTGCCCCGTACGGTACGTAGCGCATACTATTTATCATACGGAACACTTTTTTTTGAAACTCGGAACACATTTTCCACTTGTTGATAACATGCAGCCCACTGATGAAGGCCCAATAGAGAAGCCCATAATTAACTGGAAGGGAGGCTCTCACATGAATCCGACCCAGGTACATGCTCATGGTCCCCTAAACATAAATAAGTAAATAAATAAATAAATAAATAAAGCTAAATGCTCATGCACCACTTCTTTGGGAAAATAGGTAGCCCAGTATTTCTTTTTGAAGAATACCCAAGCTAGGCCTATTTGTTTTCTCCGAATTACTGGGCTGCAAATCTTTCAAGACGAGGAGGGATGCATTCCGTCCTGGCTTAAGAGTATGGTCAATGTCTGTTAAAAGTAATATCAAAAGGTTCCAAAAAATTTATAGCAAATGGGATATAAGTTTCTTTTTTTGTTTTTGTTCTTCACTGATATCTTATACGTATTTCATTCGATTTAACATGACATAGTACTAATTTATTTTTAAATTTGTTTTAGTATGGCTATTAATTTTTGGATTAAGAATATTTCGTTCCCCAGCAAAAATTTGCGAATTTTCAAAATTTCCCACATATTTAGTTAATTTTTTAACCCTGGTACTGACCAGAAAATGGCCAGCAATTCTAAAAATGGAAGACAGGCTGCAATAAATTCCATATGAATTAGAAAATGAGTAAAAATTATAAAAATAATAACAGATGGGATGTACACGACACAGATTTCGAGGCTGGCTTGTTTACGCAAGGCTTTGTCAGTGAACACACGATTCTAGCAGCAGTTAGTGTTGGATGTCCATCCAACGGCCGACGTGCTTCTTCAATCTCTGATGTTCCTGCTCCAGCCGCCTAAACTAGCGCCGGTGGGACTGCCTGCTCCCTCCTCTTGTGGCCTGCTATGATGTCGCGCAGGCTTCCCCGGCCCACCCTACTCCCTCCGCTGGCCCTGCCGCACGCAATCAACTGCCTCCTTATTACGTGAAAAAATGATTCCTCCCACTGACATCTGGGGCGCACCGGTTGGGAGGCTGACCTGTGGGCCTACTAAGTTGACGCGTATGCAGGGCTTGTCAACTTAGTCAACAAACAATTCTAGCAGCAGTAACCATTGGATTTGAATCGAACGGTCCTCGTGCTTCTTTAATCGCTGCTCTTCTTGCACCAGCCGCCCAAATCAGCGCCGGGGAGACCGCCTGCTCCTGCCTCCAGTGGCCGGCTGTGCTGCCGATGAGGCATCATCGCCCCCTACTACTCCCACCGCTAGCCAGGCCCTGCGGCGACGGCAGCCTCACACCGCAGCCGAACCAGTGAACCCTCGTACTCCTCTCCGCGTGGGCATCCACTGCCGCGTCTTCCTTGGCTCCGCGTCGTCCCCTTCCTAGGCCTCGCCGTCATCCACCGCCTTGGTGCTCTCGGCGCGGCGTGGTCAACGTGGTCAACGACATTCCATCGGAAGAGTACTGTACATGGATAGGCTGACAGCTGGGTCCACGGCCACAGCCCAGTTTTTTTGTGATTTGCCAAGTAAGTCGCTTTGTCAGGCCTGTTGGGCTGCAAATCTTTCAAGACGAGGAGAGCTTTCATTCGGCTGGACGAGAAAATGGCCCATCAGTAATGAGAAATGGGCTGTACATTTTTAAAACAAATCAAACCGGCAATTAGTTTCAAATATCTTTTCTTCATTTCGAGATTTGAAATTACATTAATTTTTATGCATGGAGAATTTGTTGGATTTTATATTGATATACATTTATTTTTAAAATCAGTTTGAATGTGAGTCGAAATTTCGGGATTAAACACAGTTCGGACCGCACTGAAATATGCAAAATTTCGTATAATTGTTTAACCGTGGCCACAATATGGGTTGTAATGCTAACAAAAAGAATATGGGCTCCAAAAAAACCTTAATAATTAGCAAATGGGCTGTAAATTATTAGAAATAATGGTAGATGGGCTGTATGTTGTTTTCCACATATTTGAGGCTTTCCTAAAAAAAGGTTGACGCACAAGCAGTGACTATTGGATGGCCATCCAACGGCCGTCGTGCTTCTTCAATCTCTGCTCTTCCTGCTCCAGCCGCTCAAACAGGCGCCGGTGGGACTGCCTGCTCCCTCCTCCCCGCGGCCGGCTCTGCTGCCGCGCAGGCCTCATCTCCCCACTGTACTCCCATCGCTGGCCTAGCCATCCCTCTACTCACCCACACCTGCTGTTATTATCCGGCAACGGCAGACGAACCAGTAAACCCTCGTACAGTCGTACTCCCCTCCACGTGGGAAACAACTGCCGAGTCTTCCCTGCCTCCGTGTCGTTCCCTTCCTAGGCCTCGCCGTCGTCCACCGCCCTGGTGCTCTCGGCGCGGCCTGGTCAACATGGTCAACGACCGACATGCATCTGAAGTAGACTGTACGTGGAGAGGCCGACAGCTGGGTCCACGGCCGCACGCATGGAAATGCCTCCTTATTACGCGCAAAATAATGATTCCTCCACCTGACATCAAGGACCCACCGAAAGGGCCTCTGTATTTCGTGAAAAAAACGTTACCGCCGTTGACAGCTCGGACCCACCACCTATATCTTCGCACGCAAGGAAGTGCCTCCTTATTACGCTCAAAAAAATGAATACCCCCTACTAGCTAGGACCCACCTTGGTGGGAGGCTGACTTGTGGGCCTACTAAGTTGACGGGGACGGAGGGCTTTGTCAACTTAGTCAATATGCACGATTCTAGCTCTAGTGACCGTACGATGTCCATCCAACGGCCGTAGTGCTTCTTCAACCTCTGGTCTTCTTGCTCCAGCCGCCCAAACCAGCGCCGGTCGTGCCTCGTGCTCCTGCCTCCCGTGGTCGGCTGCGATGCGGCGGAGGCCTCACCGCTCCCTACTACTCCCACTACTGGCCAGGCCATCCCTCTACTCACCCACACCCCCTGTTATTCTGCGATGACGGCAGCCTCACACCCTAGCGAACAAGTGAACCCTCGCACTCCTCTACGCGTGGGCATCCACTGCCGCGTCTTCCCCGGCTCCGTGTCATCCCCTTCCTAGGCCTCGCCGTCGTCCACCGCCCTGGTGCTCTCGGCGCGGCATGGTCAACGTGGTCAAGGAACGGCTTCCATCGGACGTGGAATGTACGTGGAGAGGCTGACAGCTAGGTCCACTTGACAGCAGGACCCACCGGACGGGCCACCGTATTTTGCAAAAAAAAAAGTTTCCCCTGACTGTTGGGACCCACCAGCTACATCTTCGCACGCAAGGAAGTGTGTCCGGGCAAAAAAACAAAATGATTCACCCCCTGACTGCTGGGACCCACCAGCTACATCTTCGCAGGCAAGGAAGTGCCTGACAGTCGGGACCCACCTGGTCGAAGCATACGTAGCGTTGTCATTCTGGTCGCGAATGTGTACGTACATACTGGTCGCTGTAGAGGCGCGCACGTGTCGTAGTAGCGGCGCACACGTGTCATAGTAGAGGCGCGCACGTAGCATGTACATGTACGTACAGCGGCCAGGGTGCAAGAAAGAAAATACGGCCATGTATCTGTACATACGGGCGGGGTCTCGAACGCCTACTCGCGCATACGTACGGCGAAGGCTCGTGTACATGGCTGGGTCGGAACGGAGAAACAGCGTCGTCGTCGTGTTCATGGGGAGGCAACGGAATGCGTCGTGTTCATCGGGAGGGCTCGTACGGAACAGGCTATGGAAACGAGGCCTGGCGTACCGCAGAACGGAGGAAACGGCCTTGTGTTTGACCGGCCACGTTCGAAACGGGATCCTGTTCATCGGGAGGGGTCTGGCGTACCGCAAAACGGAGGAAACAGACCTCCTACGGTTGAAACGGGGGTCATGTTGATTGGGAGGGGTGTGGCGTACCGCAAAACGGAGGAAACAGACTTGTGTTGGAGCGCTACGGTCAAAACGGGGGTCCTGTTCATCGGGGGCGTGTGGCGTACCGCAAAACGGGACTCCACGGGATACTGTTCATCTCCACTGTCGACCTCCTCCAGCCTCCACGGGCTCCTGTTCATCCAGCCTCCACCGCGCGCTACTCCACCGGCTACTGTTTAACCACCCCTCCACCGTCTACTGTTCATCCAGCCCTCCACACCACGGGGTCCTGTTCAACCACCCCTTCACGGGCACCCCTCCACCGTCTACTGTTCATCCAGCCCTCCACACCACGGGGTCCTGTTCAACCACCCCTCCACTGTCTACTATTCATCCAGCCCTCCACACCACCGGGTCATGTTCATCCACCCCTCCACGGGCACCCTCCACCGTCTACTGTTCATCCAGCCCTCCGCCACACCACGGGGTCCTGTTCATCCAGAGGAAACGCCACCTCTCACTGTTCATCCAAACCTCCCCGCAACGCTCACTGTTCATCCCATCGATTGGCTTCAGTTAGCAGCAGTAGCGAAGGAATCGCTCGATCGGGTTCAATTAACAGCCATCGATCGATCGCTCAGGTTCAGTAACGCGTAGCCTGCAGTGCAATCGCTCGGGTTTAGTTAGAGCCCAACTCCTCACTCGGGTTTAGTTCGAGCCAACGCCTCGCACACATGTGCGTACGTGTACGAGAGAAACGTGCATCGCTCAGCCCCCGACCTCCCACCGTAACCGGGAACTCCCCGAAATTTTCCTCCCCCTCGCTTCTACCATGGTTTTTTCTATCATGGACGGCCCAAAGAATGTTATGCAGCTGCGTCTCCGGCCCGCCCAGGACGAAAAGCCCATTTTCTGTCATGATTTTTTCTCATAGAAGTAGGAGCCCACCACATCTATGATGATACCGGGTTTTGTCACAATTATCATCATAGAAGTGTCATATGTATGACAGGAAAAAAATTCATTCGGCCCAAAATGTCACGGATGTGTATTTTTTTTGTAGTGTTGGTGATGCGTAGAAAATTTTAATTTCTGCAATGATCCCCAACAGATGCGACGGCCATGTTCCTCTACTGCGCCCAGGTGGACACCTAGGCCAAGGAGGCGGTCGAGCCTACGGACCAGCGCGTTGGCATCCAGCGGGCCGCAGACAAGGCGAACGGCGGCAACCATGCGAATGGCGCGGTGGGCGTCCGGTGCAAGTGCGGCGCTGACGGCCTCTGCCCACTCCTGGCGAGGAATGGGGGTACTGACGGGACGTGTACCCAGTTGCGATGCTGTGTCGACAGTAGGCAAGCGCCGCTTGATCCGCTCTTGCTGTGCGGCACGCCGCACCTCTCGCTCTGCGGCGCTCCAATGGTCTCGCCGTGCGGCGAGCCGCAACCTATCAGCACAGACGCGCCTAGCTTGCTCTGCGGCACGTCATCGATCATGTTGTGTGGCGAGCTTCAGCCTGTCGGCGCTGAGATGCCTATCTTGATCCGCGGCGCTCAATCACCATGCGCCAAAGGTCTGCTCAACCCTGGCAATGATGTGCATCACGGCGTCGTCCATCGCGTTGCCGGGGAGTGCCTCGGCCTTGACGGGCCGTGGCGCCTGCTCGTTTTCCTCGTCGACGAGGTTGATGGCAGAGGCGGCGCTTTGGTGGGTTGGCATGCTTGGAAAAGGTGGATGTGCTACAGGCTACGCTTGTCGCCTCCGTGCGTCGCGCGCCCCCTATGCGCAATATAGCAGGGTGGCGGGAAACAGGTGAGGAAATGGCGGGAAATAGTAGCGTGTTCATAAAACGCCATCAATTGATGGAAACTTAGCATCGAGCTAGCACAAGAAGTAGATGATGATCAGATGAACATGGACCACACTAGGGAATCCGTCGGTGATGAATTCATCAATCCCAAACAGTTGAATACTAGCAAGCATTTGCCCACAACACACACAGCCTATTCCATCACAAATAGGTCGGATGGATCAACTGTATGCCACGTATCGCACATTGTCAAAAAGTAATGTGATAGACCTTCTTTAACATGTGTTAAAAAATAAAAAACAAGGACCTCGAGGTTAAATTAGCTGAGGGAATAGGGCATTTCGGTCATTTGACCGAAATGACCCATCCCATCACCTAATTTAACATCGACACAACTTCCCATCCAGTCACCCATCCAATGGCTGCTCCAGTCTGAGCACACTTAACTTGATAGTTTTCTTACATGAGCTACTGGTGGAACAGCTAGTCCTTGCTAATAGGATTGCCTCTTCACATCCTTATGGCGTATCCGGATGACCGCCCGTCCCACAATGGCCAATAGATGTTGTGTAGACAAAGTATATCACATGTGTCTTATTAGAAGCAATCGTCTGTGTTATTATCGGTCTTCGCACACATTTCTGATTACAGACCTGTTTGCCGCGTATCAGACACATATTGTTATATTGAACCGTTTATGTTCTCTTGCCTAATCACAAACGGTTCATCCGAGTGAACCGTATGTTGTACATCGCACACACCTTGATCAGGCTGACCGTTTCTTTTGTGTTGCCTAATCACAAACAATTCATTTGAGTGAGCCGTATGTTGTGTATCGCGCACGCCTTCATCTGGCTGCCTGTTTCTTTTGTTCCTCCTCATCGCAAAAGTTAATTGAACTGAACTGTATGCCCTTCATCGCACACGCAACTAAAACCTGAACCGTGTTTGATGCATCCGTCATCGCAAACATTATACACAGTTTTGACGGTTTTCATACAGCACCGTTTGCGATTATTGCATCGCACACAGTTTCTCGAAGGGTCTCTAATCGTAGTGTCGCGTTAGCAGCATCCTACAGTAGTGACATCACCATGTGATTACACCCATAGTTCACATCGCCATGTGACCAACACCCAAAGGGTTTACTAGAGTCAATAATCTAGTTCACATCACCATGTGATTATCACCCAAAGAGTACTAAGGTGTGATCATGTTTTGCTTGTGAGAGAAGTTTAGTCAATGGGTCTGCCACATTCAGATTCGTATGTATTTTGCAAATTTATATGTCTACAATGCTCTGCATGGAGCTACTCTAGCTAATTTCTCCCACTTTCAATATGTATCCAGATTGAGACTTGGAGTCATCCAGATCGGTGTTAAAGCTTGGATCAACGTAACTCTTTACGATGAACTCTTTATCACCTCCATAACTGAGAAATATTTCCTTAGTCCTCTAAGGATAATTTTGACCGTTGTCCATTGATCTACTCCTAGATCACTATTGTACCCCTTTGCCAAACTCATGGCAAGGTACACAATAGGTCTGGTATGCAGCATGGCATACTTTATAGAACCTATGGCTGAGGCATAGGGAATGACTTTCATTATATCTCTATCTTCTGCCATGGTCGGGTTTTGAGTCTTACTCAACTTCATACCTTACAACTCAGGCAATAACTCCTTCTTTGACTGATCCATTTTGAACTCCTTCAAAATCTTATCAAGGTATGTACTCATCGAAAGTCTTATCAAGTGTCTTGATCTATCTTCATAGATCTTGATTCCCAATATGTAAGTAGTTTCATCGAGGTATTTCTTTGAAGAAGTCCTTTCAAACACTCCTTTATGCTTTCCAGAAAATTCTACATCATTTTCGATCAACAATACTTATCAGAAAGGTTGTAGCGCTCCCACTCACTTTCTTGTAAATACAGGCTTCACCACAAGTCTGTATAAAACTATATGCTTTGATCAACTCATTAAAGCGTATATTCCAACTCTGTGATGCTTGCACCAGTCCATGAGATGGATCACTGGAGCTTGCACACTTTGTTAGCACCTTTAGGATTGAGAAAACCTTCTTGTTGCATCATATACAACTCTTCTTTAATAAATCCACTAAGGAATGCAGTTTTGACATCCATTTGCCAGATTTCATAAAGTGCGGCAATTGCTAACATGATTTGGACAGACTTTAAGCATCGATACGAGTGAGAAAATCTCATCGTAGTCAACACGTTGAACTTGTCGAAAACCTTTTGCGATAATTGCTAACATGATGTTTACGCGCTCGTAGTTCACTTTTCCAGTACGTAGTCAACACAGTCGTGTTCTCTTGCTAATATTTACGGACCTTGCACGGGGGACGATCGTGTCACGTACACTAACTGGTTATATGATATGGATATTCCACACGCACAAGACTGGCTACTTTTGGGCGACTTCAACTATATTAGAGCACCGGATAATCATAATAAACCAAGCGGTAGCACTCAGGACATGTTCACATTTAATGATATCATCCACCACCAAAACCTCATTGAGCTACCTGTCAAAGGTCGCACCTACACCTGGAGCAACATGCAGCTTGACCCTCTCTTAGAGCAATTGGACTAGTTCTTTACATCGATCCACTGGACAAATGCATATCCCAAAACACTAGTCAAGCCTCTTGGCAAACCCGTTTCGGATCACATCCCTTGTGTTGTCTCGATCGAGACCAAGATTCCTCGCTGCAAACTCTTCAGGTTTGAATCTTATTGGATACAACACCCTGGTTTCATGGATATTGTCAAACACACATGGGACAAACCAGTCAGATCAAAAAATGCGGCCACAATCCTTTGCCGAAAGTTCAAAGCTCTCCGACATACTCTTAAAATTTGGAGTAAATCTATCTCCCGCCTTTCCATTGCCATTAATAACTACAACAAGGTCCTAGCCGGCGTGGATGAACTGGAAAATAAAAGAACTCTATCCATTCCCGAAGCCAACTTCAGACGCATCCTTAAAAACCATTTGCTCCGGCTTCTGCAATATCAGAAACAATACTGGAAAAAGCGGTGTACAATCCGTTGGGTTAGATTCGGTGATGAGAATACAAAGTTCTTCCAAGCAGTTGCTACTGAATGTTATCTCAGAAACAACATTGCTTCCTTTCAAGACAGTGATCGTACCCAAGTTGATGATCACCCAAGCAAAGAAGCTCTTCTGTTTCACACTTACAAAACTCGTCTTGGGAAAATCTCACCCGCTGAAATGAAGTTTGACCTGCCATCTCTCATTCAACATGCTGATAACCTGGATCATCTCACTGCGCCTTTCACACATGAAGAGATTGATGCAATAGTAAAAGAGATGCCTTCTGACCGTGCTCCTGGTCCCGATGGCTTCAGCGGGGCTTTCCTCAAAGCATGCTGGCCCGTAATTAGGCAAGATTTCTATGCCCTTTGCGACCAATTCCATGCTGGTGATCTAGATCTTACAAGCATTAATGATGGGCTTATCACACTCATCCCCAAGATCAACTCACCCGAAACTGTCAATGACTACCGCCCAATCACCCTTCTTAACTGCTGTCTGAAGCTACTCACAAAACTCTTGGCTGACCGCCTCCAAAAGGTTATACTGCAAGTCATCCATCGCAACCAATATGGATTTATCAGGGGCCGGACCATTGAAGATTGCATGGCTTGGGCATATCAATATATTCACCAGTGCCATGCATCACGAAAGCCGATCGTTCTTCTCAAGCTCGACTTTGCCAAAGCATTTGACACAATTGGCCATCGGCCGATGATTAACATAATGAGATGCATGGGCTTCAATGAGAGATGGATTAACTGGATGGAATGCATCTTCTCTTCGGGCCGATCATCGGTCTTGCTTAATGGCGTACCTGGTCGTCGGTTTCTCTGCAAATGTGGAGTCCGCCAAGGCGACCCCCTCTCACCACTTTTGTTCGTTCTGGCGGCAGAGTTGCTACAAGCAGCAATCAATGATACCTTTAGATGGGGTCTGCTTGATCTTCCATTCCCATGCACAGGACAGACAGACTACCCAGTCATCCAATACGCCGATGACACGATCCTGGCCTTGCCAGCCTCCCCTCAACAAGCCACCCTAATCAAGCTGATCCTGTCCGACTATGCTTCCTCTGTTGGGCTCAAGATCAACTTTCATAAGTCCACTTTGATTCCCATCAACCTTGACTCAGCGGCGGCAACTGGTCTGGCTCAAATCTTCGGATGCAACATTGGTTCTATGCCTTTCACATACCTGGGTCTACCCATGGGCATCTCCAAACCCACGGTTGATGATCTTATATCACTTGTCTGCAATGCCGAACGACGCCTCACGGCCACCATCTCCATGATGTCATATGGAGGCAACCTATCCTGGTTGAATGCTTCGGTTACCTCTCTACTCATCTACGCCTTGTGTACACTTAAGATACACCCTAAGATCTTGGAGATGCTGACAAAATCAGACGTAGATGCCTGTGGACAAAGAAAACCGAGCAAGGAGACAAGTGCAACTCGCTGGCAGCTTGGGCTTTGGTTTGCAGACCTAAAAAAACAAGGCGGCCTCGGAGTGATCAATCTTTCCACCCAAAACGAAGCTCTTCTCCTAAAATTCTTACACAAATTTTACAACAAGAAAGATGTCCCCTGGGTACAACTTATTTGGAACACTTATTACTCCGACAAGATCCCACATGCATCTGACGCAGTGGGGTCCTTCTGGTGGCATGACGTTCTCAAGCTTACTCCTAAATTTAGGGGGGTGAGCCGTGTCCAGGTGATCGATGGCACGACTGCTCTTGCTTGGAAAGATTTATGGCTGAATGAGACCCTGGAAACTTCTCATCCTAGAGCGTTTTCTTACGCTCTGCACGAAGATGTCTCTGTGAAAAACTTCTTGGAAAGCACATCACTGCATGCAAACTTTCATCTCTCGCTCTCGCCGGAGGCATTCGAAGAGGTGCGTGACATCCAAATGATTGCCAGATTGCAATCCTCAACAACCAACAATGACATATGGCACTGTATTTGGGGTAAATCTGACTTCAAAGCGGCTGACTACTACAAGTTCTGTTTTCGGGAGATGCAAACACACTGCTTGTTCCAACTACTCTAGAGCTCAAAGTGCACCATGAAGATTAAAGTCTTCAGTTGGTTACTTCTGCATGACAGGCTAAACACTCGCAATATGCTCAAACGAAGACACTATAATATCGGGGATGATCTTGACTGCCTACTCTGAGGACAAAACATTGAGGAAACGGTGGACCATATGATTCACTTGCCCATTTAGTCTCACCTGCTGGAGAAAACTTGATATTGACTGGCCAGCTTTGCCCTCGCGCCTTGACATGGTCCTCGGTGCCAGAGACACCTCCCGCAAACCCCTCTTTGTGGAAATCTTCTTCACAGCCGCTGTCTCTGGAAAGAAAGTAATAACAAACATTCTAGAGGGGTGACGCCCTCCCAAACAAGCTGGTTGGAAAGGTTCTTGGGAGACTTCGATATCTTGCGTTATAGGGTTCGTGAGGAGCAGGTTGGCACTATTGCCACCATTTGTAACAACCTCGTTTGAGGCAACACTATCCCATCTTCCCACCCTTGTAGATTAGCTTTTAGCAAACTGTCTGCCCCCCCCAACATACACCTACTGTGTTGGGGGGAGAGATACAAACTTGTAACATATGTAACACCCCTTGATCGTTGAATATATACAAAAAACAGTAGGAGCCTCTCCTACTGTCTTCCCCATCGAAAAAAACACTACTATCAGTGTGCGTCTTCCTCTTGAAGATCCATTTATTCTCAATGGCTCGCCGATCATCGGGCAAGTCAATCAAAGTCTATACTTTGTTCTCATACATGGATCCTATCTCAGATTTCATGGCCTCAAGCCATTTATCGGAATCTGGGCTCATCGTCGCTTCCTCATAGTTCGTAGGTTCGTCATGGTCTAGTAACATGACTTCCAGAACAGGATTTCCGTACCATTCTGGTGCGGAACGTGCTCTGGTTGACCTACGAGGTTCGGTAGTAACTTGATCCGAAGTTTCATGATCATTATCATTAGCTTCCTCACTAGTTGGTGCAGGCATCGTGGGAATGGTTTTCTATGATGAGCTACTTTCCAATTAGAGAGAAGGTACAATTACCTCATCAAGTTCTACTATACTCCCACTCACTTCTTTCGAGAGAAACTCCTTCTCTAGAAAGGATCCATTCTTAGCAACAAAGATCTTGCCTTCGGGTCTGTGATAGAAGGTGTGCCCAACAGTTTCTCTTGGGTATCCTATGAAGACACACTTCTCCGATTTGGGTTCGAGCTTATCAGGCTGAAGCTTTTTCACATAAGCATCGCAACCCCAAACTTTAAGAAACAATAGCTTAGGTTTCTTGCCAAACCACAGTTCATACGGTGTTGTCTCAACGGATTTAGATGGTGCCCTATTTAACATGAATGCAGATGTCTCTAATGCATAACCCCGAAACAATAGTGGTAAATCAGTAAGAGACGTCATAGATCGCACCATATCCAATAAAGTACGGTTACGATGTTCGGATACACCATTATGCTGTGGTGTTCCAGGTGGCGTGAGTTGTGAAACTATTCCACATTGTTTTAAATGAAGGCCAAACTCATAACTCAAATATTCGCCTCTGCGATCAGATCGTAGAAACTTTATTTTTTGTTACGATGATTCTCCACTTCACTCTGAAATTCTTTGAACTTTTCAAAAAATTAGACTTGTGTTTCATCAAGTAGATATGCCCATATCTGCTCAAATCATCTGTGAATGTCAAAAAATAATGATACCCGCCGTGAGCCTCAACACTCATTGGACCGCATACATCGGTATGTATTATTTCTAATAAGTCAGTGGCTCGCTCCATTGTCCCGGAGAACGGAGTTTTACTCATCTTGCCCATGAGGCATGGTTCGCAAGCATCAAATGATTCATAATCAAGTGATTCCAAAAGTACATCCGCATGGATTTTCTTCATGCGCTTTACACCAATATGACCTAAACGGCAGTGCCACAAATATGTTGCACTATCATTACCAACTTTGCATCTTTTGGCATCAATATTATGAATATGTGTATTACTACGATCGAGATTCAATAAAGCATTTACATTGGGTGTATGACCACAGAAGGTTTTATTCATGTAAACAGAACAACAGTTATTCTCTGACTTAAATGAATAAAGATATCGCAATAAACATGATCCAATCATATTCATTCTCAACGCAAACACCAAATAACATTTATTTTGGTCCAACACTAATCTCGAAGGTAGAGGGAGTGTGTGCTACCTCTTGAGCATTGCGTTGGATTTCCCCGAAGAGGAGAGGATGATGCAGCAAAGTAGCGTAAGTATTTCCCTCAGTTTTTTAGAACCAAGGTATCAATCCAGTAGGAGGCTACGCGTGAGTCCCTCGTACCTACACAAAAACAATAGCTCAACGCAACCAACGCGCTTAGGGGTTGTCAATCCCTTCACGGTCACTTACGAAAGTGAGATCTGATAGAGATGATAAATAATATTTTTGGTATTTTTGGTATAGAGATGCAAAGTGAAAAGTAAAAGGCAAAGTAATAACAAAGCAATAATAAAGTGATGGAGATTGATATGATGAGAAAGAGACCCGGGGGGGCCATAGGTTTCACTAGTGGCTTCTCTCAAGAGCATAAGTATTCTACGGTGGGTGAACAAATTACTGTTGAGCAATTGATAGAATTGAGCATAGTTATGATAATATCTAGGTATGATCATGTATATAGGCATCACGTCCGAGACCAGTAGACCGACTCCTGCCTGCATCTACTACTATTACTCCACTCATCGACCGCTATCCAGCATGCATCTAGAGTATTAAGTTAAAAATAGAGTAACGCCTTAAGCAAGATGACATGATGTAGAGGGATAGTTTCATGCAATATGATAAAAAAACATCTTGTTATCCTCGATGGCAACGATACAATACGTGCCTTGCTGCCCCTTCTATCACTGGGAAAGGACACCGCAAGATCGAACCCAAAGCTAAGCACTTATCCCATGGCAAGAACAACCAATCTAGTAGGCCAAACCAAACTAATTCGAAGAGACTTGCAAACATAACCAATCATACATAAAAGAATTCGGAGAAGATTCAAATATTATTCATAGATAGACTTGATCATAAACCCACGATTCATCGGTCTCAACAAACACACCGCAAAAAGAAGATTACATCGAATAGATCTCCACGAGAGAGGGGGAGAACATTGTATTGAGATCCAAAAAGAGAGAAGAAGCCATCTAGCTACTAACTATGGACCCGTAGGTCTGAAGTAAACTACTCACACTTCATCGGAGGGGGTTGGATGATGATGTAGAAGCCCTCCGTGATCGATGCCCCCTCCGGCGGAGCTCCGAAACAGGCCCCAAGATAGGATCTCGTGGATACAGAAAGTTGCGGCGGTGGAATTAGGTTTTTGGCTCCGTCCCCGATCGTTTGGGGGTACGTAGGTATATATAGGAGGAAGAAGTACGTCGGTGGAGCTTTGAGGGGCCCACGAGGCAGGGGGGCGCGCCCTCCACCCTCGTGACCGCCTCGTGGCTTTCTTGACGGAGAGTCCAAGTCTCCTGGATCTTATCTGATGAGAAAATCACGTTTCCGAAGGTTTCATTCCATTTGGATTCCGTTTGATATTCTGTTTCTCCGAAACACTGAAATAGGCAAAAAAAACAGCAATTCTGGGCTGGGCCTCCGGTTAATAGGTTAGTCCCAGAAATAATATAAAAGTGGAAAATAAAGCCCAATATAGTCCAAAACAGTAGATAATATAGCATGGAGCAATCAAAAATTATAGATAAGTTGGAGACGTATCAAGCATCCCCAAGCTTAATTCCTGCTCGTCCTCGAGTAGGTAAATGATAAAAATATAATTTTTGATGCGGGGTGCTACTTGGCATAATTTTAATGTAATTCTTCTTAATTGTGGTATGAATATTCAGATCCGAAAGATTCAAGACAAAAGTTCATATTGACATAAAAATGATAATACTTCAAGCATACTAACTAAGAAATTATGTCTTCTCAAAATAACATGGCCAAAGAAAGTTCATCCCTACAAAATCATATAGTTTAGTCATGTTTCATTTTCGTCACACAAGAATGCTCTCATCATGCACAACGCCGATGATAAGCCAAGCAATTGTAAACTTTTACGCAATATATGAGCGCGAGCCATGGACATAGCACTATGGGTGGAATAGAATATAATGGAGGGGGGTTATGTGGAGAAGACAAAAAAGGAGAAAGTCTCACATCAACGAGGCTAATCAATGGGCTATGGAGATGCCCACCGATTGATGTTAATGCAAGGAGTAGGGATTGCCATGCTACGGATGCACTAGAGCTATAAATGTATGAAAGCTCAACAAAAGAAACTAGTGGGTGTGCATCCAACTTGCTTGCTCACGAAGACCTAGGGCACTTGAGGAGGCCCATTGTTGGAATATACAAGCCAAGTTCTATAATGAAAAATTCCCACTAGTATATGAAAGTGATAACATGAGAGACTCTCTACTATGAAGATCATGGTGCTACTTTGAAGCACAAGTGTGGTAAAAGGATAGTAACATTGTCCCTTCTCTCTTTTTCTCTCATTTTTTTGGGGGCCTTTTCTTTCTTTTTATGGCCTTTCTCTTTTTTTGGCCTTCTCTTCTTTTTTTATGCCCTTTCTTTTTTTATTCCTCACTTGGGACAATGCTCTAATAATGATGACCATCACACTTCTATTTATTTACAACTCAATAATTACAACTCGATACTAGAACAAAGATGACTCTATATGAATGCCTCCGGCGGTGTACCGGGATATGCAATGAACCAAGAGTGACATGTATGAAAAATTATGAATGGTGGATTTGCCACAAATACTATGTCCACTACATGATCATGCTATGCAATATGACAATGATGAATGTGTCATGATGAACGGGATGATGGAAAGTTGCATGGCAATATATCTCGGAATGGCTATGGAAATGCCATAATAGGTAGGTATGGTGGCTGTTTTGAGGAAGATTTAAGGAGGTTTATGTGTGAAATAGTGTATCATATCACGGGGTTTGGATGCATCGGCGAAGTTTGCGCCAACTCTCAATGTGAGAAAGGGCAATGCGCGGTACCGGAGAGGCTAGCAAGGATCGAAGGGTGAGAGTGCGTATAATCCATGGACTCAACATTAGTCGTAAAGAACTCACATACTTATTGCAAAAATCTACAAGTCATCAAAAACCTCGGCACTATGCGCATGCTCCTAGGGGGATAGATTGGTAGGAAAATACCATCGCTCGTCCCCGACCGCCACTCATAAGGAAGACAATCAAATAACACCTCATGTTTCAAATTTGTTGCATAACGTTTACCATACGTGCATGCTACAGGACTTGCAAACTTAAACACAAGTATTTCTCAATTTCACAACTACTCAACTAGCATGACTTTCATATTATTACCTCCATATCTTAAAACAATCATCAAGCATCAAACTTTTCTTAGTATTCATCACACTCATGAGAAATTTTTATTATTAATCTTGCATACCAAGCATATTAGGATTTTAAGCAAATTACCATGCTAATAAGACTCTCAAAATAATATAAGTGAAGCATGAGAGATCAATAGTTTCTATAAAACAAATCCACCACCGTTCTCTAAAAGATATAAGTGAAGCACTAGAGCAAAACTATAAAGCTCAAAAGATATAAGTGAAGCACATAGAGTATTCTATGAAATTCCAAATCATGTATGGCTCTCTCAAAAGGTGTGTACAGCAAGGATGATTGTGGTATACTAACAAGCAAAGACCCAAATCATAAAAGATGCTCCAAGCAAAACACATATCATGTGGTGAATAAAAATATAGCTCCAAGTAAAGTTACCGATAGAAGTAGACGAAAGAGGGGATGCCTTTCGGGGCATCCCCAAGCTTTGGCTTTTAGGTGTCTTTAGATTATCTTGGGGGTTCCATGGGAATCCCCAAGCTTAGTCTCTTTCCACTCCTTGTTCCATAATCCATCAAATCTTTACACACAACTTGAAAACTTCACAACACAAAACTTAAAGTAGAAAATCTCGTGAGCTCCGTTAGCGAAAGAAAACAAAATACCACTTCAAGGTACTGTAATGAACTCATTCTTTATTTATATTGGTGCTAAACCTACTGTATTTCAACTTCTCTATGGATTGTAAACTATTTTACTAGCCATAGATTCATCAAAATAAGCAAACAACACACGAAAAACAGAATCTGTCAAAAACAGAACAGTCTGTAGTAATCTGTAGCTAGCGCAAGATCTGGAACCCCAAAAATTCTAAAATAAATTGCTGGACGTGAGGAATTTATCTATTAATAATATTCAAAAAGAATTAACTAAATAGAACTCTCCAAATAAATATTACAACAGTTCTCGTGAGCGCTAAAGTTTCTGTTTTTACAGCAAGTTCAACAAGACTTTCCCCAAGTCTTCCCAACGGTTCTACTTGGCACAAATACTAATTAAACACAAAAAACACAACCAAAACAGAGGCTAGATAATTTATTTATTACTAAACAGGAGCAAAAAGCAAGGAATAAAAATAAAATTGGGTTGCCTCCCAACAAGCGCTATCGTTTAACGCCCCTAGCTAGGCATAACAAGCAAGAATAGATGTAGGTATTGCCATCTTTGGTAGCAATCCATAAGTGGCTCTCATGATAGATTCATATGGTAATTTTATTTTCTTTCTAGGGAAGTTTCCATGCCCTTTTTTTAATGGAAATTGAAATCTAATATTCCCTTCCTTCATATCAATAATTGCACCAACCGTTCTAAGGAAAGGTCTACCGAGAATAATAGGGCAAGAAGGATTGCAATCTATATCAAGAACGATAAAATCTACGGGCACATAATTCCTATTTGCAACAATAAGAACATCATTAATTATTCCCATAGGTTTCTTAATAGTGGAATCCGCAAGATGCAAGTATAGAGAGCAATCATCAAAATCACGGAAATCTAGCAAATCACACAAAGTTTTGGGAATAGTAGAGATACTAGCACCCAAATCACACAAAGAATAAAACTCATAATCTTGAATTTTAATTTTAATAGTAGGTTCCCACTCATCATAAAGTTTTCTAGGGATAGAAACTTTCAACTCAAGTTTTTCTTCATAAGATTCCATCAAGGCATCAACGATATGTTCGGTAAAGGATTTATTTTGACTATAAGCATGAGGAGATTTTAGCAAGGATTAAAACAAGGAAATAAAATCAATTAAAGAGCAATTTTCATAATTAAATTCCTTGAAATCCAATATAGTGGGTTTAGCAACATCTAGGGTTTTAATTTCTTCAATCCCACTTTTATCAAATTTAGCATCAAGATCAACAAATTCCAAATTCTTAGAACGCCTTCTAGGTAAAGGTGGATCATATTCAGTCCCATCATTATCAAGATTCATATTGCAAAACAAATATTTAATAGGGGACACATCAATAACTTTTAGATCTTCATCATTATTTTCATAGGAACTAGAAGAACACGCTTTTATAAAGGCATCTTTGTTAGCACGCACCCTAGCGGTTCTTTATTTGCACTCGTCAATGGAAATTCTCGTGGCTTTGAGAGACTCATTGATATCATGATTAGATGGAATAGATCTAAGTTTCAAAGAATCAACATCAAGAGCAATTCTATCAACGTTCCTAGCCAAATCATCAATCTTAAGCAATTTTTCTTCAATCATAGCATTAAAATTCTTTTGCGAAGAAATAAATTCTTTAATGTTAGATTCAAAATCAGAGGGCATCTTATTATAATTTCCATAAGAAGAATTTTTGTAGCAATTACCATGATTATTAGAGGGATTACTAGGATAAGGCCTAGGATTGAAATTTCCTCTATACGCGTTGTTACCAAAATTGTTCCTACCAACAAAATTCACATCCATAGATTCATTATTATTCTCAACCAAAGTAGACAAGGGCACATCATTAGGATCAGAAGAAATACTCTTATTAGCAAATAATTTCATAAGTTAATCCATCTTTCCACTCAAAACTGTCGATGTACAAAAAAGGGTACACTTTTTGTACCCCTATAACTATGCACGGGCAGTCTGAGCCACGGGCACCACCACACTGAGTAAGGCAAGGGAGGTGAGACAAGGTAAGGCCGAAGCTCAGGAGAAGCAGAACGACGCCAAGACCAAGACCACAAAGAGCAAAGGGGACGAAGCGGACTCCCCCCCCCCCCCCGGCAAGATCCTTGCCGAGAGGCGGTTTTAGCAAACCCAGCAAGACCCTTGCCGTGGCGGCTCGCCCCACACCTATGGAGTGAGTCACCCTTGAGTCCACTGCCCCCATGGGGAAAGGATTCGGGAGACATCCCCGTGGTGGCATGCAGATCTTTGTGAAGACATTCGAGATCAGATACACCCTTCAGAAGATGATGATCCTTGGCGGGATCCCAGCCAAAGAGGACCACAAGGCCCCCGGCAAGAGCCTTGCCTGGGATGACAGCAGGCGCCACGGCAAGACCCTTGCCGGGGCCCCGGCAAGGCCCTTGCCAAGAACACCCGTAGGGCCACCATCAGGCCCACGCCAGTCAAACCTCCACCGCCGTTCGCATGCAGCTGCCGACCCAACCAGCTGGGCAGGCACCTGCGTGGCGGCATGCAGATCTTCGTGGAGACCCAGCACTGTGCCACCTCAGCTGCTTGCCTGCCTACATGGCACCGCGGGCGCCGCTGGCCAGGGCGCGTGTCGACGCGAGAGAGAGCGGCGACGGACGAGACAGGGCTCTCCCCCGTCCCCGATAAAGCAAGGACACCTGGGCAAGACACATTAAATGCGCCTTGTCATGTAATGCGAGGGATAACCTCACATCACTGCTCCCTTTCCACCTCCTGGTGCTACTGTGGCAACCCCTTTTCCTATAAAAGGAGGCCCGAGGCAACTAGGAGGAGGATTTGGCTTTTTGGAGCTCCTCACGCCCCATAGCTAGCTCAAGAACACAGATATACAATCCACCAAAGCAGGAGTAGGGTTTTATGCATCCCCGCGGCCTGAACCTGGATAAATGAACCGTGTGCTATCTGTTTGATCCGCTCTTCTCACGACCCCGTGGCCCGCAACCGTAGTAGGGATTCTTGTGATCCCATAGGTGTCGTTCCCACCGACATCTTTGGCGCGCCAGGTAGGGGGGCGCAGTTGTGAGAATCGGCTTTAGCAGTTAGTTCGACACTTCTTCATCGTCATGGCGCCCAAGAAGAACACGACAGTGGCGGTTGGCCCGTCGGAAGCCGGACATCCCGTCCCGACGTGGGCGAGCAGTGGACCGGTCAGAGAAAGGACCCGGGGCGCCATTCGTGAACACCAACACCGTCCCAGCAGCCGAAGTTTGGGAGGCGGCGATGTTCGTGCGCCTGGTAGCGGGCCGCACGCCATCAAATCCAAAGATGGAGCCAGGCCCTCCGCGGGGGGCGCGGGGCCTTCCAAGATCGCTACCGCCCCGCCCGAAGGCGATGCAAGGGCCTCCAAGACTCCCACGCCGGCGCCGACGGTGCGCTCCTCTCAAGTGGCGTGCGACGAACGGCGCAACCACGCTGAAGACCCCGGGCGTCATCACGGGAAGAGCCCCGAGCGCCACTCCCAGGAGGTAGAAGACCTGCCCGCTCGCCGAGGCGCTGGTGAAGATGGCATGCGACCGCGGGGTCGTGATAGAGCTCCTTCTGACATGGTCAGAAGTCGAAGCGCGTCGCGATCCGTGCTGGTTTCGCTGCCACCAACGCCAGCAGAAGCCCTGGCGCGCGCGCAGTTGCTCGTCGATTTTCCTCCCACTACGGGGAAACTCGACAATGGAGAGCCACTATCCGAAGCCTTGTTGCGGTGGCCAACAAAGACGAACCGAGTCCCGTGGAGCCCCCGGGTCGATGCTCCGATGGAGTCCCACGCACCAGTGGCAGGAAAGCCGGCGGCGCCGCGACCACGATGCACTCGCCTCCTCCTCGCCCAGTACCGCGGACGCCAGCCCATCGAGACGTTGCGGGCGACGAAATCTCCATAGCATCGTCCGAACCGCGGACCCACTGTGACCAGCGCCAAGTCCTTCGGGAACAAGAACATGAAGACGCTCGAACCACTATCGAGCGCTGGCGCGGAGCGCGCCACCAGTCAGACAGGCGAGCAGGGCCTGCTGTGAACCACCCGGCACCGGAGAGCCCTGGAGGCCTACCTTACGAGGTAGGCTGTCCGGCTTTTACCCGTGAGCTGCGGCAGTTCCAGTGGCCCACTCACCGCACCTTCAAACCTGACGTGGGCGAAAAGTACAGTGGCAAGACCCACCCGTCCGAGTTCCTCAGCATCTACACTATTGCGATGCAAGCTGCCGGGGCCCGCGACGATAAGGTGCTTGTAAATTACTTTCCATTGGCTCTTAAACCCAACGCCATGTCATGGTTGATGCACTTGCCGGTAGACTCTATTTCCTCCTGGTCGGATTTGTGCCATGAGTTTGTGGGCGCCTTTACTAGAGGCCACCAAGCCCATGGCCAAGCGCGCGACCTGCACGTCATTCCCCAAAAGGGAAGCAAGAGTCTCCGTAAGTATATACAGAGGTTTAGCCGGATACAGTATAATATCCCTGATGTTCACCCTGCCGCCATCATCAGCGCGTTCCATCAGAACGTGCGTAAGCGCAAGATGCGCGAAGAGCTAGCAATGAACAAGGTGAAAGATGTAGCAGAACTCTATGTTCTTGCTGACAGATGTGCCCGGGCTGAAGAGGGAAGGAAGTACCCCGGCGAAGACGTCGGCGTGGAAACCGACTCCTCAGATGAAGATACCGCCGCCCCGGCGAAGAAGGGCCGGCGCCGCAACAGGAAGCGCAAAGGTAAAGCCGTGCTTGCCGTCGAGGGATCTGATGACACCGGCTCCACCAAGAAAACCAAGGTAGATGACCACGGCAAGGAAATTGCCGGATGTGTCGCCTACTGGGCCTTGGCGGTTGCCGAGAAGCCAGGGAACTCCAACAAGCGATACTGCAAGATCCATCGCACCAAAGGCCATGCTCTGCAAGACTGCCGACAGGTTGAGCTCCTCGCTGAGAAGCAGAGGGCTGAATATGAGAGGCGGGACAAGGAGAAGGGCCAAGACGGTGCTGAGGGGTCCGGCAAGAAGCGTGACGGCCAGGCGGGCCGTCGCGGCAAGGATAAACAACAGGAGAGGCCCGCCCGGGGCCATGACAAAAAGCCAGAAGACGACGATCACGAAGAGGATGACGAATCCGGCGACCAAGAGTTTCAGAAAGCTACAGAGGCCATGTGCATCGACGGCGGCGCCTCGTTGCATACTTCTCACCGCCAGCTTAAACAGTGGGCGCGAGAGATTACAGCGGCAGAGCCGTCGTTTGATGCCCAAAGGCCGCTGAAGTGGTCCAGCACACCTATCATTTTTGACACTGAGGATCACCCTGATCGCACTACTGCGGTCGGGTGCTTGCCATTGTTGGTTTCACCAACAATACGCAACCTCAAGGTGACAAAGATGCTAGTCGATGGCGGGGCCGGTCTGAACTTGATCTCGCCTGCCGTGATCGAGAAACTGCAGATTCCTGATGGAGACCTCAAGGAGACGGGCACGTTTCAGGGGGTCAACCCGGGAAGAAGCCAACCTAAGGGAAAGGTCACGCTGCCCGTGACTTTTGGAAGCGATCTGAACTACAGGACGGAGAGGATCGTGTTTGATGTTGCCAAGATCCCCTTGCCCTACAACGGGATCCTTGGCCGCCCAGCGTTGGCCAAGTTCATGGCGGCGTCACACTACGCCTACAACACCCTGAAGATGCCAGGACCTGTGACGATCATCACCATCCCCTCCGATAAGAAAGATGCGCTGATTTGTGCTGACCAACTATACCAGCAAGCAGTTGTAGCAGCTGCCGCCACTAGGGCACTTGCTCCTGCCGCTGGGACCCCGGGAGGGAAGAAGAAGAAGAAGACCGGTGAGACCTCGGACACCTACTCCGGCAAGCGCACCTCTTCGGAGTGTAGCGCTCCCATCGAGGACGTGCCAGAGAGCTCCACCGGCGGAAACAAGAAGCCCAGGGCCATACCGCCGGGAACCAAGAAGGTTTCCGTCAATGAGGATGGCACCGGAGGGGCTTTCACCATAAGCTCCACCCTTGACGACAAATAGGAAGACGCGCTCGTCACCTTCCTGTTGGCGAATGTCGATGTGTTTGCATGGCAAGCTTCTGACATCCCCGGCGTTCCCAGGGAGGTGATTGAGCACCACCTTGCTGTCTGTCCTCATGCACGGCCCGTCAAGCAGAAGGTCAGAAAGCAAGCTTTGGAATGACAAGAGTTCATCACAGAGGAGATCCGGAAACTGGAAGCAGTGGGTTTGGTAAGAGGAGTGCTCCATCCAACGTGGTTGGCCAATCCGGTCATAGTGCGCAAGGCTAATGGGAAGTGGAGGTTGTGTATTGATTACACAGATATCAATAAGGCTTGTCCTAAGGACCCCTTCTCGCTGCCACGCATCGACCAGATTGTTGACTCCACAGCTGGGTGTGATCTGTTGTCATTCCTCGATGCCTACTCCGGCTACCACCAGATCTTCATGACAAGAGAAGACGAAGAGAAAACAACATTCATCACCCCATGTGGTACGTATTGTTTCATGCAGATGCCTTTCGGGCTGAAGAGTGCTGGTTCGATGTTTGCAAGGGCGGTCCAGATTGGTTTTGAACCCCAGCTCCATAGAAATATGGAGGCTTATATGGATGACATAGTGGTCAAAACCAAGGACAGGGTAACCCTCATACCGGATTTGCAAGAAACATTTGCAAACCTGCGCAAGATCAATCTCAAGCTGAACCCTGAGAAGTGCGTCTTTGGCGTCCCGTCTGGCAAGATTCTCGGGTTCTTTGTGTCACAGCGTGGGATAGAGGCCAATCCGGACAAGATCAAAGCTATAGAGCAGATTGAAGCACCCAAGCGAATCAAGGATGTGCATCGGCTTGCTGGTTGCGTCACCGCCATGGGTAGATTCATTTCCAAGTCTGCCGAGCGCGCCCTTCCCTTTTTCAAGATCATGAAAAAGGCGGGCCCGATGGAGTGGACGCCAGAAACCGAAGCAGCATTGCAAGATTTGAAGAAGTACCTCTCCTCCGTGCCAATACTAGTTGCGCCTAGGCCACGGGAGGCATTGCTGCTGTACCTGGCGGCAACGAACCAGGTGGTCAGCGCCGCACTAGTGGTGCAGAGAGAGGTTGACGACGAGGTAATGGCAGCGATAGAGCCCGTCACCACCAATGCAGAGACGACACAGCCAGATGAAGTGCCGCCGAAGAAGAAAATGATGCGGCACCCGGTCTACTTTGTTAGTTCCCTCCTGCAGGGAGCTAGATCAAGGTACTCCGGCGTGCAGAAACTGCTCTTTGGCCTTCTTATGGCCTCGAGGAAGCTACGTCACTACTTCCAGGCACACGAGATCACTGTCGTCACTCGCCTCCCTCTGCAACGGATATTGCACAATCCAGATGCAACGGGAAGAATTGTGGAATGGGCACTGGAACTGTCCAGCTTTGGCCTCAAGTTTGAAAGTACTTCGACGATTCAGAGCCGAGTCCTGGCGGAGTTCATTGCAGAATGGACCGCAACGACTGACGAAGAAGCCCAAGAGACCGCTCTCCCCGGCAAGGAGGCAAGTTGCAGTTGGATCATGTACTTTGATGGAGCTTTCTCCTTACATGGCGCCGGGGCTGGCGTACTGCTTGTCGCGCCCACTGGAGAGCACCTCAAGTACGTGATCCAGATGCACTTCCCCAGGGAGGTGTCAACAAACAATAGGGCAGAGTACGAAGGGTTGCTTGCCGGTCTTAGGATCGCGGCAGACCTCGGAATCAAGAAGCTCATCGTCAGGGGCGACTCGCAGCTCGTTGTCAAGAAAGTCAACAAGGACTACCAGAGCCCGTTGATGAAGGCCTACGTCGATGAAGTGAGAAAGCTGGAAGAGCGTTTCGACGGTATACAGGCTGAATACGTTCCCCGGGCGGAGAACGATATCACCGATTACCTGTCAAAACACGCTGCCCTCAAGCTACCTGTGGAACCAGGTACCTTTGCGCTCCAGCTAACTCAGCCATCCGTTGATCCATCAACAGAGCAGAACAAGATGAGGAAATCAGGACCCGGCAAGTACTTTCCCGCCGAGCTCCCCAGAGCCGCCGGCAAGGATGTTGCCAGGGACACTGAGCCCGCCACGGGACGGCTAGCTCCGGCGGAGCGTCAAGCTCTTGCCGTCGAGATAGCCGCTCCTATAGCGGAGGAAATGCCTTTAGTCCTCGCCGTCGAGCCCCAGGCTCCAGCGTGGGCACAGCATACCGTCTGATTCCTCCAAACAGGGGAACTTCCTGAAGAGCGGGAAGTAGCGGAAAAAGTAGCCCGTCGCTCTACCATGTACCAGTTCGTCGATGACATCCTGTACAGAAAGAGGCCGAACGGTGTGAAATTGAAGTGTATCCCTCAGGAGGAAGGACTGGAGCTGTTGGCGGAGATACACGGAGGCATATGTGGGTCCCACATCGGTTCAAGGGCCCTTGCCGGCAAGGCATTTCGACAAGGCTTCTTCTGGCCCACCGCCCTCCAGGATGCGATGACACTAGTCACCAGGTGTGAAGCGTGTCAGTTCCATTCAAAGAAGCTTCATCAGTCGGCTCAAGCCCTTCAAACCATTCCTCTCTCCTAGCCCTTCTCGGTCTGGGGGCTCGACATACTGGGCCCTTTCCCCTGCGCTGTCAGGGGCTTTGAGTACTTGTACGTTGCAATCGACAAGTTCACAAAGTGGCCGGAGGTGGAGGCAGTGAGGAAAGTCACAGCTCAGTCAGCCGTCAAGTTCTTCAAGGGACTAATGTGCCGTTTTGGTGTACCCAACAGGGTCATCACCGACAACGGCACACAGTTCACAAGCCGCACCTTCATGCAATATATCCAAGACCTCGGCAGCAAAGTCTGTTTCGCTTCCGTTGCTCACCCACGAAGCAATGGTCAAGCTGAGAGTGCAAACGCTGAAGTATTGTGAGGCTTAAGGACCAAGACCTTTGACAGGCTGCACAAGAGTGGAAGGCGCTGGATTGATGAGTTGCCGACGGTTCTTTGGTCGATCAGGACGACGCCAAAATCGAGCCACCGGCCAGACACCTTTTACCCTGGTATATAGGGCAGAAGCAGTTCTCCCCACTGAACTCATATATGGGTCACCTTGAGTGCTCGCTTGTGATGAGCTTGAGCAAGAGCAACTGCGGCAAGATGACGCAATGCTCCTTGAGGAAGATCGTCTTCGGGCGGCTGTGAAAGCAGCACGCTACCAGCAAGCCTTGTGCCGCTACCATAGCCGCAAGGTTCATGCCCGAACCCTTGAGGAAGGCGACCTTGTCCTTCCGCGTTCAATCGGCCAAGAATTCCAACAAGTTGATGCCAAAGTGGGAAGGCCCTTATCGGGTAATACGAGTCACCAGGCCTGGCGCAGTCCGCCTGGAGACCGAAGATGCCGTTCCGGTGAGTAACTCCTGGAACATTGAGCATCTTCGCAAGTTTTACCCATGAGGCGCGGCTTGCCGGGCCCCCCGGCAAGCCACCTTTTGTACAAGCATTGCCGGTGATGCATGTAACCCTTTGTACAAAGACAGGCGCAGACCCTGAGCATAAATAAATGAAGTGCTGGCGCCCTAAGTTATAGCATGCATGCTAGGTCGAGTCTCGTCCTTGGTTAGGGTTGATAGTGCTTAGCAGCGACTGACCCCTAGCTTAGAGGTCGAGTGTGCGTCTCTTTGCCGTTCTTTCGTCTTCTTTGGTTCGCAGGACTCACAGGTATCCTTGCCGGATCACTTGAGGACGAAAAAGAGAAGAGGGACAAACCAGCATCTAGACCCCAGCAAGCCAGTATTGCTGGGGGCTGCAAGAGCAAAGATTTACCCACGGCAAACCAGAGTTGCCGGGGGCTACAGCTTTAGATAAGTTCTTCATCCCTTATCATGCATTCCCTTATGGACTGAGGTATGTGAAACCTTGCTTTTTCCTAAAACTACCGTGCTCCCCTAACTCTAGGCCCTAGGGCTCGTTCCTGGGGCCAGGTTTGGTAGTAGTCGCGGCAGCGAGAGGATGAAACAAGGAGCCTGAACCCACCTCATCCCTGCCTCCGCCAAAGGTGTGAGAAAGGTCGAGCGAAGTAGGGAGACGGCAAGGCCTGTTGCCGGGCAAGGAAATGTTTATCTTAAGGATATCAAGGATTTACTCCTTGTTGTGGGTTCTACCCACAAACAAATGACCCGGCAAGCATCCCTTTTTCATTAAAAACATTCCACTCAGGTACAGTCCATAGGGAATGAAAAACATGAATGATGGGATTACAAGTTTTAAATTCAGCTAAGGCCCGAAGGCTTACAAACTAAAAAGAGATAAGGTGCCCGTAATCCCTTTCTTGTCCCTCTCCTCAGGAGGCAGGTCAAGGAGGCGAAAACGGCAAAAGGAGCGCCTAGGCGAGCTACGAGTGGCAGAAGACACCAAGAGAACATCTCAGCGGCCGTCCGAAGGCTGGATGGTGATGGCGACGCCAGAAGCAGAGCTCGAAGACGAGGCGGCAGGACGTAAACACGCGTCGAAGGCGTCGGTGCCCGCGTACTCTGACTTGACGGCCTTGCCGCCCACCCTCTTCCTCTTCCGCAGCCTCCCAACGCCAGCCGCCCAAGGAGACGACCCCGAGAAGTTCAGGGAGCCGGCGACGCGGATGATGGGGTCGCCGGTGCCGCATGGAGTGGCGCCCGACACCTAATTGGACCCGTCATCCTGCCGCCTACTACCCTCGTCGTCACTGCCGCTGTCCTCCTCGTCACTCCCGCCCGAGGAGGAGTCTTCGCTATTAGAAGAGCTCTCCATGCAGCACCTTGCATGGGTCCCAAAGCACCCGAAGACCTTGACGGAGAGAAGGCCACCCTCCATCAGCTTAAAATGGAGAGTGAGCCCCTCCGTCAAGCGGTGGATATGGGCAAACGTCTTCCATCCCCGACGAAGATACATCACGTGAGGGGCGGGGAAATCGACGCGGGCCCGCGTGCCACTGATCGCATAGCCCCTCATGTGCAGCCACAACGACTCCGGCGGATCCAGCTCCATCTCCCGCGCGAATGGAGTCGGGAGACGAAGGCGATGGCGAGGCGGCCGGCGTAGCCTGACGAAGAACTCGCAAGGGTCATCCCCAACGTGGCCCTCCATGAGGGGAAGAACTGCTGGCGGAGGCGAGGCCGGCGCGCCGCCCCGTCCTCCTCTTCCCCGAGCGCCTCGGCCTCGCCCACTGCCTCTCCCCCTCCCCCTTCCCCTCGTGGCTGGCTTTGCCACCGTGGGTGCAGGAGAAGGAGGGACGCGTTTTCGAGCAACGACCCTCGCTGCCACCGTTGACGGACCAGGATTCCCTCTCTCCATGACGGATGGAAGGGGGGAGCAGAAGCTGAAGGAAGGAGGAGATGAAGGAATACGGGATGCCATCCCCCCTCCCGCTCTTTATAAAGGAACGGGGTGGGGGCTTGGCCGCCCCGCTCAGCCAATCAAGACGTGGAAGGCGCAGGGAACTGGGACCGACCTGCCGCCCCAGCCCGCGGCGGCCCGGTTCCCCGCCTCCACCGTTCACCACCCCAAGCGCATGAGGGCCACGTCGCAGGCGTGCAAGACCGAAGCGACGGGTGAGGCGACCTCTCCCCACCCCGTGATCGTCGGGAGTGGACGCCTTGAAGACCACGCCTCCGCCCCGTTCAGTAAATGGGCCGCGCCTCCACGCCTCCCTCCGTTTATGGGGAAGGCGCAAACCGCCCCCTTTACTACGACGTGACGCATGCATGCAGAGCTCAGCCCCACGCATGCCACCCACGTCACACACGCCTCCCCACGCCGCGCCACGCGCGGGAAGCATGGGAAGCGCAGCGCGCGAAGAGACTTACCGCGGTAAAAACCACCCCGCCTGCCCGCGCACCGTTTTTGGGCCTAGCCCAACGACGCGATTGCGCTTACATGTGGCCCTAGCCCGGGGGCTCCTGTCGGTGTACAAAAAAAGGGGTACGCTTTTTGTACCCCTATAACTGTGGCACCAAGATCGTCGGTATTGTACCACTGTTGGGGAACGGAGCAGAAATTCAAAAAATTTCCTAAGTGTCACCAAGATCTATCTATGGAGAAACCAGCAATGAGGGGAAGGAGAGTGCATCTACATACCCTTGTAGATCGCTAAGCGGAAGCGTTCAAGAGAACGGGGTTGAAGGAGTCGTACTCGTCGTGATCCAAATCACCGGAGATCCTAGTGCCGAACGGACGGCACCTCCGCGTTCAACACACGTACAGCCCGACGACGTCTCCCATGCCTTGATCCAGCAAGGAGAGAGGGAGAGGTTGAGGAAGACTCCATCCAGCAGCAGCACAATGGCATGGTGGTGGTGGAGGAGCATGGTGATCCAGCAGCGCTTCGCCAAGCACCGCGAGATATGAGGAGGGAGAGAGGTAGGGTTGCGCCAGGGAGAGGTCAAAAACTCATGTGTTGGCAGCCCCAAAGACCTAAACTATATATAGGGGACAGGGAGGGGGCTGCGCCCCCACCTAGGGTTCCACACTAGGGGCGGCAGCCAGCCCAGATCCCATCTGGTGGGGCGGCCAGGGGAGGGGGAGAGGGAGGCGCACCAGGCATGGGCCCTAAGGCCCATCTGCCCTTAGGGTTTGCCCCCCCCCCTCCTCCCCTTAGGTGCCTTGGGCCCTTGTGGGGGGGCGCACCAGCCCACCTGGGGATGGTCCCCTCCCACACTTGGCCCATGCAGCCCTCCGGGGCTTGTGGCCCCACTTGGTGGACCCCCGGGACCCTCCCGGTGGTCCCGGTACGTTACCGATAAAACCCGAAACCTTTCCGGTGACCAAAACAGGACTTCCCATATATAAATCTTTACCTCCGGACCATTCCGGAACTCCTCGTGACATCCGGGACATCATCCGGGACTCCGAACAACATTCGGTAACCACGTATATCTATTCCTTATAACCCTAGCGTCATCGAACCTTAAGTGTGTAGACCCTACGGGTTCGGGAACCATGCAGACATGACCGAGACGTTCTCCGGTCAATAACCAACAGCGGGATCTGGATACCCATGTTGGTTCCCACATGTTCCACGATGATCTCATCGGATGAACCACGATGTCGAGGATTTGATCAATCCCGTATACAATTCCCTTTGTCTAGCGGTATTGTACTTGCCCGAGATTCGATTGTCGGTATCCCGATACCTTGTTCAATCTCGTTACCGGCAAGTCTCTTTACTCGTTCTGTAACACATCATCCCGTGATCAACTCTTTGATCACATTGTGCACATTATGATGATGTCCTACCGAGTGGTCCAGAGATACCTCTCCGTCACACGGAGTGATAAATCCCAGTCTCGATTCGTGCCAACCCAACAGACACTTTCAGAGATACCTATAGTGTACCTTTATAGCCACCCAGTTACGTTGTGACGTTTGGCACACCCAAAGTATTCCTACAGTATCCGGGAGTTGCACAATCTCATGGTCTAAGGAAATGATACTTGACATTAGAAAAGCTTTAGCATACGAACTACATGATCTTTGTGCTAGGCTTAGGATTGGGTCTTGTCCATCACATCATTCTCCCAATGATGTGATCCCATTATCAATGACATCCAATGTCCATGGTCAGGAAACCATAACCATTTATTGATCAACGAGCTAGTCAACTAGAGGCTTACTAGGGACATGGTGTTGTCTATGTATCTGAGTTTCCTATCAATACAATTCTAGCATGGATAATAAACGATTATCATGAACAAGGAAATATAATAATAACCAATTTATTATTGCCTCTAGGGCATATTTCCAACAGTCTCCCACTTGCACTAGAGTCAATAATCCAGTTCACATCGATATGTGATTAACACTCAAGGTCACATCCCCATGTGACTAACACCCAAAGAGTTCTGGGTTTGATCATGTTATGCTTGTGAGAGAGGTTTCAGTCAATGGGTCTGCAACATTTAGATCCGTATGTACTTCGCAAATTTCTCATCTTGTAGATGCAACTACTACACTACATTTGGAGCCATTTCAAATAACTGTTCTACTTGGAGCTATTCCATTATACGTATCCGGTATCTCTACTCAGAGCTATCCGGATAGGTGTTAAGCTTGCATCGACGTAACTCTTTACGTCGAACTCTTTATCACCTACATAACCGAGAAACATATCCTTATTCCTCTAAGGATAATTTAGACCGCTATCTGGTGATCTACTCCTAGATTACCTTTGTACCCTCTTGCCAGATATGTGGCAAGGCACACATCAGGTGCGGTACTCAGCATGGCATACCGTATAGAGCCTATGACAAAAGCATAGGGGACGACCTTCGTCCTTCCTCTTTCTTCTGCCGTGGTCGAGCTTTAAGTCTTAACTTCATACCTTACAACTCAGGCAAGAACTCCTTCTTTGACTGATCCATCTTGAACACCTTCAAGATCATGTCAAGGTATGTGCTCATTTGAAAGTACCATTAAGCGTTTTGATCTATCCTTATAGATCTTGATGCTCAATGTTCAAGTAGCTTAATCCAGGCTTTCCATTGAAAAACACTTTCCAAATAACCCTATATGCTTTCCAGAAATTCTATAGTGCTCCCACTCACTTCTTTGGAAATACAAGTTTCTCATAAACTTTGTATACACCCAAAATCTTTGATCATCTCATCAAAGCGTACATTCCAACTCCGAGATGCTTACTCCAGTCCTTAGAAGTATCGCTGGAGTTAGCATACCTTTTAGCATCCTTAGGATCGACAAAACCTTTCTGATTGTACTGCATACAACCTTTCCTTACGAAAACTGGTAAGGAAACTCGTTTTGACATTGATCTACCAGATTACATAAATGCAGCTAATGCTAACATGATTCCGACGGACTTAAGCATTGCTACGGATGAGAAGATCTCATCATAGTCAACTCCTTGAACTTGTGAAAAACTCTTCGCCACAAGTCGAGCTTCATAGATGGTGACATTACCGTCTACGTCTGTCTTCTTCTTAAAGATCCATTTATCTCAATGGCTTGCCGATCATTGGGAAAGTCAACCAAAGTCCATGCTTTGTTCTGATACATGGATCCTATCTCGGATTTCATGGCTTCTAACCATTTGTCAGAATTCAGGCCCACCATCGCTTCTCCATAGCTCGTAGGTTCATTGTTGTCTAGCAACATGACTTCCAAGACAGGATTACGTACCACTCTGAAGTAGTACGCATCCTTGTCATCCCATGAGGTTTGGTAGTGACTTGATCTGAAGTTTCATGATCACTATCATAAGCTTCTACTTCAATTGGTGTAGGTGCCATAGGAACAACTCCCTGTGCCCTGCCACACACTAGTTGAAGAGACGGTTCAATAACCTCATCAAGTCTCCACCATCCTCCCACTCAATTCTTTTGAGAGAAACTTTTCCTCGAGAAAGGACCCGATTCTAGAAACAATCCCTTATTGCTTTTGGATCTGAGACAGGAGGTATACCCAACTGTTTTTGGGTGTCCTATGAAGATGCATTTATCCTCTTTGGGTTCGAGCTTATCAGCTTGAAACTTTTTCACATAAGCGTTGCAGCCCCAAACTTTTAAGAAATGACAGCTTAGGTTTCTCTAAACCATAGTTCGTACGGTGTCATCTCATCGGAATTACGTGATGCCCTATTTAAAGTGAATGTGGTTGTCTCTAATGCCTAACCCATAAACTATTGTGGTAATTCGATAAGAGACATCATGGTATGCATCATATCCAATAGGGTGCGGTTATGATGTTCGGACACACCATCACACTATGGTGTTCCAGGCTGTATTAGTTGTGAAACAATTTCCACAATGTCTTAATCCTGTGCCAAACTCGTAATTCAGATATTCATCTCTATGATCATATCATAGACATTTTATCCTCTTGTCACGACGATCTCTCACCTTCACCCTGAAATTACTTGAACCTTTCAATAATTCAGACTCGTGATTCATCAAGTAAATATACTCAACATCTACTCAAATCATCTGTGAAGTAAGAACATAATGATATCCACTACACACCTCAGCACTCATTGGACTACACACATCAAAATGTATTACTTCCAACAAGTTGCTTTCTAGTTCCATTTTACTGAAAATGAGGCTTTCATTCATCTTGCCCATGTGGTATGATTTGCATGTCTCAAGTGATTCAAAATCAAGTGAGTCCAAACGATCCATCTGTATAGAGTTTCTTCATGCATATCTACCAACAAACATGGTTCGCATGTCTCAATCCTTTCAGAAATGAGTGAGTCCAAAGATCCATCAACATGGAGCTTCTTCATGCGTTTTATACCAATATGACTCAAATTGCAGTGCCACATTTGTGTGGTACTATCATTACTATCTTATACCTTTGGCATGAAAATGTGTATTACTACGATCGGGATGGTATTATTCAAATAAACAGAGTAACCATTATTCTCCTTAAATGAATAACCATATCGCGATAGACATAATCCAATCATGTCTATGCTCAACGCAAACACCAAATAACAATTATTTAGGTTTTAATACCAATCTCGATGGTAGAGGGAGCGTACAATATTTGATCAACCTTGGAAATACTTCCAACACATATCGTCATCTCACCTTTTAGCTAGTCTCCGTTTATTCTGTAGCCTTTTGTTTTGAGTTACTAACACTTAGCAACCGAACCAGTATCTAATACCCTGGTGCTACTAGGAGTACTAGTAAAGTACACATTATAATGCATATCCAATATACTTCTGTCGACCTTGCCAGCCTTCTCATCTACCAAGTATCTAGGGTGGTTCTGCTTCAGTGACTGTTCCCCTTATTACAGAAGCACTTAGTCTCGGGTTTGGGTTCAACCTTGGGTTTCTTCACTAGAGCAGCAGCTGAATTGCCATTTCATGAAGTATCCCTTCTTTCCCTTGCCCTTCATGAAACTAGTGGTTTCACCAACCATCAACAATTGATGCTCCTTCTTGATTTCTACTTTTGTGGTGTCAAACATCGCGAATATCTCAAGGATCATCATATATGTCCCTGATATATTATAGTTCATCACGAAGCTCTAGCAGCTTGGTGGTAATGACTTCGGAGAAACATCACTATCTCATCTGGAAGATCAACTCCCACTCGATTCAAATGATTGTTGTACTCAGACAATCTGAGCACAAGCTCAACAATTCAGCTTTTCTCCCTTAGTTTGTGGGCTAAGAAAATCGTCGGAGATCTTATACCTCTTGACGTGGGCACGAGCCTGAAATCTCAATTTCAGCCCTCAAAACATCTCATATGTTTCGCGACGTTTCAAAACGTCTTCGGTGCCTCAACTCTAAACCGTTTAACTGAACTATCACGTAGTTATCAAAATGTGTATGTCAGATGTTCGCAACATCCACAGACGACGTTCGAGGTTCAGCACACTGAGCGGTGCATTAAGGACATAAGCCTTCTATGAAGCAATGAGGACAATCCTCAGTTTACGGACCTAGTCCGCATAATTGCTACTATCAACTTTCAACTAAATTTTCTCTAGGAACATATCTAAACAGTAGAACTAAAGCGCGAGCCACGACATAATTTGCGAAGACCTTTTGAATATGTTTAGGATAATTAAGTTCATCTTATGAACTCCCACTCAGATAGACATCCCTCTAGTAATCTAAGTGATTACATGATCCGAGTCAACTAGGCCGTGTCCGATCATCACGTGAGATGGACTAGTCATCATCGGTGAACATCTTCATGTTGATCGTATCTACCATACGACTCATGCTCGACCTTTCGGTCCTCCGTGTTCCGAGGCCATGTCTGTACATGCTAGGCTCGTCAAGTCAACCTAAGTGTTTCGCATGTGTCCCGAGGCCATGTCTGTACATGCTAGGCTCGTCAACACCCATTGTATTCGAACGTTAGAATCTATCACACCCGATCATCACGTGGTGCTTCGAAACAATGAACCTTTGCAACGGTGCACAGTTAGGGGGAACACTTTCTTGAAATTTTAATGAGGGATCATCTTATTTACTACCGTCGTTCTAAGCAAATAAGATGCAAAAACATGATAAACATCACATGCAATCAAAAAGTGACATGATATGGCCAATATCATTTTGCTCATTTTGATCTCCATCTTCGGGGCTCCATGATCATCGTTGTCACCGGCATGACACCATGATCTCCATCATCGTGTCTTCTTGAAGTTGTCTCGTCATCTATTACTTCTACTACTATGGCTAACGCTTTAGCAATACAGTAAAGTAATTACATGACGTTTATATTGACACGCGGGTCATAAATAAATTAAGACAACTCCTATGGCTCCTGCCGGTTGTCATACTCATAGACATGCAAGTCGTGATTCCTATTACAAGAACGTGATCATCTCATACATCACATATATCATTCATCACATCCTTTGACCATATCACATCACAAAGCACTTGCTGCAAAAACAAGTTAGACGTCCTCTAATTGTTGTTGCAAGTTTTTACGTGGCTGCTATAGGTTTCTAGCAAGAACGTTTCTTACCTACGCCAAAACCACAACGTGAATTGCCAATTTCTATTTACCCGTCATAAGGACCCTGTTCACCGAATCCGGTCCGACTAAAGTGGAAGAGACAGACACCCGCCAGCCACCTTATGCAACTAGTGCATGTCAGTCGGTGGAACCGGTCTCACGTAAGCGTACGTGTAAGGTTGGTCCGGGCCGCTTCATCCCACGATGCCGCCGAATCAAGATAAGACTAGTAACGGTAAGATAATTGACAATATCGACGCCCACAACTACTTTGTGTTCTACTCATGCATAGTAACTACGCATAGACCTAGCTCTGATACCACTATTGGAGAACGTAGCAGAAATTCAAAATTTTCCTACGTGTCACCAAGATCTATCTATTGAGAAACCAGCAAGGAGGGGAAGGAGAGTGCATCTACATACCCTTGTAGATCGCTAAGCGGAAGCGTTCAAGAGAACGGGGTTGAAGGAGTCGTACTCGTCGTCATCCAAATCACCGGAGATCCTAGTGCCGAACGGACGGCACCTCCGCGTTCAACACACGTACAGCCCGGTGACGTCTCCCATGCCTTGATCCAGCAAGGAGAGAGGGAGAGGTTGAGGAAGACTCCATCCAGCAGCAGCACAACGGTGTGGTGGTGGTGGAGGAGCGTGGCAATCCTGCAAGGCTTCGCCAAGCACCGCGTGAGAGGAGGAGGGAGAGAGGCAGGGCTACGCCATGAAGGAGTCAAAACTCATTTGTAGGCATCCCCAAAAGTGCTCAAGTATATATAGGGGAGAGGGAGGGGTGCGCCCCACCTAGGGTTCCACCCTAGGGGCGGCGGCCAGCCCAAAACCCCATCTAGTGGGGCGGCTAAGGGGGGAGAGGGGAAACTTGCCCCCAAGTTAGGTGGGTGCGCCCCCTCCCCAAACCCTAGGCGCCTTGGGCCCTTGTGGGGGGCGCACCAGCCCACCTGGGGCTGGTCCCCTCCCACACTTGGCCCATGCTGCCCTCCGGGGCTGGTGGCCCCACTTGGTGGACCCCCGGGACCCTCCCGGTGGTCCCGGTACGTTACCAATAAAACCCGAAACCTTTCCGGTGACCAAAACAGGACTTCCCATATATAAATCGTTACCTCCGGACCATTTCGGAACTCCTCGTGACATCCGGGATATCATCCGGGACTCCAGACAACATTCGGTAACCACATACAAACTTCCTTTATAACCCTAGCGTCATCGAACCTTAAGTGTGTAGACCCTACGGGTTCGGGAACCATGCAGACATGACCGAGACGTTCTCTGGTCAATAACCAACAGCGGGATCTGGATACCCATGTTGGTTCCCACATGTTCCACGATGATCTCATCGGATGAACCACGATGTCGAGGATTCGATCAATCCCATATACAATTCCCTTTGTCTAGCGGTATTGTACTTGCCCGAGATTCGATCGTCGGTATCCCGATACCTTGTTCAATCTCGTTACCAGCAAGTCTCTTTACTCGTTCCGTAACACATCATCCCGTGATCAACTCCTTGATCACATTGTGCACATTATGATGATGTCCTACCGAGTGGGCCCAGAGATACCTCTCCGTCACACGGAGTGACAAATCCCAGTCTCGATTCGTGCCAACCCAACAGACACTTTCGGAGATACCTGTAGTGTACCTTTATAGCCACCCAGTTACATTGTGACGTTTGGCACACCCAAAGTATTCCTACGGTATCCGGGAGTTGCACAATCTCATGGTCTAAGGAAATGATACTTGACATTAGAAAAGCTTTAGCATACGAACTACATGATCTTTGTGCTAGGCTTAGGATTGGGTCTTGTCCATCACATCATTCTCCCAATGATGTGATCCCGTTATCAACGACATCCAATGTCCATGGTCAGGAAACCGTAACCATCTATTGATCAACGAGCTAGTCAACTAGAGGCTTACTAGGGACATGGTGTTGTCTATGTATCCACACATGTATCTGAGTTTCCTATCAATACAATTCTAGCATGGATAATAAACGGTTATCATGAACAAGGAAATATAATAATAACCAGTTTAGTATTGCCTCTAGGGCATATTTCCAACAGGATCGGCCGCCCCGCTCAGCTAATCAAGATGCGGAAGGCGCAGGGAACTGGGACCGACCCGCCGCCCCAGCCCGCGGCGGCCCGGTTCCCCGCCTCCACCGTTCACCACCCCAAGCGCATGAGGGCCACGTGGCAGGAATGCAAGACCGAAGCAACGGGTGAGGCGACCTCTCCCCACCCCATGATCGTGGGGAGTGGACGCCTTGAATACCACGCCTCGGCCCCGTTCAGTAAATGGGCCGCGCCTCCACGCCTCCCTCCGTTTATGGGGAAGGCGCAAACCACCCCCTTTACTACGACGTGACGCATGCATGTAGAGCTCAGCCCCACGCATGCCACCCACGTCACACACGCCTCCCCACGCCGCGCCGCGCGCGGGAAGCATGGGAAGCGCAGCGCGTGAAGAGACTTACGCGGTAAAAACCGCCTCGCCTGCCCGCGCACCATTTTTGGGCCTAGCCCAACAACGCGATTGCGCTTACGTGTGGCCCTGGCCCGGGGGCTCCTGTCGGTGTACAAAAAAAGGGGTACGCTTTTTGTACCCCTATAACTGTGCACGGGCAGTCTGAGCCACGGGCACCACCACACTGAGTAAGGCAAGGGAGGTGAGCCAAGGTAAGGCCGAAGCTCAGGAGAAGCAGAACGACGCCAAGACCAAGACCACAAAGAGCAAAGGGGACGAAGCGGACTCCCCCCCCCCCGGCAAGATCCTTGCCGGGAGGCGGTTTTAGCAAACCCGGCAAGACCCTTGTCGTGGCGGCTCGCCCCACACCTACGGAGTGAGTCACCCTTGAGTCCACTGCCCCCATGGGGCAAGGATTCAGCAGACATCCCCGTGGTGGCATGCAGATCTTTGTGAAGACATTCGAGATCAGATACACCCTTCAGAAGATGATGATCCTTGGCGGGATCCCAGCCAAAGAGGACCACAAGGCCCCCGGCAAGAGCCTTGCCGGGGATGACAGCAGGTGCCACGGCAAGACCCTTGCCGGGGCCCTGGCAAGGCCCTTGACAAGCACTGCATTGGATTTCCCCGTAGAGGAGCGGATGATGCAGCAAAGTAGCATAAGTATTTCCCTCAGTTTTTGAGAACCAAGGTATCAATCCAGTAGGAGGCTACGCGCGAGTCCCTCGTACCTACACAAAAACAATAGCTCAACGCAACCAACGCGCTTAGGGGTTGTCTGTCCCTTCACGGTCACTTACGAAAGTGAGATCTGATAGAGATGATAAATAATATTTTTGGTATTTTTGGTATAGAGATGCAAAGTGAAAAGTAAAAGGCAAAGTAATAACAAAGCAATAATAAAGTGATGGAGATTGATATGATGAGAAAGAGACCCGGGGGCCATAGGTTTCATTAGTGGCTTCTCTCAAGAGCATAAGTATTCTACGGTGGGTGAACAAATTACTGTTGAGCAATTGACAGAATTGAGCATAGTTATGAGAATATCTAGGTATGATCATGTATATAGGCATCACGTCCGAGACAAGTAGACCGACTCCTGCCTGCATCTACTACTATTACTCCACTCATCGACCGCTATCCAGCATGCATCTAGAGTATTAAGTTAAAAGCAGAGTAACGCCTTAAGCAAGATGACATGATCTAGAGGGATAGTTTCATGCAATATGATAAAAAAAACCATCTTGTTATCCTCGATGGCAACGATACAATACGTGCCTTGCTGCCCCTTCTGTCACTGGGAAAGGACACCGCAAGATCGAACCCAAAGCTAAGCACCTCTCCCATGGCAAGAACAACCAATCTAGTAGGCCAAACCAAACTGATAATTCGAAGAGACTTGCAAAGATAACCAATCATACATCAAAGAATTCAAAGAAGATTCAAATATTATTCATAGATAGACTTGATCAAAAACCCACAATTCATCGGTCTCAACAAACACACCGCAAAAATAATATTACATCGAATAGATCTCCACGAAAGAGGGGGAGAACATTGTATTGAGATCCAAAAAGAGAGAAGAAGCCATCTGGCTACTAATTATGGACCCGTAGGTCTGAAGTAAACTACTCACACTTCATCGGAGGGGCTTGGATGATGATGTAGAAGCCCTCCGTGATCGATGCCCCCTCCGGCGGAGCTCCGAAACAGGCCCCAAGATGGGATCTCGTGGATACAGAAAGTTACAGCGGTGGAATTAGGTTTTTGGCTCTGTCCCTGATCGTTTGGGGGTACGTAGGTATATATAGGAGGAAGAAGTACGTCCGTAGAGCTTCGAGGGGCCCACGAGGCAGGGGCGCGCCCTCCACCCTCGTGACCGCCTTGTGGCTTTCATGACGGATGGTCCAAGTCTCCTGGATCTTATCTGATGAGAAAATCACATTTCCGAAGGTTTCATTCCGTTTGGACTCCGTTTGATATTCTGTTTCTCCGAAACACTGAAATAGGCAAAAAAACAACAATTCTGGGTTGGGCCTCCGGTTAATAGGTTAGTCCCAAAAATAATATAAAAGTGGAAAATAAAGCCCAATATAGTCCAAAACAGTAGATAATATAGCATGGAGCAATCAAGAATTATAGATACGTTGGAGACGTATCAGTGTGTGATGATGATCTTATCAACCTTGGAATCACTTCCAACACACATCGTCACCTCGCCCTTAACTAGTCTATGTTCATTTTGCAATTCCGATTTCGAGTTACTAATCTTAGCAACTGAACCGGTATCAAATACCCTGGGGTTACTATGAATACTAGTAAAGTACACATCAATAACATGTATATCAAATATACCTTTGTTCATTTTGCCATCCTTCTTACCTACCAAGTATTTGGGGTAGTTCCGCTTCCAGTGACCATTCCCTTTGCAGTAGAAGCACTCAGTTTCAGGCTTAGGTCTAGCTTTGGGTTTCTTCACAGGAGTGGCAACTTGCTTTCCATTCTTTCTTGAAGTTACCTTTCTTTTCCTTTGCCCGTTTTCTTGAAACTAGTGATCTTGTTAACCATCAACACTTGATGCTCTTTCTTGATTTCTACCTTTGCCAATTTTACCATTGTGAAGAGCTCGGGAATCGTTTCCGTCATCACGAAGTTCCAGTAACTTGGTGATAGTGACTAGAGAACTCTATCAATCACTATCTTATCTGGAAGATTAACTCCCACTTGAATCAAGCGATTGTAGTACTCAGACATTCTGAGCACATGCTCACTGGTTGAGCTATTCTCCTCCATCATGTAGGCAAAGTACTTGTCAGAGGTCTCATACCTCTCGACTCGGGCATGAGTCTGAAATACCAAATTCAGCTCTTGGAACATTTTATATGCTCCGCGGCATTCAAAACGTTTTTGAAGTCCCGGTTCTAAGTCGTAAAGCATGGCGCACTAAACTATCAAGTAGTCATCATATCGAGCTTGCCAAACGTTCATAACGTCTGTATCTGCTCCTACAATAGGCCCATCACCTAGCCGTGCATCAAGGACATAATTCTTTTGTGTAGCAATGAGGATAATCCTCAGATCACGGACCCAGTCCGAATCATTGCTACTATCATCTTTCAACTTATTTTTCTCTAGGAACATATCAAAAATAAACAGGGAGCTACATCACAAGCTATTGATCAACAACATAGATATGCAAATACTATTAGGACTAAGTTCATGATAAATTAAGTTCAATTACTCATATTACTTAAGAACTCCCACTTAGATAGACATCCCTTGAGTCATATAAATGATCACGTAATCCAGATCAACTAAACCATGTCCGATCATCACGTGAGATGGAGTAGTCATCAATGGTGAACATCTCTATGTTGATCATATCTACTATATGATTCATGTTCGACCTTTCGGTCTCTAGTATTCCGAGGCCATGTCTGTACATGCTAGGCTCGTCAAGTTTAACCCGAGTATTCCACATGTGCAAAACTGTCTTGCACCCGTTGTATGTGAACGTAGAGCCTATCACACCTGATCATCAGGTGGTGTCTCAGCATCAAGAACTTTCGCAACGGTGCATACTCAGGGAGAACACTTACACCTTGAAATTTTTGTAAGGGGTCATCTTATAATGCTACTGCCGTACTAAGCAAAATAAGATGCATAAAACATAAACATCACATGCAATCAAAATATGTGATATGATATGGCCATCATCATCTTGTGCCTTTGATCTCCATCTCCAAAGCACCGTCATGATCTCCATCGTCACCGGCTTGACACCTTGATCTCCATTGTAGCGGCGTGGTCGTCTCGCCAACTATTGCTTCTACAACTATCGCTAACGCATAGTGATAAAGTAAAGCAATTACATGGCGTTTGCATTTCATACAATAAAGCGACAACCATAAGGCTCCTGCCAGTTGTTGATAACTTTTACAAAACATGATCATCTCATACAACAACATATATCACATCATGTCTTGACCGTATCAAATCACAACATGCCCTGCAAAAATAAGTTAGACGTCCTCTACTTTGTTGTTGCAAGTTTTACGTGGCTGCTACGGGCTTCTAGTAAGAACTGTTCTTACCTACACATCAAAATCACAATGGTGTTTCATCAAGTTTGTTGTTTTAATCTTCAACAAGGACCAGTCATAGTCAAATTTGATTCAACTAAAGTTGGAGAAACAGACATCCGCCACCCACCTTTATGAAAAACTAGTTGCATGTCTGTCGGTGGAACCAGTCTCATGAACGTGGTCATGTAAGGTTGGTCCGGGTCGCTTCATCCAACAATACCGCTGAATCAAAATAAGAGGTTGGTGGTAAGCAGTATGACTATCACCGCCCACAACTCTTTGTGTTCTACTCATGCATATCATCTACGCATAGACCTGGCTCGGATGCCACTGTTGGGAAACGTAGCATGCAATTTCAAAAAAATTCCTACGCTCACGCAAGATCTATCTAGGAGATGCATAGCAAGGAGAGGGGGAGAGTGTGTCCATGTACCCTCTACTACCTCTTGAGCATGCATTGGTTTTCCCTTGAAGAGGAAAGGGTGATGCAGCAAAGTAGCATAAGTATTTCCCTCGGTTTTTGAGAACCAAGGTATCAATCCAGTAGGAGACTACACGCAAGTCGCCTAGTACCTGCACAAACAATCAAGAACCTTGCAACCAACGCGATAAAGGGGTTGTCAATCCCTTCACGGACACCTGCAAAAGTGAGATCTAATAAAGATAATAAGATAAATATTTTTGGTATTTTTGTTGTATAGACTGGAAAGTAAAGATTGCAAAATAAATAGTAAACTAGAATTGTAGATTGGAAACTTATATGATGTAAAGTAGACCCAGGGGCCATAGGTTTCACTAGTGGCTTCTCTCAAGATAGCAAATATTATGGTGGGTGAACAAATTACTATCGAGCAACTGATAGAAAAGCGCATAGTTATGAGAATATCTAGGCATGATCATGAATATAAGCATCACGTCCGTGACAAGTAGACCGAAAAACGATTCTGCATCTACTACTATTACTCCACACATCGACCGCTATCCAGCATGCATATCGAGTATTAAGTTCATAAGAATAGAATAACGCATTAGGCAAGATGACATGATGTAGAGGGATAAACTCAAGCAATATGATATAAACCCCATCTTTTTATCCTCGATGGCAACAATACCATACATGTCGTTTCCCTTTCTGTCACTGGGATCGAGCCCGCAAGATAGAACCCAAAGCTAAGCACTTCTCCCATTGCAAGAAAGATCAATCTAGTAGGCCAAACTAAACCAATAATTCGAAGAGACTTGCAAAGATATCAAATCATGCATATAAAAATTCAGAGAATAATCAAATATTGTTCATAGATAATCTTGATCATAAATCCACAATTCATCGGATCTCGACAAACACACCGCAAAAAGAATTACATCGAATAGATCTCCAAGAAGATCGAGGAGAACTTTGTATTGAGATCCAAAGAGAGAGAAGAAGCCATCTAGCTAATAACTATGGACCTGAAGGTCTGTGGTAATCTACTCACACATCATCGGAGAGGCTATGGTGTTGATGTAGCAGCCCTCCGTGATGGAAAAGGTGTTTCTTGGCTCTCACGGGTACAGAAGGTTGCGGCGGTTGAAAAGGTGTTTCGTGGCTCTCCCCGATGGTTTCAGTGTATAAGAGTATATATATAGGCGAAAGAAGTAGGTCAGTGGAGCTACGAGGGGCCCACGAGGGTGGGGGCGCGCCCTCCTACCTCGTGGCTTCCTCGCTGCTTCCTTGACGTCCACTCCAAGTCTCCTGGATTTCATCTATTCCAAAAAAGATCCTCGCGAATGTTTCGTTCCGTTTGATATTCCTTTTCTGCGAAACACTGAATTAGGCAAAAAAAACAGCAATTTGCACTGGGCCTTCAGTTAATAGGTTAGTCCCAAAAACAATATAAAAGTGCATAGTAAAGCCCATTAAACATCCAAAATAGATAATATAATAGCATGGAACAAACAAAAATTATAGATACGTTGCAGACGTATCAAGCATCCCCAAGCTTAATTCCTGCTCGTCCTCGGGGAGGTAAATGATAGAAACAGAATTTTTGATGTGGAATGCTACATAACATAATTTTCAATGTAATTTTCTTTATTGTGGCATGAATGTTCAGATCCGAAAGATTCAAGACGAAAGTTTAATGTTGAAATAAAAATAATAATACTTCAAGCACACTAACTAAGCAATTATGTCTTCTCAAAATAACATGGCCAAAGAAAGCTTATCCCTACAAAATCATATAGTTTGGGTATGCTTCATTTTCGTCACACAAAAATGCTCTCATCATGCACAAACTCGATGACAAGCCAAGCAATTGTTTCATACTTTAGTAATCTCAAACTTTTTTCAACTTTCACACAATACATGAGCGTGAGCCATGGACATACCACTACGGGTGGAATAGAATATAATGATGGGAGTTGTGTGGAGAAGACAAAAAAAGAGAAAGTCTCACATTGACGCGGCTAATCAACGGGCTATGGAGATGCCCATCAATTGATGTAAATGCGAGGAGTAGGGATTGCCATGCAACGGATGCACTAGAGCTATAAATGTATGAAAGCTCAACAAAAGAAACCAAGTGGGTGTGCATCCAACTTGCTTGCTCACAAAGACCTAGGGCATTTGTCGAAGCCCATTGTTGGAATATACAAGCCAAGTTCTATAATGAAAAATTCCGACTAGTATATGAAAGTGACAATATAAGAGACTCTCTATCATGAAGATCATGGTGCTACTTTGAAGCACAAGTGTGGAAAAAGGATAGTAGCACTGTCCCTTTTTTTATTTGGCCTTTCTTTTTTTCATTTGGCCTTCCCCCTTTTTTTATTTTTGGGACAATGCTCTATTAATGATGATCATCACACTTCTATTTATTTACAACTAAAAGATTACAACTCGATACTAGAACAAAGTATGACTCTATATGCATGCCTCCGGTGGTGTACCGGGATGGGCAATGAATCAAGAGTAACATGTATGAAATTATGCATGGTGGCTTTGCCACAAATATGATGTCAACTACATGATCATGCAAGGCAATATGACAATGATGAAGTGTGTCATAATAAACGTAATGGTGGAAAGTTGCATGGCAATACATCTCGGAATGGCTATGGAAATGCCATAATAGATAGGTATGGTGGCTGTTTTCAGGAGGATATAAGGAGCTTTATGTGTGATAGAGTGTATCATATCACGGGGGTTGGATGCACCGGCGAAGTTTGCACCAACTCTCAAGGTGAGAAAGGGCAATGCACGGTACCGAAGAGGCTAGCAATGATGGGAAGGTGAGAGTGCGTATAATCCATGGACTCAACATTAGTCATAAAGAACTCGCATACTTATTGCAAAAATCTACAAGTCATCAAAAACCAAGCATTACGCGCATGCTCCTAGGGGGATAGATTGGTAGGAAAAGACCATCGCTCATCCCCGACGGCCACCCATAAGGAGGACAATCAAAGAAACACCTCATGCTTCAAATTTGTCACACAATGTTCACCATACGTGCATGCTACGGGACTTGCAAACTCTAACACAAGTATTTCTCAAATTCACAACTACTCAACTAGCATGACTCTAATATTACCATCTTCATATCTCAAAACAATCATCAAGTATCAATCTTCTCATAGTATTCAATGCACTCTATATGAAAGTTTTTATTATACCCATCTTGGATGCCTATCATATTAAGACTAATTTTATAGCCAAAGAAAATTACCGTGCTGTTCTAAAGGACTCTCAAAATAATATAAGTGAAGCATAAGAGATCAATAATTTCTATAAAATAAAACTACCACCGTGCTCTAAAAGATATAAGTGAAGCACTAGAGCAAAATTATATAGCTCAAAAGATATAAGTGAAGCGCAAAGAGTATTCTAATAAATTCCGATTCATGTGTGTCTCTCCAAAAGGTGTGTACAGCAAGGATGGTTGTGGTAAACTAAAAAGCAAAGACTCAAATCATACAAGACACTCCAAGCAAAACACATATCATGTGGTGAATAAAAATATAGCCTCAAGTAAAGTTACCGATGGACGAAGACGAAAGAGGGGATGCCTTCCGGGGCATCCCCAAGCTTAGGCTTTTGGTTGTCCTTGAATTTTACCTTGGGGTTCCTTGGGAATCCCCAATCTTAGGCTCTTGCCACTCCTTATTCCAAAATTCATCAAATCTTTACCCAAAAACTTGAAAACTTCACAACACAAAACTCAACAGAAAATCTCATGAGCTCCGTTAGTATAAGAAAACAAATCACCACTTTAAGGTACTGTAATGAACTCATTCTTTATTTATATTGGTTTTAAACCTACTGTATTCCAACTTATTTATCGTACATACCCCCCGATACTAGCCATAGATTCATCAAAATAAGCAAACAACACACGAAAAACAGAATCTGTCAAAAACAGAACAGCCTGTAGTAATTTGTAAGTTTCGAATACTTTTGTAACTCCAAAAATCCTGAGAAATTAGGGAGTCATAACTAAATTGTATATTGATCTACATAAGTTTGAATCAGTATTTTATCGCTCTCTGGTTAAAACTGAAAATTATTTTCGTGAGCGCATACTTTCTGTTTTTTCAGCAAGATCAAATAACAGTCATCCAAGAAGATCATAAAGGCTTTACTTGGCACAAACACTAATTAAAACATAAAAAATACAATCATAACAGAGGATATATGATTTATTTATTACTAAACAGGAACAAAAAGCAAGGAACAAAAATAAAATTGGGTTGCCTCCCAACAAGTGCTATCGTTTAACGCCCCTAGCTAGGCATAAAAACAAGAATAGATCCAGGTATTGTCATCTTTGGTATGCAATTAGTAAGTGGCTCTCATAATAGATTCATAAGGTAATTTAATTTTCTTCCTAGGAAATTGTTCCATGCCTTTCCTTAATGGAAATTGAAATCTAATATTTCCTTCTTTCATATCAATAATTGCACCAATCATTCTAAGGAAAGGTCTACCAAGAATAATAGGACATGTAGGATTGCAATCTATATCAAGAACAATAAAATCTACGGGCACATAATTCCTATTTGAAACAATAAGAACATCATTAATCCTTCCCATAGGTTTCTTAATGGTGGAATCAGCAAGATGCAAATTTAAAGAACAATCATCAAATTCACGGAAACATAACACAAAGTTTTGGGAATCGTGGAAACACTAGCACCCAAATCACATAAAGCATAACATTCATGATTTTTAATCTTAATTTTAATAGTAGGTTCCCACACATCATAAAGTTTTCTAGGGATAGAAACTTCCAATTCAGGATTTTCATCATAGGATTTCATTAAAGCATCAACGATATGTTTGGTAAAAGCTTTATTTTGACTATAAGCATGAGGAGAATTTAACATGGATAGCAACAAGGGAATACAATCTATTAAAGAAAAATTATAATAATTAAATTCCTTGAAATCCAAAATAGTGGGTTCATTGCTATGTAAAGTTTTGACCTCTTCAATCCCACTTTTACCAATTTTTGCATCAAGATCTAAAAACTCCGAATCATTGGGACGCCTTTTAACTAAAGCTGACTCATCTCCAGTCCCATCTTTATAAAGATTCATATTATAAAACAAAGATTTAAGAGGAGACACATCAATCACTTTTAGATCTTCATCATTATTATCATGAAAACTAGAAGAACACACTTTCACAAAGCAATCTTTTTTAGCACGCATCCTAGCGGTTCTTTCTTTGCACTCATCAATGGAAATTCTCATAGCTTTGAGAGACTCATTGATATCATGCTTAGGTGGAATAGATCTAAGCTTTAAAGAATCAACATCAAGAGAAATTCTATCCACGTTCCTAGTCTTAGGAAATTTTTCTTCAAGCAAAGCACTGAAATTCTTTTGAGAAATCATAAATTCTTTAACACTAGTCTCAAAATCAGAGGGCATCTTATTAAAATTTCCATAAGAGTTGTTGTAGGAATTACCATAATTATTAGAGGAATTACTAGGGAACGGCCTAGAATTAGAGTTTCCTCTATAAGCGTTATTACCAAAATTGCTCCTACCAACAAAATTTACATCCATAGATTCATTATTATTTTCAATCAAAGTAGACAAAGGCATATCATTAGGATCAGAAGAAGCACTCTTATTAGCAAACAACTTCATAAGTTCATCCATCTTTCCACTCAAAACATTAATCTCTTCTACCGCATGAACCTTTTTACTAGTAGATCTTTTGGTGTGCCATTGAGAATAATTAACCATAATATTATCTAGGAGTTTAGTAGCTTCTCCTAAAGTGATTTCCATAAAAGTGCCTCCCGCGGCCGAATCTAAAAGATTTCTAGAAGCAAAATTCAATCCAGCATAATATTTTTGTATAATCATCCATAAATTCAAACCATGTGTAGGGAAATTACGTATCATTAATATGATCCTCTCCAAGCTTGTGCAACATGCTCATGCTCAAGTTGCTTAAAATTCATAATATCGTTTCTAAGAGAGATGATCTAGCGGGAGGAAAATACTTAGAGATAAAAGCATCTTTGCACTTATTCCATGAATCAATACTATCTTTAGGCAAAGAAGAGAACCAAGTTTTAGCACGATCTCTAAGCGAAAACAAAAATAGCTTCAATTTAGCAATATCATTATTCACATCTTTCTTCTTTTGCATATCACACAAATCAACGAATTTGTTCAGATGGGTAGCGGCATCTTCACTAGGAAGGCCAGAAAATTGATCTTTCATAACAAGATTCAACAAAGCGGTATTGATTTCACAAGATTCAACATCGGTAGTAGGAGCAATCGGAGTGCTAATAAAATCATTGTTCTCAGTATTGGAAAAGTCACACAATTTAGTATTATCTTGAGCCATCGTGACAAACAATCAATCCAACACACAAGCAAACAAGAAGCAAGCGAAAAGAGGCGAACAGAAAAAGAGCGAATAAAACGCCAAAGGTGAAGTGGGGGAGAGGAAAATGAGAGGAAAGTGGCAAATAATGTAATGCGAGGGATAACAATTTGTGATGGGTACTTGGAGTGTCTTGACTTGGCATAGATCTCCCCGGCAACGGCGCGAGAAATCCTTCTTGCTACCTCTTGAGCATGCGTTGGTTTTCCCTTGAAGAGGAAAGGGTGATGCAGCAAAGTAGCATAAGTATTTCCCTTTGTTTTTGAGAACCAAGGTATCAATCTGGTAGGAGACTACACGCAAGTCTCCTAGTACTTGCACAAACAATCAAGAACCTTGCAACCAGCGCGATAAAGGGGTTGTCAATCCCTTCACGGCCACTTGAAAAAGTGAGATCTGATAAAGATAATAAGATAAATATTTTTGGTATTTTTTTGTATAGATTGGAAAGTAAAGATTGCAAAATAAATAGTAAACTAGAATTGTAGATTGGAAACTTATATGATGTAAAGTAGACCCGGGGGCCATAGGTTTCACTAGTGGCTTCTCTCAAGATAGCAAATATTACGGTGGGTGAAAAAATTACTATCGAGCAATTGATAGAAAAGTGCATAGTTATGAGAATATCTAGGCATGATCATGAATATAGGCATCATGTCCATGACATGTAGACCGAAATGATTCTGCATCTACTACTATTACTCCACACATCGACCGCTATCTAGCATGCATCTAGAGTATTAAGTTCATAAGAACAGAGTAACACATTAGGCAAGATGACATGATGTAGAGGGATAAACTCAAGCAATATGATATAAACCCCATCTTTTTATCCTCGATGGCAACAAAATACAATACGTGTCATTTCCCTTTCTGTCACTGGGATCGAGCACCGCAAGATTGAACCCAAAGCTAAGCACTTATCCCATTGCAAGAAACAACAATCTAGTAGGCCAAACTAAACCGATAATTCGAAGTGACTTGCAAAGATATCAAATCATGCATATAAGAATTCAGAGAAGAATAAAATATTGTTCATAGATAATCTTGATCATAAATCCACAATTCATTGGATCTCGACAAACACACCGCAAAAATAATTACATCGAATAGATCTCCAAGAAGATCGAGGAGAACTTTGTATTGAGATCCAAAGAGAGAGAAGAAGCCATCTAGCTAATAACTATGGACCCGAAGGTCTGTGGTAATCTACTCACACATCATCGAAGAGGCTATGGTGTTGCTGTAGAAGCCCTCCGTGATCGAATCCCCCTCCGGCGGAGTGCCGGAAAAGGCCCCAAGATGGGATCTCATGGGTACAGAAGGTTGCGACAGTGGAAAAGGTGTTTCGTGGCTCTCCCCGGTGGTTTCAGGGTATAAGAGTATATATAGGCGAAAGAAGTAGGTCGGTGGAGCTGCGAGGGGCCCACGAGGGTGGGGGCGCCTGGCCCCCCTGGGCGCGCCCTCCTGCCTCGTGGCTTCCTCGCTGGTTCCTTGACATCCACTCCAAGTCTCCTGGATTGCATCTGTTCCAAAAAAGATTCTTGCGAAGGTTTCGTTCTGTTTGGATTCCGTTTGATATTCCTTTTCTGCGAAACACTGAAATAGGCAAAAAAACAGCAATTTGCATTGGGCCTTCGGTTAATAGGTTAGTCCCAAAAATAATATAGAAGTGCATAGTACAGCCCATTAAACATCCAAAAATATAATATAATAGCATGGAACAATAAAAAATTATAGATACGTTGGAGACTTATCACCCTCGTATACCGAAAGCGGAAGCGTTTGACAACGCGGTTCATGTAGTCAAACTTCTTCTTGTTCCGACCAATCAAGCACCGAACGTATGGAACCTCCGAGTTCTGCACACGTTCAACTCGATGACGTCCCTCGAACTCTTGATCCAGTAAAGTGTCGAGGGAGTGTTCTGACAGCACGACGGCGTGGTGATGGTGAAGTGATCCGTGCAGGGCTTCGCCTAAGCACTACGTGAATATGACTGGAGGCGTAAACTGTGGAGGGGGATGCCACACACGACTAGGAATCAATGTTGTGTGTTCTAGCGGTGCCCTCCCCTACATATATATAGGTGGGAGAGGGAGAGGGGCAGCAAAGGGGGCCCCAAGTAGGTGTAATCCTACTTGGGCGCCTCCCACAAGTCGGCCTCCCCCCTTCCATAAGTGTTGGAGGGGGAAGGAAAGAGAAGGGAAGGGGGAGGCCGAATCCTCCCCTTTCCTTCCTCCCTTCCCCTCCTTCCTTCTCCTCCTATTTGGCCTATATGGGGCGCACCATGTTGGGGAACGTAGTAATTTCAAAAAAATTCCTACGCACACGCAAGATCATGGTAATGCATAGCAACGAGAGGGGAGAGTGTTGTACACGTACCCTTGTAGACCGAAAGCGGAAGCGTTAGCACATCGCGTTGATGTAGTCGTGCGTCTTCACAATCCGACCGATCAAGTACCGAACGCACGGCACCTCCGAGTTCAGCACACGTTCAGCCCGATGATGTCCCTCAAACTCTGATCCAGCCGGGTGTTGAGGGAGAGTTTCGTCAGCACGACGGCGTGGTGACGATGATGATGTTCTACCGACGCAGGGCTTCGCCTAAGCACCGCTACAGTATTATCGAGGTGGACTATGGTGGAGGGGGGCACCACACACGGCTAAAAGATCAAATGATCAATTGTTGTGTCTCTAGGGTGCCCCCTTGCCCCCGTATATAAAGGAGCAAGGGGGGTGCGTCCAGCCTAGAGAGGGGCGCGCCAGGAGGAGTCCTACTCCCACCGAGAGTAGGACTCCCCCCCTTTCCTAGTTGGATTAGGACTTGGGAGGGGAACAGAGGAGGGAGAGAGGAAGGAAGGGGGGCGCCGCCCCCCTCTCCTTGTCCTATTCGGACTAGGGGAGGGGCACACGGCCCAGCCCTGGCCGCCTATCCTCTTCTCCGTAAAGGCCCACTAAGGCCCATTAACCTCCCGAGGGGTTCCGGTAACCTCCCGGTACTCCGGAAAAATCCCGATTTCACCCGGAACACTTCCGATATCCAAATATAGGCTTCCAATATATCAATCTTCATGTCTCGACCATTTCGAGACTCCTCTTCATGTCCGTGATCACATCCGGGACTCCAAACAACCTTCGGTACATCAAAACATATAAACTCATAATATAACTGTCATCGAAACGTTAAGCGTGCGGACCCTACGGGTTCAAGAACTATGTAGACATGATCGAGACATGTCTCCGGTCAATAACCAATAGCGGAACCTGGATGCTCATATTGGTTCCCACATATTCTACAAAGATCTTTATCGGTCAGACCGCATAACAACATACGTTGTTCCTTTTGTCATCGGTATGTTACTTGCCCGAGATTCGATCGTCGGTATCTCAATACCTAGTTTCAATCTCGTTACCGGCAAGTCTCTTTACTCGTTCTGTAATACATCATCCCGCAACTAACTCATTAGTTGCAATGCTTGCAAGGCTTAAGTGATGTGTATTACCGAGAGGGCCCAGAGATACCTCTCCGACAATCGGAGTGACAAATCCTAATCTCGAAATACGCCAACCCAACATGTACCTTTGGAGACACCTGTAGAGCTCCTTTATAATCACCCAGTTACATTGTGACGTTTGGTAGCACACAAAGTGTTCCTCCGGCAAATGGGAGTTGCATAATCTCATAGTTATAGGAACATGTATAAGTCATGAAGAAAGCAATAGCAACATACTAAACGATCGGGTGCTAAGCTAATGGAATGGGTCATGTCAATCAGATCATTCACTTAATGATGTGATCCCGTTAATCAAATAACAACTCCTTGTTCATGGTTAGGAAACATAACCATCTTTGATTAACGAGCTAGTCAAGTAGAGGCATACTAGTGACACTCTGTTTGTCTATGTATTCACACATGTATTATCTTTCCGGTTAATACAATTCTAGCATGAATAATAAACATTTATCATGATATAAGGAAATAAATAATAACTTTATTATTGCCTCTAGGGCATATTTCCTTCAGTCTCCCACTTGCACTAGAGTCAATAATCTAGATTACATAGTAATGATTCTAACACCCATGGAGCCTTGGTGCTGATCATGTTTTGCTCGTGGAAGAGGCTTAGTCAATGGTTCTGCAACATTCAGATCCGTATGTATCTTGCAAATCTCTATGTCTCCCACCTGGACTAGATCCCGGATGGAATTGAAGCGTCTCTTGATTTGCTTGGTTCTCTTGTGAAATCTGGATTCCTTTGCCAAGGCAATTGCACCAGTATTGTCACAAAAGATTTTCATTGGACCCGATGCACTAGGTATGACACCTAGATCGGATATGAACTCCTTCATCCAGACTCCTTCATTTGCTGCTTCCGAAGCAGCTATGTACTCCGCTTCACACGTAGATCCCGCCACGACGCTTTCTTTAGAACTGCACCAACAGACAGCTCCACCGTTCAATGTAAACACGTATCCGGTTTGTGATTTAGAATCGTCCGGATCAGTGTCAAAGCTTGCATCAACGTAACCATTTACGTTGAGCTCTTTGTCACCTCCATAAACGAGAAACATATCCTTAGTCCTTTTTAGGTATTTCAGGATGTTCTTGACCGCTGTCCAGTGATCCACTCCTGGATTACTTTGGTACCTCCTTGCTAGACTTATAGCAAGGCACACATCAGGTCTAGTACATAGCATTGCATACATGATAAAGCCTATGGCTGAAGCATATAGAAAATCTTTCATTTTCTCTCTATCTTCTGCAGTGGTCGGGTAGTGAGTCTTACTCAACTTCACACCTTGTAATGCCGGATTCAAAAGCTCTCGGCCAAGTCAGAAGCCACCCTCTAAAGGCGCCAGAGACGAACTGTCCAGCCTGAATAAAATTCTGGACCAAATATGTCAGGTCCATAGCACCCCTGGCAAACCAGCCAATCATACCCACAGAGAATGTTGGGTCTTCAAGCAGTTCGGCAAGCTCAACGCCGTACAAAAGGGGGAGGATACACCAAGCAAAGATGAGGATGAGCCCCTCAAGGGAGACACTGGGGAACAAAAGAAATTTCCACCAGAGGTCAAAACAGTAAACGTGTTGCACGTGATCAATCGAAGAAACAAAATGGCACTCCCAGAAAAATACGCCCGAAGGCCTATCACCGCGGAGTCCTACCACTGGTCGTCTCAACCGATCACTTTTGACCATCGTGATTACTCAGCAAGTATCCGGCGTGCAGGATGGGCTGCCCTGGTATTAGACCCAACAATTGACGGATACCGCCTTGCATGAGTCCTAATGGACGGTGGCAGTAGTCTAAAACTGATATACCAGGATACAATCCACGAAATGGGGATAGACCCAACAAAAATTCGCCATAGCAATATTACCTTTAAAGGAGTAACGCCAGGCCCAGGGGCTCATTGCATGGGCTCCCTGCTACTAAACGTTATATTCGGCTCACCCGATAACTTCCGTAGCGAACATCTAACCTTCCACATCGCTCCGTTCCAAAGTGGCTATCAAGCACTACTTGGACGCGAAGCTTTCGCTCGCTTTAATGCAATACCACACTACGCTTCCCTCACACTCAAGATGCCCGGTCCACGTGGCATCATTACAGTGAATGGAAATATTAAGCGATTTCTGTGCGCCGAAGAGCGTGCGGCTGCCTTAACAGCCGCACACTAAAAACGGCCTCACCAACTAATTAGCAGGTCCCCTATTACAATACAAGGGGCTCAACGGGCGCAGACAAGTGGCAATTCTTACTCACCTTTAATTATACATGGTTTATTTAAAAAATTATCTTTTTGCACGACAGCTTTTTTACCTAAGCTCCTCTCTTTTATAGATAATCATCGTGCTACACCCGTCCAGGATACGGCACAACAGAGACACAGGCGCAGACGTGCAGCATGGGACCCGCTCCAAGGATTCTTTTTAGATTAAGACCATGCGTAAACCTTTTTTACTGTCTCTTGTTGATACATATCCACCGAATTCTCAGCACAATTAAGAAGGATGCTTACGTCTTGGCATGTGGCCATGTTAGAATAACGCACATACCTGGACACAAGGGGCATCTTACAAGCGGCCCTATTTTAGCCCGGTTTATACCATAAAGACCAAATACCTCAGGGAGTGTTCGGCATCGCGAGTTCGGCCTTATATGCATCATCTCCGAATCATTGTCTTTGGTCAAATGTTGGGTTTGCCCGCTCCTGTGTTTTTGTACCGTACGTTCCGCTTTACCGGCTAAGGTAGCACCATGAGAACTACTGTGATTGTGCCCTGGTTCATCCGGACGAGCGCCTCAGTAGAGAAAGCCGAAAACTGACTGTCATGATATAGCGTGAGACTGGTCAACCACTCGATGACCTATCGGAATGTTAGAATTCCTCCGCCTTAACGAAGGGTCGTTTTCCGGCCAGGCATATACGCACCCCGTGATCGGGGGAGTGCGGAGCCACCAGGGCTATCTAGTAGCCCAACTGTCAAACTCCTATGGCTAAGTGAAAGTGTTCAAGCATTATAGTCCGGTTGCCTCGCTCGCTGCGCTATCACCCCTTATCAGGACCAAGACGTTGGGTTAAGTGTGAACACGCGTTTTTTGCGAGCACCTCCGCATTATATGCATGGGGGTTGAAGCCGACGGCTGCAATCTTTCAGGTTATACACATGTATACATAAACGGCCGCACAGGAGGCATCATACTACTTTCAGGCAAAAGTATAAACACAGCCTTATAAAAACTTCATAATAGCATTATGTTTACAATGAGAATACATATCACTCAAACATAATATTTTCGAGCACTGGGCCTCTATCAAACGAGCACCCTAGAGAACTTCCTCGAAATAGTGTTCGGCAGCCACACGGCCTATGGCCGAACCCTGCGCCGCAACAGTGGTAGCGTCCATCTCCGCCCAGTATGCTTTAACACGGGCAAGGGCCATCCGTGAGCCTTCTATGCACGCCGACCTCTTCATCGCATTAATGCGCGGCACCGCATCAAGGAGCTGCTGCACTAAGCTGAAATAGCTGTTCGGCTTAGGCCCTTCCGGCCATAATTGATCCACAACAGACCTCATGGCGAGTCCGGACAACCTATTCAGTTTGGCCCATTCGGCTAGCTGGTCAGTCAATGAAAGCGGATGCTCTGGAACGTGGAATTGCGTCCAGAACAGCTTCTCCACTTCACGATCTGTCTGACCTTGGAAGTACTTGGCCGCATCGGCAGCGCTCGCCGCCAAATCCATATACGCATCTGCCGAGCTCCACATCCGATCTAGAGGGGCATACCGTGGATCTCCGAACTTCCTCCGTAACATGAAGGGTTTTCCAGCCGCAATATCCTTGGCTTCCCGCAGCTCCTCCTTCTTCGCTCTCATAGCAGAACGGGTGTCTTTGTCTGCCGCCGCGGCCTTCTCAAGGTCTGTTGCCTTCGCTTGGTTCTCTTTCTCAAGGACCCGGCAATGGTCGGCAGTGTCTTTCAATTATACGGCCATCTTGGTCATCTTCTCTTGGCTCTCGCAATGTGCGGCCTTCTCGACTTTCAAATCTTCGGCCGCCTTCAAAGCAGCCGCATTACTAGTCCTCGCTTGTTCCTTGGCTCGGGCAAGTTCCGCCCGCAAGGCTTCCACGGTGGCAGCCCCATCTGCAGTCACAACATATTAAAGATACTGGCATTATGCTGCTCTTACTATGTGGCGTTCACCAGATAATAACACTTACCCTGTGCCTCGTCAAGCCTCTTGTTAACAAGCTCGATGTCGGCGTCTGCCGCATCCAGTTGCCGTTTTAATTAGGCAAACTCCCTAGTCCGGCTAGCCACCGGAGTTCCCACCACCTACACATAAAAGCAGATTGGTTATTGCCTGGGAATTTGATCCTCTGTTCGCCGCCGTTGTCAACGACAACCAGAGTCTCAGGGGCTACTATAACATTTGCAGTACTATCACATATTATCTCACATACCTCAAAGCCTGTCAATAGACTCATAGAGGCTTCATGTAATCCGTTTTCAGCGGACGAGATTCTCTCCATCACCGTACCCATCAGCGTATGGTGCTCTTCTGAGATGGCCGCTCGCCTCACCAACTCCCTCAGAACGTCCGACCGCACACTAGACGGTGCCGGACTCTTTCGTATGCTCTCTTCGGGAGCCGGACACTGGGGACTTCTGGGGTCTACGGGACTATCTTCTGGCCTCACCGGATTCGGAGAGGCCCTCCGCGACGACACTTCGGGGTCGCCCGCTTCTGGAGTGGAGGAGTCCGGGGGAGGCGTTTCGCTCTCCATCATCTCCGGAAGAAGGTCCCCCGAAGACGAACTCATTTGAGAGGGGCTGAGGCCCGAACTGCAAGATATATGCGGTGGTTGTTTTCTCAGAGGAAAAAGATAGCATACTCTTACTATTAAAATATTTTGGATCACTTACGACTCATTGGAGGGCAGATCCCCTCGCGGACTTTGTGCGGCAAAAGCACCCCCCCCCCCCCGAGGCAGGACCCTCTGTGGGAGACTTCTTCTCCCGTTTGGAGGCTTCGGCTTCCGGATCCTCGGAAGCAGTCCTTTTCCTCCCCCGGTCGTCCTCCTTCGTGGAAACGCTTGTTCCCTCGGTCGGAGCGGGAAGCGATGGGGGCCCACGTTCGCCCGTATTATCCCCCTCGGTATCTTCCTTCAAGGGTTCCGGGCAAGGTGCGACCTCGAGCATCTTCTCCAATACCGGATTTTCCAAACCCTCAGGGAGGGGGGCCAAACACCGAATCATCTTCGCCTTCGTTAGCCAGTCCTGGTCAAAAGGTGAACTCTCAAAAATAACCTCGAATAAAAGATAGTGTGTTCGGCTAGAGGATTTCTTACTTGTTCGGCGGCGCGATTACTGCTCAGGCCCACATCCTTGGTGATATCCGGAAACTCCACTTGAGGTCTGAAGAATGACTTGTACATCTCCTCGTGCGTCGGGCCGAGGAAACTTTGAATGTCATGTGGTCCCTCTGGGTTGAACTCCCACAAGCGCAGGGGCTGGCGTTTGCATGGCTGGACTTGACGAACCAGCATAACTTTTATTACCGCAACCAAATTGAAATCTCCCTCAAAGAGATCTCTGATGCGGCTTTGCAGTATAGGCACGTCCTTGGCTGGACCCCAGCTCAGGCCCCTGCTAATCCATGACATCAGTTGTGGTGGGGGGCCCGGGCGGAAAGCGGGGGCAGCCACCCACTTCGCACTTCTGGGAGCCGTGACGTAGAACCACTCCCGTTGCCATAATTCGGATACCTCTGGAAAGCAACCTTTCGGCCATGGAGCTCCTGCCATCTTGCCTATTGATGCACCTCCGCACGCGGCTTGTTGCCCCTCGATCATCTTCGGCTTTACTTCAAAGGTCTTGAGCCACAGGCCAAAGTGAGGGGTAACACGGAGGAAGGCCTCACACACGACAATAAATGTCGTGATGTGGAGAAAGGAGTTCAGGGCTAGATCATGGAAATCTAACCCGTGATAGAACATCAAGCCCCTGACGAAAGGATCCAAAGTGAGGCCTAGACCTCGGAGGAAGTGGGAGACGAACACAACGTTCTTGTTGGGTTCGGGAGTAGGGATGACCTGCCTCGGGCAGGCAGCCGATGCGAAACCTCGGCGGTCAGGTATCTGGCCTCCCTCAACTTCTTAATCTCCTCTTCCGTCACGGAGGAGGGCATCCATTGGCCTTGAAGGCTGGATCCGGACATGATTGAAGATCCGGAGCACCTAACCTGGGCTTTGGGTGTTGGAACTCGAGGCGGGGGAAGGGTTTGGTTGAGCACGAGAGGGAAAAAGCGAAAACCTTGTCCCCTTATAAAGAGGGTGAATATCAAGCATCCTCTCTGTAGCCATTTTGGACTTAGCTATAATCTAGGAGTCCTAGACACGGTTGGGTTACCCACGAACCGCATTAATGAGAATCCCGTAATCAGGGGAACACGATCTCCGCTTTGGCAAGACGTGTGAAGAAACCGCCTCGCGTTATGTGTGGAGCTGGTTAAAAGAAATGGTTCGAATAATCACCGGGCCATGACGTAACGTCATGTTGCCAAAACAAGCTAGCGGATTAGATCTGCGAAAGCATTATTCTCTCTATGGTGGAATGTGGAACTTATTTTGTAGGGTCGGACACTATCCTCGTATTCAACTTCTTCTGTAATGTATTCGGAGAAGGAACCCGCCTTGCAATGCTAAAGACAACTGTGCGCCGGACTCATCATCATTGAAGCCTGGTTCAGGGGCTACTATGGGAGTCCTGGATTAGGGGGTCTCCGGACAGCCGGACTATCTCCATTGGCCGGACTGTTAGACTATGAAGATACAAGATTGAAGACTTCATCTCGTGTCCGGATGGGACTCTACTTGGCGTGGAAGGCAAGCTAGGCAATACGTATATGGATATCTCCTCCTTTGTAACCGACCTTGTGTAACCCTAACCCTCTCTGGTGTCTATATAAACCGGAGGGTTTTAGTCCGTAGGACAACAATCACAACATACAATCATACCGTAGGCTAGCTTCTAGGGTTTAGCCTCTCTGATCTCATGGTAGATCTACTCTTGTAACACTCATATCTTCAATATTAATCAAGCAGGACGTAGGGTTTTACCTACATCAAGAGGGCCCGAACCTGGGTAAAACTTTGTGTCCCTTGCCTCCTGTTACCATCCAGCCTAGATGCACAGTTCGGGACCCCCTACCCGAGATCCGCCGGTTTTGACACCGACAACAGGCAAGAACCCTTTCTTTGCTTGATCCATTTTGAACTTCTTCAAAACTTTGTCAAGGTATGTGCTTTGTGAAAGTCCAATTAAGCGTTTTGATCTATCTCTATAGATCTTGATGCCCAATATATAAGCAGCTTCACCAAGGTCTTTCATTGAAAAACTCTTATTCAAGTATCCCTTTATGCTATCCAGAAATTCTATATCATTTCCAATCAACAATATGTCATCCACATATAATATTAGAAATGCTACAGAGCTCCCACTCACTTTCTTGTAAATACAGGCTTCTCCAAAAGTCTGTACAAAACCAAATGCTTTGATCACACTATCAAAGCGTTTATTCCAACTCCGAGAGGCTTGCACCAGTCCATAAATGGATCGCTGGAGTTTGCACACTTTGTTATCTCCCTTTGGATCGACAAAACCTTCCGGTTGCATCATATACAACTCTTCTTCCAGAAATCCATTCAGGAATGCAGTTTTGACATCCATTTGCCAAATTTCATAATCATAAAATGCGGCAATTGCTAACATGATTCGGACAGACTTAAGCATCACTACGGGTGAGAAGGTCTCATCGTAGTCAATCCCTTGAACTTGTCGAAAACCTTTTGCAACAAGTCAAGCTTTATAGACAGTAACATTATCGTCAGCATTAGTCTTCTTCTTGAAGATCCATTTATTCTCAATTGCTTGCCAATCACCGGGCAAGTCAACCAAATTCCACACTTTGTTCTCATACATGGATCCCATCTCAGATTTCATGGCTTCAAGCCATTTTGCGGAATCTGGGCTTACCATCGCTTCTTCATAGTTGGTAGGTTCGTCATGGTCTAGTAACATAACTTCCAAAACAGGATTACCGTACCACTTTGGTGCGGATCTTACTCTGGTTGACCTACGAGGTTCAGTGACAACTTGATCTAAAGTTTCATGATCATCATCATTAACTTCCTCACTGATTGGTGTAGGTGTCGCAGAAACCGGTTTCTGTGATGAACTACTTTCCAATAAGGGAGCAGGTACAGTTACCTCATCAAGTTCTACATTCCTCCCACTCACTTCTTTCGAGAGAAACTCCTTCTCAAAAAAAACTCCAAATTTAGCAACAAAAGTCTTGCCTTCGGATCTGTGATAGAAGGTTGATGTCTACTACACAACCTTCTTCTTGTAGACGTTGTTGGGCCTCCAAGTGCAGAGGTTTGTAGGACAGTAGCAAATTTCCCTCAAGTGGATGACCTAAGGTTTATCAATCCATAGGAGGCGTAGGATGAAGATGGTCTCTCTCAAGCAACCCTGCAACCAAATAACAAAGAGTCTCTTGTGTCCCCAACAGACCCAATACAATGGTAAATTATATAGGTGCACTAGTTCGGCGAAGAGATGGTGAAACAAGTGGTATATGGATAGTAGATAAAGGTATTTTTAATCTAAATAATAAAAATAGCAAGGTAACAAGTGATAAAAGTGAGTGTAAACGGTATTGCAATGCTAGGAAACAAGGCCTAGGGTTCATACTTTCACTAGTGTAAGTCCTCTCAACAATACTAACATAATTGGATCACATAACTATCCCTCAACATGCAACTAAGAGTCACTCCAAAGTCACTAATAGCGGAGAACAAATGAAGAGATTATGGTAGGGTACGAAACCACCTCAAAGTTATTCTTTCCAATCAATCCATTGGGCTATTCCTATAAGAGTCACAAACAGCCCTAGAGTTCGTACTAGAATAACACCTTAAGACACAAATCAACCAAAACCCTAATGTCACCTAGATACTCCAATGTCACCTCAAGTATCCATGGGTATGATTATACGATATGCATCACACAATCTCAGATTCATCTATTCAACCAACACATAGAACCTCAAAGAGTGCCCCAAAGTTCCTATCGGTGAATCACGGCGAAAACGTGTGCCAACCCCTATGCATAGGTTCATGGGCGGAACCTGCAAAGTTGATCACCAAAACATACATCAAGTGAATCACGTGATATCCCATTGTCACCACAAATATCCACGGCAAGACATACATCAAGTGTTCTCAAATCTTTAAAGACTCAATCCCATAAGATTACTTCAAAGGGGAAACTCAATTCATTGCAAGAGAGTAGAGGGGGGAAGAAACATCATAGGATCCAACTAAAATAGCAAAGCTCGTGATATATCAAGATCGTATCACCTCAAGAACACGAGAGAGAGAGAGATCAAAAACATAGCTACTGGTACATACCCTCAGCCCCGAGGGAGAACTACTCCCTCCTCGTCATGGAGAGCACCGGGATGATGAAGATGGCCACCGGAGAGGGATTGCCCCCTCTGGCGGGGTGCCGAAACAGGGTCCCGATTGACTTTTGGTGGCTACAGAGGCTTGCGGCGGCGGAACTCCCGATCTAATCTGCTCCCTGGAAGTTTTACGATACGTAGGTATATATGCGTGAAAGGAGTATGTCGGTGGACCGAAGGGGGGGCCACGAGGCAGGGGGCGCGCCCCAGGGGGATGGGCGCGCCCCCTACCCTCGTGAGCTCCTCCTTCTTCTTCTGACGTAGGGTCCAAGTCTATCCGGTAGGTTTCCTTCCAAAAATTAACTTCTCCAGTTGATTTCGTTCCGTTTTGACTTTGTTTGATATCCCTTTTCCTCGAAACACTGAAATAGGCATAAAACAGCAAATCTGGGCTGGGCCTCCGGTTAATAGGTTAGTCCCAAAAATAATATAAAAGTGGAAAATAAAGCCCAATATTACCCAAAACAGTAGATAATATAGCACGGAGCAATCAAAAATTATAGATACGTTGGAGACGTATCAGCATCCCCAAGCTTAATTCCTGCTCGTCCTCGAGTAGGTAAATGATAAAAACAGAATTTTTGATGCAGAGTGCTACTTGGCATAATTTCAATGTAATTCTTCTTAATTGTGGCATGAATATTCAGATCCATAAGATTCAAGACAAAAGTTTAATATTGACATGAAAACAATAATACTTCAAGCATACTAACTAAGCAATCATGTCTTCTCAAAATAACATGGCCAAAGAAAGTTCATCCCTACAAAATCATATAGTTTAGTCATGCTCCATTTTCGTCACACAAGAATGCTCTCCTCATGCACAACCCCGATGACAAGCCAAGCAATTGTTTCATACTTTAGTAATCTCAAACCTATAAATTTTCACGCAATACATGAGCGCGGGCCATGGATATAGCACTATGGGTGGAATAGAATATGAAGATGGGGGTTATGTGGAGAAGAAAAAAAAGGAGAAAGTCTCACATCAACGAGGCTAATCAATGGGTATGGAGATGCCCATCGATTGATGTTAATGCAAGGAGTAGGGATTGCCATGCAACGGATGCACTAGAGCTATAAATGTATGAAAGCTCAACAAAGGAAATTAGTGGGTGTGCATCCAACTTGCTTTCTCACGAAGACCTAGGGCACTTGAGGAGGCCCATTGTTGGAATATACAAGCCAAGTTCTATAATGAAAAATTCCCACTAGTATATGAAAGTGACAGAACAAGAGAATCTCTATCATAAAGATCATGGTGCTACTTTGAAGCACAAGTGTGAAAAAAGGATAGTAGCATTGTCCCTTTTATTTCATTTTTTATTTTTTTATTTTTATTTGGCCTTTCTTTTTTTTCTTTTTTTGGCCTTTCTCTTTTTTTTGGGACAATGCTCTATTGAATGATGATCATCACACTTCTATTTATTTACAACTCAATGATTACAACTCGATACTAGAACAAAGTATGACTCTATATGGATGCCTCCGGCGGTGTACCTGGATATGCAATGAATCAAGAGTGACAAGTATGAAAGAATTATGAACGGTGGCTTTGCCACAAATACTATGTCAACTACATGATCATGCTAGCAATATGACAATGATGAATGTGTCATGATGAACGGAATGATGGAAAGTTGCATGGCAATATATCTCGAAATGGCTATGGAAATGCCATAATAGGTAGGTATGGTGGCTGTTTTGAGGAAGATATAAGGAGTTTTATGTGTGAAAGAGCGTATCATATCACGGGGTTTGGATGCACCGGCGAAGTTTGCACCAACTCTCGATGTGATAAAGGGCAATGCACGGTACCGAAGAGGCTAGCAAGGATGGAAGGGTGAGAGTGTGTATAATTCATGGACTCAACATTAGTCATAAAGAACTCACATACTTATTGCAAAAATCTACAACTCATCAAAAACCTCGGCACTATGCGCATGCTCCTAGGGGGATAGATTGGTAGGAAAAGACCATCGCTCGTCCCCGACTGCCACTCATAAGGACGACAATCAAATAACACCTCATGTTTCAAATTTGTTACACAACGTTTACCATATGTGCATGCTACGGGATTTGCAAACTTCAACACAAGAATTTCTCAATTTCACAACTACTCAACTAGCACGACTTTGATATTATTACCTTCATATCTCAAAACAATCATCAAGCATCAAACTTCTCTTAGTATTCAAAACACTCATAAGAGAATTTTATTATTAATCTTATATACCTAGCATATTAGGATTTTAAGCAAATTACCATGCTATTAAGACTCTCAAAATAATCTAAGTGAAGCATGAGAGATCAATAGTTTCTATAAAACAAATCCACCATGCTCTAAAAGATATAAGTGAAGCACTAGAGCAAAAGACAAACTACTCCGAAAGATATAAGTGAAGATCAATGAGTAGTCGAATAATTATGCAACTATGTGAAGACTCTCTAACATTTAATAATTTCAGATCTTGGTATTCTATTCAAACAGCAAGCAAAGCAAAATAAAATGACATCTAAGAATAGCAAACATCATGTGAAGAAGCAAAACTTAGGATCAACCGATACTAACCGATAATTGTTGAAGAAGAAAGGTGGGATGCCAACCGGGGCATCCCCAAGCTTAGACGCTTGAGACTTCTTGAAATATTATCTTGGGGTGCCTTGGGCATCCCCAAGCTTGGGCTTTTGTGTCTCCTTAATTCCTCTAATATCACGGTCTCCCTAAATCTCAAAAGCTTCATCCACACAAAACTCAACAAGGACTCGTGAGATAAGTTAGTATAAACCATTGCCAAAACCTTATCATACTCTACTGTAGAAAATCACTAAAATTATTATTCAACATTACAAACTAAATGCCTCTGCATATTTAATAGTCCTATCCTCAAATAGAATCATTAAAGAAGCAAACAATGCAAACATAACAGCAATCTGCCTAAACAGGACAGTCTGTAAAGAATGCTGCAACATCCATACTTCCCTAGCTCCAAAAATTATGAAAGAAAATTCCCACTGTAGTAAATTTATCAAATATTAATATGCAAAAGGTTTCAAAATTTTATCACATTCTGACTTTTCTAGGGAATTATTGCAACAGAGGTAAACTTTCTGTTTTCAAACAGCAACATGTATACTTGTAACATAGGCATAGTAAAGGCTATCAATGCCACTTTTATTGAAATAAAAGATGCAAAACATTTTTCTAAATAACAGCAAGCAAATGCTAACAAAATAAATTGACGCTCCAAGCAAAACACATATCATGTGGTAAATAAAAATATAGCTCCAAGTAAAGTTACCGATGAACGAAGATGAAAGAGGGGATGCCTTTCGGGGCATCCCCAAGCTTAGGCTCTTGGGTATCCTTGAATATTACCTTGGGGTGACTTGGGAATCCACAAGCTTAGGCTCTTGGCACTCCTTATTCCATAGTCCATCGAATCCTTACCCAAAACTTGAAAACTTCACAACACAAAACTTAACAGAAAACTCGTAAGCTCCGTTAGTATAAGAAAATAAATCACCACTTCAAGGTACTGTAATGAACTCATTCTTTATTTATATTGGTGTTAAACCTACTGTATTCCAACTTCTCTATGGTTTATAAACTATTTTACTATCCATAGATTCATCAAAATAAGCAAACAACACACGAAAAACAGAATCTGTCAAAAACAGAACAGTTTGTAGTAATATGGATCAAACGTATACTTCTGGAACTCATAAAATTCTCAAATAAATTTGTGGACCTGAGTAATTTATCTATTAATCATTTTCACAAATAATTAACTAAATAGCACTTTCCAAATAAAAATGGCAGCAATTCTCGTGAGCGCTAAAGTTTCTGTTTTTTTACAGCATGATCAACAAGACTTCTCCCAAGTCTTCCCAAAGGTTCTACTTGGCACAAACACTAATTAAAAGCATAAAACCACATATAAACAGAGGATATATGAATTATTTATTACTAAACAGGAACAAAAAGCAAGGAACAAAAATAAAATTGGGTTGCCTCCCAACAAGCGCTATCGTTTAACGCCCCTAGCTAGGCATGATGATTTCAATGATGCTCACATAAAGGATAAGAATTGGAATATAAAGAGAGCATCATGAAGAATATGACTAACACATTTAAGTCTAACCCACTTCCTATGCATAGGGATTTTGTGAGCAAACAACTTATGGGAGCAATAATCAACTAGCATAGGAAGGCAAAACAAGCATAACTTCAAAACTTTAAGCACATAGAGAGGAAACTTGATATTATTGCAATTCCTACAAGCATATATTCCTCCCTCATAATAATTTTCAGTAGCATCATGAATGAATTTAACAATATAACCAGTACCTAAAGCATTCTTTTCATGATCTACAAGCATAGAAATTTTATTATTCTCCACATAAGCAAAATTCTTTTGATTCGGAATAGTGGGAGTACCATAAGAGACTTGAATACTATAAATTGTTTCCACATTAAAAGAGTATAATGTTCAGAAAATGGGTAACCATAATCATGACAAATTTTATAAATATAATCCTCACTACTTTTTATAGCATATGTATCATCACAATAATTATCATAAGTAGGAGGCATGTTATTATCATTATAAATTTGCATATCAAAACTTGGGATACTAAAAACATCATCTTCATTAAGTGTAGCATCCCCAAGCTTGGGACAAACATTAATTGCAGCAAATACATTCTCAAAAACATCATCTTCATCAAACATAGCATCCCCAAGCTTGGGCCTTTTCATATTATAAGCATAATCACTCTCATCATTAATAGTATGGATAGCACCAATAGTATAGCAATTTCTCATCATTAAATTTTAGTAGTATGGATATTCTTCCAAGCAAGTGCCAAAAAGATTTTCAAGATCATAAGAAGTATCATTATCTTCCACAATTATATTTTCATGAGGCACAATAGTAATAGGAGCATCATTATTTGAGAGAGATATCTTTTTACCTCTATTCCTTTTTATTTTCTTCTTCTTCACCACATCATGTGTGGGTTCAATCCTCTTTTTGGAGCTCCTTATTAATGAGATTGGTTGAATAGGAGGCTCCTCCTCGTTACCTGATTCATCATAAGAAATAATAGGAGGATATTGGGAAGTCTCTTCCCTTTCATTAGTATTCTCTTCATCTTCTATTTGTTTTCTTTTCTTTAAGTAGTTGGCAATATAAGGATTTTCAATACAATTCACCGCACAATACATACAAATTTCCTCTAGATCAAATCCAAGAAGTTTATCAAGATTAAACTTTGGAATACCCTCAGTTATACGTTTCATTTCCTCATACCCTAAAAGAAGACTAAGCTCTTTATGATGCTCAAGGGTAATCAAATTATAACAATTTTTGGATACGATTCGGTCATGAAACAATTTGCATTGGAGATTTGAATGACCATGTTCATTGCAAAGTTCACAAGGGGCGCGACAAATATTGAATTTTTCAGCACAATTATCAAGACTTTCTTGCAACAATTTAGTTTCTAAGTACTTATGCCTCTTGCAGTATCTATCTTCCCTATTTGGTGTGTACTTACAAACCCAATGCACTCCACAAAAATTTACATGTTTATAGGAGACATTTTCATCATAACTAGTGCAATCATCATTAGCATCATGGATATTCAAAGAATTCGTACTAACAACATTGCAATCATGCTCATCATTCAAATATTTAGTGCCAAACATTTTAGAGATCTCTTCTTCTAGCACTTGAGCACAATTATCCTTTCCATCATACTGACGAAAGATATTAAAAAGGTGAAGTGTATGAGATAAACTCAATTCCATTTTTTAGTTTTCTTTTAGAAACTAAACTAGTGATAAAACAGGAAACTAAAAGACTCGATTGCAAGATCTAAAGATATACCTTCAAGAACTCACCTCCCCGGCAACGGCGCCAGAAAAGAGCTTGATGTCTACTACACAACCTTCTTATTGTAGACGTTGTTGGGCCTCCAAGTGCAGAGGTTTGTAGGACAGTAGCAAATTTCCCTCAAGTGGATGACCTAAGGTTTATCAATCTGTAGGAGGCGTAGGATGAAAATGGTCTCTCTCAAGCAACCCTGCAACCAAATAACAAAGAGTCTCTTGTGTCCCCAACACATCCAATACAATGGTAAGTTGTATAGGTGCACTAGTTCGGCGAAGAGATGGTGAAACAAGTGGTATATGGATAGTAGATAAAGGTATTTGTAATCTGAAATAATAAAAACAGCAAGGTAACAAGTGATAAAAGTGAGCGTAAATGGTATTGCAATGCTAGGAAACAAGGCCTAGGGTTCATACTTTCACTAGTGTAAGTCCTCTCAACAATGCTAACATAATAGGATCACATAACAATCCCTCAACATGCAACAAAGAGTCACTCCAAAGTTCACTAATAGCGGAGAACAAACGAAGAGATTATGGTAGGGTACGAAACCACCTCAAAGTTATTCTTTCCAATCAATCCATTGGGCTATTCCTATAAGTGTCACAAACAGCCCTAGAGTTCGTACTAGAATAACACGTCAAGACACAAATCAACCAAAACCCTAATGTCACCTAGATACTCCAATGTCTCCTCAAGTATCCGTGGGTATGATTATACGATATGCATCACACAATCTCAGATTCATCTATTCAACCAACACATAGAACCTCAAAGAGTGCCCCAAAGTTGCTACCGGAGAATTACGACGAAAACGTGTGCCAACCCCTATGCATAGGTTCATGGGCGGAACCCGCAAGTTGATCACCAAAACATACATCAAGTGAATCACGTGATATCCCATTGTCACCACAGATATCCACGGCAAGACATACATCAAGTGTTCTCAAATCTTTAGAGACTCAATCCGATAAGATTACTTCAAAGGGGAAACTCAATTCATTGCAAGAGAGGATCCAACTAAAATAGCAAAGCTCGCGATACATCAAAATCGTATCACCTCAAGAACACGAGAGAGAGAGAGAGAGAGAGATCAAACACATAGCTACTGGTACATACCCTCAGCCCCGAGGGAGAACTACTCCCTCCTCGTCATGGAGAGCACCGGGATGATGAAGATGGCCACCGGAGAGGGATTGCCCCCTCCCGTAGGGTGCCGGAACAGGGTCTCGATTGACTTTTGGTGGCTACAGAGGCTTGCGGCGGTGGAACTCCCGATCTAATCTGCTCCCTGGAAGTTTTACGATACGTAGGTATATATGGGTGAAAGGAGTACGTCGGTGGACCGAAGAGGGGGCCACGAGTTAGGGGGCACGCCCCCTACCCTCGTGAGCTCCTCCTTCATCTTCTGACATAGGGTCCAAGTGTATCCGGTAGGTTTCATTCCAAAAATAACTTCTCTAGTTGATTTCGTTCCGTTTTGACTCTGTTTGATATTCCTTTTCCTCGAAACACTGAAATAGGCATAAAACAGCAAATTTGGGCTGGGCCTCCGGTTAATAGGTTAGTCCCAAAAATAGTATAAAAGTGGAAAATAAAGCCCAATATTGCCCAAAACAGTAGATAATATAGCATGGAGCAATCAAAAATTATAGATACGTTGGAGACGTATCAAAGGTGTACCCAACAGTCTCCTTCGGGTATCCTATGAAGACACATTTCTCCGATTTGGGTTCGAGCTTATCAGGTTGAAGCTTTTTCACATAAGCATCGCAGCCCCAAACTTTCAGAAACGACAACTTTGGTTTCTTACCAAACCACAGTTCATAAGGCGTCGTCTCAATGGATTTCGATGGTGCCCTATTTAACGTGAATGCGGCCGTCTCTAAAGCATAAACCCAAAATGATAGCGGTAAATCAGTAAGAGACATCATAGATCGCACCATATCTAGTAAAGTACGATTACAACGTTCGGACACACCATTACGATGTGGTGTTCCGTGTGGCGTGAGTTGCGAAACTATCCCGCATTGTTTCAAATGAAGACCAAACTCATAACTCAAATATTCTCCTCCACGATCAGATCGTAGAAACTTTATTTTCTTGTTACGATGATTTTCAACTTCACTCTGAAATTCTTTGAACTTTTCAAACGTTTCAGACTTATGTTTCATTAAGTAGTGAAGGAAATATACCCTAGAGGCAATAATAAAGTTATTATTTATTTCCTTATATCATGATAAATGTTTATTATTCATGCTAGAATTGTATTAACCGGAAACATAATACTTGTGTGAATACATAGACAAATTAAACGTCACTAGTATGCCTCTACTTGACTAGCTCGTTAATCAAAGATGGTTATGTTTCCTAGCCATAGACATGTGTTGTCATTTGATTAACGGGATCACACCATTAGGAGAATGATGTGATTGACATGACCCATTCCATTAGCATAGCACCCGATCGTTTAGTATGTTGCTATTGCTTTCTTCATGACTTATACATGTTCCTCTGACTATGAGATTATGCAACTCCCGTTTGCCGGAGGAACACTTTGTGTGCTACCAAATGTCACAACATAACTGGGTGATTATAAAGGTGCTCTACAGGTGTCTCCAAAGGTACATGTTGGGTTGGCGTATTTCGAGATTAGGATTTGTCACTCCGATTGTCGGAGAGTTATCTCTGGGCCCTCTTGGTAATGCACATCAATTAAGCCTTGCAAGCAATGCAACTAATGAGTTAGTTGCGAGATGATGTATTACGGAATGAGTAAAGAGACTTGCCGATAACGAGATTGAACTAGGTATTGAGATACCGACGATCGAATCTCGGGCAAGTAACATACCGATGACAAAGGGAACAACGTATGTAGTTATGCGGTCTGACCGATAAAGATCTTCATAGAATATATGGGAGCCAATATGAGCATCCAGGTTCTGCTATTGGTTATTGACCGGAGACGTGTCTCGGTCATGTCTACATAGTTCTCGAACCCGTAGGGTCCGCACGCTTAAGGTTTCGATGACAGTTATATTATGAGTTTTGATGTACTGAAGGAGTTCGGAGTCCCGGATGAGATCGGGGACATGACGAGGAGTCTCGAAATGGTCAAGATGTAAAGATCAATATATTGGATGACTATATTCGGACATCGGAAAGGTTCCGAGTGATTCGGGTATTTTTGGGAGTACCGGAGAGTTACGGGAATACGTATTGGGCCTTATTGAGCCATACGGGAAAGAAGGAAAAGGGCCTCAAGGGTGGCCGCACCCCTCCCGTTGGTCTAGTCCGAATTGGACTAGGGAAGGGGGGCGCCCCCTTCCTTCCTTCTCCTTTTCCCTTCCCTTTCCTTCCCTCCTACTCCTACTACTTGGAAGGGCTCCTAGTTCTACTAGGAAAGGGGGAATCCTACTCCCGGTGGGAGTAGGACTCCCCTAGGGCGTGCCATAGAGAGGGCCGGCCCCTCCCCTCCTCCACTCCTTTATATACGTGGCCAGGGGGCACCCCATAGACACACAAGTTGATCTTCGTGATCATTCTCTTAGCCGTGTGCGGTGCCCCCCTCCACCATAATCCTCGATAATATTGTAGCGGTGCTTAGGCGAACCCTGCGATGGTAGAACATCAAGATCGTCAACACGCCGTCGTGCTGACGGAACTCTTCCCTGACACTTTGCTGGATCGGAGTCCGGGTATCGTCATCCAGCTGAACGTGTGCTAGAACTCGGAGGTGTCGTAGTTTCGGTGCTTGATCGGTCGAGCCGTGAAGACGTACGACTACATCAACCGCGTTGTGCTAACGCTTCCGCTTCCAGTCTACGAGGGTACGTAGACAACACTCTCCCCTCTCGTTGATATGCATCACCATGATCTTGCGTGTGCGTAGGAAATTTTTTGAAATTACTACATTCCCCAACAGTGGTATCAGAGCCTAGGTTTTATGCGTTGATGTTATATGCACGAGTAGAACACAAGTGAGTTGTGGGCGATATAAGTCATACTTCTTACCAGCATGTCATACTTTGGTTCGGCGGTATTGTTGGATGAAGCGGCCCGGACCAACATTACGCGTACACTTACGCGAGACTGGTGCTACCGACATGCTTTGCACACAGGTGGCTGGCGGGTGTCAGTTTCTCCAACTTTAGTTGAACCGAGTGTGGCTACGCCCGGTCCTTGCGAAGGTTAAAACAACACCAACTTGACAAACTATCATTGTGGTTTTGATGCGTAGGTAAGAACGGTTCTTGCTAAGCCCGTAGCAGCCACGTAAAACTTGCAACAACAAAGTAGAGGACGTCTAACTTGTTTTTGCAGGGCATGTTGTGATGTGATATGGTCAAGATGTGATGAGATATAAGTTGTTGTATAAGATGATCATGTTTTGTTGAACTTATCGGAAACTGGCAGAAGCCTTACGATTGTCTCTTTATTGCATAAGATGCAAGCGCCAAATAATTGCTTTACAATTATCACTATGCGATAACAATAGTTGCAAGAGAAATAGTTGGCGAGACGACCATGTGACGACACATTGATATAGATCAAGATGATGGAGATCATGGTGTCATGCTGGTGACGATGGAAATCATGATGATGTTTTGGAGATGGAGATCAAAGGCACAAGATGATGATGGCCATATCATGTCACATATTTTGATTGCACGTGATGTTTATCTTTTATGCATCTTATCTTGCTTTAATTGATGGTAGCATTATAATATGATCTCTCACTAAATTTCAAGATAAAAGTGTTCTCCCTGAGTATGTACCGTTGCCAAAGTTCGTCGTGCCCAGACACCACGTGATGATTGGGTGTGATAAGCTCTATGTCCATCTACAACAGGTGCAAGACAGTTTTGCACACGCAGAATACTTAGGTTAAACTTGACGAGCCTAGCATATGCAGATATGGCCTCGGAACACTGAGACCGAAAGGTCGAGCATGAATCATATAGTAGATATGATCAACATAGTGATGTTCACCATTGAAAACTACTCCATTTCACGTGATGATCGGTTATGGTTTAGTTGATTTGGATCACGTGATCACTTAGAAGATTAGAGGGATGTCTTTCTAAGTGGGAGTTCTTAAGTAATATGATTAATTGAAGTTTAATTTATCATGAACTTAGTCCTGGTAGTATTAGCATATCTATGTTGTAGATCAATAGCTCGCGTTGTTGCTTCCCTATGTTTTATATATGTTCCTAGAGAAAACTAAGTTGAAATATGATAGTAGCAATGACGTGGACTGGGTCCGTGATCTGAGGTTTATCCTCATTGCTGCACAGAATAATTATGTCCTTGATGCACCGCTAGGTGACAGACCTATTGCAGGAGTAGATGCAGACGTTATGAACGTTTGGCTAGCTCAATATGATGACTACTTGATAGTTTAGTGCACCATGCTTAACGGCTTAGAACCAGAGCTTCAAAGACATTTTGAACGCCATGGAGCATATAAGATGTTCCAAGAGTTGAAATTGGTATTTCATACTCATGCCTGTGTCGAGAGGTATGAGACCTCTGATAGTACTTTGCCTACAAGATGGAGGAGAATAGCTCAACCAGTGAGCATGTGCTCAGATTGTCTGAGTACTACAATTGCTTGAATCAAGTGGGAGTTAATCTTCCAGATAAGAGAGTAATTGACAAAGTTCTCTAGTCACTATCACCGAGTTACTAGAACTTAGTGATGAACTATAATATGCAAGGGATGACAAAAGTAATTCCCAAGATCTTCGTGATGCTGAAATCGATGAAGGTAGAAATTAAGAAAAGCATCAAGTGTTGATGGTTAACAAAGACCACTAGTTTCAAAAAAAAGGGCAAAGGGAAGAAAGGGAACTTCAAGAAGAATGGCAAGCAAGTTGCTGCTCAAGTGAAGAAGCCCAAGTCTGGACCTAAGCCTGAGACTGAGTGCTTCTACTGCAAAGGGACTGGTCACTAGAAGCGGAACTGCCCCAAGTATTTGGCGGATAAGAAGGATGGCGAGGTGAACAAAGGTATATTGGATATACATGTTATTGATGTGTACTTTACTAGTGTTTATAGCAACCCCTCGGTATTTGATACTAGTTCAGTTGCTAAGAGTAGTAACTCGAAACAGGAGTTGCAAAATGAACAGAGACTAGTTAAGGGTGAAGTGACGATGTGTGTTGGAAGTGGTTCCAATATTGATATGATCATCATCGCACACTCCCTATACTTTTGGGATTAGTGTTGAACCTAAATAAATGTTATTTGGTGTTTGCGTTGAGCATAAATATGATTGGATCATGTTTATTGCAATACGGTTATTCATGTAAGTTAGAGAATAATTGTTGTTCTGTTTACATGAATAAAACCTTCTATGGTCATACACCCAATGAAAATGGTTTTGTTGGATCTCGATCATAGTGATACACATTTTCATAATATTGAAGCCAAAAAGATGCAAAGTTAATAATGATAGTGCAACTTATTTGTGGCACTGCCGTTTAGGTCATATTGGTGTAAAGCGCATGAAGAAAATCCATGCTGATGGGCTTTTGGAATCACTTGATTATGAATCAGTTGATGCTTGTGAACCATGCCTCATGGGCAAGATAACTAAAACTCCGTTCTCGGGAACAATGGAGCGAGCAACAGATTTGTTGAAAATCATACATACTGATGTATGTGGTTCGATGAATATTGAGGCTCGCGGCAGGTATCATTATTTTCTGATCTTCACAGATGATTTGAGCAGATATGAGTATATCTACTTGATGAAACACAAGTCTGAAACATTTGAAAAGTTCAAAGAATTTCAGAATGAAGTGGAGAATCATCGTAACAAAATAAAAGTTTCTACGATATGATCGCAGAAGTAAAATATTTAAGTTACGAGTTTGGCCTTCAGTTAAAACAATGTGAAATAGTTTCACTACTCACGCCACCTGGAACACCACAATGTAATGGTGTGTCCGAACGTCATAACCGTGCTTTATTAGATATGGTGCAATCTATGACGTCTCTTACAGATTTACCGCTATCGTTTTGGGGTTATGCTTTAGAGACGGCCGCATTCACGTTAAATAGGGCACCATCAAAATCCGTTGAGACGACGCCTTATGAACTGTGGTTTGGCAAGAAACCAAAGTTGTCGTTTCTAAAAGTTTGGGGCTGCAATGCTTATGTGAAAAAACTTCAACCTGATAAGCTCGAACCCAAATCGGAGAAATGTGTCTTCATAGGATACCCAAAGGAGACAGTTGGCTACACCTTCTATCACAGATCCGAAGGCAAGACATTTGTTGCTAAGAATGGATCCTTTCTAGAGAAAGAGTTTCTCTCGAAAGAAGTGAGTGGGAGGAAAGTAGAACTTGATGAGGTAACTGTACCTGCTCCCTTGTTGGAAAGTAGTACATCACAGAAACCGGTTTCTGTGACACCTGCACCAATTAGTGAGAAAGTTAATGATGATGATCATGAAACTTCAGAACAAGTTACTACTGAACCTCGTAGATCAACCAGAGTAAGATCCGCACCAGAGTGGTACGGTAATCCTATTCTAGAAGTCGTGCTACTAGATCATGATGAACCTGCGAACTATGAAGAAGCGATGGTGAGCCTAGATTCCGAAAAATGGCTTGAAGCCATGAAATCTGAGATGGGATCCATGTATGAGAACTAAGTGTGGGCTTTGGTTGACTTGCCCAATGATAGGCAAGCAATTGAGAATAAATGGATCTTCAAGAAGAAGACTGACGCTGACGGTAATGTTACTGTCTACAAAGCTCGACTTGTCGCAAAAGGTTTTCGACAAGTTCAAGGGATTGACTACGATGAGACCTTCTCACCCGTAGCGATGCTTAAGTCTGTCCGAATCATGTTAGCAATTGCCGCATTTTATGATTATGAAATTTGGCAGATGGATGTCAAAACTGCATTCCTGAATGGATTTCTGGAAGAAGAATTGTATATGATGCAGCCGAAAGGTTTTGTCGATCCAAAGGGAACTAACAAAGTGTGCAAGCTCCAGCGATCCATTTATGGACTGGTGCAAGCCTCTCGGAGTTGGAATAAACGCTTTGATAGTGTGATCAAAGCATTTGGTTTTGTACAGACTTTTGGAGAAGCCTGTATTTACAAGAAAGTGAGTGGGAACTCTATAGCATTTCTGATATTATATGTGGATGACATATTACTAATCGGAAATGATATAGAATTTCTGGATAGCATAAATGGATACTTGAATAAGAGTTTTTCAATGAAAGACCTCGGTGAAGCTGCTTACATATTGGGCATTAAGATCTATAGAGATATATCAAGACGCTTAATTGGACTTTCACAAAGCACATACCTTGACAAATTTTTGAAGAAGTTCAAAATGGATCAAGCAAAGAAAGGATTCTTGCTTGTGTTACAAGGTGTAAAGTTTAGTAAGACTCAATGCCCGACCACTGCAGAAGATAGAGAGAAAATGAAAGATGTTCCCTATGCTTCAGCCATAGGCTCTATCATGTATGCAATGCTGTGTACCAGACCTGATGTGTGTCTTGCTATAAGTCTAGCAGGGATGTACCAAAGTAATCCAGGAGTGGATCACTGGACAGCGGTCAAGAACATCCTAAAATACCTGAAAAGGACTAAGGATATGTTTCTCGTATATGGAGGTGACAAAGAGCTCATCGTAAATGGTTACGTTGATGCAAGCTTTGACACTGATCCGGACGATTCTAAATCGCAAACCAGATACGTATTTACATTAAATGGTGGAGTTGTCAGTTGGTGCAGTTCTAAACAAAGCGTCGTGGCGGGATCTACATGTGAAGCGGAGTACATAGCTGCTTCGGAAGCAGCAAACGAAGGAGTCTGGATGAAGGAGTTCATATCCGATCTAGGTGTCATACCTAGTGCATCGGGTCCAATGAAAATCTTTTGTGACAATACTGGTGCAATTGCCTTGGCAAAGGAATCCAGATTTCACAAGAGAACCAAGCACATCAAGAGACGCTTCAATTCCATCTAGAATCTAGTCCAGGTGGGAGACATAGAGATTTGCAAGATACATACGGATCTGAATGTAGCAGACCCATTGACTAAGCCTCTTCCACGAGCAAAACATGATCAGCACCAAGGCTCCATGGGTGTTAGAATCATTACTGTGTAATCTAGATTTTTGACTCTAGTGCAAGTGGGAGACTGAAGGAAATATGCCCTAGAGGCAATAATAAAGTTATTATTTATTTCCTTATATCATGATAAATGTTTATTATTCATGCTAGAATTGTATTAACCGGAAACATAATACTTGTGTGAATACATAGACAAACTAAACGTCACTAGTATGCCTCTACTTGACTAGCTCGTTAATCAAAGATAGTTATGCTTCCTAACCATAGACATGTGTTGTCATTTGATTAATGGGATCACATCATTAGGAGAATGATGTGATTGACATGACCCATTTCATTAGCTTAGCACCCGATCGTTTAGTATGTTGCTATTGCTTTCTTCATGACTTATACATGTTCCTGTGACTATGAGATTATGCAACTCCCGTTTGCCGGAGGAACACTTTGTGTGCTACCAAACGTCACAACATAACTGGGTGATTATAAAGGTGCTCTACAGGTGTCTCCAAAGGTACATGTTGGGTTGGCGTATTTCGAGATTAGGATTTGTCACTCTGATTGTCGGAGAGTTATCTCTGGGCCCTCTCGGTAATGCACATCAATTAAGCCTTGCAAGCAATGCAAATAATGAGTTAGTTGCGAGATGATGTATTACGGAACGAGTAAAGAGACTTGCCAATAACGAGATTGAACTAGGTATTGAGATACCAACGATCGAATCTCGGGCAAGTAACATACCGATGACAAAGGGAACAACGTATGTAGTTATGCGGTCTGGCCGATAAAGATCTTCGTAGAATATGTGGGAGCCAATATGAGCATCCAGGTTCCGCTATTGGTTATTGACCGAAGACGTGTCTCGGTCATGTCTACATAGTTCTCGAACCCATAGGGTCTGCACGCTTAAGGTTTCGATGACAGTTATATTATGAGTTTATGAGTTTTGATGTACCGAAGGAGTTCGGAGTCCCGGATGAGATTGGGGACATGACGAGGAGTCTCGAAATGGTCGAGACGTAAAGATCAATATATTGGACGACTATATTCGGACATCGGAAAGGTTCCGAGTGATTCGGGTATTTTTCGGAGTACCGGAGAGTTACGGGAATACGTATTGGGCCTTATTGGGCCATACGGGAAAGAAGAAAAAGGGACTCAAGGGTGGCCGCACCCCTCCCCTTGGTCTGGTCCGAATTGGACTAGGGAAGGGGGGCGCCCCCTTCCTTCCTTCTCCTTTTCCCTTCCCTTTCCTTCCCTCCTACTCCTACTACTCAGAAGGGCTCCTAGTTCTACTAGGAAAGGGGGAATCCTACTCCCGGTGGGAGTAGGACTCCCCTAGGACCTCAATATTCATCGGACCACATACATCAGCCTCAATATTCATATCTGCTTAAATCATCTATGAAGGTGAGAAAATAACGATATCCGCCACGAGCCTCAATATTCATCGGACCACATACATCTGTATGTATAATCTCCAACAAATATGTTGCTCTCTCCATAGTATCGGAGAACGGCGTTTTAGTCATCTTGCCCATGAGGTACGGTTCGCAAGTACCAAGTGATTCATAATCAAGTGGTTCCAACAGTCCATCAGTTTGGAGTTTCTTCATGCGTTTTACACTGATATGACCTAAACGGCAGTGCCACAAATAAGTTGCACTATCATTATCAACTCTGCATCTTTTGGCTTCGATATTATGAATATGTGTATCACTACTATCGATATTCAACAAAAATAGACCACTCTTCAAGGGTGCATGACCATAAAAGATATTACTCATATAAATAGAACAACCATTATTCTCTGATTTAAATGAATAACCGTCTCGCATTAAACAAGATCCAGATATAATGTTCATGCTCAACGCTGGCACCAAATAACAATTATTTAGGTCTAATACTAATCCCGAAGGTAGATGTAGAGGTAGCGTGCCGACCGCGATCACATCGACTTTGGAACCATTTTCCACGCGCATCGTCACCTCGTCCTTAGCCAATCTTCCTTAATCCGTAGCCCCTGTTTCGAGTTGCAAATATTAGCAACAGAACCAGTATCAAATACCCAGGTGCTACTGTGAGCATTAGTAAGGTACACATCAATAACATGTATATCACATATACCTTTGTTCACCTTGCCATCCTTCTTATCCGCCAAATACTTGGGGCAGTTCCGCTTCCAGTGACCAGTCTGCTTGCAGTAGAAGCACTCAGTCTCAGGCTTAGGTCCATACTTGGGTTTCTTCTCCTGAGCAGCAACTTGCTTGTTGTTCTTTTTGAAGTTCCCCTTCTTCTTCCCTTTGCCCTTTTTCTTGAAACTGGTGGTCTTATTGACCATCAACACTTAATGCTCCTTCTTGATTTCTACCTCCGCTGCCTTTAGCATTGCGAAGAGCTCGGGAATTGTCTTATCCATCCCTTGCATATCATAGTTCATCATGAAGCTCTTGTAGCTTGGTGGCAGTGATTGGAGAATTCTGTCAATGACGCTATCATCCGGAAGATTAACTCCCAGTTGAATCAAGTGATTGCAGTACCCAGACATCTTGAGTATATGCTCACTAACAGAACTATTCTCCTCCATCTTGTAGTTGTAGAACTTATTGGAGACATCATATCTCTCAATCCGGGCATTTGCTTGAAATATTAACTTCAACTCCTGAAACATCTCATATGCTCCATGACGTTCAAAACGTCGTTGAAGTCCTGGTTCTAAGCCGTAAAGCATGGCACACTGAACTATCGAGTAGTCATCAACACGTGACTGCCAGGCATTCACAATGTCTACAGTTGCTGGCGCAGGTGGTACACCTAGCGGTGCTTCCAGGACGTAATTTTTTTGTGCAGTAATGAGGATAATCCTCAAGTTATGGACCCAGACCATGTAATTGCTACCATCATCTTTCAACTTTGCTTTCTCAAGGAACGCATTAAAATTCAACGGAACAACAGCACGGGCCATCTATCTACAATCAACATAGACAAGCAAGATACTATCAGGTACTAAGTTCATGATAAATTTAAGTACAATTAATCATATTACTTAAGAACTCCCACTTAGATAGACATCCCTCTAATCCTCTAAGTGATCACGTGATCCATATCAATTAAACCATGTCCGATCATCACGTGAGATGGAGTAGTTTCAACGGTGAACATCACTATGTTGATCATATCTACTATATGATTCACGCTCGACCTTTCGGTCTCCGTGTTCCAAGGCCATATCTGATATATGCTAGGCTCGTCAAGTTTAACCTGAGTATTCCGCATGTACAACTATTATGCACCCGTTGTATTTGAACGTAGAGCCTATCACACCCGATCATCACGTGGTGTCTCAGCACGAAGAACTTTCGCAATGGTGCATACTCAGGAAGAACACTTTATACTTTGATAATTTAGTGAGGGATCATCTTATAATGCTACCGTCAATCAAAGCAAGATAAGATGCATAAAAGATAAACATCACATGCAATCAATATAAGTGATATGATATGGCCATCATCATCTTGTGCTTGTGATCTCCATCTCCGAAGCACCGTCATGATCACCATCGTCACCAGCGCGACATCTTGATCTCCATCGTAGCATCGTTGTCGTCTTGCCAATCTTATGCTTCTACAACTATCGCTACTGCTTAGTGATAAAGTAAAGCATTACAGGGCGATTGCATTGCATACAATAAAGCGACAACCATATGGCTCCTGCCAGTTGCCGATAACTCGGTTACAAAACATGATCATCTCATACAATAAAATTTAGCATCATGTCTTGACCATATCACATCACAACATGCCCTGCAAAAACAAGTTAGACGTCCTCTACTTTGTTGTTGCAAATTTTACATGGCTGCTACGGGCTTAGCAAGAACCGTTCTTACCTACGCATCAAAACCACAACAATAGTTTGTCAAGTTGGTGTTGTTTTAACCTTCGCAAGGACCGGGCGTAGCCACACTCGGTTCAACTAAAGTTGGAGAAACTGACACCGACAGCCACCTGTGTGCAAAGCACGTCGGTAGAACCAGTCTCGCGTAAGCGTACGCGTAATGTCGGTTCGTGTCGCTTCATCCAACAATACCGCCGAACCAAAGTATGACATGCTGGTAAGCAGTATGACTTATATCGCCCACAACTCACTTGTGTTCTACTCGTGCATATGACATCTACGCATAAAACCTGGCTCGGATGCCACTATTGGGGAACGTAGTAATTTCAAAAAAAATCTTACGCACACGCAAGATCATGGTGATGCATAGAAACGAGAGGGGAGAGTGTTGTCCACGTACCCTCATAGACCGAAAGCGGAAGCGTTAGCACAACGCAGTTGATGTAGTCGTACGTCTTCACGATCCGACCGATCAAGTACCGAACGCACGGCACCTCCAAGTTCAGCACATGTTCAGCCCGATGACGTCCCTTGAACTCCGATCCAGCCGAGTGTTGAGAGAGACTTTTGTCAGCACGACGGCGTGGTGACGATGATGATGTTCTACCGACACAGGGCTTCGCCTAAGCACCGCTACAGTATTATCGAGGTGGACTATGGTGGAGGGGGGCACCGCACACGGCTAAAAGATCAAACGATCAATTGTTGTGTCTCTAGGGTGCCCCCTTGCCCCCGTATATAAAGGAGCAAGGGGGTGCGGCCGGCCAAGAGCGGGGCGCGCCAGGAGGAGTCCTACTCCCACCGGGAGTAGGACTCCCCCCCTTTCCTAGTTGGATTAGGACTTGGGAGGGGAAAAGAGGAGGGAGAGAGGAAGGAAGGGGGGGCCGCCCCCCTCTCCTTGTCCTATTCGGACTAGGGGGGAGGGGCGCACGGCCCAGCCCTGGCCGCCTATCCTCTTCTCCATAAAAGCCCACTAAGGCCCATTAACCTCCTGGGGGTTCCGGTAACCTCTCGGTACTCCGGAAAAATCCCGATTTCACCCGGAACACTTCCGATATCCAAACATAGGCTTCCAATATATCAATATTCATGTCTCGACCATTTCGAGACTCCTCTTCATGTCCGTGATCACATCCGGGACTCCGAACAACCTTCGGTACATCAAAACATATAAACTCATAATATAACTGTCATCGAAACGTTAAGCGTGCGGACCCTACGGGTTCGAGAACTATGTAGACATGACCGAGACATGTCTCCAGTAAATAACCAATAGCGGAACCTGGATGCTCATATTGGTTCCCACATATTCTATGAAGATCTTTATTGGTCAGACCGCATAACAACATACGTTGTTCCTTTTGTCATCGGTATGTTACTTGCCCGAGATTCGGTCGTCGGTATCTCAATACCTAGTTTCAATCTCGTTACCGGCAAGTCTCTTTACTCATTCCATAATACATCATCCCGCAACTAACTCATTAGTTGCAATGCTTGAAAGGCTTAAGTGATGTGTATTACCGAGAGGGCCCAGAGATACCTCTCCGATAATCGAAGTGACAAATCCTAATCTCGAAATACGCCAACTCAACAAGTACCTTCGGGGACACCTGTAGAGCACCTTTATAATCACCCGGTTACGTTGTGATGTTTGGTAGCACACAAAGTGTTCCTCTGGTAAACGGGAGTTGCATAATCTCATAGTCATAGGAACATGTATAAGTCATGAAGAAAGCAATAGCAACATACTAAATGATCATGTGCTAAGCTAACGGAATGGGTTAAGTCAATCACATGATTCTCCTAATGATGTGATCTCATTAATCAAATGACAACTCTTTGTCTATGGTTTAGGAAACTTAACCATCTCTGATCAACGAGCTAGTCAAGTAGAGGCATACTAGTGACATATTGTTTGTCTATGTGTTCACACATGTATTATGTTTCCGGTTAATACAATTCTAGCATGAATAATAAACATTTATCATGATATAAGGAAATAAATAATAACTTTATTATTGCCTCTAGGGCATATTTCCTTCACACCATCCCTCTAGGGGCTGGTCTATCCCGCCCTTGGCCCAATAAGGCCCATATCTTTGTCGGGGGGTGCCCGGAACCCCTTCCTGTGACCCGATACGTACCCAGTACACCCGGAACACTTTCCGGTGTCCGAATACTATCATCCTATATATGAATCTTTACCTCTATACCATTTTGAGACTCCTCATCATGTTTGTGATCTCATCTGAGACTCCAGATAACATTCGGTCACCAAATCACATAACTCATACAATACAAAATCGTCATCAAACGTTAAGCGTGTGGACCCTACGGGTTCGAGAACTATGTAGACATGACCGAGACACCTCTCCGGTCAATAACCAACAGCGGAACCTGGATGCTCATATTGGTTCCCACATATTCTACGAAGATCTTTATCGGTCATACCGCAATGACAACATATGTTACTCCCTTTGTCATCAGTATGTTACTTGCCCGAGAATCGATCATCGGTATCTTCATACCTAGTTCAATCTCGTTACCTGCAAGTCTCTTTACTCATTCTATAATACATCATCCCACAACTAACTCATTAGTCACATTGCTTGCAAGGCTTATTATGATGTGCATTACCGAGAGGGCCCAAAGATACCTCTCCGATACTCGGAGTGACAAATCCTAATCTCGATCTATGCCAACCCAACAAACACCTTCGGAAATACCTGTAGAGCATCTTTATAATCATCCAGTTATGTTGTGACGTTTGATAGCACACAAGGCATTCCTCCGGTATCCGGGAGTTGCATAATCTCATAGTCAAAGGAATATGTATATGACATGAAGAAAGCTATAGCAATAAAACTGAACAATCATTATGCTAAGCTAACGGATGGGTCTTGTCCATCACATCATTCTCCTAATGATGTGATCCCATTCATCAAATGACAACACATGTCTATGGTTAGGAAACTTAACCATCTTTGATTAACGAGCTAGTCTAGTAGAGACTTACTAGGGACATAGTGTTTTGTCTATGTATCCACACATGTATCAAGTTTCTGGTTAATACAATTCTAGCATGAATAATAAACATTTATCATGATATAAGGAAATATAAAATAACAACTTTATTATTGCCTCTAGGGCATATTTCCTTCAGTACTGGCACAAGCCACCATGGTGCTTCATCTCTGTGATGACGGTAAGTTTTCTATAGTGTTTTCCTTAACAAATGCATAATGACCTAGACTTAGCTCTATTTTCTCCAATATGCTTACCATTATGACCTAGACTTAGCTTGCTTAGCTCCAAAATGATCCATTTTACCTAAGTTAGCTCTAAAATGATCTACACTTAGCTTTGTTTCCTCCAAAATGACCTAAGTTAGCTCTAATATGCTAAGTTGGCTCTAATATGCTTAGTTACCTAGGTTTGCTCAATAATGACATACACTTAGCTTACTTATGTCAAAATGGGCATAATTAGCGTACTTAGGTTTGAAATTGCATAACAACCTTGGTAACCTCATATATGTCATATACTTAGCTTAATTTCCTCGAAAATGACATAATAAGCTTAATTAGCTCCAAAATGATCAATTTTACCTAAGTTAACTCTAATATGCATAGTTACCTAGGTTAGCTCAATAAATACCTATACTTAGCTTACTTATGTCAAAAATAGCATAATATGCTTAGTTAACTCAAAAATGGCATAATTACTTAGGTTAGCTCAATAATGATCCATTTTACGTAAGTTAGCTCCAAAATGATCCATTTTACCTAGGTTAGCTCCAAAATGATCCATTTTACCTTGGTTAGCTCCAAAATGATCCATTTTAGCTAGGTTAGCTCATAAATGATCCATTTTACTTAGGTTAGCTCCAAAATGATCCATTTTACCTAGGTTAGCTCCAAAATGATCCATTTTACCTAGGTAGCTCCAAAATGATCCATTTTAGCTAAGTTAGCTCATAAATGATCCATTTTACCTACGTTAGCTCCAAAATGATCCATTTTACCTAGGTTAGCTCCAAAATGATCCATTTTACCTAGGTAGCTCCAAAATGATCCATTTTAGCTAAGTTAGCTCATAAATGATCCATTTTACCTAGGTTAGCTCCAAAATGATCCATTTTACCTTGGGCATTGATGGAGGGCTTGTTTTCCCTTTCTGTTTTCATTTTGGAACAATGTGGAACTTGTAATATGTATGGATGAACTATACATGTTGAACTTGCTATGTATTGGATATCTCATATGTATGTGGAACTTGCTATCTATGTGTTCGATATCTCTCATATGTTTGTTGTGAAATATATATATATATATATATATGTTGTGAAATATCATATATTTCATGTGAAAATGGTTGGATATAAGAAAAAACGGTACAAAAAGAGGCAATGCAGCCTCTTTGCCATCTGCCACCGACGGCAAAGGGGTATTTGCCATCAATTGCAGACGGCAAAGAGGCCATGTGGCAGCAACTTGTGCAACCTGGGAGCAATGGGGCTGACCAATTTGGTCACTTTTCCATCTGCGGCAGACGGCAAAGAGCGGGGAGTAGTGACGGCCCAGCTGACGTCAAAAAGCAGACGACAAAGGGGAGGGCATCTTTGCCGTCCGCTGGCAGACGGCAAAGCCTCCCATTAGCCACCTAACGGGGCTAACGTCTATTCTTTGCCGTCCACGTTCTTTGCCGTCTGCCACCGACGGCAAAGGACCTTTTGTCTTCCGCTTTGAGAAAGCATGCGGCAAAGAAGTTGTTTACCGTAGCTTGCTTTGTCGGGCATGTTTGTCGTCGGTGGCTGACAGGAAAGCCCTTTGTTGTCCGCTTTATGGTTGGCAGACGGCAAAGAAGCTGATTCTTGTAGTGAGAGTTTATGTTTATCTCATCCATTGAAAATATCAAGCTGATTGTTTGTGTGATCTCCTATAATTAGATTGCAGGGATAAGTTACCTGAAAGGATAAACTAAGTTATTACACTAAATGGAACATTGGTATCTTCTTTGTTCAGATCATGAAGTACCCACTCTGAGCTACACTTAATGCAAGTAAATTCTCTTGAATTTGCTTTCCGTACATTTTGAAGCCATACTTATATATCATTTTCTATACTTATACATTATTTTCCAAAGGCAGGTCGACATCACTGTCTCCGGAACCTTCTTATACTTATCTAGTGGAACAATTTCTTTGTTTAAAGAGTGGACGTGGCTCCGGCCTATAGATCGTAAGATTTTATACTTCTTCAAAATGACTACATGGCTCCAACATGTGGATTTCAGTGGAATGAATATTTTCTTGGTGATATTTTGCAAGGTGACTAGAATGGTGGAAGAATCGCTTGCATGCTGAAGGTGTTAGCACAAAAATTGTTAAAGACCATGAGAAGATTATTCATTCGGTAGTTTAGTAGTTTATCGGCAGCTTTCACGAGAATTTGAGGTAATTCTTATTGGAACCCTTTAGTTAGAGTAGGCAAACCCTAGGCTTTTTGGTAGACTATGACATCAACATTAAAAAACAACAATGTAGCTCAGTCAAAATTTTACCAATAAAGAAAACTACAAAGTACCTGATCTTCAAAATTAAGATTTTCATTTGATTTTGGAGATTTTATGAGGGGCAATTTTGTTCCAGTAGTATCAATATAGGATGAGAGTTTCACTTGGTTATATTCATTTGCATTGAACAAGCTCAACCAGGATGTTGGCATTAGATCATTGAACCATCTACCAAAGGCATGGTAAAAATATGCGCAATGCTTATTGTTGTTCTCTTTAGGAACTACAACCATAGATAGATGAACCATGTACTGGAACAGATCAGCTAATAGGTTGAATTTTTTTTCTATATTATTTGAAGTGACAATACATAACAGAGAGAAAATGCTGGGACATACAACAGAGCAGGAGCAGATTTACATGTTTGTATTTCTGCTTTTTTCTATCACGGATATAATCCAATGAGACATAATTTATTAGGAGTTATTGCCCTTTTCATTTGTGCTTCATTGACAAATTACTTTGCTTGGCCAAAGTTTAGAGTGCATGACAACTTAACTTGCTGCACGGGAGGAAGGTTGGCTAGAAGTAGGCGAGGTAGAAAAGTAGGCTCCATCTCTGTTACATCTGGTCAGGCTACTAAATTTGGTCCACTTACTCATTTCAGTTTCACTTGATGTATGTGAAATAAATATTTTATAAAGCTTTATTTTTAGGTTTCAGTTATTATCTGAAAGCCGAGTAGAGAATTAGAAGCGTTGTAGTCGGAATTTAGAAGCCACATCTGATTACCAATTAGAACTTTAATACTTTTTCATTATCTTTCCAATTGCACTATCAATTGGTTTTAAATTTCAGATAAAGAGTGATCTTGATTATTCACATATGCTTCTATTTTTTTTATTCGTCATGATAACCCTGCCATTGCTATCGTTTTGATTCTTGAAAAAAAAATCCATGTCTTCAAAGGTATTTATACCCTTTGTGCAGGTTTACTGTTAGTGTGCGGATCATGGTAGAATATTCATTTAGTTCCTTGAATATTTTAGATGATGACCAGATCAATTGCATTCGTTTTAATTGAGTTTGCACACATTTAAAAGCTAATGTTAATAGCAGCTGCAGTTGCATTTTCTAACTATTACCCTTTGCATTAATAACAAGGCATCAGTGGTGGAAGAGCTATTGCTCAAGGACTTGGCAATAAACAACAACGGATTTTTTTTAAAATGAGGATTATCCCCGGCCTCTGCATCAGCATGATGCACATAACCATTTTCATTAATTATTCACCAGAGTCCGGAAAAATGAATACAAAGATCAACTTGAAGCCCCCTTCTAGGTTAACAAAGTCGCTACACCTACAAGTAAACAGATGTGCACTATCCGCATAATAGACACAATCTAATCCGGTAGCATGAAGACCATCCGGTTTAGGCGTCCCATAACATGCACCGCATGCCCACGCTCTAGGATCTGCCGTCGCCATCTTCCGTCATCCCATCTTCAGGAGGAATAACTGCATAGATCTTGCTAGTCCCATCTGTCATCAACGCCACCATGACACTAGACAGCGCCACCAGCCTGCGCGCGTCGATCAAACCGCGTCCAACTCTGAGACTCCACTGCTCCACGCCATCGAAACCCACCGTCATCAATGTAGTCGATGAAACATCGCTCCACCTGTTAGCCTCTCCAGTGAACCAGTGCTCCAAGAGGATGCCCCCAGGAGGGAGAACGACACCAAAGTCTCCGTCATCATCCGTTCCGGGAGACCTAGATCTAGGGTTCCCCTCGGAACAGCTGCCACCTGGAGGAAGAGGGGCACGTCATTGCAACTGCCGATGCACCAAGCGGTGCCCACCGCCACATAGCTTTGACGACGACGCCTTCAAGAAGGACATGACGCCAAGAGCGTCGTCGCCACCCTAGGTTTTCACCGGGGAGACCGTGAGGTGGGAAAAGGTAGTAAGTACCCAAACGACGTCTCCAAGATGAAAAATGGCACCCGCGGGTGTCGTCACCGTCACGCCCGGCAGGACGGCCTGGGAATTATCCCAATCCGGATCCCGACCTCCCGCTCCGTCCGAATCCGGTAACCGGCTAGCAGCACTGCATGTTCGGTAAAACGGAGTGCACACACCATGGGTTGGAGGAAGAAGCAGCTCGGCGTCGTTGGCCGCCGGGGCATCAAACCGTGACACGAACCCGCAGGTGAATCGCCGGCCACCCGGACCGATCCGCGGCAGCCCACCCACCCAACCGCGCCACCGGACGGGGAAGACTCGCCAAAGGGACCGCCATCCCCAATCCATGAATCGCAGCTGCCATACCATCACCGAGCAGCACGAGAAGGGCCCCACCGCCGCCTTCCTCAAAGCCATCCAAACTTTGCCAAAGGATGCCTCAGGCGACGGCGAGGGAAGGAAGGTGCGGTGGAAGGGGAGAGGCGTCGGGGTGAGGTGGCGGTGAAGGAGGGATCCGTCTGCGTCGCTAGATCGCAACCACGAGTCTCCCTTTTGTCTGGAGCAAGTCGCGTCGCCCTAAAAAAAACAACGACGGAATAACTATTGCTGAAGGACTTGACAATAAACAACAATGTAGAAGGGCCTGTTCGCAACCAGCTCGGCCTCAAACCCACTGCTATCCCTTCTTCATTTTAAAATAAAAAACTATCCCTTCTTCCATTTTAAAATAAAAAACAAGACATACATACGCACGGTCTGAACCACAGGCACGGCAGCAGCTGCTACTCACTTCGTCCCATAATATAAGACCATTTTTGACACTCGAGGAACGGAGAGCAGTAAATAGTAAATAGTAAAAGGCAGCTCGTCGCTTTGCCACATTTGGAGAACGCAATCAAACAGAGGTGCAAAACCACAGGGCCTTGTTCATCAAACAATGCTGCTCATACAACCTTAAGATTATGCAGCCATTATAGTCAAAAGGCATACGCGAATACACCAGCAAGGACCAGAAACTGCAGTATCGCTCGCCCGTCTCTACAGAGATGAATGGCAGCAGGGAAACCTGATATCCACCCATCCATGCCTTTCAGCTCGGCTCCACATCACCAACAGTATTTCCTATCACCATCTCCATATGTACATCATCTCAAAATGCTGCCGTTGAAACAAGTCCCTGCACCGTCGTAGGCGCCCACAGATCATGTCTTGATTGCTTGCTCCCCATTGCATTCTGCCGTTCGTCGCCCCCAGCTTATGTGTAGCTCGCTCTCCTGGCCTGCAATATACTGATGTAGCTCACAGCTCTGTTTTTAGCTTGCTTGTTGGCGGTTGCTGCGGTCCTGTAGAAAGACATGGAAAATAATCAAGTCAGTGCTAGTTCAATTTTCCGATCTCAGATACTAGCATATTAGCCACAGGATAATATCAGGTGATACCACTACTAACATGCTCCCATTTTGAAAAACTCCAATTTACATGTTTCAAGAAAAAAAATGTGAATGTTCACAAGGTATGTGTTTACATCCCCTAACATTTAAACCAAAATCAAAATACTCGAAGACAAACAAAAATTAAAAATCCAGCATTAATAGTGTCAAAAAGACAAAAGCAAAAAATTGACACTATTCATGCTGAATTTGTCATTATTTTTCCTTTTTGTGTATTTTGAATTTAATAGGGGGTGTAGGCACATGTCTTGTGAACATTCACAAAAGAATCAGATTTTTTTGAGACATTTCAATTTGAGTTTGCCAAAATGGGAGCATATGTAAGTTGTGGTATCGCTGTATATTCTCCCGGAACAGTAACTAGGACACCAGGAGTAACCAGCTTGGCAACCAGTTATAACTGGTTCACACAACTAACTGTTTTCTCTGATTTTTGCCATCGCAGTTTTGCATGACTGGTAGACGGAAATTTCCAGCCACACGTGCTAAAGAGTTTGAGAATATTGTCACATAAGCAAAATATAGTATGATTGGCAGGCATGGAAGAGAGGGGAGCCAGGAAGAGTGGTATGTGTTATTTTTTAGCTGTCTTCTAGTATAACAATTTAAGATTGAAGGCAAAGCGAAAGAATCAAATTACAAACAATCCAAAGCAATTAGGGCAATTTTCAACGTGAGGTGACGAAACGATAGCTCTCTCCAGTGCAGCAAGGGCGGGTCACGTGATAAAGATGATGGCTGGAGTCTGGACAAAGCTCGCTGTATGCCACTCAGCCTTGAGCAGGCACCAGTACACGAAGAAGCTGCAATAATTTCTGGCGAAGAACAGATTCTGCCAGCCGTAATGCAGTACATATATCATCAGTCAGGGGGGGGGGGGGGGGGGGGGGGTCCGTGGTGGTTTTAATGATTCTTGAACGCTTTGCATGATTGGGCCTCTGCCTCCAACAGCACCTGTCTCTCCAAAATGCACTCTGCTTGGATCCAGAGCCTCATATCGATTGCCCCAGATCCGAACGGCAGGTCGCCAAGGCTGTTAGGCCTTCCCTTCACTTTTCTCTTAGTGGCAGCGCAAGAGCAGTAACGATCTCAACAAAAGCAGTGCAACATACAGTGGTTGCTAAACCACGGAGCTGACCCGCTTGGTTTCAGGACAAGAGTCACATGGTTGTTTAGCTATAGAATTGACCTATAAACTGCCCCCGTACACTGCAAGAAAGCAATTGGTTTCACAACAAGATGTCGATGTCAGTATTCACTATCCAGTGATGCTGCTCCATCTTTAGCTAGAGAGATTGTCACATGGTACGAGTTATTGTGGAAGTTTCTGTGTCACTTGGATTCAGCCTATTTGAACTGCCAGGGCAGTGGAATAAATTGGCCAGATGGCAGGGGTGCATGCCTGCTGATGCCAAAATCTAAACAATACAGGCGGGTTATGCGTCAATTGTATTTGTAGACGCAAGAGGGTGCATGGGTTTCAGGTATAGCTACTTTTGCATCTCAAAAAGATCTAAAAAGAACTAACAGGTGCACATTATGTTAAAACATTTGCATCTGTAGTCTGTACAATGTGATCGGTTAACATAAGCTGCACTCACATTATTTGAACAGTGCAGCTGCAAAAAGAAAAAGAAAGACTGTTGTGCAGCAGACATTTCATCATAACTCGCACGATTTTGCGCAGTTGCTCACGTTCCGGCATGATCTACATCAATGGTTTTATTTTTTCCGAGGGCCACAAGTACCTAAATCCTAGCCTCACAATCCATCCTTGCACGTACCAAATCGACTGCCACTTACTTTTCATGCTTGCACTTCACTACTCTCTTTTAATTCAAAAAGATAGACATTTACAGTGGAAGCAACCACAGCCCAATGCTGGAGGCCGTGGCACTGGCCACTGGGGTTAAGGTGGTTGTAGCTGGCAACCCCCCATTACAGGAAAGGGGATCCCCCAGACATGTAATGGACAGCATACAGAACGGTGGGCCCATCACAGTTGTCCGTGTGGTCAGAAGCGCTAAAGGGACCAGATCTGCATCTACAGGCCTTATGCAGCCAAGCCCAAACGGAAAGACGGGGGGCGCCATGGGTTTCTAGACACTGCATTTATTGATTTGGGCCCAGCCGCACCAACCAGTTGGGTCCGCCGGTGCCAGAGAGAACAGATCCACCGGACGAACACAGCCATGGCCCCTACCACCCAAAATACTGGTGATGATGGCAATAATGATTGAATGACCAACCAAGAAATCGGGCAAGATCAGAGAAATGCATTCCGAAATCTTTCGATTTAAGTTACAGGCTCCTGCCTTTTTGCTACTGAATGAATGTTCATCAGCTATGTGTTTCGGCCTGTAATCTATAATAGGTGTGTCAAACGAGATGCAACTTAAATTACTTACTCCCTCAGTCCCATAATATAAGAGTGTTTTTGACACCACACTAGTTTAAAAGGGGAGTACATTTCTGCACAGTAATGTTTGTTACAAGAAGATTACACGTTTCTATGAGTTTTTATTTTCTTTTTTCGCCTAACTTGCAATTCTGCACAGAGCAATGTGGATATCCGATATTTATCGTGGCAGTAAAAGGGCTAGGGCATAGTGTTCAGTGATTATCTTCTGTGAAGCTTCAGCTATTTCCCTAGTAGTAGAATACACTATTCTCACATTTTGAGCTACACGCCTACACCACACGTTTTGCATTCACCTATCTATTCAAAACACTCTGGACAGAGAAAGAGACAACGGTCGTGATCCACGCAAGGCTGAGAAACTTTGAAGTAAATGACAAGCAACTTAATTCAGTTAGACAGTAGGTTAAAGGTGTGTGTGCTCATAGTTTTACCAGAGCTTGCGAGATCGTAGCCGAAGAGAGAGGAGCTGGTGTTGCTAAAGACAGGAGGTTGTACGTCCCCCCGTTTTTCCCACGGTGAAGCTGCTTGCTGTGGATGTGCTAAATCACCATGCCAGAACTGCTGTTGTAGCTGCGCAAGATTTCTCGCTCCATGGACGCCCATGTCGGGCCAGCTGACTTGCTCCAAGTCCATTCCACTCTTGCAGTTTAAACCTGTTATCCTTCCACACTGTAGACACCGCAGTTAGCATTTTCAGATTAACAGCGGGTTGAGGAATAAAGAGGAACAGGTGCTGAATTATTAGCTTTTGCAGGTTATTTTGGAAATGCAACAACAATTGATATATCCTCAACATCGGTCACTTTTATCTATATACTGATATAATTTGCTCAAATGATATTGCTGTGTAAAATTGTTTTGTCCAGAGCATTCTCAATTTATCATTGTTTCAAGTTTCAATAATATATATTTTACTAGTCCTGTTACTAGCAGCGTCGTTTTTCCTCTGAAGGCAAAATTACAAATGGAGTAACAATAAATCAATAGGCAACTACAGCAGAATGGCAGATAACTTCCACGCATGCGCGCACACGGAAACATTTGTGAAACCATGAAGATCAGGAAGCACCACAAATGGTAGCACTACTGATTGGCAATTTTAATATTCCCAAATTTAGAAGTCCCCATTTGTTGTGTGCATTGGTTGGAGGACAATAACTGGCATGTACATGTCTCGTAGTGGTAAAGTTGCTTACAATTGCTGGGTTCAGTAAAAATATTTCCTTTTAACCGGACAAGGACAGTAACATATTTCAATGTCGTTGTAGTGGGTGGCATAGGATTCTCTCCATAAGCTGATTGTCTCAATAGAAAACAGTCAAAATAAATGAAGCAGCTAAATGCAGGGAAGAGGGCTATTCTGATTAGGAAATTTTGACCAAGGACTTCGCACAGAGTGCAGTTTACAATGATCTTTAATGGTTATATGGAAACAAAATGCCGCAAAATAGTTGTTTCTATGAATCCGTGCAAGCCTAACTTCTGAAAAGTTCATGATAGAAAAAGATTGACAAAATAAGCATACCTCTGTAGTCAAAAGGTTGTCTAGCCCACCAAAGTCAACCCTTGGGTTTACTGCTGCGAGTCTCATTGACAGGTACTGGACCAACCACAATTAGCAAAAGAAGAAAACTATTAGGAGGAGTGGAAACCCAATTGGGAAACACCTAAAAGGAATTGTGTGTTAAGTTTGTGTGAGCTGAAATGGTATTTAGGATGATTGAACAGGTCTTACAATGGGCAACAGTAGTTACCTCGACTTGTCTTTGAAGGGATTGAACATGATTGATGATCTCCTCCAGTACCAGCGCTGTTCCTGATACCTGATACAGCCCACAGATCAAGTAAACCTCCTCAAGTCAATCATGTTCTTTTTGTAAAAGGGAGAAGTACTGTGACTCATTTTGCTCGGTTATTGCACGACATATTAGACGATGTAATGGAAGGAAAGAAAAAAGAATATGACAGCCCACTCAAAGTCAAATTCAGATTATTTTTTTCGCAAAAAGAAAAACGTCAAATTCAGATTTGTTACAGGGTAGGGCTGTCGACATCAACAGCCTTTTGAGAGAAAAAGGAAAAAATGGTATAATCAAAATTGCCGCATCGAGAAAGCCATGTCATCTATGGGTATAGGTAAGGTAGTACTACTAAGGCAGTGCCAAATCTGATTGCAGAACTAATCTGTAGAAGTTGGTGCCTGGTATCCTGATCGATCTCGTCAGTCATTTGTGCTATGTTCCAGCCAACATTAGGCAGGCCACTTTTGCAACTTCCAGACATGATTACAATCGTTCAGAATGTTTTAAGCAGCAAGGCGATCCGCTGATACTGGCACCCACGCAGTTCACTCAACACACACAGGAGAATCGTCAGAGGGTAGTAGCACCAATCTTCTCACAGCGAGTGGCATTTGACACCTCTATCGCAAGGCTGCCGGCCATCCTGACAGTCAGAAACCACCGAACAGATACCACTACTACACGCCAACCACCTTTCCATAAATCCACACATTAATGAAGCACGAAGAGTAGAAGACCGTCCATCCATCCATCCCCCATTGCCATTGGCAAACCTACCCGGGCTTCGCTTCCACACCCAAGGATGCCAATGCCATGCCTACCCATGGGAGCATTGACATTATTGCGTGCGCATGGGGAGATAGCAACACTCCAATGGTAGGGGGGAGGACTATCAATGGCGTCCGTCCGTCCGTCCCAGCGACCCTCCCCCCATCGGGCTAGCCTCCCCCGGCGCCTTTCGAGGCGGCTGCCACATTCTGCCCAGACAGCCGCGGCCGCGGCCGAACCCCATCCGCTCCCCGCTCGTGTTAGGCGCACCAGACCGTCGTCCACGAGACGAGGAAGTAACCAAGGCCACCACTAGTACTTCCCCACTTCCGTCGTGCAAACACGCCCATATGTACTTGTCCCCCGAGGCGCGTGAGCGACTGGGCTTTAAGCTCTCCCGTGCGAGACGTGTGCTACTCGTATGATCTAGCGATGAGTGAGCCGTGTGCACACGCGGTCCATACCGTACCGCACCCAAGACGCTCCTACGTCTGAACTCTCTACGGTGGAGCTGCGGTGGCGCCCAAAGCGGTAAAAAGAAGCACCGAAAGCAGGAGAAAGATGTGTGGTGGTACTACTTTGCGCGTAGTAGCAGCCAAAGTTCACAGAGTGTGAGGGCCTTGGCGCCACTAGAGCTCCTTGACGTTCACTGCTCATAAAATAATCCTTCTTAGGTGTGGCTAGAATCAAACACCTACCTAACTTGGTTAAACTTGCGTGGCAAAGTGTGGCTGGAAACCAAACAGCCCCTTTATCTTTTCAGGGGGTGGGGGGACTCTTCTGAGTTACTGTTGGTTCAACTGTGAGAATGAGGTGCAAAACGGATGGATAAACATGTCAAAATGAAGGGGATGGGTAAGAAGGAACTGCAAACCTTGCTGCACCCGGGGACCAGCTCCTTGAGCAGCTCCATCCTCGCATTTATCTTCTCCCGTCTCGCCTGCGTTTTTTTAATTTGTTTTTACAAGAGAGAAATTAGCACGAGGAAAACAAAAATGGATGAATGGATAGTTTAATCGAGTAGTAATATTATAATCACAAACCAAAGCAAGGCCCTGAAAAGGCCCTAAAAGCGGCGGCAGAAGGTCCTAATCGCCCAATCATTGCAAAATCTAGTCTAATCCCGTGGCCGTGGTGGTGGTTTACTAAGCGTGACGATTAGTTTTGCTGGGGGTTTAGCGGTGGACGGGGCGGAGGGAGGAACTCACCCGCTCGGCGAGGCTGTGGCTGTCCGTGGCCTGGCCCCTCCTGGCCCTCACGTGCACGTACGCCGGCTTCTCGTCCTCGCCCGAGTCCTTGTCCTCGCCGCCGCCCGCCGTCGTCTTCCCCTTCTTCGCCACCTTCCCCTGCAGCAAGGCACGCAGAACAAAACGATCAGACCTCTCGCTCCGTCGAGGGCAGGCTATGGTGCGTCACGCTTATAGTGCATACCTTGCAGGCGGGGTCGGCCTTGCGCTTGGCGGCGGAGGCGGGGGGAGGAGGGGTCGGGGACGGGGACGGCGACGCGAAGGCGGAGAAGCGGGCGGCGCCGTCCACGAGGTGCGGGTCGGAGGGGAAGGCGGGCGCGGGCGCCGGCGCCGCGCCGGGGAGCAGGAGCTCTATGGCCTGGGAGGTCGGGAGCCCCAGGAGCGCCGTGAACGAGCCTCCGCCGCTGCCGCCGGTGCTGGAGGAGCCCGCGGCCGAGGTGGGCGCCATGGCCTGGATCTCGCCCCCGGCCGCGGGGAGCTCCGGCGGCGGCGAGGGGTGGCGCATTGGCGCGGCGCCGCGGAGAGGACGGTGGCGCGGGTGTGGGAACGGGACTAGCTGCCGCGGTGGGGGGATAGGGGAGGCCGGAAGGGGGGCGAGGCGGGGGGAATAGTGGCTGTGTTTATATAGGGGTCGGCGTCGAGGCGTGCAGGCTATGCTATGTGACGATGGGCGCTCTGGCTCTGCCGTGGCTGGCTGGCTTCGCTTCCGGGTTCTGCTCGTGCTGGGTCAAAGCGGAAGAATGGGGAAGGAGTGCGAGGTGAGAGATGGAGAGAGCGAGGTAGTCCAGCTAGTAGCTGGGTTTTTACTGTGCTGTTTTTACCGTGGCGAACAGGCTGGCGACAGAGTAGCGAGGCGTGGAGATGGGACGAGAGAGGGGGAAGGAGAGCTCGCGCGCGTGTGGAGAGTGGAGACTGGCGTTTTGACTTTTACCATTTCGGGCGGTGGGTGGACCGTGGACCGTATGCTGATCGGCTGAGGCGGCAGCTTTCGAACTCGTCGGTGAAAAGTTAAACCATCTTCCTCTTTTAATAACCGAGGTGACTGTACAGCGTAAATTAAACTGCATGGTGGGTGCGACGTGAGCATTTCGATCCGACAGTTGGTCCATCTGATTGAGTACGCTGTAGATGCATCATACAGTACGTGGCGTGCGCTGGTGTGCGCCCCGCTTCGAACTCATCCTCCTCGGATCGAAGTGCTCGTCTGCTCGTGCCTTCCTGCTCCCCAGCCCACTCAACTCCACCACCGTGAAGCAAAGCAAACCAAACAATGCTGAGCTGGTTTTCAGCCACGCCGGAGCGGCGTCGAGTGTATGTACAGTCCGATTCCCAGCTTCCACGGCGCGGGCGTTTCTGCGTCCGCACGCTTTGCACTGGCGTCGGCGATCTCCACTCCACGGGCGTAAAACAAGTCGACGGCCAGCGCGCACGTGGGAGACCGTTTTGCTGAGACTGTGCGGCGAGAGAGCAGGAAGCCAGGAAGCAAAACTCCACGGGTCAAAGGCCATGTGGCGATGGTTGCCCGTTCGCCGTGTGCGTCAACGCCCGGGGAGAGGGAGAGCTGGTGACGTGGCCGCACCTGCACCGCCACTTTTTGTCACGGGAGGGAGAGAGCTTGCGCCTGGGTCTGTGCAGTGCACTGTGGACGCCAGCTCCGGCTCCCATGCACCTCCCTTGTGCGACCCTGAGCACTTGGGCTGTCCAGCCCAGTGTGGACTCAGCTTTTACCCCCACCGGGAAACCCCGTGCTGGGCCTCCATAGAGCTTATGCCTCTGCACGAAAGACTAAAAAAAGTTTCCCAAAATTCTCCAAAAAAAAAGTTTAAAAAAAAAAGAGTAAAAAAGAACGGCTGCGTTCTTATAAAAAAACCCTGCTTCCAGCCGTTTCGGCCCATGGGATCACCTTCACCCTTTTTAGGTTGCTTCTTTACTCTCTTTTTTTAACTTTGCCTCTTTACTCTCTTTCTTTCTTTTCCAAACACTAGCGGCGTGTTTGGTAACAACGGGGGGAGGGAATGGGAGTTTGTCAAGGGATTAGAGATGGGAAATTGATTTCAAGTCTCATTCCTCTGTTTGGCATGTGAAGGCAATTATAAGTAGGATTTTAAGAGAGAGTTAACTGCCCCTGTTTGATTGGTGGGATTAGGCAGGGGAATGCCTCCCTCACGTACGTACTCAGCTAACCAAAGGTCCCTCACCAACGTGAACAACCAACGAAACGTTTTTCTTTTTTGCTAATTCCCAACCCTCAATTCAATTACCAGGGGTCCCTAGGGAAGAGATCTGAGGGAGTTGGCCCTCTTAATTCCCCTTCCCCCTCCTTTCTTAATTCGCATGTCCCTGAGTCAATCAAAGGATTTTAAGTCTCACTTATCTTAAACTCCCATTCCCAATCAACAACTCCCCCCAACCAAACAAGCAGTAGAGAAAAGTACCCTCCCGTTCTACCCTGAAGATTCTTCATTCACAAGTTTTCTTTCTACCAAATGTACAAATCAATTCTAAATAAGTATTGTTTAGTAAATGCTCACTCCTTAAATGAGGGCTAAACTTACTAGCTAATTGCCCATGTGCTACAACAGGGACATAAATTATTCTAGTGATTCAACAACAATCATATCAAACATATATACATCTAGGATCCTCGTGCAAGTTTTCCTTCCTTATGAAGCCACGGCTATCTTGCAAATCCCGATATGTAACATTGATGATTTCTGGTCATGGGATTTTGAGAAGTCGAAGGTTTTCATAGTCCAGTCAGCCTGCAGGATGATCGTTGCAACTAAAAAGAGAAGGGAAGATTGGCTTGATGAGAGAGTTGACTCGTCAAATAATCTAGCTTGTGAAAAATCTTGGGACATCATGTGGAATGTTATGTCTCCTGCAAAGCTCAAAGTTTTCTTATGAAAACACTCACTCCGGACTACTGAAAAAAGTATCGCGCTATAACGTAATGAGACTTCCTTCGCTAAATATATCAGTGTACAACGTCTCGCTACTAGCATATTTTGAGGTCAGTGCTATTTTGCTGCAGCACACTATTTTTTTCCTTGTTCCCAGTCGAGGATGTGCGGAAACACAAGAACATTGCTTCTGGACATGATTGTATAGTGCGTGGGATGCAAGGCTCGTGGAGACACAACTTATTCAGTGTACTATGACAAGATGTCTATGGGATTTAGTAGACCCAGAGCTATTGGAGCATCTGAGAGCCACGACGGAGCCTCTAGCGAGAAACTGGTAGTTCTCTATGATGGATGTGATATCCCATGATGAACTGACAAGGATGATAGTTATGGGCAACCTGGACAGCTAGAAGAAACATTATCCTTGAGGGCGTACATCAGAGTCCTCTATCAACTCACATTTTCATCACAATGTCTATTTTAAAACTCGATCAAGTGAACAACCAATTGTTGCTACATGCGATGACTATGTCGGCTGGAGTTAGGGCGCATGAGAGATGATTACCTCCTCCATTGGGATCTATCAAGATTGACGTTGATGCTGGGGTATCCGTGGATCATAAATGTAGGAGCTGGAACAACTATATGTCAGGACCGAGACAACACCTATTTAGTGTCCTCGATTTTGGTCATTCATGGCCTCGTGGAGTCAACTTCTTTGGAAGCCATTGCATGCAGGGAAGCTCTATCGTTGGCATAAGATTTGGGTATGCATCATCTTGATATTGCGTCTGACGGTAAGGAGGCGATGAAACATATTTTTGAAGGCGCTGGGGCACTTATGGTGGGGTCATAAGAGAAATCAACGAGATGCAGAAAGCTTTTAGTTCTCGTGTTTTGTACATGAATTTAGAACTTCAAATTGTGAAGTTCATAAGTTGGCCAGAATTAGTGCCGGCCTGTTACGGGGACAACATGTTTGGTTAGACATTCCTCATGATACGAATGTAATACCTATAACCATTGCCATTATTTAATAAATACAATTGTACTTTGCTAAAAAAATGACCGTATGGATACCCTCACCCTTATAAATTGTGTTGTGCCTTGCCTGAAAAAAAACACATGCTCTACCTACCCACAAAGTCAGTTTGTGTGTAAACATTACCTACCGGTAACATATCAACCATTTGTCCCCGAATCAAGATGTGTGCGGTTGCTAGCTATTCCCTTCGTCCCATAATATAATAGCATTTTTGGCACTACACTAGTATAAAAAATGCTCTTATATTATGGGACGAGGGAGTATTTATTTACACTTTTATGCTATACCAAATTTATACATGATGAAATACATCTATTTGGCTCCCACTATTGTCCTTCACATGGCATGCATGGCAGGCATGGCAAAAAACTGACAGCTCACACTTTCTTCTCTCACAAAATAAATCCAATGTTTTATTCTTTGCTAAACTAAATCATTCATATATTTTAAACCATAAGTCTATTTCTGAAATAATTTATATATTTGAACTCCTCGTGTCAAGGCCTTTAAAACAAGATCAATTTTGAATACATTTCAGACACGTTTAAATTTCAATTTCATATGTGAAACATACTTATTTCATATTTTATTGAAAAAAATACTATTTTAATAGAAATATGTTAAACTAACCTATTTCACTAGCAACCTATTTTACCAAAATTTAACTGAAATTTCAACTTTGTGACTATTTTTTTTCAACGTGTAACAATTTATTTCAAAAGAGTGTTTTTTTTAAAAAATGTGCAATTGAAAAATGTGTGATTTTTGTGAAACAGACTAGTATGTAAAATATAGGTTCTGAATTATGAGATAGTAAACATAAAAAGTGAAATTATAATGTATCAATGTGAAACTGATGTTTTTTTTCAAAAGAGTGAAATATGTTATTTCAGAAATATGTAATTGAAATAGATATGGTTTTTGTGAAACAAGTTAGTGAAAAGTGAAATGTAGGTTCTGAACTATGAAAGAGTAACTACAAAAAGTGAAATTGTAATGTATCATTGTGAAACTGATATTTCAATATTCGTAGTAGTTTGTTTTCAAAAGAGTGAAATATGTTATTTTGAAAAATGTGCTATTGAAATAGATGTTTTTTCTGTAAAACAAGCTAGTGAAAAGGAAAATGTAGGTTCTAAATTGCGAAATAGTAACTACAGAAAGTGAAATTATAATGTATAATTTGTGAAACTGGCTTTTTTTAATGTGAAATATACGTCCGAATTTAAACATGGTTGAAAAATATACAAGAGTTGATCCCATTTTAAAGGTTTTGACGTAAGGAGTTCAAATACAAAGAAAGTTTCAAAATTAATATACATTCTAAAATATATAGATGTTTTGATTTAGCCAAGGTGAAACAATAGTTGGATTTACTGTGAGAGAGAATAGAGAGATAATGTTTCTGCCATATTATTGTCATGCATGCATGTGATGTACTTCCTCCGTCCGAAAATACTTGTCATCAAAATGGATAAAAGAGAATGTATCTAAAACTAAAATACATTTAGATACATCTCCTTTTATTCATTTTGATGACAAGTATTTTCGGACGGAGGGAGTACAATGATAGGGTCAACTGCAAGAGAGAGAGAGAGAGAGAGAGAGAGAGAGAGAGAGAGAGAGAGCACAAATACGAAAATGAGAAATCAGAGAAAGAATTGCAATACAAAAGATACTCCCTCCGTTTCTTTTTAGTCTGCATATAAGATTTGATCAAAGTCAAACTTCATAAAGTTTGACCAACTTTATGAAAAAAATATCAACATCTACAATACTAAAGCTATATGATAAGAAAATTAATTTCATGATGCATCTAACAATATTGATTTCATATTGTGAGTCTTGATATTTTTTCTGTAAACTTAGTCAAAGTTAACAAAGTTTGACTTTGATCAAATCTTATATGCAGACTAAAAAAATCAGAGGGAGTATTTGACACATAGGTGTTAGATGGCTACTTCTTATTCAAGCCAATCTTGCCGGTGCGTAGCATTATCGTGCAATTTTTCACTTTGTCTGCCTCCCACAATCGACTAAACCAACACTTCCAATACCAGAAGTTCTAAGTACTTGCAATTTAGGTGATATGAATGCCTTAGCAAATTCGCAATAGTCCCTCCATCTTGAAATAGTGTGCTTCCAATTTTGTTAGAGGGTCAAATTATCTCAATGCTTTGTGAAATCAGATAGGTATATAAGAAAATATATTTTATCATGAATCTAATGCTACTAATTTGATGGCATAAATATTGGTCTATTATTGTATAAATACGGCCAAACATAAAAAAAATTGACTTTCCAACAAAGTACACTCTTTCAAGAAAGGAGGGAGTATGCATGAACTCTAATAATGATAATAATTCTTTCAAATCATTTTTTCTTCATTTCTTGCCACAAGATTAATTCCATGGGTGGAGCACTACGGTGTACACCCTCGCTTGCAGTGCCAACACTCAAATCGAAGATGCATGCTTCAAACTAGCCAACTAAATCCAGAATGCCACGGGGTATGTATCCGGGAAGCCATGAGCTCGATTGAACACGTTGGGACAGCGAGCTCGTCGCGACTCGAGCCGCAGCTCCCCGTCGGCGCCGTACTTGACACCAAACGTGGTCAGGCGGACCACGACGCGGGGAGGCCCGACGTACCACCCGTCCGGGTCGCCCTTGCACCGCATCTCGTCGTCGCCCTCGTGCCACGTGTACTCGACGACGCAGAACCTGGCGCCGCCCATGTGCACGAGCCTGGCGCCCAGGTGCCGCGGACATTCCCTGTCGAACAGCCTCTCCTCCGCGAGCTTCCAGCGCGGCAGGGTCGTCGGCCCAGCGCCGACGGGCACGTGGCCAGTGCCGCCCTTGTGGCGGCAGATGCCGACCCACGCGTCAAGCTCGGCGACGTAGTACGCTTGGCCGAGGAAAGGTAGCCGCCAGTCGCCGTGGCGCGTCCACTCGAGGCGGTCTGTGTCGAAGGAGAAGGTCCCCTGCTCAGATTCGTCGGCCCAATAGACGGCGGACACGAACAGTGTGCAACCGTCTGGGTGCAAGGCGTGGCAGTGGCCGCAGCTGGCCGTGAATGGCAGACGCGCCTCCGGCGTGCCGACGGTGGTCCAGACCCACGGCTCCTGCGGCTGGTGCGGTTGGTAGGTGCGCCCCCAGATCGACGGCAGGGGCGGGGGCGGTGGCGGGTCGCCGAGGTAGTGCGTGTCGTTGATGAACAGGAAGATCCTGCCGGCGATGGAGATGAGGATGGGCCGGCCGAAGTTCATGCGGAACTTGGGCCACGGCATGGCGACCAGCGCCGAGGTGGCCGTGTCGAAGGCGAGGATAGCGGGGCTGACATCGGGGGGCTTCATGGCGACGATCTTGGTGCCGTGGGTGAGGAAGGCGTACGAGTCGCCGTGCACGGCGCAGAAGCGGGCCACCGGCGGCTCGGCGAAGGGCTTCGGCTCCTCATCGGAGTCGGAATCGTCGAGTTCCACCTTGTGGACGCTGTAGCCGTCCTCCCAGTCTGTTATATTTGTGTCAAATATTATATACGCAAGGGGTTACGTGGGTTTGGAGTTATAATTAATGTGGTTAGGTACGAGTTGTGTAGGAGTCGGACACTTGTATCCTAGACCTCTTATATACGGAGGGGCACCACACGTTGTAACCCATCATGACGACTTGATAGCAACAGGTACGCGGGGGAGCCGACGGCTTGTGTCGGCGCCCGGGCGGCCGGTGTTGCGGTATCTTGCGGAGGAACGCCCGTAGTCATGCCCCGGGGATGTAGCCATATCGGTGAACCTCGTTAACAAATATCGTGCCTCGATGTGTCGTCTATGATCTTGCATTAGCGTTTTATTCTAACAAGTGGTATCATGAGCAAGGTTGCGAGAAGGCTATGCGGAAGATCATCCGGAGGTACGAGGATCATGCTCGACGGGTGCCATGGAATGTCCGATTGGCGCAAGGTGGAGCATGGCGGCGATCGCGGAGGCGGTCGGTGTTGTCGGACACTTCGGGCAGGAGGCCTGGACCGTTCGATGGGCTGCGGTCGGTAAGAATCGGCTAGACATGGCGATCGGACCGGCGTAATGGCTGTTGAAGACGTTGCGGAGGCGGCAGATTCGACTCGCGATCAGACCGGCGACCAGACGTGGGGGACGGCCGGATAGATCGGAGTGTGAGAGCATCAAGATGATGCGCTCGGTGTTGTACAAGGGCGACGGCGCGATACTGAGGACGGATTGTGTCGGCGACGTGGATGGGCAGGGTACGACACGGCTCGTGCACGGGTGATGCAGGAGGTGGCGATGGTTCCGGCAGGATTGGCGTACGGGGGTTACGCGCGACAAGGCTGAACAGATTGCTGGCGAGAACCAAGATCAGAGACGGGGTTAGCTTTTCGTCGGAATTTGCGGCGAGTTTTTTCCGAGACGAACGGAATCGAGAAGGTCACGCCTTGGTTGCGGCGCTGCGTACACGAGATGGCGCACGGAGCCACGGTCGCGTGTGGTATTCGGTCTTGGCAGCAGCGCAACGCATAAGGAAAAGGAAAAAGTCTGAAATAAACCTTAAACTCGTAGTTTAAGTTTGATTCAAACCTTGAACTATTAATCCTGGAAATCAGCACCTTAACTTTATCGATCCTCGTTAATCCCCGACCCTACACCATTCTGGACGTGTTTATCGAAGTGGGAAAAGACAATCCCGACTTGGATTAGACATTTTCCTCACCAACGAGGCAACGACCATGGCACACATTATCTTCTTCCTAATCTCTCTCTCATGTGCAAGGTGAGCGCCCAGACTACTGCGGAGATGTATGAGGCGAGCTGTTGATGCTAAGGGTCACAAGTCACAACAGGCACTCTGAGCTCGTATACGACATCCTTGGAGCACATGAAGAAATTGTTCAAGTCCGGCTTGGGCTCAAGCGGGACAAGCGCATCCGCAAGCTATTGCCGGAGCACGCAGACGGGCGAGAGGAAGAGGACCGCCCCTCTACCTCCAGGCTTAGAGCATCTCCAACAGGTGCGCGGTAGCGCGGCACCGCTAAGTTTTTTTGGCAGCGTTGAAATAACATTTTAGCGCGCGTAGGAGGGTGGTTGCTTTATAAGGCGCTGCAAAATTTAGCGCTCCACTATAGCGCTTCACCAGGCGCGGTAAAACCCAGCACGCGTTTGGAATTTTTTTGAAACAATACATACGGAAAAATATATGAAACAACACATAGTTTAGAACTTTAAATTTCATAGCATAGTTCCCCAACCACAAGCCAGTTCATACGATGCTAATAAAAATAAATAAAACGATACTAAATAAAACTACTCCTCGTCCTCCTCAATGGTGTAGTCCGACGACGTAAATGCATAGAGCCACCGAGGATCTTCATTGTCCCAGGTCGATGTAGGTCCTAGCTTGATCTGGGCTTCTGCATGTTACTTCCGCGCATATGCTTGTCCGCCATACGCACGGCTTGCTCCGCCCTCCTTTGCGCGCAGAACTCGTTCTCGGCGGTGACATCCTGCGGGAAGCGCTCGCGCTACACCGCCATGGCATGCTCGTCCGCCTTGGCGATGAGGAGGCGGCGCTACGTCCGTTGGAGGCGGCGATCCTCGTCGTTGATAAGTCACGGGGGAGGCGCGAGCTCCTGCGCCTGCTCACGCATCCGCACATCGGTGAAGTTCATCTGTGACCAAGGCCGCTCGGGGCGCCACGCTGCCGCATCGTACGCGCGGGCGGCCTAGTGGGCAGTCTCGAACGTGCCGAGCCTGAGACGTGTATCGCCGGAGTGGATCTCCGAGTAATACACGCCAGAGGGGCGGGCGGACGTCGCGGTAGCCGGACCTGCTCCGGGGGTGCAGCGGCATGGCAGGGCACTGGAAGAGGCGAGGGGAGAAGGCGTGACGGCGGCTGGGCACTGGAAGAGGCGAGAAAGAAGGCACGACAGGAGGGAAAGAGTAGCGGCGGGCGCTTGCGCGCGGCTTTTAACCAGCGCGCTGGTTGACACGTGCCAAAACTGTTGCACGCGCTGCGGCTTTTTCCCCGCACGCATATCTTTTTCACGCTCAAACTTTCCTGTGTCTGCTGGAGCGCGCCGCGCAGCCTCTCGCGCGTCAAATTGTTGGTTTATCCAGCGTGTCGAATATTTCACGCGCATTTGGAGATGCTCTTAGTCTAATTCTACTGACGGCTTGACGCTCAATCAATTTCGACCATCCTCAACTGAAGCGTCTCGCTACCATAAACTTTCGCCGCCAGCCATCTTCACACCTTCACCGGAATTCCTACCACAACATTAGGTTCCTGGTAATTCGTGATTCCTTTTGATTTTCCCAGCATCCACTATTGCTACTCCAGTGAGTGGAGGGTCCGGTCTGGATGTTCGCCTCCGCGCGCGCCCCTAGGTAGATGATGCAACTGTAGTGTAGATGAGAGAGAGAGAATGACTAGCGACAGATATTTTTAGGCAAATGACTATTGACTAGAGACGTAAGTGATCCCGGCCAGGATCAGATGTTTTCTTGTTGTGCCAAACAAAAATAGAGTCGGAATTAACCGGGATCAATAAGATGAGGGTGCTGATTTTAGGGATTAAGAGTACAAGATTTGATTCAGACTCGGCGTACAAATTCAAGATTTATTTTAGACTTTTCCCTAAGGAAAAAGGCAGGTTACGGTGGAAGGCCGCGTACGAGAAGCTTCGTGACGTGTAGCAGGCTCCTCGGATGTTGTGCAGCACAAGGAAAGGAAATCAGAAACGAAATCGTGTTGGGGCAGGAGTCAGGGGATTAACATACATGCAGTCAAATCATGTGTGCGTGTGCGTGTTTGGTTCGTGGACAAGCCTGCTGCCGGTTTTGATCATTAAAAGAAAAAGAAAGAGACATGTGCGTGCATGGTTCTGGTCCGTTGGAGATTGGCAAAACCGTAGCGGTCTGTGACTTGTTTTCCGTGAGAGGCAAGGAAAAGACAGGGCGGGGCGTCCAGCAGGTAATAAAAGGCTGGGAACGACACGAAGCAGCGAAGGCACAGAAAATTTGTCTGCAGGTTCAGGAAAAGGTGGAGCAGTCGAGTTTGGCAGAGAGCAAGTTGATCTGCATTACGGCAAGGCTTCACGGTGATTTTCTTAAGGGCGGACAGGGACGGTGCGGGTCAGATTTCTTGGTTAGATTGTGGACTGCGGCGTGGCTTCAGACGAGGAATACGGGATCAGTGATCTTTTTCGTGAGGAAGTCGCAGAGGAAAAGGGCGATAAGACCTGCGGCAACAGGTCGGTTAGATCGCGGCTCGGCATGGCGTCAGGATTCACCAGGTTTGATTTGGAGAAATTTGATGGCACGGGTAACTTCGGTCTATGGCAGACAAGAGTCAAGGATATTCTGGCGCAGCAGGGAATCTTGAAGGGTTTGTAGGAGACGAAGCCGGCCAAGGTTGACAACGATGTGTGGGAGGATATGCAAGTGCAGGCGGCCGCTACCATACGGCTTTGTCTTGCGGATCAGGTCATGTATCATGTCATGGACGAAGATACTCCTAAGGGAATTTGGGACAAGTTGGCAAATCGTTATATGTCCAAGTCAGCGACCAATAAGCTGTATTTGAAGCAAAAGTTCTATGGGCTGAAGATGCAGGAGGGGTCCGATCTTGTGGAGCATGTGAATGCCTTTAATCAGTTGGTCACGGATCTAGCGCGTCTGGATGTGAAGATTGAGGATGAGGATAAGGCACTACTTCTTCTTGTTTCGTTGCCACCGTCCTATGAGCATTTGGTCATTACATTGACACATGGGAAGACAACCGTCAATAATGAGGAAGTTACTGCAGCGTTGCTTGGGCATGAGTTGAGGAAGCAAAAAAATGCTATAAAGAAGAGTACTCAAGATTTGGGGTTGGCAGTTAAAGGTTATCAGATCAGGAAGGGACAAGAGGCGGAGAAGAAAAAGAAGAAAAAGATGCAGTGCTACAGGTGCAAGGATTGGGGACATATAAAAAGGGAATGCCCGGAACTGAAGGGTGGGCCAAGTGCTAATGCGGCTACTCGTGGTGATGGCTCGCAGAGTGATAGTGATGTTCTCGTTGTATCAAACAGGCGTTCAACAAAAACTGAAGCGTGGATGTTGGATTCAGCTTGCTCTTTTCATGCGACGCCCAATAAGGAGTGGTTCTCTTCGTACAAGTCTGGTGAGTTTGGTTTAGCCTATGTGAGCGATGACACAGATTATCGTGTTGCTGGAGTAGGTGACATCAAAATCAAGATGTTTGACGGAGTTGAGCGGATGCTTCAGGGGGTCAGGCATGTATCAGGGCTAAGGAGGAATCTAATTTCGCTTGGTGTTCTTCATGATGGTGGTATGGAATTTCATTGTGATCGGGATACGAAGACCATGGAAATCATGAAAGATGGGGTGACTGTGATGATAGGAGAGAGGACGGCTTTGCATCTTTACAAGTTGTAAGGGAGCATTATTGCAGGTGGAGCCATTGGGAGTGGAGCTGCAAAAGTAGCAGTGGAGTCTCACGGTGGCGGCGGGTCTGACCCGTCGGGTAGCTCTCAGTAAGCTACAAAGGAGACAACCCAAGTCCGAAGTATATGGAGGTTCGAGCATGGACGACTTCTAAGTGGTGGAGAATATTCGCTAAGGTGAAGTTTGTTATATTTGTGTCGAATATTATGTACGCAAAGGGTTACGTGGATTTGGAGTTGTAATTCGTGTGGTTAGGTATGAGTTGTGTAGGAGTCGGGACACTTGTATCTTAGGCCTCTTATATATGGAGGGGCATCACATGTTGTAACTCATCATGATGACTTGATAGCAACAGATACGCGGGGGAGCCGACGGCTTGGATCGGCGCCCGGGCAGCCGGTGTTGCGGTATCTTGAGGAGGAGCGCTCGTAGTCATGCCTCAGAGATGTAGCCATATCAATGAACTTCGTTAACAAATATCGTGTCTCGATGTGTCGTTTATGATCTTGCATTACCGTTTTATTCTAACACAGTCGTCCAGCACCAGCTACAGGTTGTGTCGTTTCTTTCGCTTCGCCGGCCGTTCCTCGACGGCGCCGGTGCCATGGGACAAGACCTTGCGCTTTGGCATGTTGATCTGCTCGGGGTTGCAACAAATATGGTGTATTCCTTGGCACTGGATCAAACCTCCTGCATATATGAAGCGAGGATCGGGTCGGCGACCGGTGTTCGTATCCGAAGTGGAAACCCACTCCAAGTCTAGCTGTTTTTTTTACCACTTTAGCTAAACGTATGTCGCCTGAAAAATGATTTTGGGTCAGTCGTTTTTTTGGCTGTAGACTTTCACTTTGAGATTCGTGCTCTACTTTTTCCCCTGGTTTGTTCTTTGAGACTTTTGAAGTTGTTTTGAGCTGGTTTTTCGACTAACCACATATTTGGTCGGTCGATTTTGCTACTGGACTGAAGCCCATTTCCTCTGTTCCTTTGTTTTATTTTTCTGTTTTTATGCCTTTTTGCTTTTGTTTTCTCTATTCCTTAATTACTTTTTTTGGGGGAAGTTGGGTTGAGTAGAAATGTATACACATAAAAACTATGCAATATAGTGGGAAATTACGCCATTATATAATTAGGATCGTGATATTTGGCACATGTGTGCCATATAGCTAAAACTGCCACACCTTCTTTCTTTCATCTAATTACATGCATGATTGCATTAGGATGAATCATCCTCTTTTCATATGCATTTTTTTCTCTAATTATATGCATGCACTAGAGGATAAAAAAACCTGATGTCATTATAGATTCTCCTTATTTTGAAAATTCAAAATGTTTTGTAGCTCAACCCGTCGATCCGATGCCAAAAACATTTTCACATAAAACATTCGTTGCGGCGAGATCTTCGGAACTAGATCACATGTTATTATGTTCCGATGACTTTTTTTCGGGTCAGTAGTTACCACTCACCGGTTACATAAGTTACCACGTCTGTGATATGCAATTTATCATGCTATTTTCACATAAGTTATCGGGGGGGGGGGGGCATAAATAAGGTTCTCTCAGAAGACAAAAAAGCTGACGCCATTCTAAATTCTTCTTATTTCGAAAATTCAAAATGTTTTGTGACTCAAACCGTCGATCCAATGCAAAAATCATTTTCACATAAAATAGTCATGATGATGAAGTCTTCGAAACTAGATCCCATGTTATGTTTCCTTGACTTTTTTTCGGGTCAAAAATTACCACGTCTGGGCTACATGAGTTACTACGTTTGTGGTATGCTAGTTACCATGCTATTTCCACATAAGATGTCAGGGTTATATTTTTCAACAATTTTCCCCTCTTGGTCAAAAATTTACGTAAGTTATCGGATATACGGTTCGTATATTACCGTGCTATTTTGACATAAGTTAGCGGGGTTATGTTTTTCAACAACTTTTTCCTTGGTCAAATTCGCTGTAGTGCTTGTATGGAAGTTACCGGGTATGTGATTTGTATATTACCGTGCTATTTTCACATAAGTTACCGAGGTATGTGCTGGAAATATGCCCTAGAGGCAATAATAAATTGATTATTATTATATTTCCTTGTTCATGATAATCGTTTATTATCCATGCTAGAATTGTATTGATAGGAAACTCAAATACATGTGTGGATACATAGACAACACCATGTCCCTAGTAAGCCTCTAGTTGACTAGCTCGTTGATCAATAGATGGTTACGGTTTCTTGACCATGGACATTGGATGTCGTTGATAACGGGATCACATCATTAGGAGAATGATGTGATGAACAAGACCCAATCCTAAGCATAGCACTAGATCGTGTAGTTCGTATGCTAAAGCTTTTCTAATGTCAAGTATCATTTCCTTAGACCATGAGATTGTGCAACTCCCGGATACCGTAGGAGTGCTTTGGGTGTGCCAAACGTCACAACGTAACTGGGTGGCTATAAAGATACACTACGGGTATCTCCGAAAGTGTCTGTTGGGTTGGCACGAATTGAGACTGGGATTTGTCACTCCGTGTGACGGAGAGGTATCTCTGGGCCCACTCGGTAGGACATCATCATAATGTGCACAATGTGACCAAGGAGTTGATCACGGGATGATGTGTTACGGAACGAGTAAAGAGACTTGCCGGTAATGAGATTGAACAAGGTATCGGGATACCGACGGTCGAATCTCGGGCAAGTACAATACCGCTAGACAAAGGGAATTGTATACGGGATTGATTAAATCCTTGACATCGTGGTTCATCCGATGAGATCATCGAGGAGCATGTGGGAGCCAACATGGGTATCCAGATCCCGCTGTTGGTTATTGACCGGAGAACGTCTCGGTCATGTCTGCATGTCTCCCGAACCCGTAGGGTCTATACACTTAAGGTTCGATGACGCTAGGGTTATAAAGGAAGTTTGTATGTGGTTATCGAATGTTGTTCGGAGTCCCGGATGAGATCCCGGACGTCACGAGGAGTTCCGGAATGGTCCGGAGGTAAAGATTTATATATGGGAAGTCCTGTTTTGGTCACTGGAAAAGTTTTGGGGTTTATCGGTAACGTACCGGGACCACCGGGAGGGTCCCGGGGGTCCACCAAGTGGGGCCACCAGTCCCGGAGGCTTGCGTGGGCCAAGAGTGGTGAGGGACCAGCCCCTGAGTGGGATGGTGCGCCTCCCACAAGGCCCAAGGCGCAGCAAAGGAGGAGAAGGGGAAACCCTAGGCTTAGATGGGCCCTAAGGCCCACCCTAGGGGGCGCCCCCCTCTCTCCCTCTTGGCCGCCACCCCAAGACCCATCTAGGGCTGCCGCCCCTCTAGGGATGGGAACCCTAGAGGGGGCGCACCCTCCTCCCCTTCCCCTATATATATGAGGCCTAGGGGCTGCCCAATACACGCGATCTGATCTCTGCCTGTTGGTGCAGCCCTCCCTCTCTTTCTCCTCATATCTCACGGTGCTTGGTGAAGCCCTGCAGGATTGCCACGCTCCTCCATCACCACCACGTCGTTGTGCTGCTGCTGGATGGAGTCTTCCTCAACCTCTCACTCTCTCCTTGCTGGATCAAGGCATGGGAGACGTTACCGGGCTGTACGTGTGTTGAACGCGGAGGTGCCGTCCGTTCGGCACTAGGATCATCGGTGATTTGGATCACGACGAGTACGACTCCATCAACCCCGTTCTCTTGAACGCTTCCGCTTAGCGATCTACAAGGGTATGTAGATGCACTCTCCTTCCCCTCGTTGCTGGTCTCTCCATAGATAGATCTTGGTGACACGTAGGAAAATTTTGAATTTATGCTACGTTCCCCCACAGTGGCATCATGAGCTAGGTCTATGCGTAGTTTCTATGCACGAGTAGAACACAAAGTAGTTGTGGGCGTTGATTTTGTCAATTTACTTGCCGTTACTAGTCTTATCTTGATTCGGCGGCATCGTGGGATGAAGCGGCCCGGACCAACCTTACACGTACTCTTATGTGAGACTGGTTCCACCGACTGACATGCACTAGTTGCATAAAGGTGGCTAGCGGGTGTCTGTCTCTCCCACTTTAGTCGGATCGGATTCGATGAAAAGGGTCCTTATGAAGGGTAAATAGCAATTGGCATATCACGTTGTGGTTTTTGCGTAGGTAAGAAACGTTCTTGCTAGAAACCCATAGCAGCCACGTAAAACATGCAAACAACAATTACAGGATGTCTAACTTGTTTTTGCAGGGTATGCTATGTGATGTGATATGGCCAAAGGATGTGATGAATGATATATGTGATGTATGAGATTGATCATGTTCTTGTAATAGAAATCACGACTTGCATGTCGACGAGTATGACAACCGGCAGGAGCCATAGGAGTTGTCTTAATTTATTTATGACATGTGTGTCAACATAAACGTCATGTAATTACTTTACTTTATTGCTAACCGTTAGCTGTAGTAGTAGAAGTAATAGATGACGTGACAACTTCAAGAAGACACGATGATGGAGATCATGGTGTCATGCCGGTGACGATGATGATCATGGAGCCCTGAAGATGGAGATCAAAAGGAGCAATATGATATTGGCCATATCATGTCACTATTTGATTGCATGTGATGTTTATCATGTTTATACATCTTATTTGCTTAGAACGACGGTAGTAAATAAGATGATCCCTCATTAAAATTTCAAGAAAGTGTTACCCCTAACTGTGCACCGTTGCGACAGTTCGTTGTTTCAATGCACCATGTGATGATCGGGTGTTTGATCCAAACGTTCACACACAACGGGTGTAAGACAGATTTACACATGCAAACACTTAGGTTGACTTGACGAGCCTAGCATGTGTATAGACATGGCCTCGGAACACAGAAGACCGAAAGGTCGAGCATGAGTCGTATAGAAGATACGATCAACATGAAGATGTTCACCGATGTTGACTAGTCCGTCTCACGTGATGATCGGACACGGCCTAGTTGACTCGGATCATGTAATCACTTAGATGACTAGAGGGATGTCTATCTGAGTGGGAGTTCATAAGATGAACTTAATTATCCTGAACATAGTCAAAAGGATTTTGCAAATTATGTCATAGCTCACGCTATAGTTCTACTGTTTAAATATGTTCCTAGAGAAAAATTAGTTGAAAGTTGATAGTAGCTATTATGCGGACTAGGTCCGCAAACTGAGGATTGTCCTCATTGCTTCATAGAAGGCTTATGTCCTTAATGCACCGCTCAGTGTGCTGAACCTCGAACGTCGTCTGTGGATGTTGCGAACATCTGACATACACGTTTTGATAACTACGTGATAGTTCAGTTAAATGGTTTAGAGTTGAGGCACCGAAGACGTTTTGAAACGTCGCAAAACATATGAGATGTTTCGAGGGCTGAAATTGGGATTTCAGGCTCGTGCCCACGTCAAGAGGTATAAGACCTCCGACGATTTTCTTAGCCTGCAAACTAAGGGAGAAAAGCTCAATTGTTGAGATTGTGCTCAGATTGTCTGAGTACAACAATCGCTTGAATCAAGTGGGAGTTGATCTTCCAAATGAAATAGTGATAGTTCTCCGAAGTCATTACCACCAAGCTGCTAGAGCTTCGTAATGAACTATAATATATCAGGGACATATATGATGATCCTTGAGATATTCGCGATGGTTGACACCACAAAAGTAGAAATCAAGAAGGAGCATCAATTGTTGATGGTTGGTGAAACCACTAGTTTCAAGAAGGGCAAGGGCAAGAAGGGATACTTCATGAAACGGCAAATCAGCTGCTGCTCTAGTGAAGAAACCCAAAGTTGAACCCAATCCTGAGACTAAGTGCTTCTGTAATAAAGGGAACAGCCACTGGAGCAGAATTACCCTAGATACTTGGTAGATAAGAAGGCTGGCAAGGTCGATAGAAGTATATTGGATGTATTATGTTAATGTGTACTTTACTAGTACTCCTAGTAGCACCAGGGTATTAGATACCGGTTCGGTTGCTAAGTGTTAGTAACTCGAAATAAAAGCTACGGAATAAACGGAGACTAGCTAAAGGTGAGATGACGATATGTGTTGGAAGTATTTCCAAGGTTGATCAAATATCGTACGCTCCCTCTACCATCGAGATTGGTGTTTGCGTTGAGCGTAGACATGATGGGATTATGTCTATCGTGATACGGTTATTCATTTAAGGAGAATAACGGTACTCTGTTTATTTGAATAATACCTTCAATGGTCTTGCACCTAAAATGAATGGTTCATTGAATCTCGATCGTAGTGATACACATGTTCATGCCAAAAGATATAAGATAGTAATGATAGTACCACCTACTTGTGGCACTGCCACTTGAGTCATATTGGTATAAAACGCATGAAGAAGCTCCATGTTGATGGATCTTTGGACTCACTCATTTTTGAAAGGATTGAGACATGCGAACCATGTTTGTTGGTAGATATGCATGAAGAAACTCTATACAGATGGATCGTTTGGACTCACTTGATTTTGAATCACTTGAGACATGCAAATCATACCACATGGGCAAGATGACTGAAAGCATCGTTTTTGGTAAAATGGAACTAGAGAGCAACTTGTTGGAAGTAATACATTTTGATGTGTGCAGTCCAATGAGTGCTGAGGCATGTAGTGGATATCGTTATGTTCTTACTTCACAGATGATTTGAGTAGATGTTGAGTACATTTACTTGATGAATCACGAGTCTGAATTATTGAAAGGTTCAAGTAATTTCAGGGTGAAGTTGAAAGATCGTCGTGACAAGAGGATAAAATATCTATGATATGATCATAGAGATGAATATCTGAATTACGAGTTTGGCACAGAATTAAGACATTGTGGCGTAGTGTGATGGTGTGTCCGAACATCATAACTGCACCCTATTGGATATGGTGCGTACCATGATGTCTCTTATCGAATTACCACGATAGTTTATGGGTTAGGCATTAGAGACAACCGCACTCACTTTAATAGGGCACCACGTAATTCCGTTGAGACGAAACCGTTTGAACTATGATTTGGAGAAACCTGAGTTGTCGGCTGCGATGCTTATGTGAAAAAGTTTCAGGCTGATAAGCTCGAACCCAAAGCGGATAAATGCATCTTCATAGGACACCCAAAACAGTTGGGTATACCTCCTGTCTCAGATCCGAAAGCAATAAGGGATTGTTTCTAGAATCGGGTCCTTTCTCGAGGAAAAGTTTCTCTCGAAAGAATTGAGTGGGAGGATGGTGGAGACTTGATGAGGTTATTGAACCATCTCTTCAACTAGTGTGTGGTAGGGCACAGGAAGTTGTTCCTGTGGCACCTACACCAATTGAAGTGGAAGCTTATGATAGTGATCATGAAACTTCAGATCAAGTCACTACCAAACCTCGTGGGATGACAAGGATGCGTACTACTTCAGAGTGATACGTAATCCTGTCTTGGAAGTCATGTTGCTAGACAACAATGAACCTACGAGCTATGGAGAAGCGATGGTGGGCCCGGATTCCGATAAATGGCTTGAGGCCATAAAATCCGAGAGAGGATCCATGTATGAAAACAAAGTGTAGACTTTGGCAGAACGGCTCGATGGTCGTAATGCTATTGAGTACAGATGGATTTTAAAAGGAAGACGGACAATGATGGTAGGTATCACCATTAAGAAAGCTCGACTTGTCGTTAAGATGTTTTCCCTCAAGTTCAAGGAGTTGACTACGGTGAGACTTTCTCACTCGTAGCGATGCTAAGAGTCTGTTGGAATTATATTAGCGATTACTGCATTATTTATGAAATCTTGCAGATAGGATATCAAAACATTGTTTCCTCGACGATTTTTGAGGAAAGGTTATATGTGATACAACCGGAAGGTTTTATCAATCCTGAAAGATGCTAATAAGTATGCAAAAGCTCCAGCAATCCTTCTGAGGACTGGAGTAAGCATCTCGGAGTTGGAATGTATGCTTTGATAAGATGATCAAAGTTTTGGGTGTATACAAAGTTTATGAGAAACTTGTATTTCTAAAGAAGTGAGTGGGAGCACTATAGAATTTCTGATGAGTATATGTTGTTGACACATTGTTGATCAGAAATGATGTAGAATTTCTGGAAAGCATATAGGGTTATTTGGAAAGTGTTTTTCAATGGAAAGCCTGGATTAAGCTACTTGAACATTGAGCATCAAGATCTATAAGGATAGATCAAAACGCTTAATGGTACTTTCAAATGAGCACATACCTTGACATGATCTTGAAGGTGTTCAAGATGGATCAGTCAAAGAAGGAGTTCTTTCCTGAGTTGTAAGGTATGAAGTTAAGACTTAAAGCTCGACCATGGCAGAATAGAGAGAAAGGACGAAGGTCGTCCCCTATGCTTAAGACGTAGGCTCTACAGTATGCTATGCTGTGTACCGCACCTGAAGTGTGCCTTGCCATGAGTCAGTCAAGGGGTACAAGAGTGATCCAAGAATGGATCATAGGACATCGGTCAAAGTTATCCTTAGTAACTAGTGGACTAAGGAATTTTATCGATTATGGAGGTGGTAAAAGAGTTCGTCGTAAAGGGTTACGCCGATGCAAACTTTGACACTAATCCAGATTATTCTGAGTAGTAAACTGGATTCGTATAGTAGAACAGTTATTTGGAATAGCTCCAAATAGAACGTGGTAGCTGCATCTAGGAGATGACATAGAGATTTGTAAAGCACACACGGATCTGAAAGGTTCAGACCCGTTGACTATAACCTCTCTCACAAGCATAACATGATCAAACCCAGAACTCATCGAGTGTTAATCACATGGTAAATGTGAACTAGATTATTGACTCTAGTAAACTCTTTGGGTGTTAGTCACATGGGGATGTGACCTTGAGTGTTAATCACATATCGATGTGAACTAGATTATTAACTCTAGTGCAAGTGGGAGACTGTTGGAAATATGCCCTAGAGGCAATAATAAATTGATTATTATTATATTTCCTTGTTCATGATAATCGTTTATTATCCATGCTAGAATTGTATTGATAGGAAACTCAAATACATGTGTGGATACATAGACAACACCATGTCCCTAGTAAGCCTCTAGTTGACTAGCTCGTTGATCAATAGATGGTTACGGTTTTCTGACCATGGACATTGGATGTCGTTGATAACGGGATCACATCATTAGGAGAATGATGTGATGAACAAGACCCAATCCTAAGCATAGCACTAGATCGTGTAGTTCGTATGCTAAAGCTTTTCTAATGTCAAGTATCATTTCCTTAGACCATGAGATTGTGCAACTCCCGGATACCGTAGGAGTGCTTTGGGTGTGCCAAACGTCACAACGTAACTGGGTGGCTATAAAGGTACACTACGGGTATCTCCGAAAGTGTCTGTTGGGTTGGCACGAATCGAGACTGGGATTTGTCACTCCGTGTGACGGAGAGGTATCTCTGGGCCCACTCGATAGGACATCATCATAATGTGCATAATGTGACCAAGGAGTTGATCACAGGATGATGTGTTACGAAACGAGTAAAGAGACTTGCCGGTAACGAGATTGAACAAGGTATCGGGATACCGACGATCGAATCTCGGGCAAGTACAATACCGCTAGACAAAGGGAATTGTATACGGGATTGATTAAATCCTTGACATCGTGGTTCATCCGATGAGATCATCGAGGAGCATGTGGGAGCCAACATGGGTATCCAGATCCCGCTGTTGGTTATTGACCGGAGAACGTCTCGGTCATGTCTGCATGTCTCCCGAACCCGTAGGGTCTACACACTTAAGGTTCGATGACGCTAGGGTTATAAAGGAAGTTTGTATGTGGTTATCGAATGTTGTTCGGATTCCCGGATGAGATCCTGGACGTCACGAGGAGTTCCGGAATGGTCCGGAGGTAAAGATTTATATATGGGAAGTCCTGTTTTGATCACCGGAAAAGTTTTGGGGTTTATCGATAACGTACCGGGACCACCGGGAGGGTCCCGGGGGTCCACCAAGTGGGGCCATCAGTCCCGGAGGCTTGCGTGGGCCAAGAGTGGTGAGGGACCAGCCCCTGAGTGGGCTGGTGTGCCTCCCACAAGGCCCAAGGCGCAGCAAAGGAGGAGAAGGGGAAACCCTAGGCTTAGATGGGCCCTAAGGCCCACCCTAGGGGGCGCCCCCCTCTCTCCCTCTTGGCCGCCACCCCAAGACCCATCTAGGGCTGCCGCCCCTCTAGGGGTGGGAACCCTAGAGGGGGCACACCCTCCTCCCCTTCCCCTATATATATGAGGCCTAGGGGCTGCCCAATACACGCGATCTGATCTCTGCCTGTTGGTGCAGCCCTCCCTCTCTTTCTCCTCATATCTCGCGGTGCTTGGCGAAGCCCTGCAGGATTGCCACGCTCCTCCATCACCACCACGCCGTTGTGCTGCTGCTGGATGGAGTCTTCCTCAACCTCTCCCTCTCTCCTTGCTGGATCAAGGCATGGGAGACGTTACCGGGCTGTACGTGTGTTGAACGCGGAGGTGCCGTCCGTTCGGCACTAGGATCACCGGTGATTTGGATCACGACGAGTACGACTCCATCAACCCCGTTCTCTTGAACGCTTCCGCTTAGCGATCTACAAGGGTATGTAGATGCACTCTCCTTCCCCTCGTTGCTGGTCTCTCCATAGATAGATCTTGGTGACACGTAGGAAAATTTTGAATTTATGCTACGTTCCCCAACAGTATGTTTTTCAACATTTTTTCCTATGGTCAAAGTTATCGCGGTTTGTGTATGTAAGTTATTGGGTATGCGGCTTTTATATTACCATGTTATTTTCACATAAGTTATGGGGCTTATGTTTTTTTTCCTTTGGTCAATGTTACTACGGTGTTTGCATGTAAGTTATCAGATCCGTGGGGTGTATATTACCATACTATTTACATATAAGTTATCGATGGATATGTTTTTCAATTTCCTCAAGACAAAAGTTACCATGGTGTTACTATGTAAGCTATCGGTTACGCGGTGCTTATATTACCATGTTATTTACACAGAAATTACCCGCTGTAAATTTGAGAAACTTTCTTTCTAGGTCAAAAAGTTATCATGGTGTTTGTAGGTAAGTTATTAGGTACGCAGTGCTTAAAATATCATGCTATTTAAGCAAAAGTTACGGGGGTTATGTTTCAATAAATTTTTTCCCACGGTGCAAAAAAGTTACCATAGTGTTTTGGACGTAAGTTATCAGGTAAGTGATGCGTATATTATCAATGCTATTTACACAGAAATTGTCGAGGGTAAGTTTCAACAAAAAAATAGCTCGGGTCTAAATTACCATGATGTTTTCATTTATTATGCATATATTATGATGCTATTTACACAAAGTTACCGGGGTATCTTTTGAAGAAATTTTTTCCCATGGTTAAAGTTACCATTTTGTTTTTACGTAATTTATTAGGTTTATAGTCTGGCTATTGCCATGCATTTTACACAAAAATTATAGGGGGAATCTTTTCAACAATTTTCTTCCTATGGTCAAAGTTACAAGATCTAGTCACAAAATGTGTACGTACCAAAGCGTCGATTCATCAAATCGAATCTTTGCTCTGTAGATACACTTGAGAATATATTCAACAGCATGAATGTTACCCGGTGAAGAAAGACCAAACACTAGATTTGAGCATCAAAGAACGTTTCGGTTTCAGTTCCAAGATATCACAGGAGAACACAAAAAGTTTGAGAACTCAACCAGATTACTCCTTTCACTTCTCACATCTCACACACGGGACATTCCAAAGACACGCCAGGTTGCGATGTAAGTTCCTCGTCCAACTGTACCGTACCATCCACCATCAAGAACGCGTAGATAGATAGAGATTCAGTTGAGGCAAACAACACTTGAAGATTCAGTTGGAGTTGTTCCTCGCTGCCTACAAAAATAAACTTTCCAGTTCGGGCACAAACAAAGATTCTTCATGCTTTAGAATGATTCGAATTCATATATTTCAAGAAGGGCGCCTCAGTAATACACCTTTTAGTATCTCTAAATTTGAAGAAGAGGAAAGTCACATCCCAAAGTCTGAATTTGATCAACTAAGGTAGATGCAATTCAGTTCACACAAAAAACAAAAAAGTTCCAGACTTTAAACTCTTCTCCTTTTTCTTTAGAATTCGGCCATATTCTCTTCTCACATTCTACAAGCTCACGACACCAAACAACACATACATTTGACCCAACAGTCAACAAGACTCCGATGACACGACACTAACTAACCCAACTGTTTATCTTCTTCTCTAGAAATGATAATTTAGTTGACCTCCTCTATCTTGCTCTCCTCAGCGCCCTCCTCCTCGGCACCGCCAGCCTCCTGCTTGTAGGCAGACATTGTGGGAACAGACGAACTACATGTGATTGATCCGGTCCGATTTACGCATACCATGACAATACACAGGAGGAGCAGCTTGAGAAACAGTGACCATCAATAGACACGGAGACTTGATTTTTGCTAGAAAGTAGACAGGAGAAGCGGCATCACCACAGATGCTCCTACACTTGGTAATCAACACTTATTTCTCCCGTTCCTTCATGTACAGTGAGTAGTTCTTGCAAGTTGGAGGCCTCGTCAGGGAACCCAAGCTCGAGCAGCGCATCACCGGCCGTGGAGAAGAGGAAGACGCAACCGAGTGGGTCCTCCACGGCGAGTACTTGGTGAGCCCATCGCGGTCCCCGTAGGGCAGTGAGTCCTGGTCCGCCGACGTGCGCGCCGTCCTCCAGCGCACCACCGCCGCGAAGAGGAACTGCTTGGACATAGTGGCCGGCGTTTGGTCATGACATGCCCTACAGGGACGGCCGCCCACTGCCCCCCGTCCGGCGCCTACTCTGCCATGGCGTCGCAGATCCCCGTCTGCTTCTCCTGCTTCTGCGGCTACGACGACAGGGAGAGCGTGGCCCCATGGATGTGGCGAGGATAGCCTGTACTCTTTTTTTACCCGAACAACCTCCAGCTCTTTTTTAGGGAAGGGTGACCTGTACGGGCATGGCGAGCGAGTCCCGTCGAACCGGTACGCTGAACTCACTAGGCGGTGGCATTCTGTGTAAATATGTCACAACTCTATCTTCCACATTTTGAGCAATCAGGTGGCGAGATCACGATCGCGCGATCTAAAAACGAACGACATCAAAACAGTTTGGTCGTTTTGCAGAAAAACTCATGTGTGCCAGATACATATTTCGATATAATTATTGTTTGCATACTAGAAAAGGTGCAATTTTAGTGCAAAGTTGTGTGCACGTTTTTTTATATTTCTTCTTAAAGGTAATACCGATGGCACTAATTCATTGTTTCTCATAAAACTTTAATGATATTTTTAGTTATCATTCCATTATCATTCTTCTTTAAGGGTAATAGCAATGCAACCATCTCATTCGTTCTTAGGAAACTATTTTTTTGCGAACATGCCACTACTGTGTGTGTATTCTTGCATAGTTTTAAAACGTGCAACTTCTGTGTATATTGTGTGCAAATTTTGTCATTGCTTTTTTAGATTTTCTTTTCACTTTCTTTCTTCTTAAGTGTAATACCAATGGAACTCATTCATTCTTCTCTAGAAAACCTCATTATTCTTATTTTTTAGTTATTATTTCATTTTTTCCTTTTAAAAGAGTAATGCCAAAGCCACTAATTTATTATTTCTTATAAAATATTATTTGTTTGTGTTTTTTCTTTTTTTCTTTTTGAAGGGTAATATTAATGCCACTAATTCATTCTTCCCTAGAAAACCTCATTATTTTGATTTTCATCTCAGTTTTGTTGTTCTACATTTTTTTTTCATATTCTTTCTTCTTGAAGGGTAATACCAATGCCACTGGACTACTGCTCATCCATCTACTATGGCTATACCATTGGCAAAAATCACATCTGACCATGTGCCTATCAAAATTCAAATTGACAACAACATCCCCAAAAGTCAGATATTCAGATTTGAAGAATATTGGACTGAATTTAGTGGATTCCTTGAGATTGTGGAGAAACACTGGTTGAATTCCACTCATTTCTCTGACTCGCCTAAAAACTTAAATGCCAAGTTTAAAGCTATTAGAAGAGGTCTGAAAACATGGAGTAAACAATACTCCCAATTGAACAAAATAATTGATAATTGCTGTTTTATGTGAAGCTAATGGATGGTCTTGAGGAACAAAGACCTCTGACTAGGATTGAAAGGAATTTCAGGATTTTGCTCATCAATCATACAAACAAGTTACTGGAGGCTAAGAGAATTTACTGGAGAATTAGGGCAAACATCAGATGGGCAAACCTTGGTGATGAAAATACCAAATTCTTTCATGCCATTGCCACTTATGTGTTTAGGCACAACTACATTACTTATCTCAGGACTATTGATGATCACCAAGTATTTGACCATGACCATAAAGCTGCCATAATTTGGGCATCCTTCAAGAATAGGATTGGCACTGAAACAAATTGCACACAAAATTTTGACATATCACAACTTGCTATGGAAGATGATCTACATGAGCTTGACAGACATTTTTCCAAAGAAGAAATTGATGATATCATCAATAAAATGCCCGATGACAAATCTCCTGGACCAGATGGCTTTAATGGCCTATTTATGAAGAAATGCTGGCACATCATCAAGCAATATTTCTACAAGTTCATCAGTGATTTCTACAATGAAAATGTATCTCTTGCACCTGTTAACACTGCCTACATAACTTTGATACCTAAGAATGATAATCCAGAAACTCCTGATGATTATAGGCCCATTTCTCTTGTAAGTATGCCTATTAAAATACTTACCAAACTACTTGCTAACAGAGCACAATAGATCATTATATCTAGAATTAGCAAGAATCAATATGGTTTTATCAAGACAAGGAATATACAAGACTGCCTTGCTTGGAGTTTTGAGTACATACATATGTGCCACAAGTCTAAGAAAGAAATCATTATTTTTAAGATTGACTTTGTTAAGGCTTTTGACAAGGTCAACTATAAGGCCATCCTATTCATGATGAAGCATCTAGGATTTAGCAACAAATGGATTAGATGGGTCACATCTATCCTATCTACTGCCACAACCTCTGTCATCCTAAATGGTGTGCCTAGTAAGTGCATTCAATGCAAGTGTGGAGTCAGGCAAGGAGATCCTTTCTCCCCTTTACTATATGTTATGGTTGGAGAATTATTGCAAATCATGGTTAATGAAGCATGGAGGAATGGTCTACTATTTTTGCCTATTGAGACCAACTATACTGAGAGCTACCCCATAATACACTATGCTGATGATACTTTAGTTATCCTGCCAGCTGAGGTGACACAAATCAGGAATTTTATTGAGATTCTTGACAATTTTTCCAAATTCACTGGTCTTGTTGTAAACTTCAGTAAATCCTCTATGGTACCCGAGGGAGTCCTGGATTAGGGGGTGTCCGGATGGCCGGACTATACCTTCAGCCGGACTCCTGGAATATGAAGATACAAGATTGAAGACTTCGTCCCGTGTCCGGAAGGGACTTTCCTTGGCGTGGAAGGCAAGCTTGGCGATACGGATATGCAGATCTCCTACCATTGTAACCGACTTTGTGTAACCCTAACCCTCTCCGGTGTCTATATAAACCGGAGGGTTTTAGTCCGTAGGACAACATATAGAACAACAATCATACCATAGGCTAGCTTCTAGGGTTTAGCCTCTCCGATCTCATGGTAGATCTAATCTTGTACTACCCATATCATCAATATTAATCAAGCAGGACGTACGGTTTTACCTCCATCGAGAGGGCCCGAACCTGGGTAAAACTTCGTGTCCCTTGCCTCCTGTTACCATCCGGCCTAGATGCACAGTTCGGGACCCCTACCCGAGATCCGCCGGTTTTGACACCGACATTGGTGCTTCCATTGAGAGTTCCTCTGTGTCGTCGCCTCAGGCTTGATGGCTCTTACGATCATCAATGGCGATGCAGTCCAGGGTGAGACCTTCCTTCCCGGACAGATCTTCGTCTTCGGCGGCTTCGCACTGCGGGCCAATTCACCTGGCCATCTGGAGCAGATCGAAAGCTATGCCCCTGGCCGCCAGGTCAGATTTGGAAGTTTAAACTACACGGCTGACATCCGCGGGGACTTGATCTTCGACAGATTCGAGCCACTGCCGAGCGCGCCGCACTGCCACGACGAGCATGATCTAGCTCTACCGCCTAACAGTGCCCTGAAGGCCGCACCCGCATCGGCTTCGACCCTTAATTCAGAGCCAACCGCGCCAATCGAGGATGGGTGGTTGGACGCCGCCTCGGGGGCTGTGATCCTAACGACGATCGAGCCGAACACTAGCCCCACACTCCGCGAGACTCATGATTCCAAGGAGCCGGACTCCTCTCCGGACTCCGAACCATTCGCGCCTATGCCGATCGAATCCGATTGGGCGCCGATCATGGAGTTTACTGCCGCGGACATCTTTCAGCACTCGCCCTTTGGCGATATTATAAAATCACTAAAGTCTCTCTCTTTATCAGGAGAGCCCTGGCCGGACTACGGTCAGCGAGATTGGGATGCGGACGATGAAGAAATTCAAAGCCCACCCACCACCCACTTTGTAGCCACTGTCGACGATTTAACCGACATGCTCGACTTCGACTCCGAAGACATCGACGGTATGGACGCCGATGAAGGAGACGATGAAGAACCAGCGCCTATTGGGCCCTGGAACGCCACCTCGTCATATGACGTATACATGGTGGACGCACCAAAAGATGACGACGAGGAGCGGAAGGACGCACCGAAGGCTTGTTCCCTCGAAAAGCAGTCAAAGCGGCGACGCAAGCACCGCCCCAAATCCCGCCTCGACAGAAATAGCAATCACACAGACCCAGTGCTGGAGCAGGGCGAACCGCTGCCGGACAACGGCAATCCGGATAATCAAACCGAACAAACAGATCCTATCAAGGATAATGGTCCAGACGACATAACGCCGGACAGGCACCCGGAGCAGCAGACTGCCCGTAAAAGGCTTGTTGCCACCGCGAGGAGTCTGAAAAAGCAGAAGCAAAGGCTCAAGGCCGCGTAAGACACACTCCAAATCAGATGGAGTAAAATACTCAACACAGCAGCAAGGTACAGCGACAATCGCCCCTCCAAGAGCTACCCAAAGCGGAAGCTGCTACCCGAATTCGATGAGGAGGCCTCAGACCCCCCACAACCAAATATCAAAGCAGCCACCTGGTCGGATAGACGACCCCTCTACCAACACAGAGCGGCATACATCGCCGCTCACAATACAACACGCGACCCATGCGAGGGCTCGCACCCAAAGGACGACGCAACAAGATCCATCTATGGACCACACAAGCGCGCCCCAGCATACAATGCAACACAACAAACATCCGAACAACGCGGTACACCCAGCTACAGGGGTGCCGCACACCCCCTATGTTTCATCGATGAGGTGCTAGACCATGAATTTCCAGAGGGATTCAAGCCCGTAAACATAGAGGCATACGATGGAACAACAGACCCTGGGGTCTGGATTGAGGACTACATCCTTCATATCCATATGGCTCGAGGAGATGATCTCCACGCCATCAAGTACCTACCCCTCAAGCTCAAGGGGCCAGCTCGTCACTGGCTCAAAGGCCTCCCCGAAAGTTCCATTGGAAGTTGGGAAGAGCTCGAAGACGCCTTTCGGGCAAATTTTCAAGGGACTTATGTCCGACCTCCGGATGCGGACGATTTGAGTCATATAACTCAACAGCCCGGAGAGTCAGCCCGAAAGCTTTGGAACAGGTTTATTACTAAAAAGAACCAGATTGTCGACTGTCCGGATGCCGAAGCCTTGGCAGCTTTCAAGCATAGCGTCCGTGACGAATGGCTCGCCAGACACCTCGGCCAAAATAAGCCGAGAACAATGGCCGCATTAACAAACCTCATGACCCGCTTTTGCGCGGGTGAGGACAGTTGGCTAGCAAGATGCAGCACCAGCGATCCCAGTACATCCGAAGTTAGAGATGGAAACAGGAAATCATGGCGCAACAGCAATAACAATCGCCGGAATAAAGAAGACAACACGAAGGGCACGACAGTAAATGCCGGATTCAAAAGCTGTCGGCCAGGTCAAAAGCCGCCCCCTAAAGACACCAGGGATGAACTGTCCAGCCTCAACAAAATTCTGGACCAAGTATGTCAGATCCATAGTACCCCTGATAAACCTGCTAATCATACCCACAGAGAATGTTGGGTCTTCAAGCAGTTCGGCAAGCTCAACGCCGTACACAAGGGGGAGGATACACCAAGTGAAAACGAGGATGAGCCTCCCAAGCAAGACACGGGGGAACAAAAGAAATTTCCACCAGAAGTCAAAGCAGTAAACGTGTTACACGTGATCAAGGGAAAAAACAATACGGCACTCCCAGGAAAATACACCCAAGTGCCTGTCACGTGAAGTCCTGCCACTGGTCGTCTCAACCGATCACTTTCGACCATCGCGATTACTCAGCAAGTATCCGACGCACAGGATGGGCTGCCCTAGTATTAGACCCAGTAATTGGCGGATATCACTTCACACGAGTCTTAATGGACGGCGGCAGCAGCCTAAACCTAATATATCAGGATACAATCCGCGGGATGGGGTTAGACCCAACACAAATTCGCCATAGCAATACTACCTTTAAAGGAGTAACGCCAGGCCCAGGGGCTCATTGTACGGGCTCCCTCCTACTACAGGTTATATTCAGCTCCCCCGATAACTTCCGTCGCGAGCATTTAACCTTCCACATCGCTCCGTTTCAAAGTGGCTATCAAGCACTGCTCGGACGCGAAGCTTTCGCTCGCTTTAATGCAATACCACACTACGCCACCCTCACACTCAAGATGCCCGGTCCACGTGGCATCATTTTAGTGCACGGAAATATCAAGCGATCTCTGCGTGCCGAAGAGAGTGAGGCTGCCTTGGCAGCCGCACACTAAAGGTGCCTGGACCAGCGAAAGCATCCAATAGGTCGTCAAGACCTCAGACACAACTAATTGAGTCTGGCGCCGCTACTTATACCGAATAAATGGTCACACCCCTATTTGTCAAGACAAGGGGCTCAACGCGCGCAGACAAGTGGCAATTTCTCCTCATCTTGAATTATACATGGTTTCCTTAAAAAACTATCTTTCTACACGACAACTTTTTCACCTAAATTCCTCTCTTTTTACAGACAATCATCGTGCTACACCCGTCCAGGATACGGCACAACGGAGACACAGGCGCAGACGTGCAGCAGGGACCCGCTCCAAGGATTCTTTTTAGATTAAGACCCTGCGTAAACCTTTTTTACTGTCTCTTGTTGATACATATCCACCATTGAGAAGGATGCTGACGTCTTGGCATGTGGCCACGCCAGAACAATGCACGTACCTGGACACAAGGGGCTTCTTACAAAGGCCATTATTTAGGCCCGGTTTATACCACAAAGACCGAATACCTTCGGGAGTGTTCGGCGTCGCGAGTTTGGCCCTATATGCATCAACTCCGAATCATTGTCTTTGGTCAAATGTTGGGTTTGCCCGGCTCCTGTGTTTTGGTGCCTTACGTTCCGCTTTACCGGTTAAGGTAGCACCAGGAGAACTACTGTGATTGTGCCCTGGTTCATCTGGACGAGCACCTCAGTAGAGAAAGCCGAAAACTAACTGTCATGATATAGCGTGAGACTGGTCAACCACTCGATGACCTGTGGGAATGTTAGAATTCCTCCGCCTTAACGAAGGGCCGTTTTCTGGCCAGGGATGTACGCACCCCGGGATCGGGAGAGTGCGGAGCCACCAGGGGCTATCTAGTAGCCCCACTGTCAAACTCCTATGGCTAAGTGAAAGTGTTAAAGCATTATAGTCCGGTTGCCTCGCTCGCTCCGCTATCACCTCCTTAATAGGACCAAGACGTTGGGTTAAGTGTGAACGCGTGTTTTTGTGACCACCTCCGCATTATATGCATGGGGGTTGAAGCCGACGACTGCAATCTTTCAGGTTATACACATGTATACATAAACGGCCGCCCAGGAGGCATCATATTACTTTCAGGCAAAAGTATAAAATTAGCCTTATAAAAATTTATAAAAGCATTTCGCTTACAATGAGATTACATATCACTCAAACATAATATTTTTTGAGCACTGGGTCTCTATCAAACGAGCACCCTCAAGAACTTCTTCAAAGTAGTGCTCAGCAGCCCTTCGACCTATGGCCAGATCCCGCGCTGCAACAGTGGTAGCATCCATCTCCGCCCAGTATGCTTTAACACGGGCAAAGGCCATCCGTGCGCCCTCTATGCACGCCGACCTCTTCATCGCATTAATGCGCGGCACCACGTCAAGGAACTGCTGCACCAAACTGAAATAGCTGTTCGGTTTTGACCTTTCTGGCCATAGCTGATCAAAACAGACCTCATGGAGAGTCCGAACAACCTATGTAGTTCGGCCCATTCGGCTAATTGGTCAGTCAATGAAAGCGGATGCTCGGGAGAATGGAATTGTCTCCAAAACAGCCGGCCTACTTCACGGTCCGTCTGACCCTGGAAATACTTGGCCGCATCGGCAGTGCTCGCCACCAAATCCATATATACATCCTCCGAACTCCACAGCCGATCCAGAGGGGCATACCGTGGATCTCCGAACTTCCTCCGCAACATAAAGGATTTCTCAGCTACAATATCCCCGGCTTCCCGCAGCTCCTCCTTCTTTGCCCTCATAGCAGAGCGGAGGTCCTTTCTCGTCGCAGCAGCCTTCTCAAGGTCCGATGCCTTCGCTTGGTTTTCCTTTTCAAGAACCCGGCAACGGTCGGCGTCGGCTTTTAATTCTATGGCCATTTTGGCCATCTTGTCTCGGCTCTCGCCATGCACGGCCTTCTCGGCCCGCAACTCTTTGGCCGCCTTCGAAGCAGCCGCATTACCCAACCTCGCTTGTTCCTTGGCTCGGGCAAGTTCTGCCCACAAGGCTTCAACAGTGGCAGCTCCATCTGCAGTCACAACATATTAAAGATGCTGGCATCATGCTGCTCTTCCTATTGTGGCATTTACCAGATAATGACACTTACCCTGTGCCTCGTCAAGCCTTTTGTTAACAAGCTCGATGTCGGCGTCTGCCGCATCCAACTGCCGTTCTAAATGGGAAAACTCGCTAGTCCGGCTAGCCACCGGGGCTTCCATCACCTGCACATAGAGGCAGTATGGTTATTACCTGGGAATATGATCCTCTGTTCGTCGTCGTTTCCAACGACAACCAGAGTCTCAGGGGCTAATATCTACATAGGGCACACCTAGCATGTGCAGGACTATCATACATTCTTTTACGTACCTCAAAGCCTGTTAGTAGACTCATAAAAGCTTCATGCAATCCGCTTTCGGCGGACGATATTCTCTTCATCACCGTATTCATCAGCACACGGTGTTCATCTGAGATGGCCGCTCGCCCCACCAACTCCCTCAGAACATTCGATCGCACACTAGACGGTGCCGGACTCTTTTGCCTGCTCTCTTCGGGAGCCGGACACTGGGAGCTTCGGGGGTCAATAGGATTATCTTCCGGCCTCACCAGACTCGGAGAGGCCCTCCGCGACGACACTTCAGGGTCGCCTGCTTCCGGAGCGGAGGAGTCTGGAGGAGGCGTTTCTCTCTCCATCATCTCTGGAAGAAGATCCCTCGAAGACGAGCTCATTTGAGAGGGGCTAAGGCCCGAACTGCAAAAATATATGCGGTGGTTATTCTCTCAGAAGAAAAAGATGGCATATCTGTACTATTAAAGTATTTTGGGTCACTTACGACTCGCAGGAGAATTGATCCCCCTGCGGACTTTGTGCGGCAACATCGCCCCCAAGGTAGGACCCTCTGTGGGAGACTTCTTCTCCCGTTTGGAAGATTCGGCTTCCGAATCCCCGGGCGCAGTCCTTTTCCTCTTCTGGCCGTCTTCCTTCATGGAGACGCTCGCTCCCTCGATTAGGATGGGCAGCGTTGGGGGCCCGTGCCCGCCCGTATTATCCTCCAAAGTATCTTCCTTCAAGGGCTCCGGGCAAGGTGTGGTTTGGAGCATCTTTTCCAATACCGGATTTTCCAAACCCCCAGGGAGGGGGGCCGAACACCGAGTCAACTTCGCCTTTGTTAGCCAGTCCTGGTCAAAAAGCAAACTCTCAGAAATAACTTCGTAACAAAGGAGAGATAGTATGTTCGGCCGGAAGATGCCTTACCTGTTTGGCGGCGCGGTTACTACTCAGGCCCACGTCCTCGGTGATTTCTGGACACTCCACCTGAGGTCCAAAGTATGACTTGTACATCTCCTCATGCGTCAGGCCGAGAAAATTTTGAATGACACGCGATCCCTCGGGATTGAACTCCCACAGGAGAAAAGGCCGGCGTTTGCAAGGCTGGACTTGACGAACCAGCATAACTTGTATTACCGCAACCAAACTGAAATCTCCATTGAAGAGATCTCGAATGCGGCTTTGCAGTATAGGCACGTCCTTGGCTGGACCCCAGCTCAGACCTCTGCTGATCCATGACATCAGTTGTGGTGGAGGGCCCGAGCGGAAAACAGGGGCGGCCGCCCACTTGGCACTTCTAGGAGCCGTGATGTAAAACCACTCCTGTTGCCACAATTTAGACACCTCTGGGATGGAACCTTCGGGCCACGGAGCTCCCGTCATCTTGCGTATTGAGGCACCTCCACACACTGCATGTTGCCCCTCGATCATCTTCGGCTTTACTTCAAAGGTCTTGAGCCATAGGCCAAAGTGAGGGGTAACCCGGAGGAAGGCCTCGCACACGACAATAAATGTCGTGATATGAAGAAAGGAGTCCGGAGCTAGATCATGGAAGTCTAGCCCGTAATAAAACATCAAACCCCTGACGAAAGGATCCAGAGCAAGACCTAGACCTCGGAGGAAGTGGGAGACGAACACGACGTTCTCGTTGGGTTCAGGGGTGGGGACGGCCTGCCCTCGGGGAGGCAGCCGATGCAAAATCTCGGCGGTCAGATATCTGGCCTCCCTCAACTTTTTGATGTCTTCTTCCGTGACGGAGGAAGGCACCCATCGGCCTTGAAGGCTAGATCCGGACATGACTGAAGGTTCGGAGCACTTGACCTGAACTTCGGACGTTTGAGCTTGAGGTGGGGGGAGGGTTCGATTGAGCACGGGAGGGAAAAAATAAAAGCCTTGTCCCCTTTATAAAGAGGGTGAATATCAAGCGTCCTCTCCGTGTCCATTTGGACTTGCCTATAATCTAGGAGTCCTAGAAGCGGTTGGGTTACCCACGCCCGTATTGATGAGAATCCCGGAATAAGGGGACACGATCTCTGCTTTAACAAGACGTGCCAAGGAAACCGCCTCGCATGACACGCTGAGGTGGGATAATGAAATGACTCGGATAAAGGCTTGGCCGTGGTGTGTCACACTACGGGATACGTCAGCAGATTAGATTTGTGTAAATATTATTCTCTCTATGGCAATATGTGGAAACTTATTTTGCAGAGCCGGACACTATCTTTGTGTTCAAAATCTTCTATGAAGTACTTGGAGGAGGAACCCGCCTTGCAATGCCGAAGACAATTTGCGCCGGACTCGTCGTCATTGAAGCCTGGTTCAGGGGCTACTGAGGGAGTCCTGGATTAGGGGGTGTCCGGATGGCCGGACTATACCTTCAGCCGGACTCCTGGACTATGAAGATACAAGATTGAAGACTTCGTCCCGTGTCCGGAAGGGACTTTCCTTGGCGTGGAAGGCAAGCTTGGCGATACAGATATGCAGATCTCCTACCATTGTAACCGACTTTGTGTAACCCTAACCCTCTCCGGTGTCTATATAAACCGGAGGGTTTTAGTCCGTAGGACAACATACAGAACGACAATCATACCATAGGCTAGCTTCTAGGGTTTAGCCTCTCCGATCTCGTGGTAGATCTAATCTTGTACTACCCATATCATCAATATTAATCAAGCAGGACGTAGGGTTTTACCTCCATCGAGAGGGCCCGAACCTGGGTAAAACTTCGTGTCCCTTGCCTCCTGTTACCATCCGGCCTAGACGCACAGTTCGGGACCCCCTACCCGAGATCCGCCGGATTTGACACCGATAGTACCTATCAATATCTTTGATGATAAAGCACAGGATCTGGCAAATACCTTCAACTGCAAAAAAGAAGCCATGCCATTTACTTACGTTGGTCTACCAATGGGATCTACAAGGCCTAAAGTTTCTGATTTGATGCCCATGGTATCAAGACTTGACCATAGGCTATCTGGCGTTGCTACCATCATGTCATACTCTGGAAGACTAGTACATCTCAAGTCCATTGTTGCAGCACTGCCAATATTTGCTATGTGCTGCATCAGAGTACCCCTCACCATACTGGACCATTTTGAAAAGACTGGTAGAAACTTCCTATGGTATGGCAAAGACATCAATAAAAAAGGTAACTGCCTTGTCAAATGGGACAATGTTTGTTTGCCCAAAAAAGCAGGGGGTCTGGGGGTTCTTGATCTTAGAATACAAAATAAAACTCTGCTTACAAAATTCCTTTACAAATTCTTCAACAAGCATGATATCCCATGGGTCAACCTTATCTGGAACAATTACTATGACAATGATGAAGTACCTAGTTTCCCTACAAAGGTGGGATCCTTCTTGTGGAGAGACTGTTGTTCCATCTTGCAAGATTTCAAGGATATGACTGTTAGCATTGCTGGGTATGGTAACACAATCAAGTTATGGTCAGAAAAATGGTCTTCACATATTCTTTCACAGTCAATGCCCCAGCTATACTCTTATGCAAAGAATTTTGATATCACTCTTGCATCTGCCAGCAACCTGGAAGATAATGAATTTTATGACTTGTTTCATCTGCCTATGTCCACAATTGCTATCCAACAAAGCAACAACCTCAGAGTGATGATCAATAGCAGAGATAACCAGCATGTCCCAGATTCATGGAAATTCCAATGGGGAGGCACAAAGTATTCTAATAAGAGAATATACCTTGAATATATGGGAAATCCTGCTGATGCTCCAAAACCATATCAGTGGATATGGAAGTCTTGCACACTCCCTAGGCAAAAATTCTTCTTCTGGCTGCTGTTGCAAGATAGGTTGAACACTAGAGATTTGCTAAACAGGAATTTTTTTTACATAGAGACAAGTAAGTGTGAATTATGTGATGATGAACCTAATGAACATCTAATGCACCTAATGGGACACTGATTATAACCTGATGGATATGCTCTTGGAGGGTAAGAAACAAGATAACTATGGATGTTTTAAAGAGTGCCTAATAGCTGGTTGTTGGAGTCTATGGAAGCACAGAAATAGCATCATATTTGATCACAAGGTCAAGAATATGGCATACTGTTTAACCATGTTCAAGAAGCACTTCAGCTTGATCATAAAGAAGGCAAAACCTGGTTTGAAGGAGGGCATGCAAAGCTGGCTAGACCACTTGTAGATTTTTACCTTTATCTCTACATGTTCCACACTATATATCCATCTGTAACTATCCCATTGTATAAATGAAAATGAGAATTACAGTGGGGGTCTTCCCCACTGTTTGTTGCTAAAAAAATACCAATGCCACTAATTCTTTCTTCCCTAGAAAACCTTGTTATTTTTTTATTTTTGTTGTTTTTCATTTTTCTTTATTCTTAAAGGGTAATACTAATGGCATTGATTCATTATTCCCTAGAAAATCTCATTATTTTAATTTTTAGTTATTATTTCATATATTTTTTCTTAAAGTGTAATATCAAAGCCAATAATTCATTCCTACTTAGGAAACTTCCGCTTTTTGCGAAAATTCCTCTATTATATGCTTATTCTTGCATATTAAAAAAAGGCAACTTATGTGTAAATTGTGTGCAAAAATTTCATTATTTGTTTTAGTATTTTTTTCGCTTTCTTTCTTCTTAAAGTTTAATACCAATGCTACTATTTTTTTTCTTCTTTAAGGGTAATACCAATGCCATGAATTCAACTACTATATGTTTATTCTTGCATATTGTAACAAAGGGAAATTTTTACTTAAGTTATGTGCAAATTTTGTCATTATTTGTTTAGTTTTTAATTCATTTTTATCCTTTGATGGTAATACCAGTGCCATTAATGCATTGCTTCTTAGAAAACTTCTTTTTTTGCAAAATTTTCACATTATTTGTGTATTCTTGCATATGTTTAATAAGAAAAAAATGTGTGCAAATTTTATCAGTATTTGTTTAATTTTTATATTTTTCTTCTTAAAGGGTAATAGCAATGCGGGCAATTTATTCATTCTTAGAAACCTTTTTGTTTGGTGTTTGTTTTAGTGGCATTAGTTCTTTCGTTGGACATGTAAATTTTCTTATTCTTTAAGTGTAATACCACTGCCATTAATTTGTTACTACTGATCAAACTTTTTTAATGAATATTCTACTGTTATATGCTTATTCTTGAATATTATAAAATGCCACAATTTATGTGTAAACGTATTTGTATTGTGCCTTGCTGTTGCCTCAGTCTAAGATCTGTCAAGTTAACGGCTTTATATTGTACTTAATTTTGTGTTACAAACTTAAAATAAAAAATATATATGTTTACCATTTTTGCAAATTTTTAGTTACCTGAAATCATCATTAGTCACTCGATTTCCTCATTTGGCTTGAAGCGGCTGACCTACAAAGGATTGTATCTAGTGTGTGATTCAAGTAGACATACAAAATCACATGAGGTCTTGATGATTTACGCCTGAACAAGTACCTGCCCTATGCATGAATGTCAATGTCCGATGCACCCTGTGCTACAACTAGGTGATGAAGTGAGCAACTAATCATCTATAACACTAATCTCCCTAGTTTTAAAGAGCCCACATTTAATTGCGGTCTTTAATTAGAATTGGGTCATCCGATTTTGACCGGGTCAACAATTACGCAAAGCTCTCTCATTAAATTGTTTTATACTATACACTATGCTTTCTAATTATTAAGGCCTCACAATTAATTGAGGTATTCAATTTAGAATTGTGCCATCTAATTTTGACCGGATCAATAATTTCTCAAGCTCTCCCACTCAATTCTTTTAATTCAGTATGTTCCCTAATTTTGAAGCTCTTAAAATATTCAATTTGTGATTTGGCTTACGACTTTGACCGGGCCAACAATTTTTCAAATCAATCAGCCACAACCGGCCTACAAAAACATATCAATCCCACACACCCTCCCACCACCAAGAAAAAAGAAGCGTCACCATGTGGTATTATAGCACCAATATAGTATATGCAACCACCAACACAGAAATTTCTTCACATAAATATAGATTGGTTAGTGGATAACACCGAATCACACCACGAAAGGGCAACCAAATCAATGCATTATAAATGAAAATAAAACACACTCTATCATCTCCCCTGCCCGCCAAACTAAATATTCCATCAGTTTCAAAATATAAGGGGTATTAATTTTTTAGAAAGTCAAATTTCTTTTTTACTTTGACCAAGTTCAGGGCAAAAATATCGACATCGACAATATTAAACAAAAAGTATGGAAATTCATTTCATGATGAATCTAAAAATAACGATATGATATGATGGATTTTGATATATTTCTCTAAAAATTTGATCAAACTTAAAAGTTTTGCCTTTTCAAAAAAGTAATACACCTTATATTTTGAAATAGAGTGAGTTTTTCTTAAGAGACCCAACAACACTAACGACGCAACAAAGCGCGCCCAACCCTTCTAGTTTAGTTAAAACCCATGAAAATGGCTATTTGCAGCATAGCTGGGTGGCGTGGGTCTTCTCACCAGTCGGTGAGTCCTTCTTTACAGTCATCAACCGCCATGTGAAAATGTGCTTGAAGAGACCCCAATGCGGGTGGCAACCAATGAAATTTTCACAGAGAGAGATAAAGGCTGAGAGGTAGACAACAACATTCGGAGGGAGATGGTGGAGCTGTGCCCCAAAGTAATCCAAAAAAGCCCGGAAGAAACGGTGAGGAGGCATCGAGAAACCTCGCTCGATGTGGGTTACCAGGAGGACGCGCTTGTCCTCCTGCGGCGCAGGCTCGACCTCGCCTGCCCTCAGACGTGTCCACCCATCCGCTGGAATGAGCCCCTCTGCGGCTAGGCCGTCCAGCCATTTCACCGAGACGCGCGAGGGGATCCAATCCCTCGAAGCGCTGCCGACAGGAGGACCCGAGCTCGATGATGTGGCCTTCCTGGCATTCTTTGCCTTCTCCGCCTTCGCCGTGGAGTCCTTCTCCATAGCCTCAAGTGCTCTGCCACACGGGGTGAGAGGACGTGTGGAGAAGAGAGGCGGAGGGGACGAGAGGAAAATAGGATCTGAGGGAATTACCCTAGCCCCCAAAATCTTTAATACCGTAGGGAAATCACTCCCAGGATCCTCAGCCGTAGATCCCTGGATCGATGGCACTAGCAACGACAGAGCGCACAGGGAAATCGCGACACGTGACTGATTTGCGGGGAAAAAATCGAGGTGTCATGCCCCACTTTCCCCACTAAGCCACGGCATTACCGCATCTGCATGCGCATGCTCAATTTTGAATCCCGGAATTTTCATGGTGAATCAATCCTATTGATTGCCCACCATTCCTTTCCTAAAGGACGTTTGTCAGTCCGACTGACCACCCTCCACGGGGACCCGTGCACTCGGACACGTAAAACACACGACTGAAGTCACCTTCAGGATTGCTATGAGATGAGTTTGATGCCCCTCCGCGGGTTGACTTGGCCCTTCCACTAGGCTCCAAGGCGCATGCCTCATAAACTTGGACTCAGAGATGGCCTACGCTGGCGCTCCCCCGAGATAAGGAGTGGCATCTCCCTGGAGAGTCAGACCACGTGCCCGCGTCGCCACTCGGGTTTTTATGGCATGTCAGCACTCAGACCTCAACTCTATCTCTCCCGAGAGGCATATGAATGCCACCATGTTTTACTCGGTGATCAACAACACCCGATCACTCGGAGAACCCTTTAGTCCAGAATCCTTTGTGTTTCATCTAAGGCGCAATGAACTACTATTTGGAAACATACCAACAACACCCGGTCACTCGGGCTGAACCAAAAAGCTTAGTCCGTTTTCCCTACGAAACCTCAACCAATTCGGGGGCTAATGGTGAGGTCACCTACTACAGGTAGGGTCAAGGACCTGTCATGTAGGGCCCACCTAGGTCCCCATACCATCGTTGGTAGGTCCCTGGACAGTAGATGCACTCGGATGCGTAAGAATGAAAGTTCACTCGAACACACCGATGGCCCTCGGATGCCTTCCCTCTAGTCGGCCCGGCCATCACCACTCAGACAGGGAAGATGAAGGGATGATGAGGGAGCTGCAATGGTCGAGTAGTCTTAAACAAGGCTTTAAGTATAGTCAAGGCTACCGTTAACTGTAGCAGTTGTAGTTGTAGCTATTTACTCTTGTAACTGCCATAGTTATGAGCATTAATCACCCTAGTGACGTGGGAGTCAAGGGAGCAGTGGCGCACTCTATATAAGCCGTCCTCCTCCTAAGCAAGGGTTAAGCACTCTCTGTAATCACACCCCCAAGAGAAAACAATCCTCAGGGCATGAGACATAGGGTTGTTACCTCCTCTGAGAGAGGCCTGAACTCGTAAACGCCTAGTGTTACACCTATATTGTAGCTAGGCTCTGCCCCACTTTCGTACCCCTAGTACTCATTGCCAGGATCGTAACCCTGATAGGTGGACCGGGGACAAAAAGTGTCCCTTTATGCATAGATCATCTTTTTTTGAGGTGCTCAGTTCCTAGGTTGTTGTGGAATACTGTTCAATGTGATTTTAACTTGCAACAAGTACCTGACAATATCAATGACTTGTTCAATGTGTGGTTGATAACTTCTAATAAGCAAGAGAGAAATCTGGTGACTGTTGGGGTTGTTGCTATATGTTGGACGATTTAGAAAGTAAGAAATGGGGTGGTATTTGATAAAAGCAAGGTGTCTGATCCTTGTATACCTCTCAACTTGATAATAAAAATGCTTCATGATTGCCTTGTTTTGCAGATAAATTTAGGAAAACGAAGGCTAAATGGAGGGCGTAAAAAGGGTCGAGGTGATTACTGAGGAGGTTTTCAAAGCAGTCATGGGCTGGAAGCAAAAAAAACCTGGATTGCTAGCTGATGACTGCACTTGTCTGTTGTCATGCTGCTTGGAAAATTCCTTCAGAATGAAACCTATGCCCTATTTTTATACTTTACTTCCCTCTATGTTAGTTTGGTTGTAACAAACTAACACTACTGGAATTTACTACTTTGCCGAGTGCCAGAAATACTCGGCGAAAGCCGTTTCACACTCGGCGACGCCTTTGCCGAGTACTGTTCTCGGGCCAGGGTACTCGGCCTGAATCCTGCCGGCAAAGCTTCCTTTGCCGAGAACTAGAACACGGGAACTCGACAAACACTTTACCGAGCGTTAAAACAGGGACTCGGCAAAAAAGGCACTTAACGGGCTGGACAGAGATGATGGCTGCCACGTGGCAGAAAACTTTGCCGAGTCCCTAAGCCAAATACTCAGCGACCACATATGCCCCGCGGCCGCCACATGGTAGTGACAATGTGTCGAGATAATGTCTTCGCTGAGAACCCATGAAGTACTTCGCAAACATGGACGTGTTTGCTGAGTTTTACACTCAATAAAGCTTGTCAATTGGACGGTCGATGCATGGCACGAGCCATTAATCGGATACATCCGCAAATACTCGGCAAATATGGTGACAGTTTGGCTAGCGATAGCCCAGGTTGCAGTATTTGTCGAGTTGTTTCTGGCGGCCACTCGTCAATGAAATAACAAAGGAATTAGACGGCGCCTGATAAGTCTCTAACGTATCTATAATTTTTGATTGTTCCATGCTGTTATATTATCATTCTTGGATGTTTTATAATCATTTTATATAATTTCTTGGTACTAACCTATTGGCATAGTGCCAACTGTCAGTTTTTGTTTTTTGCATGTCTTTTACATCGCAGGTAATCAATATCAAACGGAGTCCAAACGCAGCGAAACTTTTTGCGGATTTTTTTTGGACCAGAAGACATCAAATGGGCCGGAGAAGCGCCTAGGGGGTGCTTGATGTCTACTACACAACTTTATTCTTGTAGAATCGTGTTGGGCCTGCAAGCGCAGAGTTTTGTAGGACAGTAGCAATTTTCCCTCAAGTGAATGACCTAAGGTTTATCAATCCGTGGGAGGTGTAGGATGAAGATGGTCTCCCTCAAACAACCCTGCAACCAAATACAAGAAATCTCTTGCGTCCCCAACACACCCAATACAATGGCAAATTGTATAGGTGCACTAGTTCAGCGAAGAGATGGTGATAAAAGTGTAATATTGATGGTAGAAATATATTTTTATAATCTGAATAAATAAAAACAACAAGGTAGCAAATAGTAAATGGGCACAAAAACGGTATTGCAATGCTTGAAAATGAGGCTTAGGGTCTGTACTTTCACTAGTGCAATCTCTCAACAATGCTAATATTATTGGATCATATAACCATCCCTGAACGTGCAACGAAGAATCACTCCAAAGTTCCTATCTAGTGGAGAACATAAGAAGAAATCGTTTGTAGGGTACGAAACCACCTCAAAGCTATTCTTTCCGATCGATCTATCCAAGAGTTCATACTAAAATAACACCAAATAATTTCAGATTCATAATACTCAATCCAACACAAAGAACTTCAAAGAGTGCCCCAAGATTTCTATCGGAGAAATAAAGACAAGAACGTGCATCAACCCCTATGCATAGATTACCCCAATGTCACCTCGGGAATCCGCGAGTTGAGTGAATCAAAATAATACCCCATTGTCACCACGAGTATTCATTTGCAAGACATATATCAAGTGCTCTCAAATCCATAAAAGTATTCAATCCGATAAAATGAAATCTCAAAGGGAAAACTCAATGCACCACAAGATAGAGAGTGAAAACACCATATGATCTGACTATATTAACAAAGCCAGCGATACATCAAGATCGTGACATCTCGAGAACATGAGAGAGAGAGAGAGAGATTAAACACATAACTCCCTCCTCATCGTGGTGGCCGCCAAGATGATGAAGATGGCCACTAGAGATGATTCCCCCCTCCGGCAGGGTGCCGGAACGGGGTCTAGATTGGTTTTCGGTGGCTACAAAGGCCTGCAGCGGCGGAACTTCTGATCTAGGTTAACCCCGAGGGTTTTGGAATATTTGGGATTTTATAGGGCAAACAGGGGGTGCGGGAGGCCACCGAGATGGGCACAACCCACCTGGGCGCGCCTGGGCCCCCAGGCGCATCCTGGTGGGTTGTGCCCCCCTCGGGGCACCCCCAGGTGCTGCTCTGGCCCACTGATGGTCTTTTGGTCCATAAAAAATCCACAAAAAGTTTCGCGGTGTTTGGACTTCGTTTGATATTGATTTCCTGCGATGTAAAAAACAAGCAAAAATAGCAACTGCCACTGGGCACTGGGTCAATAGGTCAGTCCCAAAAAATGATATAAAGTTTCTATAAAATTACTGTAAAACATCCAAGAATGATAATATAATAGCATGAATACTTCATAAATTATAGATACGTTGGAGACGTATCAGCATCCCCAAGCTTAATTCCTACTCGTCCTCGAGTAGGTAAATGATAAAATAATAATTTATGAAGTGTGAATGCTAGCAAAGTGCACAAGTTTGATCAATGACAATTTCAATCACTCTTCCTAGCATCATAACAACAATTATTTCTCATAAAATTCCTCACATTAAACTAGCAACCAATTCACATGTTAAGGTTCAAACAATGAATTCTCTTGAAACTCAACAACCTATGTTCTCAGTCACCAAGCAATTTGCAATTCAACTTATTCAACAGAGTCTAAGTAAGAGCTCCACATACTCAACCATCATATAGTCTTCTATGATTGCTAACACTCACTGCATACACATGAGCAAAACGTTTCAACCGGACACATAGAAAGATAGGGGCTTATAATTTCGCCTCCCAACGTATTCACCTCAAGTCAACAATAATAACTCATGCTACCCATATCCAACTGGATATATGTGCCTAGATCTTTCCTCACCACATGATGCTTGCCAAAACAGAAAAATAAAAAGGAATAGAGAGAAAAAATTTGACTCTTGCATGAAAGTAAATACATAAAAGTAAAATATAGGCCCTTCGCAGAGGGAAGCATAGGTTGCCACACGCTTATTTATTTGTATGCTCAACCCCTAAGTGCAAAAGAACATCACGCTATATTGCCTCTTATGATAGCAACCTTTATTATGCAGTCTGTTGCTTTTATTCTTTGCCATCACAAGTTCATACAATGCTCAATTTTCTCTTACACTAAATGATCAAACACTTCTAGAAGCAATTTTTGTTGCCTTATTTCACCGATGAAAACTTACTTGAAGGATCTTGCTCAATCCTTAGGTAGGTATGGTGGACTCTTGAAAATAAGATTTGGGTTTAAGGGTTTTTGGATGCACAAGTAGTATCTCTACTTGGTGCGGAATTTTTGGCTAGCAAAGATGGGGGGCAAGCACCACATGTTGAAGGATCTATGACAATATAGCTTCTATGTGAATATGAACAAACATAAACCATTATGTTGTATTCCTTGTCCAACATCAACAATTTTGGCATATAATATTTTGACGGGGGCTCACAGTCACAAAAGATTTCCAAGATAGTGTATTTGCATGTGAAAGTTCTCTTCCATATACTAATTATTCATGAATTGCTTGCACGACCAATATTGTGATTGCCAAGCTTCAAAAGATTTCACTTTGTAAACCCAATGTGAAGCTACCACTAGGTATGATATAATTTCAACTTCATGATATCCAATTCATCAACAATTTACTCATAGGATATAAGTGAAGCACAAGCGTAAATGACAAGCTACTCGAAAATGATATAAGTGAAGATCAAGCGAGTAGTTATGTAAATGGGTAGCTATTTGAGGACTCTCTCTTATTTAAAAGTTTCATATCTAAGTATTTTACTAAAACAGCAGGCAAAACAAAACAAAATGACATTCCAAGCATATCACAACTCATGTGAAGAAGCAAAAACTTAGGCTCAACCGATACTAACCGATAATTGTTGAAGAAGAAAGGTGGGATGTCTACTGGGGCATCCCCAAGCTTAGATTCTTGAGACTTATTCAAATATTATCTTAGGGTGCCTTGGGAATTCCCAAGCTTGAGCTTTTATGTCTCCTTAATTCCTCTCATATCACGGTTTTCCTAAATCTCAAAAACTTCATCCACACAAAAAACAAGAACTCGTGAGATAAGTTAGTATAAATCAATGCAAAACCTTATCATTCTCTACTGTAGGAAATAACTAAAATTATTATTCAACATTGTATACTAAATGCCTCTTCATATTTAATACTCCTATCCTCAAATAGAATCATTAAACAAGCAAACATATGCAAACAATGCAAACATAATAGCAATCTGCCAAAACAGTACAGTCTGTAAAGAATGCAAGAGTATCAATAGTTCTTAAACTCCAAAGGTTATGAATATTTACCACACTGTAGAAAATTTATCAGAGCTTATTTTGCAAAAAAATTCAACATTTTATCACATTATGACTTTTCTAGGGAATTTTTGCAACAGCGATAAACTTTCTGTTTTGAAACAGCAACATGTATACTTGCAAAACAACATGGTAAAGGCTATCCTTTCCACTTTTTATTGAAATGAAATATGCAAAACATGATTCTAAATAACAACAAGCAAATCAAAACAAAATAAATTGATGCTCCAAGTAAAACACATATCATGTGATGAATGAAAACATAGCTCCAAGTTAGGTTACCGATAATGTTGGAGACAGAAGAGGGGATGCCTTCCGGGGCATCCCCAAGCTTAGTTGCTTGGATCTTCCTTAGATATTAACTTGGGGTGCCTTGGGCATCCCTAAGCTTAGGGTCTTGTCACTCCTTATTCTCCTCATATCGAAATCTCACCCAAAACTTGAAAACTTCAATCACACAAAACTTAATGGAACTTTGCGAGATAGGTTAGTATGATAAAGAGCAAACCATTTCACTTTGGTACTGTCAAATACAAGATTCATAATTGTTCTCACAAAATGCCTACTGTAGCATATCCTTTCCACAATTTATATTGAGCAATATAAGCCATAGAAACTAGAAAACAAGCAAACTATGCATTGAAAATAGAATCTGTCAAAAACAGAACCGTCTGTAGTAATCTGTAATCCAACCATACTTATGTTAATCTAAAAATTCTGAAAAATTAGGAAAACATGGTAAATTTGTCTAATAATCTTCTACAAAAAGAATCAGCATTTCATCACGCATCTGTTAAAAATGGGAATTATTTTCCTGAGTGCAAAAGTTTCTGTTTTTCAGCAAGAACAAATCAACTATCACCATAGACCATCCCAAAGGCTTTACTTGGCACTTTATTGAAATGAAAGCTATAAAACATGATTACTGCAGTAGCTTAATCATGCGAACATACAAAAACAGTAGGTATAAATGTTGGGTTGTCTCCTAATACGTCTCCAACGTATCTATAATTTTTGATTGCTCCATGCTATATTATCTTCTGCTTTGGACATTATTGGGCTTTATTATCCACTTTTATATTATTTTTTGGGACTAATCTATTGACCCAGAGCCCAGTGCCAATTCCTGTTTTTCCCTTGTTTCAGTGTTTTGAAGAAAAGGAATATCAAACGGAGTCGAAACGGAATGGAACCTTCCGGAGAAGTTATTTTTGGAAGGAAAGCAACCTGATAGACTTGGAGTGCATGTTAGGAAAGAAACGAGGGAGCCACGAGGTAGGGGGGCGCACCCTCCACCCTCGTGGGCCCCTTGGCCATCTTCATCATCCTGGTGCTCTCCATGATGAGGAGGGAGTAGTTCTCCCTCGGGGCTGAGGGTATGTACCAGTAGCTATGTGTTTGATCTCTCTCTCTCTCTCCCTCTCGTGTTCTTGAGGTGGTACGATCTTGATGTATCGCGAGCTTTGCTATTATAGTTGGATCTTATGATGTTTCTCCCCCTCTACTCTCTTGTAATGGATTGAGTTTTCCCCTTGAAGTTATCTTATCAGATTGAGTCTTTAAGGATTTGAGAACACTTGATGTATGTCTTGCGTGGGATACCCGTGGTGACAATGGGGTATTCTATTGATCCACTTGATGTATGTTTTGGTGATCAACTTGCGGGTTCCATGACCTTGGGAATCTATGCATAGGGGTTGGCACACGTTTTCGTCTTGACTCTCCGGTAGAAACTTTGGGGCACTCTTTGAGGTTCTATGTGTTGGTTGAATAGATGAATCTGAGATGGTGTGATGCATATCGTATAATCATACCCACGGATACTTGAGGTGACATTGGAGTATCTAGGTGACATTAGGGTTTTGGTTGATTTGTGTCTTGACGTGTTATTCTAGTACGAACTCTAGGGCTGTTTGTGACACTTATAGGAATAGCCCAACGGACTGATTGAAAATAATAACTTTGAGGTGGTTTCGTACCCTACCATAATCTCTTTGTTTGTTCTCCGCTATTAGTGACTTTGGAGTGACTCTTTGTTGCATGTTGAGGGCTAGTTATGTGATCCAATTATGTTATTATTGTTGAGGGAACTTTCACTAGTGAAAGTATGAACCCTAGGCCTTGTTTCAACGCATTGCAATATCGTTTACGCTCACTTTTATCATTAGTTACCTTGCTGTTTTTATATTTTCAGATTACAAAAACCTTTATCTACCATCCATATTGCACTTGTATCACCATCTCTTCGCCGAACTAGTGCACCTATACAATTTACCATTGTATTGGGTGTGTTGGGGAGACAAGAAACTCTTTGTTATTTGGTTGCAGGGTTGTTTGAGAGAGACCATCTTCATCCTACGCCTCTTACGGATTGATAAATCTTAGGTCATCCACTTGAGGGAAATTTGCTACTGTCCTACAAACCTCTGCACTTGGAGGCCCAACAACGTCTACAAGAAGAAGGTTGTGTAGTAGACATCATCTCCCAACAAGCGCTTTTCTTTAATGCCTTTTAAGCTAGGCATGAAGATTTCAATGATGCTCAAATAAAAGATAAGGATAGAAACATAACAAGAGCATCATGAATCACATGACAAGTGATACGTCTCCGTCGTATCTACTTTTCCAAACACTTTTGCCCTTGTTTTGGACTCTAACTTGCATGATTTGAATGGAACTAACCCGAACTGACGTTGTTTTCAGCAGAATTGTTATGGTGTTATTTATGTGCAGAAACAAAAGTTCTCGGAATGACCTAAAACTTCACGGAACATCTATTCGGAAATAATAAAAAATCCTTGCAAAGATGAAGACCAGGGGGCCCACCACCTGTCCACGAGGGTGGGGGGTGCGCCCCCTACCTCGTGGGCCCCCTGGAGCTCCTTCGACCTCAACTCCAACTCTATATATATTTGCTTTCGGGGAGAAAAAAATAAGAGAGAAGGATTCATCACGTTTTACGATACGGAGCCGCTGCCAAGCCCTAAAACCTCTCGGGAGGGCTGATCCGGAGTCCGTTCGGGGCTCCGGAGAGGGGAATCCGTCGCCATCATCATCATCAACCATCCTCCATCACCAATTTCATGATGCTCACTGCTGTGCGTGAGTAATTCCATCGCAGGCTTGCTGGACGGTGATGGGTTGGATGAGATCTATCATGTAATCGAGTTAGTTTTGTTAGGGTTTGATCCCTAGTATCCACTATGTTCTGAGATTGATGTTGCTATGACTTTGCTATGCTTAATGCTTGTCACTAGGGACCGAGTGCCATGATTTCAGATCTGAACCTATTATGTTTTCATCAATATATGAGAGTTCTTGATCCTATCTTGCAAGTCTATAGTCACCTATTATGTGTTATGATCCGTTAACCCCGAAGTGACAATAATCAGGATACTTACCGGTGATGAACATAGTTTGAGGAGTTCATGTATTCACTATGTGCTAATGCTTTGTTCCAGTACTCTATTAAAAGGAGGCCTTAATATCCCTTAGTTTCCATTAGGACCCCGCTGCCACGGGAGGGTAGGACAAAAGATGCCATGCAAGTTCTTTTCCATAAGCACGTATGACTATATTCGGAATACATGCCTACATTACATTGATGAATTGGAGCTAGTTCTGTGTCACCCTAGGTTATGACTGTTACATGATGAACCGCATCCGGCATAATTCTCCATCACCGATCCATTGCCTACGAGCTTTCCATGTATTGTTCTTCGCTTATTTACTTTTCTGTTGCTATTGCTATCATCACTACAAAATACCAAAAACATTAATTTTGCTATCATTACCTTTTGCTACAGTTACCACTACTATCATATTACTTTGCTACTAAATACTTTGCTGCAGATATTAAGTTTCCAGGTGTGGTTGAATTGACAACTCAGATGCTAATACTTGAGAATATTCTTTGGCTCCCCTTGTGTCGAATCAATAAATTTGGGTTAAATACTCTGCCCTCGAAAACTGTTGCGATCCCCTATACCTAAGCTTAACATGCTTCCTATACATAGGGATTTTTTGAGAAAACAAATTATGGGAGCAAGAATCAACTAGCATAGGAAGGCAAAACATGCATAACTTCAAGACTTTCAACATAAAGAGAGGAAACTTGATAATATTGCAATATGTAAAAGCATATGTTCCCGTCTCATAATAATTTTCAGTAGCATCATGAACGAATTCAACAATATAACCATCACATAAAGCATTCTTTTCATGATACAAAATCATAGAAAACTTATTACTCTCCACATAAGCAAATTTCTTCTGATCAATAGTAGTGGGAGCAAACTCAACAAAATAACTATCATGAGAGTGAGAATTAAAATCATGATGACAAGTTTCATGGTTATCATTCTTCTTTATAGCATACATGTCATCACCATAATCATCATAGATAGCAACTATTTTATCATACTCAATTGGAACATCTTCCAAAATAGTGGATTCATCACTAAATAAAATCATGACCTCTCCAAATCCACTTTCATCATTATAATCATCATAAATAGGAGGCATGCAATCATTATAACAAATTTGCACATCAAATCTTGGGGGACTAAAAATATCATCTTCATCAAACATAGCATCCCCTAGCTTATGGCTTTGCATATCATTAGCATCATGGATATTCAAAGAATTCATAATAACAACATTGCAATCATGCTCATCATTCAAATATTTTGTGCCAAGCATTTTATTGACTTCTTCTTCTAACAATTGAGTACAATTTTCCGATCCATCATTTTCAAGAAATATATTATCAAGATGATCAATAATATGATGCAACCTCAATTCCATTTTATGTAGTTTTCTTTTATAAACCAAACTAGTGACAAAACAAGAAACTAAAAGATTCAATTGCAAGATATAAAGATATACCTTCATGCACTCACCTTCCCGGCAACGGTGCCAGAAAAGAGCTTTGTTGACGGGATGTGAGTGCCGCTTACCTAACCTCCCCGGCAACGGTGCCAGAAAAGAGCTTGATGTCTACTACACAACTTTATTCTTGTAGAGTCGTGTTGGGCCTCCAAGCGCAGAGTTTTGTAGGACAGTAGCAATTTTCCCACAAGTGGATGACCTAATATTCATCAATCCGTGGGAGGTGTAGGATGAATATGGTCTCTCTCAAACAACCCTGCAACCAAATACAAGAAATCTATTATGTCCCCAACACACCCAATACAATGGCAAATTATATAGGTGCACTAGTTCCGTGAAGAGATGGTGATAAAAGTATAATATTGATGGTAGAAATACATATTTATAATCTGAATGAATAAAAAACAGCAATGTAGCAAATAGTAAATGGGCACAAAAGCGATATTGCAATGCTTGAAAATGAGGCCTAGGGTCTATACTTTCGCTAGTGCAATCTCTCAACAATGCTAATATAATTGGATCATATAACCATCCCTCAACGCGCAACGAAGAATCACTCTAAAGTTCCTATCTAGCGGAGAGCATAAGAAGAAATCGTTTGCAGGGTACGAAACCACCTCGAAGCTATTCTTTCCGATCTATCTATCCAAGAGTTCATACTAAAATAACACCAAATAATTTCAGATTCCTAATACTCAATCCAACACAAAGAACTTCAAATAGTGCCCCAAGATTTCAATCGGAGAAACAAAGACAAGAATGTGCATCAACCCCTATGTGTAGATTACCCCAATGTCACTGATACGTCTCCAACGTATCTATAAATTTTTATTGTTCCATGCTATTACCTTATCTGTTTTGGATGTTTAATGGGCTTTAATATACCTTTTTATATTATTTTTGGGACTAACCTACTAACCAAAGGCACAGTGCAAATTGCTGTTTTTTTGCCTATTTCAGTGTTTCGCAGAAAAGGAATACCAAACGGAATCCCAACAGAATAAAACCTTCGGGAGAGTTATTTTTGGAACAAACGCAATCCAGGAGACTTGGAGTGGACGTCAAGGAAGCAACGAGGCGGCCACGAGGTAGGAGGGCGTGCCCAGAGGGGGTAGGCGCGCGCCCACCATCATCGGCCCCTCGTCGCTCCGCCGACCTACTTCTTTCGCCTATATATACTCATATACCTTGAAAACATCCGTGAGCACCATGAAACCCTATTTCCACCGCTGCAACCTTCTGTACCCGTGAGATCCCATCTTGGGGCCTTTTCCGGTGCTCTGCTGGAGGGGGAATCGATCATGGAGGGCTTCTACATCAACACCATAGCCTCTCCGATGATGTGTGAATAGTTTACCACAGACCTTCGGGTCCATAGTTATTAGCTAGATGACTTCTTCTCTCTCTTTGGATCTCAATACAAAGTTCTCCATGATTCTCTTGGAGACCTATTCAATGTAATTCTTTTTGCGGTGTGTTTTTCGAGATCCGATGAATTGTGGGTTTATGATCAAGATTATCTGTGACCAATATTTGATTCTTCTCTGAACTCTTTTATGCATGATTTAATATCTTTGCAAGTCTCTTTCAATTACCAGTTTGGTTTGGCATATTAGATTGATCTTTCTTGCAATGGGAGAAGTGCTTAGCTTTGGGTTCAATCTTGCGGTGTCTTTTCCCAGTGACAGTAGGGGCAGCAAGGCACGTATTGTATTGTTGCCATTGAGGATAAAAAGATGGGGTTTATATCATATTGCTTGAGTTTATCCGTCTACATCATGTCATCTTGCCTAATGCGTTACTCTGTTCTTATGAACTTAATACTCTAGATGCATGCTGGATAGCGGTCGATGCGTGGAGTAATAGTAGTAGATGCAGAATCATTTCGGTCTACTTGTCGCGGACGTGATGCCTATATACATGATCATGCCTAGATATTCTCATAACTATGCGCTTTTCTATCAATTGCTCGACAATAATTTGTTCACCCACCATAGAATTTGCTATCTTGAGAGAAGCCACTAGTGAAACCTATGGCCCCCGGGTCTATCTTCCATCATATTATTTTCCTATCCACTTGCTATTTCTATCGCTGTTTATTTTGCAATCTTTATTTTCCAATCTGTACAATAAAAATACCAAAAATATTTATCTTATTATCTCTATTAGATCTCACTTTCATAAGTGACCGTGAAGGGATTGACAACCCCTTTATCACGTTGGTTGCGAGGTTCTTGTTTGTTTGTGCAGGTACTAGGGACTTGCTTGTTACCTCCTACTGGATTGATACCTTGGTTCTCAAAAACTGAGGGAAATACTTACGCTACTTTGCTGCATCACCCTTTCCTCTTCAAGGGAAAACCAACGCATGCTCAAGAGGTAGCAAGAAGGATTTCTGGCGCCATTGCCGGGGAGGTTGCACCAAGTCAAGTCAAGATTTGATCTCCCGTCAACAAGCCATTTCTGGCACTGTTGCCGGGGAGATCTATGCACAAGTCAAGACATACCAAATACCCATCACAAATTCTTATCCCTTGCATTACATTATTTGCCATTTGCCTCTCGTTTTCCTCTCCCCCACTTCACCCTTGCCGTTTTATTCACCCTCTTTTCCGTTCACCTCTTTTTTGCTTGCTTCTTGTGTGCTTGCATGTTGGATTGTTTGTCACGATGGCTCAACACAATACTAAATTGTGTGATTTTTCCAATACCAACATCAATGATTTTCTTAGCACCCCGATTGCTCCTCTTACCGATGCTGAATCTTGTGAAATTAATACTGCTTTGCTGAACCTTGTTATGAAAGATCCGTTTTCTGGCCTTCCTAGTGAAGATGCCGCTACCCATCTAAACAGCTTTGTTGATTTGTGTGATATGCAAAAGAATAAAGATGTGGATAATGATATTGTTAAATTGAAGCTATTTCCATTTTCGCTTAGAGATCGTGCTAAAACTTGGTTTTTGTCTTTGCCTAAAAATAGTATTGATTCATGGAATAAGTGCAAAGATTTTTTTATCTCTAAGTATTTTCCTCACGCTAAGATCATCTCTCTTAGAAATGATATTATGAATTTTAACCAACTTGATCATGAGCATGTTGCACAAGCTTGGGAGAGGATGAAATTAATGATACGTAATTGCCCTACTCATGGATTAAACTTATGGATGATCATACATTTTTTATGCTGGATTGAATTTTGCTTCTAGAAATCTTTTAGATTCGGCCGCGGGAGGCACTTTTATGGAAATCACTTTAGGAGAAGCTACTAAACTCCTAGATAATATTATGGTTAATTATTCTCATGGCACACCGAAAGATCTACTAGTAAAAAGGTTCATGCGATAGAAGAGATTAATGTTTTGAGTGGAAAGATGGATGAACTTATGAAATTGTTTGCTAATAAGAGTGTTTCTTCTGATCCTAATGATATGCCTTTGTCTACTTTGATTGAGAATAATAATGAATCTATGGATGTGAATTTTTTTGGTAGGAACAATTTTGGCAACAACACGTCTAGAGGAAACTTTCCTAGTAATTCCTCTAATAATTATGGTAAATCGTACAACAACTCTTATGGAAATTTTAATAAGATGCCCTCTGATTTTGAGAATAGTTTTAAGTAATTTATGATTTCACAAAAGAATTTCAATGCTTTGCTTGAAGAAAAATTGACTAAGATTGATGAGTTGGCTAGGAACATGGATATAATTTCTCTTGATGTTGATTCTTTGAAACTTAGATCTATTCCACCTAAGCATGATATCAATGAGTCTCTCAAATCTATGGGAATTTCCATTGACGAGTGCAAAGAAAGAACCGCTAGGATGCGTGCTAAAAAGATTGCTTTATAAAAGCGTGTTCTTCTAGTTTTCACAATAACAAGGATGAAGATCTAAAAGTGATTGATGTGTCTCCTATTAAATCTTTGTTTTGCAATATGAATCTTGATAATGATGGGACTGGAGATGAGTCAACTTTAGCTAAAAGGCGCCCCAATGATTCAGAGTTTTTAGGTCTTGATCCAAAAATTGGTAAAAGTGGGATTGAAGAGGTCAAGACTTTACATAGGAATGAACCTAGTATTTTGGATTTCAAGGAATTTAATTATGATAATTGCTCTTTGATAGATTGTATTTCCTTGTTGCAATTCGTGCTAAATTCTCCTCATGCTTATGATCAAAATAAAGCTTTTACCAAACATATCATTGATGCCTTAATGCAATCCTATGAAGAAAAGCTTGAATTAGAAGTTTCTATCCCTAGAAAACTTTATGATGAGTGGGAACCTACTATTAAAATTAAAATTAGAGATCATGAATGCTATGCTTTATGTGATTTGGGTGCTAGTGTTTCCACGACTCCAAAAACTTTGTGATATGTGTTAGGTTTCCGTGAATTTTATGATTGTTCTTTAAATTTGCATCTTGCAGATTCCACCATTAAGAAACCTATGGGAAGGATTAGTGATGTTCTTATTGTTGGAAATAGGAATTATGTGCCCATAGATTTCATTGTTCTTGATATAGATTGCAATCCTACATGTCCTATTATTCTTGGTAGACCTTTCCTTAGAATGATTGGTGCAATTATTGATATGAAAGAAGGAAATATTAGATTCCAATTTCCGTTAAGGAAAGGCATGGAACACTTTCTTAGGAAGAAAACTAAATTACCTTATGAATCTATTATGAGAGCCACTTATGGATTGCATACCAAAGACGACAATACCTAGATCTATTCTTGTTTTCATGCCTAGCTAGGGGCGTTAAACGATAGCGCTTGTTGGGAGGCAACCCAATTTTATTTTTGTTTATTGTTTTTTGTTCCTGTTTAGTAATAAATAATTCATCTAGCTTGTGTTTAGACGTGGTTTTATGTTTTTAATTAGTGTTTGTGCCAAGTAGAACCTTTGGGAAGACTTGGGGGAAGTCTTTGCGATCTTGCTGTAAAAAACAGAAACTTTAGCGCTTACGAGATTAGCTGCCATTTTTTACTGGAGAGTGAAATTAGGTTGATTATTTTTGAAGATGATTAATAGACAAATTTCTCACGTCCACCAATTTATTTCAGAATTTTTTTGGGTTACATAAGTATTCTAAACCTACAGATTACAACAGACTGTTCTGTTTTTGACAGATTCTGTTTTTTCGTGTGTTGTTTGCTTATTTTGATGAATCTATGGCTAGTATCGGGGGGTATGAACCATAGAGAAGTTGCAATACAGTAGGTTTAACAGAAATATAAATAAAGAATGAGTTCATCACAGTACCTTGAAATGGTGGTTTGTTTTCTTATACTAACGGAGCTCATGAGATTTTCTGTTGAGTTTTGTGTTGTGAAGTTTTCAAGTTTTGGGCAAAGATTTGATGGATTTTGGAATAAGGAGTGGCAAGAGCCTAAGATTGGGGATTCCCAAGGCACCCCAAGGTAAAATTCAAGGACAACCAAAAGCCTAAGCTTGGGGATGCCCTGGGAAGGCATCCCCTCTTTCTGAAGGAAATATGCCCTAGAGGCAATAATAAAGTTATTATTTATTTCCTTATAATCATGATAAATGTTTGTTATTCATGCTAGAACTGTATTAACCGGAAATATAATACATGTGTGAATACATAGACAAACAAAGTGTCACTAGTATGCCTCTACTTGACTAGCTCGTTAATCAAAGATGGTTATGTTTCCTGACCATGAACAATGAGTTGTTATTTGATTAATGAGGTCACATCATTAGTTGAATGATCTGATTGACATGACCCATTCCATTAGCTTAGCACCCGATCGTTTAGTATGTTGCTATTGCTTTCTTCATGACTTATACATGTTCCTATGACTATGAGATTATGCAACTCCCGTTTACCGGAGGAACACTTTGGATGCTACCAAACGTCACAACGTAACTGGGTGATTATAAAGGAGCATTACAGGTGTCTCCAAAGGTAGATGTTGGGTTGGCGTATTTCGAGACTAGGATTTGTCACTCCGATTGTCGGAGAGGTATCTCTGGGCCCTCTCGGTAATACACATCACATAAGCCTTGCAAGCATTACAACTAATATGTTAGTTGTGAGATGATGTATTACGGAATGAGTAAAGAGACTTGCCGGTAACGAGATTGAACTAGGTATTGGATATCGACGATCGAATCTCGGGCAAGTAACATACCGATGACAAAGGGAACAACGTATGTTGTTATGCGGTCTGACCGATAAAGATCTTCGTAGAATATGTAGGAGACAATATGGGCATCCAGGTCCCGCTATTGGTTATTGACCGGAGACGTGTATCGGTCATGTCTACATTGTTCTCGAACCCGTAGGGTCCGCACGCTTAAGGTTACGATGACAGTTACATTATGAGTTTATGCATTTTGATGTACCGAAGGTTGTTCGGAGTCCCGGATGTGATCACGGACATGACGAGGAGTCTCGAAATGGTCGAGACGTAAAGATTGATATATTGGAAGCCTATGTTTGGACATCGGAAGTGTTCCGGGTGAAATCGGGATTTTACCGGGTTACCGGGAGGTTACCGGAACCCCCCGGGAGCCATATGGGCCTTCATGGGCCTTAGTGGAAAGGAGAAAGGGGCAGCCCAAGGGGGCTGTGCACCTCCCCCCTCCCCTAGTCCTATTAGGACTAGGAGAGGTGGCCGGCCACCCTTCTCCCCCTTTCCCCCTTGGGAATCCTAGTTGGAATAGGATTGGGGGGGGGAGTCCTACTCCCGGAAGGAGTAGGACTCCTCCTGCGCCCTCTCCCTGGCCGGCGCCCCCCTCCCCCCTTGGCTCCTTTATATACTGAGGTAGAGGCACGCTAGAACACACAAGTTGATCCACGTGATCTATTCCTTAACCGTGTGCGGTGCCCCCTGCCACCATATACCTCGATAATACTGTAGCGGAGTTTAGGCGAAGCCCTGCTGCTGTAGTTCATCAAGATCGTCACCACGCCGTCGTGCTGACGAAACTCTACCCCGACACTTAGCTGGATCGGAGTCCGGGGATCGTCATCGAGCTGAACGTGTGCTCGAACTCGGAGGTGCCGTAGTTTCGGTGCTTGATCGGTTGGATCGTGAAGACGTACGACTACTTCCTCTACGTCGTGTCATCGCTTCCGCAGTCGGTCTGCGTTGGGTACATAGACAACACTCTCCCCCTCGTTGCTATGCATCACATGATCTTGCATGTGCGTAGCAAATTTTTTGAAATTACTACGAAACCCAACACTTTCGTCTTCATCCATCGGTAACTTTACTTGAGGCTATATTTTTATTCACCACATGATATGTGTTTTGCTTGGAGCGTCTTGTATGATTTGAGTCTTTGCTTTTTAGTTTACCACAATCATCCTTGCTGTACACCCCTTTTGGAGAGACACACATAAATCGGAATTTATTAGAATACTCTATGTGCTTCACTTATATCTTTTGAGCTTGATAATTTTGCTCTAGTGCTTCACTTATATCTTTAAGAGCACGGTGGTGGTTTTATTTTATAGAAATTATTGATCTCTCATGCTTCACTTATATTATTTTGAGAGTATTTTAGAACAGCATGGTAATTTTCTTTGGCTATAAAATTAGTCCTAATATGATAAGCATCCAAGATGGGTATAATAAAAACTTTCATAAAAAGTGCATTGAATACTATGAGAAGTTTGATACTTGATGATTGTTTTGAGATATGAAGATGGTGATATTAGAGTCATGCTAGTTGAGTAGTTGTGAATTTGAAAAATACTTGTTCTGAAGTTTGTGATTATCGTAGCATGCACGTATGGTGAACCGTTATGTGATGAAGTCGGAGCATGATTTATTTATTGATTGTCTTCCTTATGAGTGGCGGTCGGGGACGAGCGATGGTCTTTTCCTACCAATCTATCCCCCTAGGAGCATGCGCGTAGTACTTTGTTTCGATAACTAATAGATTTTTGCAGTAAGTATGTGAGTTCTTTATGACTAATGTTGAGTCCATGGATTATACGCACTCTCACCCTTCCACCCTTGCTAGCCTCTCTAGTACCGCGCAACTTTCGCCGGTACCATACACCCACCATATACCTTCCTCAAAACAGCCACCATAGCTACCTATTATGGCATTTCCATAGCCATTCCGAGATATATTACCATGCAACTTACCACCGTTCCATTTGTTATGACACGTTACATCATTGTCATATTCCTTTGCATGATCATGTAGTTGACATCGTATTTGTGGCAAAACCACCTTTATAATTCTTTCATACATGTCACTCTTGATTCATTGCATATCCCGGTACACTGCCGGAGGAATTCACATAGAGTCATATTTTGTTCTAGTATCGAGTTGTAATTTTTGAGTTGTAAGTAAATAAAAGTGTGATGATCATCATTATTAGAGCATTGTCCCAAGTGAGGAAAGGATGATGGAGACTATGATTCCCCCACAAGTCGGGATGAGACTCCGGACGAAAAGAAAAAAAGAGAAAAAAGAGGCCATAAAAAAGAGAGGAAACGGCCCAAAGAAAAAAATGAGAGAAAAAGAGTGAAGGGACAATGTTACTATCCTTTTACCACACTTGTGCTTCAAAGTAGCACCATGATCTTCATGATAGAGAGTCTCCTATGTTGTCACTTTCATATACTAGTTGACACTGTACATTATAGAATTTGGCTTGTATATTCCAATGATGGGCTTCCTCAAAATGCCCTAGGTCTTTGTGAGCAAGCGAGTTGGATGCACACCCACTTAGTTTCTTTTGTTGAGCTTTCATACAACTATAGCTCTAGTGCATCCGTTGCATGGCAATCCCTACTCATTCACATTGATATCTATTGATGGGCATCTCCATAGCCCGTTGATACGTCTAATTGATGTGAGACTATCTTCTCCTTTTTTGTCTTCTCTACAACCACCACTCTATTCCACATATTGTCCTATGTCCATGGCTCACGCTCATATATTGCGTGAAGATTGAAAAAGTTTGAGAACATCAAAAGTATGAAACAATTGCTTGTCTTATCATCGGGGTTGTGCATGGTTAAATACTTTGTGTGATGAAGATAGAGCATAGCCAGACTATATGATTTTGTAGGGATAACTTTCTTTGGCCATGTTATTTTGAGAAGACATGATTGCTTTGTTAATATGCTTGAAGTATTATTATTTTTATGTCAACATTAAACTTTTGTCTTGAATCTTTTGATTGAGAATTATGCTAGGTAGCATTCCACATCAAAAATTCTGTTTTTACCATTTACCTACTCGAGGACGAGCAGGAATTAAGCTTGGGGATGCTTGATACGTCCAACGTATCTATAATTTTTGATTATTCCTTGCTATTATATTATCTGTTTTGGATGGATAATGGGCTTTAATATAACTTTTAATATTATTTTTGGGACTAACCTACTAACCAAAGGCCCCGTGCAAATAGTTTTTTTTGCCTATTTCAGTGTTTCACAGAAAAGGAATATCAAACGGAATCCAAACAGAATGAAACCTTTGGGAGAGTTATTCTTGGAACAAACGCAATCCAGGAGACTTGGAGTGGACATCAAGGAAGCAACGAGTCGGCCACGAGGTAGGAGGGCGCGCCCAGGGGGGTAGGCGCGCCCCCGCCCTCGTGGGCCCCTCGTGGCTCCGCCGACCTACTTCCTTCGCCTATATATACTCATATACCCCGAAAACATCTGAGAGCATCACGAAACCCTATTTCCACCGCCGCAACCTTCTATACCTGTGAGATCCCGTCTTGGGGCCTTTTCCCGCGCTCCACCGGAGGCGGAATCGATCACGGAGGGCTTCTACATCAACACCATAGCCTCTCCGATGATGTGTGAGTAGTTTACCACAGACCTTCGGGTCCATAGTTATTAGCTAGATGACTTCTTCCTCTCTTTGGATCTCAATACAAAGTTCTCCTCGATTCTCTTGGAGATCTATTGGATGTAATTCTTTTTGCGGTGTGTTTGTCGAGATCCGATGAATTGTGGGTTTATGATCAATATTATCTATGAGCAATATTTGGTCCTTCTCTGGATTCTTTTATGCATGATTTAATATCTTTGCAAGTCTCTTCGAATTATCTGTTTGGTTTGGCCTACTAGATTGATCTTTCTTGCAATGGGAGAAGTGCTTAGCTTTGGGTTCAATCTTGCGGTGTCCTTTCCCAGTGATAGCAGGGGCAGCAAGGCACGTATTTTATTGTTGCCATCAAGGATAAAAAGATGGGGTTTATATCATATTGCTTGAGTTTATCCCTCTACATCATGTCATCTTGCGTAGTGCGTTACTATGTTCTTATGAACTTAATACTCTAGATGCGTGCTGGATAGCGGTCGATGTGTGGAGTAATAGTAGTAGATGCAGAATCGTTTCGGTCTACTTGTCGCGGGTGTGATGCCTATATACATGATCATGCCTAGATATTTTCATAACTATGCACTTTTCTATCAATTGCTCGACAGTAATTTGTTCACCCACCGTAGAATTTGCTATCTTGAGAGAAGCCACTAGTGAAACCTATGGCCCCCAGTGTCGGTGTCAAAACCGGCGGATCTCGGGTAGGGGGTCCCAAACTGTGCGTCTAAGGTTGATGGTAACAGGAGACAGGGGACACGATGTTTACCCAGGTTCGGGCCCTCTCTATGGAGGTAATACCCTACTTCCTACTTGATTGATCTTGATGAATATGAGTGTTGCATCATCCCTTGCTCTTTGGGTAAATACGGACGTAGTTCTAGCACACATCAAAAGGAATTTCTAGCACCGTTGCCAGGGAGACATCATCAACATCTACCAGGTTCCTAATCACAAATCTCATCTCCTCGCAATTTACATTATTTGCCATTTTCCTCTCGTTTTCCTCTCCCCCACTTCACAAAAATTTTCCGTTTTATCCACCCTCTTTTTCGTTCGTTGTTTTATTGCCGAATCTGCTTTTGAGTGCGATCTTGTTGCATAGTCACAATGACTCAAGAGAACACCAAGTTGTGTGATTTCTCCAATACCAACAACAATGGTTTTATTGGCACTCCGATTGCTCCTCCCGCCACTAGCACGGAGTCTTGTGATATTAATACCACTTTGCTTAATCTTGTTATGAAAGATCAATTTTCTGGTATTCCTAATTAGGATGTCTTGTCCCATCTTAACACATTCGTGGAATTATGCGATATGCAAAAGAAAAAAGATGTGGACAATGATGTTGTGAAGTTGAAATTATTTCCGTTTTCTTTGCGAGATCATGCAAAAACTTGGTTTTCTTCGTTGCCTCGCCATAGTATCGATTCTTGGAATAAATGCAAAGATGCTTTCATTACTAAGTATTTTTCGCTCGCAAAAATTATTTCCCTTAGAACCCAGATCATGAATTTCAATCAACTTGAGCATGAGGATGTTGCACAATCTTGGGAAAGTATGAAAATGATGCTAAGGAATTGCCCAACTCATCAGTTAAATCTTTGGATGATCATACAAAATTTTTATGCGGGATTGGATTTTGTTTCTCATAATCTTTTAGATTCTGCAGCAGGTGGTACTTTTATGGAAATTACTTTGAGTGAAGCCACCAAATTTCTTGATAATATTATGGAAAAATATTCACAATGGCATACCGAAAGAGCTCCTACTAGTAAAAAGGTTAATTCGGATGAAGAAATTTCTTCTTTGAGTGAAAAAGTTGATGCTCTTATGAAATTGGTTGCTAGTAAAAGTGCTCCTATTGATTTTAATGGTGTGCCTTTGTATACCTTGATTGATCAAAATAGTGATGCCATAGATGTGAATTTTATCTCACGTAACAATTTCAATAACAATGCTTATAGAGGTAATTTTAATCCTAGGACTTTTCCAAGTAATTCCTCTAATAATTATGGTAATTCCTATGGAAATCCTGCTTATAATAATAATAGGAACACCTCTGATCTTGAGAATAATATTAAAGAATTTATCAACACTCAAAAGGTTTTCAATACTACAATGGAAGAAAAGTTGAATAAGATTGATGATTTATCTAGAAGTGTTGATAGAATTTCTCATGATGTAGAAAATCTCAAGATGAAATTTTTTGTGCCTAAGGTTGAGGAATCAATTAAAGCTCTTTATGTTTCTATGGATGAAAGTAAGAAAATAACCGCTATTCTTAGAGCTAGAAGAGAATTTTTAGAAAAAGCGTTTTCTAGTGATTGCTTTCGTAAAAGTGATGTAGATCTTAAAATGATTGGTGTTTCTTCTATTGATTCCTTGGTCAGTAAAATTAAGATTGCTGAAAAAGGGACTGGAGAAGAGTGAACTTTAGCTAGAAGGCGTCCCGACTATTTGGAGGGTGAAAATCTTGTTGAGAAAATTGATAAAAGTGGGTTTGAAAAGGTCAAAACTTAAACTAGTGATGTGCCTACTCTTTTGGATTACAAAGGATTTAATTATGATAGTTGCTCTTTGACTGATTGTATTTCGTTGTTGCAATCCATGATGAATTCACCCCGTGATTATGAACAAAATAAAGATTTTACTAAACATATTGTTTATGCTTTGATGAAAGCTTTGGAAGAAAAATTGGAATTACAAGTTTCAATTCCTAGAAAATTGCATGCTGAGTGGGTGTAAGGGCATATTTCTCCCTATGTGGTTTTGGTGATTGATGACAGTGCATTTGCGGACTAATCGTGTGCATTGAGCATTTCAGATATCTCATGTCTAGGCACAAGATGGTTCGGTGCCCCTCGGAGCCTATCGAAGACGGCAATTCTCTACGTTTCTTTTCATTGGATTTGAGTCATAGGAAAGCCGTACTATTAAGAGGGGGTCCGCATCAGAAAGGTTAGGATGGAATCAACACGTACACATCTGTTCCTTTGCACCACCTTTCCTTCACTTCATTGGAGCATCGTCCGTTTATCCTTGTCTCTGCGAATGAAGGCTTTCAAATGCTAGAGTGTCTGTGGCATGCAGTAGTACTGATCAAGGGAGCAGTAGTGCCGCAGAGGCTTGTGGTAGTACCGCTCAAGGTAGCGGTAGTACCGCAGAGACCAATGGTAGTACCGCTTGTTCTGGCCCTAACACTGGCGCACGCGGAACTAGGCGCGAAAGTAATTTTTTACTTCCGCCCCTATGCGGTAGTACCACTCCCTACGAGTGGTAGCACCGTGCTGGATTTTCGCACAGTCCTAAACTCAGTGGAAGTAGTCGTGGACGTAATTTATTTAGTCCGTGCTTTTTCCAGCCCAGTAGAGCCCTGCCTTGCGGTAGTACCACAGGGGGGGCGGTAGTACCGCTCCGGCGGGTCTACCACTCGTCGCCATGCGCAACATGCCCTCGTCTGGTCACTACCGCGCAAGCGGTAGTACCGCACCGTCCAACGATAGTACCGCAAGCGTGTGCAGTAGTACCCCGTGTCGCGGGCTGACTGAGGGGGTAACATTTGTATCTTTTCCCCACTATATAAAGGGGGTCTTCTTCCCCAAGAAGACCACCTCTTCCCTCCCCAAGCTCCATTGTTGCTCAAAGCTCCATTTTCGCCCGATCTCTCTCCCTAGCCAATCAAACTTGTTGATTTTCTAGGGATTGGTTAAGAAGGCCCCGATCTACACTTCCACCAAGAGAAATTTGATTCCCCCCACTAATCCCTTGCGGATCTTGTTACTCTTGGGTGTTTGAGCACCCTAGATGGTTGATGTCACCATGGAGCCATATTCCATTGTGGTGAAGCTTCGTGGTGTCGTTGGGAGCCTTCGATTAAGTTGTGGAGATTGCCCCAACCTTGTTTGTAAAGGTTTGGTCGCCGCCTCCAAGGGCACCAATAGTGGAATCACGACATCTCGCATTGTGTGAGGGCGTGAGGAGAATACAGTGGCCCTAGTGGCTTCTTGGGGAGCATTGTGCCTCCACACCGCTTCAACAGAGATGTACTTCCTCTCAAAGGGAAGGAACTTCGGTAACACATCCTTGTCTCTACCGGCTCCACTCTTGGTTATCTCTTACCTTTACTTGTGCAAGCTTATATTCTATTGTATCCCTTGCTTTCTTGTTTGCTTGTTGTTGTTGCATCATATAGGTTGCTCACCTAGTTGCATATCTAGACAACCTACTTTGATGCTAAGTTTAATTTGGTAAAAAAGATAAAAATTGTTAGTTGCCTATTCACCCACCCTCTAGTCAACCATATAGATCATTTCAATTGGTATCAGAGCCTCGTCTCTTTATTAAGGACTTTGTCATCCGAAGAGTATGGTTGACACCACAGACGAGGTGGAGGAGCACCCCGGTGCGAGTCCCACTTTGTCTGTGGTCAATGGGGGATCCTCGGTCTCTCGTGAGGAGTTCAATGTGGCCTTGGACACATTGAGAATCTCCATGATGGCCGAGGTCAAAGGCATTCTTAGGAATTTTCTTGATGGTCTTAAAGTTTCCACCGCACCATTGGAAGTGGTCGATCCCACTAACAAGGGGACGGATGCTAACTCCAACAAGGGGAAGCTACTAGTGATCAAGTTCCTTTGACTAGTGGTAGAAGTGGAAATGGCATCTTTGCCCATGTTGAACCTCCACTTACTTATGGAGGACTGGTTCCCTCCATGCATATGAATCATGTTGGTCCTCCTTCCAAGCTTGTGAAAAATGAGGATTTTGCCTCTTGGGTGTATCACTTTAAATGTCATTTAAATCATAGTTCTACTAATCTTTGGAGAATTATTGAACAAGGTTTCTACCCGCACGACCCAAGCAACTTCACTCCTAGAGAAGCTGCGGACCATCAACTCAACGAGTCTGCTCTCTTCATTCTCCAAGAAGCAATTCCTCCCGAAGATATTGCACACCTCCGACCTTTCATCGTGGCTAAGGAAGTATGGCAACATGTTGTTTCCATTTACAATGGAAGCGCAAGCATTCAACTCTCCAACTTTGAAGTGGTGCAAGATGAAGCTGATGAGTTTGCGATGAATGAAGATGAAGAACCTCGTGAGCTTTACAGGAGATTAACCACTCTCGCGGTCTCACTCCAAGATCATGGAAGCAAGGATACATATGACAATTGGATCAAAGGGCAAGTTTCTCAAGGCAATGATGCCCTACCATAAGGCCATGTGCTCCGTCATCCGTCAAAGGCCAGACTTTCACGTCTTGTCCTCAAGTGAAGTGTTGGATGAGTTTGTTGCAATGAGGATCTTGGACAAGACTGCTGATAATGCGGTGTTGCATTCTCAACGAGCAAAGAAGCTAGTGTGGAATAAGAGGGTGAAGAGGTAGAAGAGGAGTGTTGCCCCAAAGATACCAAATATGCTTATCATGAGCACATGACTCTCGCTTCATGGCAATTTTCGAGCAAGAAGAACTCAAGTCCCAACTTCAACAAGAACAACTCAAGTGGCACAAAGGGCAAGCAACGTGTGAGTACATGCTATAATTGTGGCAATGTGAGCCACTTTGTTGCAGAATGCCCGTACGAGAAGGGAAGACAATGGTGGCAAGCTTATCTGAAAAGACAAGGCCAAGTCCTTCCCCAACAAGAACAACTTCACCAAGAAGACTCCTCCCAAGGGGTTGGTGGCACAAGAAGAGTACAATGAGGAGGAGGATGATGATGATGATGGTGAGACGGTTGCCATGGCCTCCATTGCTATTGCAACAACTCCACAGGTGTGTCCCTCTTTGACTCACCCAACGAGAACATCACCGCCAAGTGCCTCATGGCCAAAGCCACCAACAAGGTAACCCCCAACATCAAAACCACCATCACTACTAATCCAACCTTGACGGATTGCATTGATGAAAGTGAGGGTCGAAGGAGGAAGAAAATGAATTTGAGTCTTTTATGAGTAAGATCAAGGGTAAACCCAAGAAGCACTTCGTTGCTCTCTTGGAACAACTTGGTGAAGCCAATGACATGATCGAGGCTCACGAAGAAACCATCTCTAAGATGGAAGGGCATAGTCATGACTATGCCGATGATATATCGGTTCTCTCTAATGCGCTTGAGGAAGAGCGTGGTCACTGTTTGGCTCTTGAGGAGGCACACAACGATGGTCATGCTAAATTAAAGAAAGATCTTGATGATGCTCTTATTGTATCTCGTGTGCTCAATTTCGAGAAGGCTAAACTTGGGGTTGACCATGCTAGACTCAAGGAGGAGTTTGATATACTTGACAAGGCTCACAAGGCCTTGAAGAGTGCTCATGCTAGCCTCAAAGAGTCTCATGATTAACTCCAAGTGAAGATAATCAAGGAGAAATCCACATTCCCTCATATGGTTTTAATTGATAATGCAAATGCTACTAAACCGTGTTGTAAGCATGTGCATCTTGTGGAGGATAATGCCAAGTTGAAGAAGCAACTTGAGAAAGGCCTTGTGTCTTGAATACAAGGTGAGAAGAACCTCAACGACCTTTTGAGCAATCAAAAGGAAGTTGTGGGCAAGGAGGGAATTGGGTTTGCACCCAAGTCCAAGAATAAGAAGAAGAATGACAAGGCCAAACAACCTGCTCCGCTCAAGCAAACTTTGCGGAGGGAGAGGGTGCTTCTAAGGAGAAGAAGAACAATGTGAAGGGTGGTGGTGTTAAGAAGGTCAATGCCACCCCTTTAACAAAGCCCGCGACTTTAACCCTTATTATGTGTTATGTCGTGCTAGTGATGGGCATGTTTATGCCAAATTTGTTGGTTCTTCTTATGAGTACATTGAATGGTCTATTTGGGTTCCTAAGACCCTTGTTACTAACATCAAAGGACCCATTACAAAATGGGTACCTAAAACCAAGCATTGCTATCTTGTAGGTGTTTGCTTCCGGTGGGGGATCATGGTTGCTCGATTGTGGAGCCACAAATCATATGACCGGAAGCAAGGACTTGGTGGCGGACGTGCACAAAGTTTCATCTATGCCCACCAATGTCAAATGGGGTGATGCTTCATCTTCTAAAGTATTGGGTCTTGGCAAGGTGTCATTTCACTACAAAAAAAGACACATCCGTGACATTTTGGGCCGAACGAATTTTTTTTCTGTCATACTTTTGACACTTCTATGACGATAGTTGTGACAAAACCCGGTTGTTGGAAATATGCCCTAGAGGCAATAATAAATTATTTATTATTATTATATTTCCTTGTTCATGATAATCGTTTATTATCCATGCTAGAATTGTATTGATAGGAAACTCAGATACATGTGTGGATACATAGACAACACCATGTCCCTAGTAAGCCTCTAGTTGACTAGCTCGTTGATCAATAGATGGTTACGGTTTCCTGACCATGGACATTGGATGTCGTTGATCACGGGATAACATCATTAGGAGAATGATGTGATGGACAAGACCCAATCCTAAGCCTAGCACAAGATCATGTAGTTCATATGCTAAAGCTTTTCTAATGTCAAGTATCATTTCCTTAGACCATGAGATTGTGCAACTCCCGGATACCGTAGGAGTGCTTTGGGTGTGCCAAATGTCATAACGTAACTGGGTGGCTATAAAGGTACACTACAGGTATCTCTGAAAGTGTCTGTTGGGTTGGCACGAATCGAGACTGGGATTTGTCACTCCGTGTAAACGGAGAGGTATCTCTGGGCCCACTCGGTAGGACATCATCATAATGTGCAAAATGTGATCAAGGAGTTGATCACGGGATGATGTGTTACGGAACGAGTAAAGAGACTTGCCGGTAACGAGATTGAACAAGGTATCGGGATACCGATGATCGAATCTCGGGCAAGTGTCGTACCGATAGACAAAGGGAATTGTATACGGGATTGATTAAGTCCTTGACATCATGGTTCATCCGATGAGATCATCCTGGAACATGTGGGAGCCAACATGGGTATCCAGATCCTGCTGTTGGTTATTGACCGGAGAGTCATCTCGGTCATGTCTGCATGTCTCCCGAACCCGTAGGGTCTACACACTTAAGGTTCGGTGACGCTAGGGTTATAGAGATATTAGTATGCGGTAACCCGAAAGTTGTTCGGAGTCCCATATGAGATCCCGGACGTCACTAGGAGTTCCGGAATGGTCCAGAGGTAAAGAATTATATATAGAAAGTGCTATTTCGGCCATCGGGACAAGTTTCGGGGTCACCGGTATTGTACCGGGACCACCGGAAGGGTCCCGGGGGTCCACCGGGTGGGGCCACCTGCCCCGGGGGGCCACATGGGCTGTAGGGGGTGCGCCTTGGCCTATATGGGCCAAGGGCACCAGCCCCAAGAGGCCCATGCGCCAAGAGAAGAGGGAAAGGAAGAGTCCTAAAGGGGGAAGGCACCTCCGAGGTGCCTTGGGGAGGAGGGACTCCTCCCCTGGCCGCACCCTTCTTTGGAGGAAGGGCCAAGGCTGTGCCCCCCCTCTCCCTTGGCCCTATATATAGTGGGGGAAGGGAGGGCAGCAACACCTAAGCCCTGGCGCCTCCCTCTCCCTCCCATGACACATCTCCCTCCTCCCGCAGCGCTTGGCGAAGCCCTGTTGGAATCCCGCTACTTCCACCACCACGCCGTCGTGCTGCTGGATCTCCATCAACCTCTCCTCCCCCCTTGCTGGATCAAGAAGGAGGAGACGTTGCTGCTCCGTACGTGTGTTGAACGCGGAGGTGCCGTCCGTTCGGCGCTAGGATCATCGGTGATTTGGATCACGACGAGTACGACTCCATCAACCCCGTTCTCTTGAACGCTTCCGCGCGCGATCTACAAGGGTATGTAGATCCACTCCTCCCTCGTTGCTAGATGACTCCATAGATTGATCTTGGTGACACGTAGGAATTTTTGAATTTATGCTACGTTCCCCAACAGTGGCATCATGAGCTAGGTCTATGCGTAGTTTCTATGCACGAGTAGAACACAAAGTAGTTGTGGGCGTTGATTTTGTTCAATATGCTTACCGTTACTAGTCCAATCTTGATTCGGTGGCATTGTGGGATGAAGCGGCCCGGACCGACCTTACACGTACTCTTACGTGAGACTGGTTCCACCGACTGACATGCACTAGTTGCATAAGGTGGCTAGCGGGTGTCTGTCTCTCCCACTTTAGTCGGATCGGATTCGATGAAAAGGGTCCTTATGAAGGGTAAATAGCAATTGGCATATCACGTTGTGGTTCTTGCGTAGGTAAGAAACGTTCTTGCTAGAAACCCATAGCAGCCACGTAAAACATGCAAACAACAATTAGAGGACGTCTAACTTGTTTTTGCAGGGTATGCTATGTGATGTGATATGGACAAAAGGATGTGATGAATGATATATGTGATGTATGAGATTGATCATGTTCTTGTAATAGGAATCACGACTTGCATGTCGATGAGTATGACAACCGGCAGGAGCCATAGGAGTTGTCTTAATTTATTTATGACCTGCGTGTCAACATAAACGTCATGTAATTACTTTACTTTATTGCTAACCGTTAGCTGTAGTAGTAGAAGTAATAGTTGACGAGACAACTTCATGAAGACACGATGATGGAGATCATGGTGTCATGCCGGTGACGATGATAATCATGGAGCCCCGAAGATGGAGATCAAGAGGACCAAAGTGATGATGGCCATATCATGTCACTATTTGATTGCATATGATGTTTATCATGTTTATGCATCTTGTTTGCTTAGAACGACGATAGTAAATAAGATGATCCCTCATTAAAATTTCAAGAAAGTGTTCCCCCTAACTGTGCACCGTTGTGAAAGTTCGTCGTTTCGAAGCACCACGTGATGATCGGGTGTGATAGATTCTTACGTTCACATACAACGGGTGTAAGCCAGATTTACACACGCAAAACACTTAGGTTGACTTGACGAGCCTAGCATGTACAGACATGGCCTCGGAACACAAGAGACCGAAAGGTCGAGCATGAGTCGTATGGCAGATACGATCAACATGAAGATGTTCACCGATGTTGACTAGTCCGTCTCACGTGATGATCGGACACGACCTAGTTGACTCGGATCATGTAATCACTTAGATGACTAGAGGGATGTCTATCTGAGTGGGAGTTCATAAGATGAACTTAATTATCCTGAACATAGTCAAAAGGTCTTCACAAATTATGTCGTAGCTCGCGCTTCAGTTCTACTGTTTAGATATGTTCCTAGAGAAATTTTAGTTGAAAGTTGATAGTAGTAATTATGCGGACTAGGTCCGTAAACTGAGGTTTGTCCTTATTGCTTCATAGAAGGCTTATGTCCTTAATGCACCACTCAGTGTGCTGAACCTCGAACGTTGTCTATGGATGTTGCGAACATCTGACATACACATTTTGATAACTACGTGATAGTTTAGTTAAACGGCTTAGAGTTGAGGCACCGAAGACGTTTTGAAACGTCGCGAAATATATGAGATGTTTCGAGGGCTGAAATTGGGATTTCAGGCTCGTGCCCACGTCAAGAGGTATAAGACCTCCGACGATTTTCTTAGCCTGCAAACTAAGGGAGAAAAGCTCAATTGTTGAACTTGTAATCAGATTGTCTGAGTACAACAATCGCTTGAATCGAGTGGGAGTTGATCTTCCAGATGAAATAGTGATGGTTCTCCGAAGTCATTACCACCAAGCTGCTTGAGCTTCGTGATGAACTATAGTATATCAGGGACATATATGATGATCCTTGAGATATTCGCGATGTTTGACACCACAAAAGTAGAGATCAAGAAGGAGCATCAATTGTTGATGGTTGGTGAAACCACTAGTTTCAAGAAGGGCAAGGGCAAAAAGGGATGCTTCATGAAACGGCAAATCAACTGCTGCTCTAGTGAAGAAACCCAAGGTTGAACCCAAACCCGAGACTAAGTGCTTCTGTAATAAAGGGAACAGCCACTGGAGCAGAATTACCCTAGATACTTGGTAGATGAGAAGGCTGACAAGGTCGATAGAAGTATATTGGATATACATTGTGTTGATGTGTACTTTACTAGTACTCCTAGTAGCACCAGGGTATTAGATACTGGTTCGGTTGCTAAGTGTTAGTAACTCGAAATAAAAGCTACGGAATAAACGGAGACTAGCTAAAGGTGAGCTGACGATATGTGTTGGAAGTGTTTCCAATGTTGATATGATCAAGCATCGCACGCTCCCTCTACCATCGAGATTGGTGTTTGCGTTGAGCATAGACATGATTGGATTATGTCTATCGCAATACGGTTATTCATTTAAGGAGAATAATGGTTACTCTGTTTATTTGAATAATTCCTTCAATGGTTTTGCATCTAAAATGAATGGTTCATTGAATCTCGATCATAGTGATACACATGTTCATGCCAAAAGATATAAGATAGTAATGATAGTACCACCTACTTGTGGCACTGCCACTTAAGTCATATCGGTATAAAACGCATGAAGAAGCTCCATGTTGATGGATCTTTGGGCTCACTCGTTTTTGAAAAGTTTGAGACATGCGAGCCATGTCTATTGGTGTATATGCATGAAGAAACTCCATGCAAATGGACCATTTGGACTCACTTGATTTTGAATCACTTGAGACATGCAAATCATACCACATGGGCAAGATGACTGAAAGCCTCGTTTTCAGTAAAATGGAACTAGAAAGCAACTTGTTGGAAGTAATACATTTTGATGTGTGCAGTCCAATGAGTGCTGAGGCGTGTAGTGGATATCGTTATGTTCTTACTTCACAGGTGATTTGAGTAGATGTTGAGTACATTTACTTGATGAATCACGAGTCTGAATTATTGAAAGGTTCAAGTAATTTCAGGGTGAAGTTGAAAGATCATCGTGACAAGAGGATAAAATATCTATGATATGATCATAGAGATGAATATCTGAATTACGAGTTTGGCACAGAATTAAGACATTGTGGAAATTGTTTCACAACTAATACAGCCTGGAACACCATAGTGTGATGGTGTGTCCGAACATCATAACTGCACCCTATTGGATATGATGCATACCATGATGTCTCTTATTGAATTACCACGATAGTTTATGGGTTAGGCATTAAAGACAACTACATTCACTTTAAATAGGGCACCACGTAATTCCGATGAGATGACACCATATGAACTATGGTTTAGAGAAACCTAAGCTGTCATTTCTTAAAAGTTTGGGGCTGCGACGCTTATGTGAAAAAGTTTCAGGCTGATAAGCTCGAACCCAAAGCGGATAAATGCATCTTCATAGGACACCCAAAAACAGTTGGGTATACCTCCTGTCTCAGATTCGAAAGCAATAAGGGATTGTTTCTAGAATCGGGTCCTTTCTCGAGGAAAAGTTTCTCTCGAAAGAATTGAGTGGGAGGATGGTGGAGACTTGATGAGGTTATTGAACCATCTCTTCAACTAGTGTGTGGCAGAGCACAGGGAGTTGTTCCTGTGGCACCTACACCAATTGAAGTGGAAGCTTATGATAGTGATCATGAAACTTCAGATCAAGTCACTACCAAACCTCGTGGGATGACAAGGATGCGTACTACTTTAGAGTGGTATGTAATCCTGTCTTGGAAGTCATGTTGCTAGACAACAATGAACCTACGAGCTATGGAAAAGCGATGGTGGGCCTGGATTCCAAAATGGCTCGAGGCCATATAATCCGAGAGAGGATCCATATATGAAAACAAAGTGTAGACTTTGGGAGAACTACTTGATGGTCGTAAGGCTGTTAGGTACATATGGATTTTAAAAGGAAGACGGACAATGATGGTAGGTATCACCATTAAGAAAGCTCGACTTGTCGTTAAGATGTTTTCCGACAAGTTCAAGGAGTTGACTGTGATCAGACTTTCTCACTCGTAGCGATGCTAAGAGTCTGTTGGAATTATATTAGCGATTACTGCATTATTTATGAAATCTTGCAGATAGGATGTCAAAACATTGTTTCCTCGACGTTTTTTGAGGAAAGGTTGTATGTGATACAAACCGGAAGGTTTTTTCAATCCTGAAAGATGCTAATAAGTATGCAAAGCTCCAGCAATCCTTCTAGGGACTGGAGTAAGCATCTCGGAGTTGGAATGTATGCTTTGATGAGATGATCAAAGATTTTGGGTGTATACAAAGTTTATGAGAAACTTGTATTTCCAAAGAAGTGAGTGGGAGCACTATAGAATTTCCGATGAGTATATGTTGTTAACATATTGTTGATCGGAAATGATGTAGAATTTCTGGAAAGCATGGAGAGTTAGTTGAAAAGTGTTTTTCAATGGAAAACCTGGATTAAGCTACTTGAACATTGAGCATCAAGATCTATAAGGATAGATCAAAACGCTTAATGGTACTTTCAAATGAGCACATACCTTGACATGATCTTGAAGGTGTTCAAGATGGACCAGTTAAAGAAGGAGTTCTTGCCTGAGTTGTAAGGTATGAAGTTAAGACTTAAAGCTCGACCACGGCAGAAGAAAGAGGAAGGACGAAGGTCGTCCCCTATGCCTTTGTCATAGGCTCTATACGGTATGCCATGCTATGTAATGCACCTGAAATGTGCCTTGCCATGAGTCAGTCAAGGGGTACAAGAGTGATCCAAGAATGGATCACAAGACAGCGGTCAAAGTTATCCTTAGTAACTAGTGGACTAAGGAATTTTCTCGATTATGGAGGTGGTAAAAGAGTTCGTCGTAAAGGGTTACGCCGATGCAAACTTTGACACTAATCCAGATTATTCTGAGTAGCAAACCGGATACGTATAGTGGAGCAACCATTTGGAATAGCTCCAAGTGGAGCGTGGAAGCAGCATCTACAAGATGACATAGAGATTTGCGAAGTACATACGGATCTGAAAGATTCAGACTCGTTGACTATAACATCTCTCACAAGTATAACATGATCAAACCCAGAACTCATCGAGTGTTAATCACATGGTAATGTGAACTAGATTATTGACTCTAGTAAACTCTATGGTGTTAGTCACATGGGGATGTGACCTTGAGTGTTAATCACATATCGATGTGAACTGAATTATTGACTCTAGTGCAAGTGGGAGACTGTTGGAAATATGCCCTAGAGGCAATAATAAATTAGTTATTATTATTATTATATTTCCTTGTTCATGATAATCGTTTATTATCCATGCTAGAATTGTATTGATAGGAAACTCAGATACATGTGTGGATACATAGACAACACCATGTCCCTAGTAAGCCTCTAGTTGACTAGCTCGTTGATCAATAGATGGTTATGGTTTCCTGACCATGGACATTGGATGTCGTTGATAACGGGATCACATCATTAGGAGAATGATGTGATGGACAAGACCCAATCCTAAGCCTAGCACAAGATCATGTAGTTCATATGCTAAAGCTTTTCTAATGTCAAGTATCATTTCCTTAGACCATGAGATTGTGCAACTCCCGGATACCGTAGGAGTGCTTTGGGTGTGCCAAACGTCACAACGTTACTGGGTGGCTATAAAGGTACACTACAGGTATCTCCGAAAGTGTCTGTTGGGTTGGCACGAATCGAGACTGGGATTTGTCACTCCGTGTAAACGGAGAGGTATCTCTGGGCCCACTCGGTAGGACATCATCATAATGTGCACAATGTGATCAAGGAGTTGATCACAGTATGATGTGTTATGGAACGAGTAAAGAGACTTGTCGGTAACGAGATTGAACAAGGTATCAGGATACCGACGATCGAATCTCGGGCAAGTGTCGTACCGATAGACAAAGGGAATTGTATACGGGATTGATTAAGTCCTTGAGATCGTGGTTCATCCGATGAGATCATCGTGGAACATGTGGGAGCCAACATGGGTATCCAGATCCCGCTGTTGGTTATTGACCGGAGAGTCATCTCGGTCATGTCTGCATGTCTCCCGAACCCGTAGGGTCTACACACTTAAGGTTCGGTGACGCTAGGGTTATAGAGATATTAGTATGCGGTAACCCGAAAGTTGTTCGGAGTCCCGGATGAGATCCCGGACGTCACTAGGAGTTCCGGAATGGTCCGAAGGTAAAGAATTATATATAGGAAGTGCTATTTCGGCCATCGGGACAAGTTTCGGGGTCACCGGTATTGTACCGGGACCACCAGAAGGGTCCCGGGGGTCCACCGGGTGGGGCCACCTGCCCCGGGGGGCCACATGGGCTGTAGGGGGTGCGCCTTGGCCTATATGGGCCAAGGGAACCAGCCCCAAGAGGCCCATGCGCCAAGAGAAGAGGGAAAGAAAGAGTCCTAAAGGGGGAAGGCACCTCCGAGGTGCCTTGGGGAGGAGGGACTCCTCCCCTGGCCGCACCCTTCCTTGGAGGAAGGGCCAAGGCTGCGCCCCCCTCTCCCTTGGCCCTATATATAGTGGGGGAAGGGAGGGCAGCAACACCTAAGCCCTGGCGCCTCCCTCTCCCTCCCATGACACATCTCCCTCCTCCCGCAGCGCTTGGCGAAGCCCTGTTGGAATCCCGCTACTTCCACCACCACGCCGTCGTGCTGCTGGATCTCCATCAACCTCTCCTCCCCCCTTGCTGGATCAAGAAGGAGGAGACGTCGCTGCTCCGTACGTGTGTTGAACGCGGAGGTGCCGTCCGTTCGGCGCTAGGATCATCGGTGATTTGGATCACGACGAGTACGACTCCATCAACCCCGTTCTCTTGAACGCTTCCGCGCGCGATCTACAAGGGTATGTAGATCCACTCCTCCCTCGTTGCTAGATGACTCCATAGATTGATCTTGGTGACACGTAGGAAATTTTTGAATTTATGCTACGTTCCCCAACACCGGTATCATCATAGATGTGGTGGGGTCCTACTTCTATGGCAAAAAATCATGAAAGAAAATGGGCTTTTCATCCTGGGCGGGCCAGAGATGCGGCTGGATGAAATTATTTGGGCCGTCCATGACGGAAAAAACCATGGTAGAAGCGAGGGCGAGGAAAATATCGGGGTGTTCCCGGTTACGGTGGGTGGTCGGGGCTGAGCGATGCACGTTTCTCTCGTACACGCACGCGCGTGGGTGCGAGGTGTTGGGCTCTCATTGAACCCGAGCGATTGCACTGCACGCTACGCGTTACTGAACCCGAGCGATCGATCGATCGATGGCTGTTAACTGAACCCGATCGAGCGATTCCTTCGCCACTGCTGCTAACTGAAGCCGATCGATGCTGCCTCTAGATGAACAGTGAGCGTTGCTGGAGGGGGGGGGGTTGGATGAACAGTTCCCGGTGGGGGTGGATGAACAGGACCCCGTGGTGTTGCCTCTGGATGAATAGGACCCCGATCGATCGAGCCGGTTGGGGCTGGATGAACAGGACCCCGTGGATGGCATGATGAACAGGACCACCCCGAGGAGGGCTGGATGAACAGTAGACGGTGGAGGGCTGGATGAACAGTAGCCCGTGGAGGGGTGGTTGAACAGGACCCAGTGGAGAGGGCTGTTTGAACAGTAGCTGGTGGAGTAGCGCGTGGTGGAGGCTGGATGAACAGGAGCCCTTGGATGAACAGTCGCAGGTGGAGGCTGGAGGAGGTCGACGGTGGATGAACAGTAGCCCGTGGAGGCTGGAGGGGGTCGATGGTGGAGATGAACAGTACCCCGTGGAGTCCCGTTTTGCGGTACGCCACACCCCTCCCGATGAACAGGACCCCTGTTTCGACCATAGCGCTCCAACACAAGTCCCTTTCCTCCGTTTTGCGGTACGCCACACCCCTCCCGATCAACAGGACCCCCGTTTCGACCGTAGGAGGTCCGTTTCCTCCGTTTTGCGGTACGCCAGACCCCTCCCAATGAACAGGATCACGTTTCGACAGTGGCCTGTCGAACACAAGGTCGTTTCCTTTGTTCTGCGGTACGCCAGGCCTCGTTTCCATCGGCTGTTCCGTCCAAGCCCTCCCGATGAACACGACGACGCATTCCGTTCCAACCCAGCCGGTTGGCTCCCCATGAACACGACGACGACGCAGTTTCTCCGTTCCGACCCAGCAATGTACACGAGTCCTGGCCGTACGTATGCGCGAGTAGGCGTTCGAGACCCTGCCCGTATGTACGTGCGTGGCCATATTTTCTTTCTTGCACACTGTCCGCTGTACGTACGTGTACATGCTACGTGCGCGCCCCTACTACGACACGTGCGCACCTCCACATCGACCAGTATGTACGTACACGTTCGTGACCAGAATGACAACGCTACGTATGCTTCGACCAGGTGGGTCCCGACTGTCAGGCACTTCCTTGCGTGCGAAGATGTAGCTGGTGGGTCCCAGCAGTCAGGGGGGGTGTGAATCGTTTTTTGTCCGGATGCACTTCCTTGCGTGCGAAGATGTAGCTGGTGGGTCCCAGCAGTCAGGGGAAACATTTTTTCGTGAAATATGATGGCCCGTATGGTGGGTCCCCGCTGTCAGGTGGAGGAATAATTATTTTGCGCGTAATAAGGAGACACTTCCTTGCTACGGCCGTCACTACAAAAAAAATACACTTCCGTGATGATACGTGTTTGTCACAGTAGGTCGCTTTTTTTGTCATGCATGTACATCCATGACAAATTTATGACAGAATCAAGATAGTCATACCTGTGCTGTCGTAGAAGTGTTCCATGACATTACCAAAATTATCATCACGGAAGTGTCCACTTCCATGACGATAAATCGCGCGTCACAGAAGTGCTTTCGTCAAGGGTGACCGACACGTGGCATCCACCGTAACGGAATGCCGTTAAGCTATCGGGTCGGGTTTTGGATCCGATAACCCGTTAACAGCCCCGACCAATGGGGATTTTCCACGTGTAAAATCATCATTGGCTGGAGGTAACACGTGTCGGCTCATCGTTGGGACAGATGTCAACCACTCATTGGACGGAAGGCGCCTATGATACGTCGACACGTGGCACAGCCCAACAGAGGCCCATTCCTATGAAAAGGCCGGCCCGTTTGACTTGGTCAAAAGGTGGCGGGCCGGCCCATGGAAAGCCTGTTAACGGCCTGTTCGCATATAGCCCATTTACAGCCCGCTAACCCAAGGCCCGTTACGCCCTATCCGAATTAGGCCCAGTAGCGTCATCTGGGCCATCCAATATGATTCCAGCCCGTTTTCACTTCTGGCCCATGACGTCTCTCGGCCCATATGAGGCCTTATGTAACTCTTGGCCTATTAACGGCCCGTGGTGAAACTGGCCCGTAATGAACAGTGTATCACTTTACACCCATTAACGGCCTGTGGTGAAACTGGCCCGTAATGAATAGTGTATCACTTTATACCCATTAATGGCCCGTTATTCTGTTGGGCCGTTTCCAGCCCATGTTATCTTTCGGCCTTCTCAGAGCCCATTTATTCTTGGGCTCATTTCCAGCATTCGTTTACTTACGGTCCGTTACTGTCATTTTCTGCTTGTGGGCCAAATTTAGCCCGTGGTTACAGTCGGCCCATTTGTGGTCCGTTAATATGTTGGGCCGTTTTCATAGCGTCATCAAATACGACCTATTAGCGATGGCCCATTACGGTCGGCCCATGAACGAACGATTCCAACTCTAGCGCGTTTACGGCCATAATGCGGCCTGTTATTGGCCCATGTTTGGCCAATCGATCATACGGCCCGTATAAGGCCCATTGATGATACGACCCGTAGAAGGCCCATTGTTTCTACGGCCCGTAGAAGGCCTACTGTTTCTACGGCCCGTAGAAGGCCCACCGTTTCTACGGCCCGTAGGAGGCCCAGTGTCACTACAGTAAATATTAGCCCATGGTTATTGTGGCCTAGTTTTAAAAAATAGGTTATTGCAGCCACTAGTTAACCGCGGAAAAAGAACTGCAATGACTACAAGGAAAAAAATAAACAAGACAACAAGGAAATAAATAAGCAAGCAACTAACGCTAGGCTATTACAGCTATTACACATATTACATCCACTGGGCATCAAAGTTCGCCACCAGTGCAAATATAGGGAACAAAGCAGCATATCATATACACTGGCCGTCAAAATTGGCCACCAGTGCAAATAAACGCGGCAACAAAACAAGAGCATAACTGAAACAACTTCAGAAGAGCTCAAGAAACATTATCCTGGGTATCCACCATGCTGGCAATAAGCTTAGCAAGCTGATTAGCTTTGTCCTGTTTGGTGCTAAAATCCTCCAACGCTTGCTATTGCACCAGAAAGTATGCATCTGAATGCTCCAGGGACTTCCGCAGTCCTTTCGCTTCTTGTCGCAACACAGCTGATCGATGTGTTTCAGCTTGTAGTTGAGACTCAAGAAACCGAACTCATTCAGACAGTGAGTTTGAATAGCTTGTGCAAGCGGTAGTGGCCAGTAACTCCAACACTAAACCAAGACAGGATGTGTCACTATCCTGAACCTTATCTGCATTACTTCCTTTACGTTTGCTTAATAAGGCACTCTTCCCCAATATTCTGTCAGCATTCTAAAAGAAGAAACAAGCAGACACATAACAAGTTTAGCATGTACTAGTATATGAAACTCATTTCGGTGAACCAGTTCATTAGTAAGGTGGATAGGATTAAACTACCAAGTCTTCTATTGCCAAGTACTAGTACATAATAAAAGCATCAAACAAACATATATCTATGTCCTATGGTAGCAATGGAATCTTAAATTAGAACAGTTGTTCTTCAGGTTTAGGCACTTGTTCTACATGAACAGAGTACAGTAAGACGCAAGAATATAATACTTAAAAATAGAAAATGAGCTCATAGACCTTACCACATTCTTGGTTCAGGACCAGTACAGAACAAGGCATTCCCAGTCATCGTCCAGTAAATGTGTCTCAGGAGAACGTAAGGGAATTTGATGAGTTTCTTTGCCAGTGAAGTACATTTTCTTCAGGTAATTCCAATACTGCCACCAAGCATTCTTGAAGATAGCAGTTGTATTAGCACATGTTACCTCATCCTGAGTTTCCAAATCGGTCCTTCTCTATAGAGAAAAATGGGAAAATTTGCTGTATTATAACCATCATGGAGGTAGGATGTACGGGACGAGGCAAAGTAATTTCCATGAATAACATTACTTACACATAACTCCTGGACAAACACCTGCAACTGGCATTTTCCTTCATCTTCAGTATAATATTTCCAAGATGGGAAGATACGCACATACGATTTAACAACATCAAATGCGATAGATGCTAAACTACGACTAGGTGGTTGTGCTTCCTCCAGAGGAATAGGTGTACTAGCTGGTGGAGTTGGGTTCGCCGTGATAGTACTGGACCTATGGGCACTGGAGCTGCCCTACTAACTGCTCTTGTTTGGGAGCTCTGTGGTGGAGATGGTGCTGTGTCAACAGGAACTGGGTTACTATCGGCTGGGGTTGGGGTTAGATTGGGTGAAGCTGGTTCTCTGTCCATCATAGTAGGGGTACAATCTGCGAGAGTTTGGGTTATGTGTGGTAGGGCTGGTTCTTGTGCATGTACAACCGGGGTGCTATCTCCACCAAGAGGTAGCACTGTTTTATTTGAAGACCGTGTTTTTAGTCCGCTAGATACTAGCATCACCCGCTCCAATTCAAATGGCTGATAAACAGGAAACATTGTATGAGAGGCAGATGCAATAGATAGTGTGGAAAAATGAGGGCATGAAATAGTTGACGTGTATATTGTTTAACTAAAACAGATAGCATGACATAATTTCACATATATGATGTCTATCTAAACTGGATAGCATAGCATAACATACTTCAAAGATATGATGAATAACTAAACAGGATTGCATGACATAATTCACCTACATGTTATCTAAGTAATCAGGATCGCATCATTTAATTCACATATGTGATTTATATGGTAAACACAGGGCATTCGATATGATGTCGGAACTAGGAACATGGTGTTGAATATTGTGTATATGATGTCTAAAATATGCAATGCAAGACACCGTATGCATGATATGAGCAGTATAACCGTGCCAAGTTAGAGCATGCACCTCAGTGGGGGAATAGGACTGGTCATCTGTCTCTGAATCCATCTCTGAGGACCTATCGGGACCCAACAAGAGATCTGCTTCGACATGTAGCACTGTCTGCTTTGAAGGCCTTGTTTTCACTCCATATTTTTCCATCTCCCACCCAAATGGCTGATTCACAGGAAGAGTAGTTTAATGTACAAACATTGTCGACAAATGGAAATTTAATAAAGAAAAGGATGGGCAAGATATCATTCAAATATATGATGCCTGGTTAAACAGGACGGCATTGCACATTTCACATATATTATGGCTGGCTAAAAGACATGAGACTGCATATTCCCATATATGATATAGAAACTAAATAGGTGGCATTACAGAACATGTCTAAACTAAGCAGATGACATATATGATGTTAAAAGTAGGCACTGCAAGGCAACATATGCATGATATGACTAACATCATCATGCCAAGGTAGAGCAAACACCTTGGGGGGTAAATAGGAGTGGTCAGTGGCGTCCGAATCTGCCTCAGAACAGATATCTTCCTATGGATTACAATCTGGAGAGGGGTGGGGAGGGTTTGCCATTGAACCCACCATGGAGCGATGTCTGCATGACATTGTATTGCCGCGCAAAACTCTTCTATTTTTCTCTACATCTTCAGCATGACTGTGTACAATATCTGACATGCATACGAGAAAAATATGGTGAGATTATGTAAGGAGAGCATGCAGAAATTTAGAGTGATGGTAACAACCAGTGGATCGATGTTTTTCCGTTGAACCAAAATAGCCCTAATGGATCGACGTGAATGTATAGTAATAAGTGATGCAACAAGTGTACAACCTCTTTGCCGTAGCTGTGTCGACCTCAGCATCATTGGGTTGGTCGCTGAAGCAGTTGATGCAGAGGTGGCTATCGGAGGTGTGGAGGAAGATCTGAGGAATCTGTAGACGGCGTCCAGGGCACTGCTATGTTGTGACGGATTATTCTATCGTTGGAGCAGCTCCGGTGAGCCGTAAGACGTCAAGGATGAAGCAGCACAAGACAGACATTGTCAATCTCAAGTGGGATTCTAATAGCATCTCCAATAGATGATGTAAAATGGATGTAAAATTAACATCACCAAAAACCACCTGACTACAACAGATGAGGTAAAAACTGTTGAGTCTGAACTTAACTGTCGAAACTAAAATTTACTGTGGAATCTGAATGCTACTGTCGAAACTGAACGCAATGGTAGCAGAGAGGCACTTGACATGTAGTTTAGGGAGGGCCTGCAGTTCATCTTCAACCTGCACCCCCCTGAGCCGCCAGGCACCACCGGCCGAGCCGCCGGCCCCAGCGCCGCCTCGCCGCCCCGAAACAACTCGCCACCGCCGCCCCGGCCAGCCCTCTAGGCCCCCTGCCCCCACCCTGAACCCTAAGATAGATAGCGGGGTACCTCTCCGGCGAGCCCCCGTCCCCGCTGCGGGTGGTTCTTCCTTAACTCCGGCGAGCCCTCCCAACCCCTGAAAATCGACTGACCCAAAAGTCGATTCAGTCAACTGAAGTGTGCTTAATCAGAGCAGAGCAGTAGCACGAGTGAGGGGGAGAGCAGCAGCAGCAGTTGGGCGAGCGAGTGATCGAGCGAGAGCCAGAGCAGCATCAGCAGATCCGGCTGGTATGGACGCCGCTGCCGAAGGGGCCTCGCACTGAGGGAGAGTCGCCGTGGAGATGTCGCCCGCGGCGCCGGCTTCAAGGTAGCCGCTCCATGGGGGTGCAGGATGGAGCACCGTCGGCGCCGGGAGGTCGAGTTAAGGAGAAGGTGCGATGCGATGAGTGTACAACCTCTTTGGTGGCGCCGAGTAGGCCTCGGCTTCGTCCGAGGAGTTGGTGAGGATGTTGTGGTTCCAGTGGAGTAGGTTAAGGCGGCGCTGTGGGGATGGAGCAGCCGCGATAGACGAGGCAATCGTCGGAGCAGCTCCTTGGAGGTGGAGGACGGGGCGGCTGAACCGGCGGGACAGCGAGATGGACGACGGATCCTCATCCGGGGAGGTGGACGAGGGACGTCGAGCTGTTGCGCTGGACGACGTTGTCGGGGAAGAGGCTCCGGCTGGGCAGTGATGACGTGGCGGACGGAGGAGGGTGGGGTTTCGCGGCTGGAGCGGAGAGGTTATGGCGGCCTGGGATTTCGAATGGCGAAAAGGGGGCGATGGGAGGGGGTGAAGCATGACTTAGGAACGCGCTTGTCCAAAATGTAGGGTGTGTTACAAAAGTACCCCCCACCGATTTGAACTAGCGGCCCTTTCAGCTCAGGGTTAGAAGGGGGATTTCGCGTGTCGGGATTTGGCAGCTGGAGGGAGTTTTCGCGCGCGTTGTAATTTCGGGATAGCATGGCGCGAGTTGTGAAGGCGCCAGTTTTGGGAGCACGATATCTGAATTTTCGGGATATAACAAGACGCGGGTTGAATTTTAGGGACAATCCTAACGTGTAGTAATATTGTACTTGTACGTACCAAATCAATTCGCACTTCCCTCAACCAAAAAGAAAACGAAAAAAATAAAACTATTCACACCACACAAAGAGAGAGTCTTGCCCCGTTTTACTATACAAATGCTATTCAAAGCTACTCCCTCCTTCCATCTATATAGGGCCTAATGCGTTTTTCAATGCTAACTTTGACCAAATATTAGAGCAATGATATATGACATGCAACTTACACAAAGCACACCGTTAAATTCGTCTGTGAAAGGTTCTTTCAATGATATAATTTTCACATTGTGCATGTCATGTACTATTAATCTTGTCAATAGTCAAAGGCGGTCTTAAAAATCTCATTACGCCCTATATAGATGGAAGGAGGGAGTATGAATCCATGTTATGTCCGATTAAATTTTTTTGCTTGCTGTATAATGCATGTAACCTACTCATACCAACATTTTAGTGCATTCCAAATGTCTATACTACCGCTGCAATTCGAACTAAATTTGAATTCGTTTCTCTATTTCAATAAGAATCTACAATCATGATTGTTGCCAACTTCAACCATCATAGTTTCCTTGCTATCCGCCAGATATAAATCAGACGACCTATAATGCAGGATGGCAGGCATACCATCATCAACAACTCCGTTTTTATAAGAGTAGAGATAAAACATATTAAATGTAGTATACCATGTTCATAACCACACCATGTGTATCACCGTTATATATATTCACACATCCATCGGTTTGAAACACTATGATAAATTCTTCAAATATCCGAATTCGCTTTTTATAATGAAGTATATATGATCTCTATTCGTCTTTTACACCCACACAACCCTCTTATCTTTGTAGCTAGCGCTAACTTTCTCTTGTGCATGCACACACCCGCATGCCTCTCACCCCCCCTCAGCATTCTCTAGCTCCATCGCGCAAATTCGTCTTTTCACTTTAGGTCGTTCACCCACCATGTGTGTAGGCCCCCAACTCCTTCTTTACGGCAAACATCGATCGATATGCCTCTCTAGCCAGGTGTGCCTAGCACAAACACAAGCTTCCCCTCTTCTCTTGTCACCGTCCATGCCTCACTCCCACCACTCTTTTCATTGTTCTCGTACTCGCACACTCCTCCCCCTCAATATAGTATGCCTCTCGTACCACCTCCTACATGCATCCCTCTCTCTCTATCCTTCTCCTCGTGCCTCATTTGCTTCTAACACACACATGGATGTATACCAATCGATCTCCCAACATATACCTAGATCGACTTTAACTACCCCCCCATCGATCGACGTACCTCACAAGTTATGTCTCTCCTTTCTCTTACAAAGGGCGATTGATCTTCCTATGTAGTTACGTCTGCTTACCACAGCCACATCGTCCCCCCTCATCATTCGTGCATGCCTCCTGACCCGTCTCTCACACGCACATGCACAGACAACAAGCAGCCATCTCCTCTCTTATTGATATTGCGGGCGTGCCCTCCGTTTGTCTAGCAAGCCTATCCCACCATTTGTTAGAAGCAACTCCACTACCACCCCCTCCAACACTCTAGCTCTATCTCTCTCCCAACCTTATTCATCTCTTGCACATATGCATGGATGTTGATCGATCTCCCTTAATACTTGAGGCAGATCGATCTCCTTAATACATGAGGTAGGCCTATCTCCTCCTCCACACATATACCAGCCATTGTACCTCTATAGTTAATTGGGCCTCCCTCTTCCCCCACCACACACCGATAGTTGAGCGCTGCTGGTAGGTATCCATGCCACAGAGGCAAACTACACATGTCCCATCTCATGTTCCAGTTGGCCAACCACTCTATATCTTTGACGTGGGCACACACAAATTCGATGGCACTCTTTATCGATCGCGCGCGCGCACACACACACACATCATCCCTCTCTTCGATTCTATGGACACCTCAAGCCGATGATACCTCCACTCTCTTCTCGTGGATTCCCCCCTCTATATATATGTTATATCCAGGACTCTATTTCACACACATTGCATATGTTAAAATTTTTGATTGACCCCCCCAAAACTCTCAAGAACCCACACACTATATCTCTCTAGGTTTGTATCTCTCTCACACAACCCCACGCAGGTGGTGTATGTATAAAAGAAGAGAATATGTGCACCGTGCACGTACTCACGCTTCGTGCCCAGCCACACCTGCGCGGGTACACGGTGGAGCTCATTTCTTTACGAAATGGCAGCCCACGTGCTAATTTGAACGCCTGTAGCGGTTGTTTACCTAGGGAGGTCATGTACCACGCATGCACGAAACAAAGTTCGACTTGACGCGTTGCCGTGTTATTTTTAAATAAAGTTATAGCGCTCAATGGCATGTACACAGAATATAAAACGATTTTTATGGAGGAAAAGGTAGTCCGCTCTTCAGAGTATCTCACACAAGGCTCCGGTGGCCTCTCTCTCACCATTGGTCACTGATCCGGCCGCATCCCGTCCGCCGGGGGAAAGGGAGTGCGGTGGCCTCTCTCTCTCTCACCGTTGGTCACTGATCCGGCCGCATCCCGTCCGCCGGGGGAAAGGGAGGAAGTGCATCGTTTCTCCGTTCGACGGCGCCGAGGCAGCACGTCCCGATCTGCGGTACACGCCGTTCTCTTTGACCAAGCTCCGGCGCGGTAGGGCCTACGCCACCTGCTCGCAGATTCTGTCCGCCGCCGCTCACCTAGTTATATCCCGACGACCTCTAGGTATCCCCTTCGTCCTTGCTCCACTGCCCGTTTTCCCACGTCGCTGCATGTGGATCTTCCATAGTTCTTTGCCCAAAACGTCGCTCGTCCGGCGTACTCTCCATATTGCATTCTCGTCCTCACACCATTTTAGACAAACACAACCGTGTTGTTATCTTCCCTTAGGACAAGGAATATGCTTCTTTTTTGTCGTCGCATGTGTCATCAACTGTTATTGGCCAGTAATTGTTTCCTTTCTACCTCTTTTTTGCAAACAGGGCTATCCATTTCACATCGTTGCTATTGCGACCTTTTGATGAACTTCCCAAATCACTTTTTTCTTAAGAGTGTTTTGTGCAGCTGTACTAAGATGTCACACGGGCAACGTCTCTACATTTCAGTGCGACTGCACAAAGGGAGATTGGTTTTGCTCTATCCTCCTCATCCAACTCCGAGCCTAATCTTCTCCAACTAGTTAGTCTTAAGAGAGACTTCAAAGGTGACCGGCTTCTATTTGTGTGTTTATTGTTTCATCAGCAGTCCTCTATTATCGTAATCACACTTGATATCTTTGGAACAGGGACGCTCAGCTCTATTTTAGTGGAACTGCACAAAATGATCGGAATGTGGCATGCTCCAGACAGCTACTTTTTTTTCCCAACATGCCTTGTTGATTTAGACAGAGCTGGGGGGACGTTGCTGCCAATGAAAGCATGGATCAATTTTAATTTAACACCTTCTCACAACTTTGTCTTCAGTTGTGATGTAATTATTAGCTCTGATATGCTAATAATTGACATGCATTAGCAAGGAAGTTAGTTTTTTATTGTTTCCGAAAGAGCATCGATGGCAAGACACGCGAAACAAAAGCTGAAATCTCACACCATTGTACAATTTCATGTCGCTGGAAAATTATTTGTATAGTACGTCAATTATGTAAACAAATGATGGAAGCTTGATAGCATTGCCAGAAGCCTCTTCATCATCCGGGTCCTTGTGCCATGCACAAAATTATACTCCTTCGTTCCTAAATATTTGTCTTTTTACAAATTTCAAACGAGCATATTTTAGAGTGTAGATTCACTCATTTTGCTTCATATGTGTACTCCCTCCATTCCTAAATATTCTATTCGTCTTAACAGAGATTTCAACAAGTGACTACATAGGGAGCAAAATGAGTGAATCTACACTCTAAAATATGTCTATATACATCCGTATGTGCCAGTCCATTTGAAATCTATAAAAAGACAAATATTTGAGAGAGAGACAGAGAGAGTAGTCACTCGTTGAAATCTCTAGAAAGACAAATACTCCGGAGTATATTTAAGAACCGAGGGGGTAGTGCACAACCGCATGGGACACTCAGCCCGGTTGTTGCGCCGCATTAATAATGAGTAATGAGCAGTCAAATCATAAGCCCCACCTTTCCCACTGTAAGTTGCTCTGAAGAAGCAACCATCAATACACTCTTCTTTGAATCCGCTCATACTACTCCATCCGTCACTGTTTATACAGCGCGCTTCAGAAAAAAGAAAAAAAATTGTGGGACCAAGGCGACTAGCGATCGGCCTGAAAAATAGCATTGGTAGTTATAGCACGGCGTCTATTACTAGAGGGAATAATGCGTACACACATGCATGCAGTGCTTCCACCCCGGGTACACACATGCATGCACTCCGTAGTAGTACAATACATGGAGAGAAAATTGTGGACTTGATTGCGGTTACCACGCCCTAATTAATTAAGCATTATACCAAACACGTCTAAAGTCTCTCTGGTGGTGGAAATGCATTGAGAGAAATGCATCATAATGAAGCGCGCCCTGTAAACTGTGACGGAGGGTGGAGTAGTATGAAGGTGCAAAACCAAGTATGCGTACTACTGCGCTTGGCTCTTTGCCCCCTTTGTGAAGTCGAACAATGATGGTACTCCGCATGTTGGGTACTACAGTGTATGCCTCTAACAATCTGACACCGAATGGACTGATGCATGTCCACCGAGGGTAGGTTGCATTAGTCAAAAGGCGTAAGCGAGCTTCACCTTGTCCTGCAAGCTTCTCCTTGCTCTGCGAGTTGACGGGACACACCAAAAGGTAGTGCTAGTCCATACTCCCTCCTTTCCGGTTAATATGGCTTAATATTTTTTGCGGGTAAATGAGAGAGCTTTATTCATATATAAGCATTCTTAGGACGATCAGCCAAGACACTGGTCACTAGGAAGAGAGGTACCCCGCAAAAAAGAAGTAGGAAGCGAGGTGTTCCATCAAGCCAGCTCTCGACCACATTCAAAGTGCAGCAAGCACGGTTCGCACGAAGATGCGCCGCAAGGTTTGCTGACCTGTTTACATGCTGAATAACAAAAAAGAGGAAATATTACTGAGCGCTACTATTTGTAACAGGATATGAGCCAGAATTAAGTGAGTGTTCCATGCAATCAACTTCCATTATCACATGCGAGAACCCTCAAAGAGAACCAAATGTGTTGAAGATTGATTTATCACATTTTAAAATTATAATAAGAGTGCAGACGCTCCTCCATCCGGTTCCTAGTACTAGTATAGTACGTACCTTTATGGACTATAGTAGTAGTACTAGTAAACTTTGCGCTTGGCTGTTCGGGAAGTCGAACAATAATAGCACTAGTAGTATAGTGTATGCTTCTGGCAATCTGACACCGAATTAACTGTTGCACCTCCACCGCCTGAGCGAGGGAGAGCTTGCATTAGTCAAAAGTTTCTCCTTGTCCTGTGAGCCACCGCGCGCAAGCTTCTCCCGCCCTGCAACCTTCTCCTCGTTCGGCAAGTTGACGGGACACAACAAAGTAATGCTAGTCCATGCTGCCTCCTCTCCGGTTAATATGGCTTAATTTCAAACGAGATAAATACACTGTCTGTCACTGTATATTTGTAAAAATATGGTCAGTGGACTTCATAATACGCTCATTGCGCTCAATATATATTTTCCGGTGTTCATACGGTCACTAGCTCACCCTGACTGAGTATGTGTGTGCATGCACGGGTAGGTTGAGCACTTGACCGTGACCGTGTGTGTTCCGTCGTGTGCTTGGACATGCATGCATTAGGGCGTCGCGCGCGTTTTTGCGTCCATGTGTACGTGTGACTGTTGCATACACGTAGGGGGAGTACGTGTAGGGGCCACTAAGGAGTAGTCAAATCACACAGTAAGTTAGTCGGAAGAAGCAACCATCATTTGACTCTTGAATGACACGTACGCAATATAAAATGGTTGATATGGAGAGAAAAAGAAAACCACTATATATACACTAGAAGGAGCCTAAACTACAGGCCTGCTTGCTTAGGTTGCTCTCTTCACAAGCATAGAATGACCGGCCTGATCCCGCAGCTGGGGGAAGGGAACAATGTTCTGCATAGACGCGGTCGACATCGGCGAGGGAGAAAACCCACAGTCGGTGCGTCCCAATCGGGGGTCACCGCGGTATGGGCCGATGCCGCGTCCCAACCGCCCTTCTAGCTACAGCCCGACGTCCCAGGTAGTCCATCTTCCTTTTGGAGCCGGCTTGCTCCACTGCCGTAGCTCCATCTCCATGTCGATCTTTCTCTACTTCTACCGGCTTCTACTTGTGATGAGTTTATGTCTCATGAACTAGTGCCAGTACTATTATTCTAATCACACTTCTTCAATATCTTTGCCATCAGGGATGCTCAGGTCGATTTTAGTGGAACTACACAAAAGCATCGTATGAGCCGAGGGTGCCAGCCGTCTTTCCTTCGACAGGTTCTACCTGGCCAGGAAATTAAATCATGTTTAGGGTTTAGGGTTTAAGTCGTAGTGACCCCATCAGTAGTTTTTCTATCGTACACGCTCTCACAACTTTTTTCTTTAGTTGTGAAGTAAATATTGGCTATGATCTGTGAATCATTGAGATGCATCAGCATGCGTGTTAGTTTTCCTTTGTATTTGATGGAATATTGTAACGGGGCAACCTTGGAATAGGAATGAAAATGGAGTGGAAAAGTTTCTGTTTTTCCGGAGAAAAAATGGAAATGGAGAGAAACCAACGTTTCGTTTCGTTGGATCATGCCATCGAGCAAAACCAACGTTTAAATCACGTCTGTCGTGTTCGTGTCTCACCCTCCTCCATGGCTCGACCCCACACGGTCGTTTGGCATGCCACTCACCGCAAACCGAGTAGTATACCATAACTTCCCCACCTGCTTGTCGATGGATCGTGCCATGGAGTACTAGCACTACTGGAAGAGATTGACGAGTTGGGGGAGGACAGCTAGCTGTAGCACGGACTCCCAAGAACTTACTACTGGAAGAGATCACACATGTTGTAGCCGGCTATTGCGACCTTTGAACGCGGAGCAGCCGCGTGCACCCGGAAGCGGCGCGGGCGACGCTCTCTCAGCCAGCGCGCCGCAATCAATGTCGGCGCCAGTGAGAGGTCGCGTCCGCTCTGGCCAGGCATGAATGCGGCACTGACCGTTTCGGGCGGGAAGCACGCGCGGGTGATGAAGAGGGTTCGGGTTGGTCAGGACCGGCCGTGGCAGCGGTCCGGACGTGCGCAAACAAGAGATGTTGTACGTTAATATTGCTGCGTATATATTTAACAACGTAAATAATGTGCCAGTTGGACAAATATGATTGGAGATGGAGATGGAAATGGAATTTTACATAAACACGGATATGCATGTCTATGTCTATGTGTGTGCGCGCGACGACTCTCGCGACCTGGAAGCGGGGGCGTGTTTTTGATCGAGTTTTCTTTCTTGGTACGTTAGAACATCAGTTTGTCTAATTCACATCTAGATGTTATTTAAGGATATCACATCTAAGCTCCCACAAGTATATAATGTAGCAACAAGAAACAGAAAAACTAGGAAAAGACCACAAATAGAGTGGACATCAACTTATATGTGACATAAATATGTCACATCTAGATGTGTCCTAGACAGACCCTTAAAAAATTGTCCGCCAGTTTTCGTTTCTTTTTTCCGGGAACGCGCGTATTCTATTTAAAACCACTGCTATGGAGAGATTTTTTACTCCATTATAGCCTCTTGTTTGATAGAGTTTCTCGCGTCTCGCTCTCTCACCCTCTCCACATCAAAACAAGATGACAGTGTCCACTCTATCTCTCTCCTCACCGGTGGTCACAGATCCGGCCGAATCCCGTCCGCTGTGGGAGGTGAGGAGGTGCAGCGTTGACATTGTCGCCGTCGGCGACAAAGGAAGCCGATGCGCACCCTCCTCTCGGAGCCGGCGCTGGCGCGGACGAAGATCCTCCGCGCCCTTGTTCGCTGCCGTTGTGTGGGCAGATCCCGCCCGCCCGCCTAAACGACATCTCGCCCACCTGAGGTATAACCTCTTGTACTGGTCCAGCTCCCCAGGTCGCTACGTGCGGGTTTTCTTCTATGCGACTACTCCCCAGCTCCCCATGCATAGTAGCTAGGGTTCGTCGGCTGGTCCAACATCACCTACTAGTACTATTATAGAGGAAATGCCACTCAAAAAGTTGTCCTGATTTATGCCTCGGTGGAGGTATACATGTTGTTTCGACAAAAAGTACATGGTGGTTGTGCGGTCATTGTCCATATGGTGGTAGTACTATCACTGGTTAAATGAAGAAATGCTTTTTTTCTCGGGTATCCTGGTTTAGTTCCCATCAAGATAATTATGATGCTTCTGTTTGTTGGTGTACTTTTCATTAATTCTTATTGACAATTGAGATGCCGTTGCTAACCCTTTTTTATATTTTTGGAAACAGTGATGCGTGTCTCCATACCCGGGCAAGTCTTCCTCAATTTTAGTGGAACTGCACAAAATTGGATGGCCATTGTTGTTCCGCCTCACTGTCCTCTGCCACGTGGTTCTTCCTTCCTCGAGCTTGATTACTGAGAAGAAACAGACCACAGTGAGGATTTGTCGAACTTCTTAGGTGCCTCACCCAAACTTGATGCCAAATGGATGATGCATCACCACGATGACCTATCGATGCTCATGGTTGTGCCTCATGGTTGCGTCGGCTGGTGAAGCTGATCGATTTTCGACGAAAAACAAGCTGTCTTCCATCAGTGCTCTTTGCTTGTTACGCAGAAAGATGATATCCTTCGTCAGTTCACCTTGGTTGCGTTAGAGACGCAATTGTCTTTCACGTTAGTGCAATTTTCGCTAGGGTTTTACGACAGGTGGGCCCAAAATGTGGCTGGCTCACCTGTCATACATCCAAAAGCAGGTGCAGTGAAGGCACCGGAGCTCAGTCCATACTACAGTAGTATATATATAAGCGGGAGCCTCAGCGCTTGTTCGCTAGGGTTTGCACTCTCCACACGCTCGCCGCACTACATATATGTTACTCCCTCCGTTCCGAATTACTTGTCTTAGATTTGCTAGATATAGAGGTATCTAGCACTAAAATGAGTCTAGATACATTTGCTAGGGTTTGCTATATTCACAGTCTCTCACCCTCTCTTCACCAGATCTAAACAAGATTGCGTTGGCCTCTTGTCTCTCTCTCCGCCTCACAGCTGGTGAAGGAGGCGTCCGTATCCCGTCGCACCGGGAAGGGGAGGAGGTGCAGCGTTCACTCTATCGCCTTCGGCGAGGGAGGCAATCCACTGTCGGCTGCACCCAGCGTCTTTGCGGGAGGGCCACCGACCCCTTCTTCCTTGCTGACGTACTTAGTGTGGGCAGATCCGGCCTCCCGCCGCACGCCTTGCCACATCCCGACGACCCTAAGGTATAAGTTTCTTTGAAACCGTCGTTGCTCTAGCTGCATGTGGATATTTTTTGATCTGTAGTCGAATCTAGGACGTGCGGTGGGCTAGAGCAAGAATCTAGGACGTGGTTCAATGAGGAAAGGAGGGGCGGAAAGTAGTATAGACTGGCTATCCAGCCGCTTTGTAGGTCGAAAAGGGAAAAGGGGGTAACCCAGTACACACATCTGTAAGGAACCGATCTCTTTGTTGAAAAGGGAAAGACACTAGGGGGTCGGGTAGTTTGTGCACGACTAGATTTGCTGCCCTCACATAGGAAGAAGGTTCAAAGAGAACAAATATGGGACCAACGCATATATGCTGCTTGGCTACATACTATGCATCACCCATTTATACGTGTGGGCGCACATGGTGCTGGCATGTCCCATGCAGCTATTTTGCTATTGTTAACCTCAGAATTAACTAATGATCTATTTTAAAAGAATTTCTCTGTTAATATGAATCAATGCAACCGTTTTAGAAATGCCACTGTCCTATACTTTGTTTTCCATCAAGATAAGGTAGATGCTTCTTTTTGTGGCCGCATGTTTCATCCTCCTTTATTGGCCAGTAATTGTTTTCTTTTTTGCCTCTTAAAACAGGGATATCTATTCAACCTGTTGCTATAGAAAACTTAAATGTCACACCAGCAACTTTGGTTGATTTCAGTGCAACTGCACAAAACTTGATTGGATTTCCTATTCGTGTTGGTAGATTCGTATTTTATGTTGGTCGTCTCATGAAAGGTCAGTACAGGCCTTCATCCACATGATTGTGCAGTGTGCTTTGAGATGCCGTGGTACTTGTATTGGTACTGTTTTAAATAAATGATGAATTGAAGCTATTGTATTGCTGTCTTTTCCCATTAAGTAGTGAACAAAAATGGGACCAACCCAGACATGATGCTTGTTGCTTTGTTACAACAAATTCAGCATCACCCCCTTTATAAGCCAGTAATTGATGCCACTCTCAGAATTAACTACTGAATCTTATTTCAAAACTGCAACACTTGTTAGGGATTGGTGGGATTACCATTTTTGTGGCTGCATGTTTCATCCTCCTTTATTAGCCAGTAATTGATTCCTTTTTTGCCTCTGTTTATACAGGGATATCTATTCAACTTGTTGCTATTGTGACATTTTGCTTCGCTACGCGAAACACTTTGCTTGATTTCAGTGCAACTGCACAAAACGAGATTGGATTTCCTATTCGTGTTGGCAGATTCGTACGTGATCTTGTGTGCGTCATGACAGGTTGGTATTTGCCTTCATCCACATGATCGTGCAGTGTGTTTTGAGATGCTGTGCTAATTGTATTGGTACTGTTTTAAATAAATGATGAATTGAAGCTATTATATTGCTGTCTTTTCCCATTAAGTAGTGAACAAAAATGGGACCAACCCAGACATGATGCTTGTTGCTTTGTTACAACAAATTCAGCATCACCCCCTTTATAAGCCAGTAATTGATGCCACTCTCAGAATTAACTACTGAATCTTATTTCAAAACTGCAAAACTTGTTAGGGATTGGCGGGATTACCATTTTTGTGGCCGCATGTTTCATCCTCCTTTATTAGCCAGTAATTGATTCCTTTTTTGCCTCTGTTTATACAGGGATATCTATTCAACTTGTTGCTATTGTGACATTTTGCTTCGCTACGCGAAACACTTTGCTTGATTTCAGTGCAACTGCACAAAACGAGATTGGATTTCCTATTCATGTTGGTAGATTCGTACGTGATCTTGTGTGCGTCATGACAGATTGGTACTTGCCTTCATCCACATGATCGTGCAGTGTGTTTTGAGATGCTGTGCTAATTGTATTGGTACTGTTTTAAATAAATGATGAATTGAAGCTATTGTATTGCTGTCTTTTCCCATTAAGTAGTGAACAAAAATGGGACCAACCCAGACATGATGCTTGTTGCTTTGTTACAACAAATTCAGCATCACCCCCTTTATAAGCTTTGTCGTTCTTTATACATGTTGAAACAAGGCATTGTTAAGATAATGTCTCAGTCAATATGAATGAATCACACTGATGGAGAATTGCTACTCTCCTGCTTTGTTTCCCATTAAGATAAAGTAGATCAGTAGATGCTTTTCTTCTGGGAGTACACGTCATCAACCGTTATTTCTTAGTAATTGTTTCCCTTATACCTATTGTTTCTTACTGGGATATCAAAATTAAAGCTCGTTTTATTCCAACTTCGATTTTAGTTGAACTGCACAAAAGGAGCCAATGTGTAAGGCAAACTGCTGCATTACTGGGTCTAGTTGGTCGTTCCACTTTGCAGAAAGAAGCAGTCACTGTTTGCGCTACATTACAGAAGGAATGACCGAGAAGCTTTACAGAGTATTATTAGACACCGGTGACATGACTAGTCTGCAGAGACCATTGGCAATTTAACAATACGTGGAGTGCCTTGGGTAAAAAGTGCCCAAACAAGTATAAAAGCTACGACAGGACTCCACGATCATAGGCATTACATATTTTGAATGGGAAAATCTTTTCAAATTTTAATCATTGATGTTAGCAAGAAGACGTTAGTTTAATATATTGGAATTGGAAAACCTTGTCAAAATTTTCTCATTGATGTTAGCCACAAGACATGCATTTGATATTTTTGAATGGGACGCCCTTGCTGTGAGCAGCGTCGAGTGTTTTTTTCCTATTCCTGTGTTCAGTTTAGAAGTAAATAGTTACTCTGCTGAGATATTCCTGTGTTAAGAGTTTGTTCTGAATATTGTCTATGTAATGCCAGGCCTTGTGTTTGATTGCAAAGTTGAGCTTGGAATGTTGTGGCATGCGGCATCATGAGCTGTTCACCGTGCCTCCTGAGAATAATGCTTCGTATTGTTTTGCATGTCGATCTAATGCCAGTGATTTGCTTGTTAAGAAGATCATCCTCTTCTGTTGTTTCCGTGCTTAAGAAGTTCATCGTCTGATATTTCATTCATAGCCTATACGACAAGTCGGGTAGGTTAGACGTGAAACCATATGATCTTTCGACCAACTCATGATATTAGGCTGTGATTGGATCGTCGTTTTCCAACCAAAACTGCTTGTAAAACTGACGCTTGTAAATTAAAACAGATGGTCTCGGGCAAAGGCACTTGGTTGGTCGATTTCGACTAGTAAAATATCGGAAGTACTTGACACACGATAAAAATGCTGAACAACACTCGGACGATTGCTAATCCAGCCGTTAGCTGTTGTTTCAGCCTTGCCCACGGATGGCATGATACGCACGTCGTGCATGTATCGTCAGGTAATGTCGTCCATATAGCAGTGCTTGTAAAAATACACTGGTCTCTCAAATTACACGTGTAACCCGCCGGTTTTACTTACAGACCTCGGGCCCTCGGTTTCATTACGCCTGTATTTTACGCGTTGTTTTCAATGACGTAAATTACACTTGTATGTTAATACAGGTTTGAAATAAACCAGAGCTCCCATGCGCGGCCTTACCGTTTCATGCCGTCTCAGTTTCTCGAAGGTGCTCATAGGTGTCCGATGATCCTGGCTTCCTGAATGAGTAGCCGACGCTGTATCAGACCATCCTTAGGGCCCGCGAGGCCCTCTCCGTTGTCCTTCGAGTTGTTGCGCTCGCCGTGGCGCCGAGCATTGTTAACATCATCAACGAACATGAGGATTCAGGAGATGACTTTATTTTGACTGGATGACACTAGGGACCCACTAGGGCCATAGCCGTACGTACGCAAGTGCCTCCTTATTATGTGCAACTATATTTTTTTGCTTTCTCCTGGTTTCATGACATCAGGGTCCCACACCATTGTCAACCTATGTAGTCAATATAAACGAGAGAATTGCACAAGGTGTGGCCGACAACTGGGACCAAGCAGCTCGAGCAGTATTTGTGTTTTTGAGGCGTGAGCACTGCAGAGTTTTTCTTGGCGATGATTTCGTTGTTGTTCAGAGGAGAGCAGGGTATTAACTGGGCGGGCTGTGGCCCATCTAGCCCAGGCCAGATATCCAGCCCAGATACTAATTTTTTCAAGATGAAAATGGCTAGCCCAGCTATACGTCTTTTTGAGGAATACCCAGGCAAGGTCAACTTGTTATTCTCCGCCCCGCTGGGCTGCAAATCTTTCCTAGGAGGGATGCATTAGGCTTAACAGGAAAATGGGCTTTAAAAAAATAATAAATGGGATGTAATTATAAAAATTGGGCAGGAACTATAAAAAAATGCACCAAACACGAAATTAGTTTATAAAATATTATTTATGGATTTTGAAAATCTTAAATTTTCATTGTTGCACGCGCAATGTTTCATTGGATTTTTACGTAATACAAATTTATATTTAATCTGACTAGAAATTTTGGGATAAAAATATTTCGAAGCCCATCAAAATGTGGGAAATTTTATTGAATTCTGTCTTCAACGGTTGCTTGAAATTATTAATCATTGTCCTAGCTAGAAAATGGGTTGTACTTTGAACAAACTGTAAATGGGTGATTGTAAATTCCATTAGAATTCCTAAATGGGTTGTACATTCTTACAAAACACAAATGGGCTATAAGTTCTCTGCCACACACTTGTGGGCCTACTAAGTGACGCGTCCCCTAAAAAAATAAGTTGACGCGTATGCAAGGCTTTGCTAACTTATTATAGTCAACACACGGTTCTAGCAACAGTGGCCGTTGGATGTCTATCCAACGGATGTCGTGCTTCTTCTTCAATCTCGGATATTCTTAGCTTCGGCCACCCAAAAAATGATCCTCCCCCTGGTGGGCCTACTAAGTTGGAGCGTACCAAGGGCTTTGTTAACTTAGTCAATAATAAATGTTTCTAGCTTCAGTGACCGTACGATGTCCATCCAACGGCCGTATTGCTTCTCCAACCTCTGGTCTTCTTGGTCCAGCCGCCCAAAGCAGCGCCGGTCGTGCCGCCTGCTCCTGCCTCCCGTGGCCGGCTGTGCTGCCGCGGAGGCCTCACCGCCCCCATACTACTCCCACCGCTGGCCAGGCCATCCCACTCACCCACACCCCCTATTATTCTGCGGCGACGGCAGCCTCACACCGCAGCCGAACCAGTGAACCCTGATACGTCTCCAACGTATCTATAATTTTTGATTGCTCCATGCTATATTATCTACTGTTTTGGACTATATTGGGCTTTATTTTCCACTTTTATATTATTTTTGGGACTAACCTATTAACCGGAGGCCCAGCCCAGAATTGCTGTTTTTTTTGCCTATTTCAGTGTTTCAGATAAACGGAATATCAAACGGAGTCCAAACGGAATAAAATCTTCGGGAACGTGATTTTCTCACCGAATGTGATCCAGGAGACTTGGACCCTACTGCAAGGAAGCAAAGAGGTGCTCACGAGGGTAGGGGGCGCCCCCCTAGGGCGCGCCCCCTGCCTCGTGGGCCCCTCGGTGCTCCACCGACGTACTCCTTCCTCCTATATATACACACGTACCCCCAAACGACCAGAACAGGAGCCAAAAACCTAATTCCACCGCCGCAACTTTCTGTATCCACGAGATCCCATCTTGGGGCCTGTTCCGGAGCTCCGCCGGAAGAGGGCCGTCATCACGGAGGGCTTGTACATCATCATAGCCTCTCCGATGAAGTGTGAGTAGTTTACCTCAGACCTTCGGGTCCATAGTTAGTAGCTAGATGGCTTCTTCTCTCTCTTTGAATCTCAATACAAAGTTCTCCCCCTCTCTTGTGGAGATCTATTCGATGTAATCTTCTTTTTGCGGTGTGTTTGCTGAGAACGATGAATTGTGGGTTTATGATCAAGTCTATTTATGAATAATATTTGAATCTTCTCTGAATTCTTTTATGTATGATTGGTTATCTTTGCCAGTCTCTTCGAATTATCCATTTGGTTTGGCCAACTAGATTGGTAGTTCTTGCCATGGGAGAAGTGCTTAGCTTTGGGTTCGATCTTGCGGTGTCCTTACCCAGTGACAGAAGGGGCAGCAAGGCACGTATTGTATCATTGCCATCGAGGATAACAAGATGGGGTTTATTTCATATTGCATGAATTTATCTCTCTACATCATGTCATCTTGCTTAAAGTGTTACTCTGTTTTTAACTTAATACTCTAGATGCATGCTGGATAGCGGTCGATGAGTGGAGTAATAGTAGTAGATGCAGAATTGTTTCGATCTACTTGTCACGGATGTGATGCCTATATACATGATCATGCCTAGATATTCTCATAATTATGCACAATTCTATCAATTGCTCAAGAGTAATTTGTTCACCCACCGTAGAATACTTATGCTCTTGAGAGAAGCCACTAGTGAAACCTATGGCCCCCGGGTCTATTCTCATCATATCAATCTCCATCACTTTTATATTGTTTTGCTATTTACTTTGCTTTTACTTTTTACTTTGCATCTTTATATCAAAAATACCAAAAATATTCTATCTATCAGATCTCACTCTCGTAAGTGACCGTGAAGGGCTTGACAACCCCTAATCGCGTTGGTTGCGAGTAGCTATCGCTTTGTGCAGGTTCGAGGGACTTGAGCATGGGCTCCTACTGGATTGATACCTTGGTTCTCAAAAACTGAGGGAAATACTTACGCTACTCTGCTGCATCATCCCTTCCTCTTCGGGGAAAACCAACGCAAGCTCAAGACATAGGAAGAAGGATTTCTGGTGCCGTTGCCGGGGAGTCTATGCAAAAAGTCAATATACCAAGTACCCATCACAATCCCTATCTCTCGCATTACATTATTTGCCATTTTCCTCTCGTTTTCCTCTCCCCCTAATTCACCCTTTCCGTTTTATTTGCCCTCTCTCTCCCTATCCTCCCTCTCTATTTGCCTCTTTTTACCCGTTTGCTTTTTGTTTGCTCGTGTGTTAGATTGCTTGTTTGTCGCGATGGCTCAAGATACTACCAAATTGTATGGCTTCACCAATACCAATAATAATGATTTCCTTAGCACTCCGATTGCTCCTCTTACCGATTCTGAATCTTGTGAAATTAATACTGCTTTGTTGAATCTTGTTATGAAAGAACAATTCGCCGGCCTTCCTAGTGAAGATGCCGCCACTCATCTGAATAGCTTCGTTGATTTATGTGATATGCAAAAGAAAAAAGATGTCAATAATGATGTTGTTAAATTGAAGCTATTTCCTTTTTCGCTTAAAGATCGTGCTGAAGCTTGGTTTTCGTCTTTGCCTAAGAATAGTATTGATTCATGGAACAAGTGCAAAGATGCTTTTATCTCTAAGTATTTTCCTCCCGCTAAGATCATCTCCTCTTAGAAACGATATAATGAACTTTAAACAACTTGATCATGAACATGTTGCACAAGCTTGGGAGAGAATGAAATTAATGATACGTAATTGCCCTACTCATGGTTTGAATTTGTGGATGATTGTACAAAAAACTTATGCCGGAATGAATTTTGCTTCTAGAAATCTTTTAGATTCGGCCGCGGGAGGCACTTTTATGGAAATCACTTTAGGAGATGCTACTAAACTCCTAGATAATATTTTGGTTAATTATTCTCAATGGCACACTGAAAGAACTTCTAATAAAAAAGTGCATGCGATAGAAGAAATTAATGTGTTGAGTGGGAAGATGGATGAACTTATGAAATTATTTGCTACTAAGAGTGTTTCTTCTGATCCAAATGATATGCCTTTGTCTACTTTGATTGAGAATAACAATGAATCTATGGATGTGAATTTTGTTGGTAGGAATAATTTTGGTAACAACGCTTATAGAGGGAATTTTAATCCTAGGCCATATCCTAGTAATCCTTCTAATAATTATGGGAATTCCTACAACAACTCTTATGGAAATTATAATAAGATGCCCTCTGATTTTTAATCTAATATTAAAGAATTTATTTCTTTGCAAAAGAATTTTAATGCTATGATTGAAGAAAAATTGCTTAAGATTGATGATTTGGCTAGGAACGTTGATAGAATTGCTCTTGATGTTGATGCTTTGAAACTTAGATCTATTCCACCTAAGCATGATATTAATGAGTCTCTAAAAGCCATGAGAATTTCAATTGATGAGTGTAAAGAAAGAACCGCTAGGATGCGTGCTTCCAAAGATGCCTTTATTAAAGCGTTTTCTTGCAATTCCTATGAAAGTAATGATGAAGATCTAAAAGTTATTGATGTGTCTCCAATTAAATCTTTATTTTGCAATATGAATCTTGATGAAACTTAATATTATCTTCCTTTACCTAGAAGGCGTTTTACAAATTCGGAGTGTTTAGATCTTAATCATGAAATTGATGAAAGTGGGATAGAAAGAAATAAAAATCTAGATGTTGCTAAACCCACTATATTGGATTTCAAGGAATTTAATTATGAAAATTGCTCTTTGATTGATTGTATTTCCTTGTTGCAATCCGTGCTAAATTCTCCACATGCTTATAGTCGAAATAAAGCCTTTACCGAACATATTGTTGATGCCTTGATGCAATCCTATGAAGAAAAACTTGAGTTGAAAGTTTCTATCCCTAGAAAACTCTATGATGAGTGGGAACCAACTATTAAAATTAAAATTAAAGATTATGAGTTTTATGCTTTGTGTGATTTGGGTGCGAGTGTCTCTACTATTCCCAAGACTTTGTGTGATTTACTAGATTTCCGTAATTTTGATGATTGCTCTCTAAACTTGCATCTTGCGGATTCCACTATTAAGAAACCTATGGGAAGAATTAATGATGTTATTATTCTTGCAAATAGGAATTATGTGCCCGTATATTTCATTGTTCTTGATATAGATTGCAATCCTTCTTTCCCTATTATTCTTGGTAGACCTTTCCTTAGAACGGTTGGTGCGATTATTGATATGAAGGAAGGGAATATTAGATTTCAATTTCCATTAAAAAAGGGCATGGAACACTTTCCAAGAAAGAAAATAAAATTACCATATGAAACTATCATGAGAGCCACTTATGGATTGCCTACCAAAGATGGCAACACCTAGATCTATTCTTGCTTGTTATGCCTAGCTAGGGGCGTTAAACGATAGCGCTTGTTGGGAGGCAACCCAATTTTATTTTTATTCCTTGCCTTTTGCTCCTGTTTAGTAATAAATAAATTAATTATCCTCTGTTTAGGTTGTGTTTTTTTGTGTTTAATTAGTGTTTGTGTCAAGTAGAACCGTTGGGAAGACTTGGGGAAAGTCTTGTTGAACTTGCTGTAAAAAACAGAAACTTTAGCGCTCATGAGAACTGCTAGCATTTTTATTTGAAGAGTGCTATTAGATAATTATTTTTGCATATGACTAATAGATAAATTCCTCACGTCCGGAAATTTATTTTAGAATTTTTGGGGTTCCATATCTTGCGCTAGCTACAGATTACTACAGATTGTTCTGTTTTTGACAGATTCTGTTTTTCGTGTGTTGTTTGCTTATTTTGATGAATCTATGGCTAGTAAAATAGTTTATAATCCATAGAGAAGTTGTAATACAGTAGGTTTAACACCAATATAAATAAAGAATGAGTTCATTACAGTACCTTGACGTGGACTTTTGTTTTCTTTCGCTAAGGAGCTCACGAGTTTTCTATTTTGAGTTTTGTGTTGTGAAGTTTTCAAGTTTTGGGTGAATTCTTTTGATGGATCATGGAACAAGGAGTGGTAAGAGACTAAGCTTGGTGATTCCCATGGCACCCCCAAGATAATCCAAGGACACCAAAAAGTCAAAGCTTGGGGATGCCCCCGGAAGGCAACCCCTCTTTTCGTCCACTTCCATCGGTAATTTACTTGGAGCTATATTTTTATTCACCAACATGATATGTGTTTTGCTTGGAGCGTCTTGTATTATTTGTGTCCTTGTTTGCTAGTATACCACAATCATCCTTGCTGTACACACCTTTTGAGAGAGCCATACATGATTCAAAATTTGATAGAATACTCTATGTGCTTCACTTATATCTTTTGAGCGTTACAATTTTGCTCTATGTGCTTCACTTAGACCTTTTAGAGCACGGTGGTGGATATGTTTTAAAGAAACTATTGATCTATCATGCTTCACTTAAATTAATTTGAGTGTCTCTTAATAGCATGGTAATTTGCCTAATAATAATATGCTTAGTATTCAAGATTTGTGAAACTTCCTTTTGAGTGTGTTGAATACTAAGAAAAGATTAAAGCATGATAATTGTTTTGAGATATGGAGGTGATAATATTAAAGTCATGCTAGTTGAGTAGTTGTGAATTTAAAGAATACTTGTGTTAAAGTTTGTGATTCCCGTAGCATGCACGTATGGTGAACCGTTATGTGATGAAGTCGGAGCATGATTTATTTATTGATTGTCTTCCTTATGAGTGGCGGTCGGGGACGAGCGATGGTCTTTTCCTATCAATCTATCCCCCTAGGAGCATGCGCGTAGTACTTTGCTTTGATAGCTTCTAAATTTTTGCAATAAGTATATGAGTTCTTTATGACTAATGTTGAGTCCATGGATTATACGCACTCTCACCCTTCCACCCTTGCTAGCCTCTCTAATACCGCACAACTTTCGCCGGTATCATACACCTACCATATACCTTCCTCAAAACAACCACCATACCTACCTATTATGGCATTTCCATAGCCATTCCGACATATATTGCCATGCAACTTTCCACCATCTAGTTCATCATGACAGATTCGTCATTGTCATATTGCATATCCCGGTACACCGCCGGATGCATTCACATAGAGTCATATTTTGTTCTAAGTATCGAGTTGTAATTGTTGAGTTATAAGAAAAATAAAAGTGTGATGATCATCATTATTAGAGCATTGTCCCAGTGAGGAAAGAATGATGGAGACTATGATTCCCCCATAAGTCGTGATGAGACTCCGGACGAAAAATAAAAATAATAATAAAAAAAGAGGCCAAAGAAGCCCAAATAAAAAAAGAGAAAGGCCATAAAAAAGAGAAAGGCCATATAAAAATAAAAAAATATAAAAAAATGAAAGAAAAAGAGAGAAGGGACAATGTTACTATCCTTTTACCACACTTGTGCTTCAAAGTAGCACCATGATCTTCATAGTAGAGAGTCTCTCATGTTATCACTTTCATATACTAGTGGGAATTTTTCATTATAGAACTTGGCTTGTATATTCCAATGATGGGCTTCCTCAAATTGCCCTAGGTCTTCATGAGCAAGCAAGTTGGATGCACACCCACTTAGTTTCTTTTTGAGCTTCCATATACTTATAGCTCTAGTGCATCCGTTGCATGGCAATCCCTACTCACTCACATTGATATCTTTTAATGGGCATCTCCATAGCCCGTTGATACGCCTAGTTGATGTGAGACTATCTTCTCCCTTTTTGTCTTCTCCACAACCACCATTCTATTCCACCTATAGTGCTATATCCATGGCTCACGCTCATGTATTGCGTGAAGATTGAAAAAGTTTTGAAAAAGTTAGAGTATGAAACAATTGCTTGGCTTCTCATCGGGGTTGTGCATGATTTAAATACTTTGTGTGGGGAAGATGGAGCATAGCCAGACTATATGATTTTGTAGGGATAACTTTCTTTGGCCATGTTATTTTGAGAAGACATAATTGCTTTGTTAGTATGCTTGAAGTATTATTATTTTCTATGTCAATATAAACTTTTGTCTTGAATCTTTCTAATCTGAATATTCATACCACAATTAAGAATATTTACATTGAAATTATGCCAAGTAGCACTCCGCATCAAAAAAATTCTTTTTATCATTTACCTACTCGAGGACGAGCAGGAATTAAGCTTGGGGATGCCTGATACGTCTCCAACGTATCTATAATTTTTATTGCTCCATGCTATATTATCTACTGTTTTGGAATATATTGAGCTTTATTTTCCACTTTTATATTATTTTTGGGACTAACCTATTAACCGGAGGCCCAGCCCAGAATTGCTGTTTTTTTTGCCTATTTCAGTGTTTCAGATAAACGGAATATCAAACGGAGTCCAAACGGAATAAAATCTTCGGGAACGTGATTTTCTCACCGAATGTGATCCAGGAGACTTGGACCCTACTGCAAGGAAGCAAAGAGGTGCTCATGAGGGTAGGGGGCGCGCCCCCTAGGGCGTGCCCCCTGTCTCGTGGGCCCCTCAGTGCTCCACCGACATACTCCTTCCTCCTATATATACACACGTACCCCCAAACGACTAGAACATGAGCCAAAAACCTAATTCCACCGCCGCAAACTTTCTGTATCCACGAGATCCCATCTTGGGGCCTGTTCCGGAGCTCCGCCGGAAGAGGGCCGTCATCACAGAGGGCTTCTATATCATCATAGCCTCTCCGATGAAGTGTGAGTAGTTTACCTCAGACCTTCGGGTCCATAGTTAGTAGCTAGATGGCTTCTTCTCTCTCTTTGAATCTCAATACAAAGTTCTCCCCCTCTCTTGTGGAGATCTATTCGATGTAATCTTCTTTTTGTGGTGTGTTTGTTGAGACCGATGAATTGTGGGTTTATGATCAAGTCTATCTATGAATAATATTTGAATCTTCTCTGAATTCTTTTATGTATGATTGGTTATCTTTGCAAGTCTCTTCGAATTATCCGTTTGGTTTGGCCAACTAGATTGGTAGTTCTTGCCATGGGATAAGTGCTTAGCTTTTGGTTCGATCTTGCGGTGTCCTTACCCAGTGACAGAAGGGGCAGCAAGGCACATATTGTATCATTGCCATCGAGGATAACAAGATGGGGTTTATTTCATATTGCATGAATTTATCTCTCTACATCATGTCATCTTACTTAAAGCGTTACTCTATTTTTAACTTAATACTCTAGATGCATGCTGGATAGCGGTCGATGAGTGGAGTAATAGTAGTAGATGCAGAATCGTTTCGATCTACTTGTCACGGACGTGATGCCTATATACATGATCATGCCTAGATATTCTCATAATTATGCACAATTCTATCAATTGCTCAACAGTAATTTGTTCACCCACCATAGAATACTTATGCTCTTGAGAGAAGCCACTAGTGAAACCTATGGCCCCCGGGTCTATTCTCATCATATCAATCTCCATCACTTTTATATTGTTTTGCTATTTACTTTGCTTTTACTTTTTACTTTGCATCTTTATATCAAAAATACCAAAAATATTCTATCTATCAGATCTCACTCTCGTAAGTGACCGTGAAGGGCTTGAAAACCCCTAATCGTGTTGGTTGCGAGTAGCTATCGCTTTCTGCAGGTACGAGGGACTTGAGCGTGGGCTCCTACTGGATTGATACCTTGGTTGTCAAAAACTGAGGGAAATACTTACGCTACTCTGCTGCATCATCCCTTCCTCTTCGGGGAAAACCAACGCAAGCTCAAGACGTAAAAAAACCCTTGTACTCCTCTCCGCGCGGGCTTCCACTGCTGCGTCTTCCCCAGCTCCGCGTCATCCCCTTCCTAGGCCTCGCCTCGTCCAGACCACCGCCCTGGTGCTCTCGGAGCGCCATGGTCAACGTGGTCAACGACCGACTTCCATCGGAAGAGTACTGTACGTGGAGAGGCTGACAGCTGGGTCCAGGCGGCCGCAAGGAAGTGCCTCCTTATTACGTGCAAAATAATTATTCCTCCACCTTACAGCAGGGACCCACCGGACGGGCCACCATATTTCGCGAAAAAAACGTTTCCCCCCTGACTGCTCGGACCCACCGGACGGGCCAGCGTATTTCGCAAAAAAAAACGTTCCCCCCGCTGTCAGCTCGGACCCACCGGAAGTGCCTCCTTATTACGCACAAAAAATGAATACTCCCCCTGCTAGCTGGGACCCACCATGGTGGGAGGCTGACTTGTGGGCCTACTAAGTTGACTGGGACGGGGGCCTTTATCAACTTTAGTCAATATGAACGATTCTAGCTCCAGTGACCATACGATGTCCATCCAACGGCCGTAGTGCTTCTTCAACCTCTGGTCTTCTTGCTCCAGCCGCCCAAAGCAGCGCCGGTCATGCCGCATGCTCCTGCCTCCCGTGGCCGGCTGTGCTGCCGCGGAGGCCTCACTGCTCCCTACTATTCCCACTGCTGGCCAGGCCCTGCGGCGACAGCAGCCTCACACCACAGCTGAACCAGTGAACCCTCGTACTCCTCTCCGCGCGGGCTTCCAATGTCGCGTCTTCCCCGGCTCCCTGTCGTCCCCTTCCTAGGCCTCGCCGTCGTTCACCACCCTGGTGCTCTCGGCGCGGCGTGGTTAACGTGGTCGAGGAACAACTTCCATCGGACGTGGACTGTACGTGGAGAGGCTGACAGCTGGGTCCACGGCCGCAGCAAGGAAGTGCCTCCTTATTACGTGCAAAATAATTATTCCTCCACCTGACAGCAGGGACCCACCGGACGGGCCACCGTATTTCGCAAAAAAAATGTTTCCCCCTGACTGCTGGGACCCACCAGCTACACCCTCGCACGCAAGGAAGTGCGTCCGGGCAAAAAAATCAAAACGATTTGCCCCCCTAACTGCTGGGACCCCCCAGCTACATCTTCGCACGCAAGGAAGTGTCTGACAGTCGAGACCCACCTGGTCGAACCGTTCGTAGCGTTTTCATTCTAGTCGCGAACGTGTACGTACATATATACTGCTCGATGTAGAGGCGCGCACGTGTCGTAGTAGAGGCGCGCACGTAGCATGTACACGTACGTACATCGACCAGGGTGGAAGAAAGAAAATACGGCCACGTATGTGTACATACGGGCGGGGTCTCGAATGCCTACTCGCGCATACGTATGGCCAGGGCTCGTGTACATGGCTGGGTCGGAACGGAGAAACAGCGTCCACATCGTGTTCATGGGGAGGAAACGGAATGCATCGTGTTCATGGGGAGGCAATGGAATGCGTCGTGTTCATCGGGAGGGCTTGGACAGAACAGGCGATGGAAACGAGGCCTGGCGTACCGCAGAACGGAGAAAACGGCCTTGTGTTCGACCGACCATGTTCGAAACGGGATCCTATTCATCAGGAGGGGTCTGGCGTACCGCAAAATGGAGGAAACGGGCCTCCTACGGTCGAAATGGGGGTCCTGTTGATCGGGAGGGGTGTGGCGTACCGCAAAACGGAGGAAATGGACTTGTGTTGGAGCGCTACGGTCGAAACGGGGGTCCTGTTCATCGGGAGGGTTGTGGCGTACCGCAAAACGGGACTCCACGGGATACTATTCATATCCACCGTCGACCTCCTCCAGCCTCCACAGGCTCCTGTTCATCCAACCTCCATGGGCTCCTGTTCATCCAGCCTCCACCGCGCGCTACTCCACCGTCTACTGTTCAACCACACCTCCACCGTCAACTGTTCATCCAGCCCTCCACACCATGAGGTCCTGTTCAACCACCCCTCCACCGTCTACTGTTCATCCAGCCCTCCACACCACGGGGTCCTGTTCAACCACCCCTCCACCGTCTACTGTTCATCCAGCCCTCCACACCATGGGGTCCTGTTCATCCACCCCTCCACGGGCACCCCTCCACCGTCTACTGTTCATCCAGCCCTCCACCACACCACGGGGTCCTGTTCATCCAGAGGCAACGCCACCGCTCACTGTTCATCCAAACCCCCCCGCAACACTCACTATTCATCCCATCGAACGGCTTCAGTTAGCAGAAGTAGCAAAGGAATCGCTCGATTGGGTTCAGTTAACAGCCATCGATCAATCACTTGGGTTCAGTAACGCGTAGCCTGCAGTGCAATCGCTCGGGTTCAGTTAGAGCCCAACGCCTCGCTCGGGGTTCAGTTAGAGCCAACGCCTCGCACACACGCGCATACATGTATTAGAGAAACGCGCATCGCTCGGCCCCCGACCTCCCACCGTAACCGGGAACTCCTTGAAATTTTCCTCCCCCTCGCTTCTACCATGGTTTTTTCCGTCATGGACGGCCCAAAGAATGTCATGCAGCCGCGTCTCCGGCCCGCCCAGGACGAAAATCCCATTTTCTGTCATGATTTTTTTGTCATAGAAGTAGGAGCCCACCACATCTATGATGATACCGGGTTTTGTCACATTTATCATCATAGAAGTGTCATATGTATGACAGAAAAAAAAATCGTTCGGCCCAAAATGTCACGGATGTGTCTTTTTTTTGTAGTGCGTGGACCCAGCTGTTAGCCTCTCCACGTACAGTCCACGTACGATGGAAGCCGTTCCTTGACCACGTTGACCATGCCGCGCTGAGAGCACTAGGGCGGTGGACGACGGCGAGGCCTAGGAAGGGGACGACGCGGAGCCGGGGAAGACGTGGCAGTGGAAGCCTGCGCGGAGAGGAGTACGAGGTCTCACTGGTTCGGCTGCGGTGTGAGGCTGCTATCGCCATAGGGCCTGGCCAGCGGTTGGAATAGTAGAGGGCGGTGAGGCCTCCGCGGCAGTACAGCCGGGCATGGGAGGCAGGAGCATGCGACACGATCGGCGCTGCTTTAGGTGGCTGGAGCAAGAAGACCATAGGTTGAAGAAGCACTACGGCCGTTGGATGGACATCGTACGGTCACGGGAGCTAGAATCGTTCATATTGACTAAGTTGACAAAGCACTCCGTCCCCGTCAACTTAGTAGGCTCACAAGTCAGCCACCCACCAAGGTGGGTCCCAACTAGCAGGTGCAGTATTCATTTTTTCTGCGTAATATGGAGCTACTTCCGGTGGGTCCGAGCTGACAGCGGGGGGAACGTTTTTTTCGTGAAATACGGTGGCCCGTCCGGTGGGTCCCAGCAGTCAGGGGGAAATGTTTTTTTCGCCAAATACGGTGGCCAGTCCGGTGGGTCCCTACTGTCAAGTGGAGGAATAATTATTTTCCGCGTAATAAGGAGGCACTTCCTTGCGGCTGTCGTGGACCCAGCTATCAGCCTCTCCACGTACAGTACTCTTTCGATGGAAGTCGTTCTTGACCACGTTGACCACGCCGCGCCGAGAGCACCAGCGCAGTGGACGACAGCGAGGCCTAGGAAGGGGACGACGCAGAGCTGGGGAAGACGCGGCAGTGGATGCCCACGCGTAGAGGAGTATGAGGGTTCACTGGTTCGCTGCGGTGTGAGGCTGCCGTCGCTGCAGAATAACAGGGGGTGTGGGTGAGTAGTGGGATGGCCTGGCCAACGGTGGGGTAGTAGCGGCATTGAGGCCTCCGCCGCATCGCAGCCGGCCATGGGAGGCAGGAGCACGAGGCACGACCGGCGCTGGTTTGGGCGGCTAGAGCAAGAAGACTAGAGGTTGAAGAAGCACTACGGCCGTTGGATGGACATCGTATGGTCACTGGAGCTAGAATCGTGCATATTGACTAAGTTGACAAAGCCGTCCATCCCCGTCATCTTAGTAGGCCCACAAGTCAGCCTACCACTATACTGGGTCCCAGCCAGCAGGGGGAGTATTCATTGTTTTGTGCGCAATAAGGAGGCACTTCCTTATGTGCGAAGATATAGCTGGTGGGTCCATGCTGTCAGCGGCGGTAACTTTTTTCGTGAAATACAGAGGCCCTTTCGGTGGGTCCCAGATGTCAGGTGGAGGAATCATTATTTTGTGCGTAATTAGGAGGCATTTCCTTGGATGCGGCCGTGGACCCAGCTGTTAGCCTCTCCACGTACAGTCCACTTCAGATGCATGTCGGTCATTGACCACGTTGACCAGGCCGCGCCGAGAGCACCAGGGCAGTGGACGACGGCGAGGCCTAGGAAGGGAATGACACAGAGGCAGGGAAGACTCGACAGTTGTTTCCCATGCAGAGGGGAGTACGACTGTACGAGGGTTTACTGGTTCGTCTACCGTCACCGGAGAATAACAGCAGGTGTTGGTGAGTAGAGGGATGGCTAGGCCATCGATGGGAGTATGGTGGGGCAGTGAGGCCTGCGCGACAACACAGCTGGCCGCGGGGACGAGAGAGCAGGCAGTCCCGCCGGCGCTTGTTTGAGCGGCTAGAGCAGGAATAGCAGATGTTGAAGAAGCACGACGGTCGTTGGATGGACATCCAACAGTCACTGCTTGTGCGTCAACCTTTTTCTAGGAAAGCCTCAAATCTATGGAAAACATCATACAACCCATCTGCCATTATTTCTAATAATTTACAACCCATTTGCTAATTCTTAAGGTTTTTTGGAGCCCATATTCTTTTTGTTAGCATTACAGCCCATATTGTGGCCACGGTTAAAAAATTATACAAAATTTTGCATATTTCGGTGCGGTCCGAACGGTTTTTAATCCCGAAATTTCGAGTCACATTCAAACTGATTTTAAAAATAAATATATATCTATATAAAATCCAACAAACTGTCCACACATAAAAATCAATGCAATTTAAAATCTTGAAATGAAAAAAAAGAAATTTGAAACTAATTGTCGGTTTGATGTGTTTTAAAAACGGACAACCCATTTCTCATTACTGATAGGCCATTTTCTCGGCCAGCCGAATGAAACTCTCCTCGTCTTGAAGGATTTGCAGCCCAACAGGCCTGACAAAGTGACTTACTTGGCAAATCACAAAAATACTGGGCTGTGGTCGTGGACCTAGCTGTCAGCCTCTCCACGTACATTACTCTTCCGATGGAAGTTGGTCGTTGACCACATTGACCACGCCGCACCGAGAGCACCAAGGCGGTGGATGACGGCGAGGCCTAGGAAGGGGACGACATGGAGCCAGGGAAGACGCGATAGTGGATGCCCAAGCGGAGAGGAGTACGAGGGTTAACTGGTTCGGCTGCGGTGTGAGGCTGCCATCGCTGCAGTATAACAGGGGGTGTGGGTGAGTAGAGGGATGCCCTGGCCAGCGGTGGGAGTAGAGGGGGCGGCAAGGCCTCCGCGGCATCACAGCCGGCCACGGGAGGCAGGAGCACGCGGCACGACCGGCGCTTGTTTGGGCGGCCGAAGCAAGAAGACCAGAGGTTGAAGAAGCACTACTGCCGTTGGATGAACATCGTACGGTAACTGTAGCTAGAATCGTTCATATTGACTAAGTTGACAAAGCCCTTTGTCCCCGTCAACTTGGTAGGCCCACAAGTCAGCCTCCCACTATGCTGGGTTCCAGCTAGCAGGGTGAGTATTCATTTTTTTGTGCGTAATAAGGAGGAACTTCCTTGCGTGCGAAGATATCTGGTGGGTCCGACCTATCAGCGGGGGGCACGTTTTTTTTGCGAAATACAGAGACCCTTCCGGTGGGTCCCAGATGTCAGCTGGAGGAATCAAAGACTTGAGAAGGCGTACAGAACAATCAAGAGACGTTGCTGAGTTTTAGAAAAAGTGAGACGTGCTCCTGTAGCTGGTTCGAATCCAAACCTAGACTATGACTATATATGGTGCTATGCTACTCTGCAAGTAATGAAACTGACATCTCCAACATTCGCTTCTCCTCTTCTCTACTTACTCTACCTAGCATCAGAAGCTTTGGCAGCAGCAACCATGTCCGCTGGCTGCTCGTCCACCTGCTCTTCAGCAGGCGACAACCAGATATGCACCAAGTCGCCACCCGTACCATCGCCTATGGGTCTCATCACACCCCTACCGGCATGCGCACCGCAGCCGGTTGCTCATCGCAACCCGCTGCCATTGGTGTGGTGCCACTGCTGCAAATCACGCAGAGTCATTCGTCGCGTCTCAACCACAATCCTCAACCCTGGCCGAGTCTTCTACAAATGCCCGAATCATGGGGTAATAATATATTTAAGTGTTGTTCTGCTGCTTTTAGTTGCTGATTGTTTAATAGTTTGGTTGATGATCTTCCAATTTGATTCATGCAGAAAAGGGAAGATTCCTGTGATTTATATTTCTGGGAAGTTGTTGATGTGGGGGAGTGCAACTACGCTGATTATTTGGTTAGCCGAGGAATCCCAATACCAGCAGTTTAGGGTGTTGGACAAGTAACTGAAGGAACGGCAGAAGAGGAAGATGCAGAGCAGAAGGTTAAAGATGCAGTTTCTCTGATCATGGCCAAGCAACAGCTGCTAAACGGCCTTGACAGCAATGAGGAGATGAAAGAGCTTGTGAAGATAATGGGAAAAATCGATGTGCTCTGTAGGATGATTGTCTCTTTATTTGCAGTGTATGTAGCACTCGTGATGTATTCAGTGGCTATGACATGAGCACTTTGCTGAAACTAGTAATGAATGAAACCTGTGTAGCAGGCTGGGCGTAGTGTTGTGAACATCTAATGATTTCTATTAATGGAAATCAGGGGGTATCCCCTTTTGCTCATAAATAAATAAATAGCAGAGGCCCTTTTGGTAATAAATAAATAAATTTGCAGAGGCCCTGTCGGGTCAGCTTTATTCTCATTCGAAGACATCGAGCAAATTGCAGTCCAATAGCAAACTATGTCATCAAATTCAAGTTTCACAGCCAAATATGAGTACAACTAAACAACAATGTCATCATGTTTTAGTCGTCATACAATCACCAAACACAAATCAGCATACATAACAAGTGATGTTCTCACAGGAAAATACTAAACAACATGTTCATCAGGTTTCAGTTGTCATAGCAAACACAATTTCACATAGTAGATAAAAAAATATCTTCTGACAGGCAAATACGACAAAAGCAATGTAATCATCATCCGCAGCAGCAGCATCAACATCTCGCCATGTGTATCATTCTGAATCATAATTCCCCACGGTGTCATCTTCTTCTTCGTCCTCAACGTCCTCGAACGTTGGCTTCTTCTTGATCAACTCTTGTATGTCCATAGCACGATAGGCAATCTTTTCGCCAGCATCATTGACGTGATGGTTCTCAAAGATATTAGGAACATCTGTGTTATCTTGTACATCAGGAGCAGTGTAAGCATCATCTTGTTGTGCAACTTCATTAAACGAATTCCTCTCCTCAAACCTTTGCAATACTCTCCAGTCATCGCTACGTGCAAATGTGTCTTCCAAGAACAATATCTGTGTTGCTTGATTTGCCAAAATAAAAGGCTCGTTGGTCTGGTACGCCACCTTGACATTGATGGATTTGAAATAATCATCAGCTCTGGGTTTTGCGATCTTGGAAAACAGGTTATACCAATGACAGCACAACAGAACCACACACCGATGATCCTCGAAACTAGAGATATACTGCAACCGAACAATGCCTGTTATGTTAGCATACATTTTAGTTGTCTCTTTGTCATACGTATTCATGCTCATGATGGCACTGTTTTGTGTCTTCCTGCCTTCGTCTCGTGCAAGGGTGTTGTAGCACATATCTCCAACAACGCAAGATTCATAATATCTTACCCGAGTATCAGGACCCATTGCTAGTGAGTAAAGGGCATCATCAACTGCCTTCCCATCCTCCCGCATCTTCTTGACCTATGGTTAGAAAATAGACAAGTTGATCATCTTATGTACTCAATATATTAAAAAAAACTGGCAATGCAATTCAAAAGCTTACATGGCTCTTGAACCATTTCGCAAATCCTGCCATAACCAATTTGTCAATGTTTCTTGGATTTTGCGGCAGTAACTCCTTTTTGTAGATGCTGCACAACATAGTGATCGCGTCAAACATCTAAATATATAAGAATGTGCTGCAAGTTTAGTAGAGTACGATGTATAAGCTGCAGTACTTAGCACTTACTTGATATAAGGTAGTATCTCAGGACAGTTATTCAACACATACCAAACCATTTTGTCCAAATATTTAGGTTTGTCCTCTTGTCGACTCTTCCCTGTAACTTGAATAGAATAATCGAAAACATTGAGCCCGGGATTGTCTTCATCCACCTCTTTGCTAAGATGATCAGCTGTTTCAATGTATTTTGAGCAGAATGTCAACGCTTCTGTAGCAATGTAGGCCTCTGCAATGGAACCCTCGGGTCTAGCTCTGTTCCTAGCATAGCCCTTGAAAGTGTCTAGCCGCCTTTCAATAGGGTACATCCAACCATACTGTACTAGACCTCTAAGTAGTGCCTCATCAGGTAGATGAACAACCAAATGCACCATCACATCAAAGAAGGATGGAGGATATATCATCTCAAGTTCGCATAGGATAGTTGGTATCTTGTCTCTCAGACGCTCCAAAGCATCTATCCTGATATTTCTACTGCAGAGTTCCCTGAAGAATTGTCCCAACTCTGCAACTGCTCTGTATAAGTCAAGGCGGCCCAATCCTCTAAGGATAATAGGTAAAACCCTTTGAAGTAGGATGTGGCAGTCATGAGTTTTCAACCCTTGTACCTCGTTTCCATCTGCACTGACTCTCCTTTCAGGGTTGGAGGCAAATCCATGTGGGAATCTCACACGTGACAGCACCTCGCAGAATTCTTTTCCTTTTACCTTGTCCAAGACGTACACGCTGGTGCCATATCCCGTGGTTTACCTTCATCTTGCACCTGCAAATCCTGTCTGATACCCAGGTGTGTCAAATCAATCCTAGATTTTAAGGTACCTTTCGTCTTGCCTTCAATATTAAGAAGTGTGCCGATAATGCTGTCACATATATTTTTCTCGATGTGCATCACATCAAGATTATGCTGCAGATCCAAATCTTTCCAATACTCCAAGTCCCACAAAGTGGACCTGCGGGTAAACAATAATCTCTCTTCTACCCTGCCACGCTTCCTTTTCCCGCTACCATTATCAGGATGGTTTCCTGGTGTAATATGCCTGACCTTCTCTAATTCCACTTGCAACTCATCGGCGGTGAGCCTCTTTGGTGCATCACGGTTTTCATGCTTTGCATTGAACACATGTCTTCGATATTTTCTAGGATGCGGCTTGTCCTTGGCAAGGAATCGGCGGTGTCCAATGTAACAGATCTTGCTAAGTATTGCGTATGATAGCGGATTCCTATCACAGCGGACACATGCATTGTAACCATGTGTCGTTCTCCCTGACATAGTGCCCAAAGCCGGATAATCATGGATGCACCAAATTATACAACACGTAGAAAGAAACAGCTGGTGGGCTGCTATATAGGTCTCGAGTGAGAACACCCCTCCATAGCTGTTGAAGTTCCTCCACAAGAGGCTCCATGATCAAATCAAAATCCTTTCCAGGACTTTTTGGACCTGGGATGAGCAAGGCCATCATGTAGTTTGATTCTTTGGTGCAGACATTTGGAGGCATGTTGTAAGGGATAACAAGCACTGGCCACATGCTATATGTGGCGCTCTGGTGGCCAAATGGGTTAAATCCATCTGAAGCTAAGCCAAGTCTAATGTTTCTCAGGTCAACAGCAAACTTTTCGTGCTTCTGATTGAAGCTTGTCCACTCACTAGCATGTGATGGATGGCTCATTACATTCCGATCTCTATACTCCTGGTTCCTAGAATGCCACAATACATCCTCTCTTGTTTCAGCATCATGAAACAACCTCTGCAATCTTGGTGTAATTGGAAAATGCCTCAGAACATTATGAGGAATCGTCTTCACAACATCGCCATCTCTCCATCTTGATGATTTGCATTTCGGGCATTCACTTAAGTTTGCATAGTCCTTCCGGAATAGAACACAATTATTCTTACAAACATGGATCATATCATATCCAATTCCAACTGCACGAAGGAAATTCTTCATTTTACTGTAGGTGTGTGGCAGCTCAGACGCATCTGGGAAAGCTTTGCGGAAAGCAGCCAACATCACATCGAATGATTTGTTGGTCATCCGCTTAGATGTCTTCACCTAAAGAAAGGTGGCCATAGCTGAGAATACTGACAACTTATTTCCTGGGGTGACAGCCACGTTGCATTGTTCCAACATGCGGGCCCACCATTTTTCTTCTGCAGGTGAAAGTTCACGGAATGCATGAGCATTTCATAGCATTGTTTCAATGTTGGTCAAACTCACTGGCTCTGCCACCACCTCCTCCTCCTTCTCTTCCACCTGAGCATCAGGCAGATCAAGATGGTGATCTGCTGCTTCCACGTAGTCAATAACATTGACGTTCACAGCTTCACCATGATGAACCCACCTAGTATATGTGACCGACATCCCATACAAGTGTAGATGATTTTGCACAGTTGACTGGGGTCTTGTAACTGAATTCATATAACTGCTACACGGGCAGAGCACATCTGATTTCAGACCACCGTACTCAGCTCTGATAAAGTTCATGAAGTTTTCAACCCCCTCGACATATGCATCGGAGAATCTTCGAGCAGAAGTTATCCAAGTCCTGTCCATCTGTTATACATACAAATTAGTTCTTCTACTAGATATTACAGGAAAAACATATATGATTTTTTTATGAAGTCCATAAGAAAATACCTAGGTCGATGTCTAAAGCTATGGCAAGATATTTGGACGAGCAGATCTAAGTAATGAAATATATGTAAAGCTAATTGAGCAAACAGATTTGAGTCCTAAATTATGGCAGACTGTTTTAGTAGTCAATGAGGCCGAGCACACAGCCATCGAACTATCGAAGGCCATCGCCGCAACAAAGATCGAGTATAAAACGGTGTAGAGCTATTTTACCTAACAAATTGGCTACTAGACCATGGCAATCTACGTCACAATAAATATATGGCAGGATATTTTAGCAACTAATCGACCTTGGCATGCCATCTCAGCTAAGCAGATTGAGTGCAGAACAGGGCAAGGAAGCTTCTTAAGCAGAGCATATTGACTGTAAACTACTTCGACAAACAGTGAGATTAATGGTGCCTATCAGCTAACATTCAACGCTACACCTACATGCACGGGGCCTCAGTCTAGAATGCGCGTACCGTGGGAGAAGCTGACCGCCGTGCGTCTCCACATGAATGTCGCTAGCAGTGGTGGCGCTGACCGCCGTGTGCCTCCACAAGAACGTCGCCAGCGATGGCGGCGCGGCTAGAGGACGACAGTCTACGAGAGCGTACTGTGGGAGCGAGAGGATCGCCGTGCGTCCCCTCGACGAACCACGGCGCCGACGTATCAGCATGGTGGGGAGGGCGCCTTTGGCGGAGCGAATGGAGTGGAGGGGGACGGGGGGAGGGGGGTTTGGGGAATATTATTGGCTAGTTGACCGAAGGGCGGTTTAATCTAGGATTTGGGCAGAATTTTTGGGTGGGGGGGGGGGGAGGATTTTCGCGCGGTGGGTGGGGGAGTTTGGTGCATGGTCGGTTTCTCCAAGTGCGGTCCCACGTGTCAGTGAAGAGGCAAGCCGAAGCGCATTCCGTTTGTGTGAGACGTGTGTAGGACCGAACGTGTGTGGGGTGCAATGCGACCGCGACAGGGGTGCTGTGAGTGTACCGCTTTTTTTCCTTTTAAACTAGGTGCTTCGGCCCCTAAAAAAAACTTGTTGCTTTGTGCCATCGATACTAGTACTAGTAATCCGGTTATCCCGACTGAAACAATGCGGTCGGGTCTTTTCCCGCGCGATATGCTGGGAGGTTGGCTTAGTTGGGTTTTTTAGGATGAGTAATGCTACACCTACGTAGTCCCAGTTACGTAATTAACATAATGTGAAATATGTGAGCTATTGATTGTAGATTGGGGGAGGGAGGGGCCCACCACCATGAAAATCAGGGGAGGAGAGAGAGAGGCAATTTATGTTAACCCTTTCGTAGGTTCCCATAGATGTAGAAAGATGTGAAATGCATGAATGTGCATTTGCAGATAAGGCCTTCCCTCGTTCATCCTTTTCTCCCACAAGATCTTGATCTTCCATGCAACACACATGCATCTTGATAGTACTCCTACAATATACTATATTATTGTGAAAGTTCATATACACCGGCCGAGATTAATGCAAACACGGCAGATTTTCATTACATTTTGAACTTTTATAGGACATAAAAATAAAAGAAACCCGACCCTAAACCTATTCTACGGCGGTGACCGACGTCCTCCATCTGCGATCTCCATGTGCGGGGCGGGGTTCAAGACCCGTGAAGTGAAGGTGCGGTCTCCAGTGAGGAAAAGTAGAACACGGGAGACGGACCAGCCAGTTGGCACACCATGCCCTGCCGCCTCCCATGCCCTACCCATCCTCGGAGGAGTCCCCGACCTCGGCGGTGCTAGACGTTGGATGGCGGCAAGTAGGACGCGTGGCTGACGGTGCTCCCGTCGTCGGCCGCCAGCGTGGCGACCGCTTGTGCGGCGACTTGAGCGAGGGCGGTGACCTCGAGCTTCATCCCCGAAGACAAGCGCTCCCGCAGAGCATTCGCACTTGCGGTCATGGCGGATGTGGTTCCAGGTAGGAGGACGATGCGCTATGGTGTGGATGTTAGCTGGGCGTTGCCGCTTTAAGTAGCACATTCCGGTGAGGCCAAGCGTCCTGGTGCGTCATTAAGTCGCTGGAGTTGGTTCCTCGGGCACCGAGCCTCTTAACAACGGCATACGGACGGACGGCATGAATGCGGGCAGATGGCGCCGGCTGGGAACGCACCGTGCGATGGCACGAGGGACGAGGGTTTTTGGTGTGCCAGGGTAGTCAGCTGTGGTCGTGGCAATGTTGGAGATGCCCTTTGCTCACATGCGATCAACGCATGTCATTGAAAAAGCAAGACGACCCGCCATGGTCTCAGGTCCTGAGGATGCAGTTGGCCGCACTACATCACTCCGCGGACACGTCCCGGCGCCCCGTGCATCCTCGACGAGCCAGGAGTTGGGGTGTGTTTGGATTGTGGCCAAAGTGCACCTTACCAAAATTTTGGTCATGACCCAAAGATTGGTCTTTGTTTGGATGGTTGCCATTTTTTGGCATGCCAATGAACTCTAGCCAACTCTAGTTCAGTTTTCTTGCCGATGTCGGCCAAATCATGGGCTACCAAAACCTCAACCAAAATGTTGGCTACCCAATGCTTTGATGGGGCAACCTTGGGCACAAACCAAACATACTGTTGGTCGTGTCACAGCACTAACGCCACCCTCGACACACTGAAACCGACCGTGTCTAGCAACGATGAGCGTGTCGCTCACCGCGGTTGCCGTGTCAAGAGGCGGTGCTGGAGCTGCGCCACGTTGTTGGCCCCCACGACCCACATGAACGGTTGCCGGTGGCGAGGAGGTCGTGGGCCAGCTCCTCCATTGGACTAGTTTGCGCTACATCGTCCCGACAGGTGTGCCCCACATGTCGGTTTCCTATTTTCCCGGCCATATTCGAGCGTCAGTGCTCCGCGTTGCGCATTAGGCCTTTCACTATGTAGGCCAAGCGAGACAACTTATTGTTTATTTGAGCCGTTCAAGTATAATCATGTGGCGTTTGCTTATTTCTCATTCCTCTCCAACCCTCTTCTCCATCGATCATGTCACCCTCCGGTCGAGTCCATCCTCCCGCATGCCTCATTTGAACATTCGGCCGAGTATCATTCGCATGTGGGCCTAGACCATGCTTGTATTTCCAATGTTTACTTGTAATTTGTCCGACATGCATACAAACAAACGGTTCGCTTGAAGTTTCACTTTGCCTCCACTACGTGTCGCTTCGCGCCTTAGTTTTGACATCCCATTTGGTTCATGCCCCGACACATGTTGACGAGATCGATTGATGTTCAGAGATCAATTGTGTGTCGTGCAAGGAGATAAAGGTTTGGTCTTTTTCTATGATAGAAATGACCCACGGGGGGGGGGGGGGGTCTGTGGGGATCATAGGGAGTATATTGTACGTTCATAAGTGAAACGGACATATTGTACCCACCCTAGTCCTCTTTCAATCGATCTCTGGACCCCGAGATGAAATCGAGAGAGAACGAGTGGGGGCATGTGTGATACCTAAGGCGGATTCAAAAGTTTAAACCGGTGATCATAGCATCCGCAAATCATATATAAAGGGTATTCAATGTTCGTTTCATTTTTGAACGTACAATATACTCCCTCCTATCCTTTCTAGTTTACATATAAGTTTTATGTGTAGTCAAAGTATCTCTACTTTGATGAAAAAAGTATCAACATTCAAAAATGCCCAATCAATATTGTTAGATTCGTACGTACTCCTAGATTTGTACTCGAGATGGTTTCCAATTTGTTTTCAACCACGTGAATGTGCCTTTTCTCGCGCATGCTCTTCCTACTAGGATTTCGCCATGTATAGCCAGTCCAATAGTAACTTTTTTAAGCTCCATGTCCAATAGTCATAGTGGAGTACTGACAACATCTGTACTAGAGTATGCAGTGCTCATAGTTGTACTCCCTCCTTCCATTTATATAGGGCCTATGTGGAGGAGAGAGATGTGAAAAAGTAAGGGGAGTGAGCTCTCATGCAAGAGCCTAGCTATATATGCATTCCTAGTTAAATACGTACAATAAATATGAAGAAAGAGATGGAGAGGAGATGGAAAAAGTACTAATACAATGGCCAACCTTATATTTTTTTTACGGGAATTAGCCAACCTTATAGCCCACACTACTGTATGAGTGCATATAATAGATGATGGCTATAGATGACATGGCAGTTCCTTATAGCCATCGACTGGCTATATTATTAACCATGCTCTAATGCATTTTTCAAAACCGCATTTGACTATTGACAAGATTAATAGTACATGAGATGTATAATATGAAAATTATATCATTGGAAGCTCCTTTCACATACGTATCCCTACCTTACCCTCCCTTTCGGTCACTTACTGGCAGACCCCATGCTTGCTAGGCCCCGCATGTCAGTTACTCAATGGGTTCGGCCACGTCAGGGGATCCTCATCCGTAGTATACTCCCTCTGTTTTTATTTACTCCGCATAAAATGACGCGGGTGGGGGAGGGGGAGGGACATCGGTTTGCTCTCAACTGCGGTCCCACAAGCGAGCGAAAACGCAAGATGAAGCGTGTTCCATTCGGTGAGTGACGTGGAGGGTCCAGCGTGCCGGGCTGCAACGCAAACGTGACAAGAGCGATGTACAATCAAAACCGATTGACCGGTCGTCACTGGAACCACTATTCACACCAGAACCTTCGCTGCTCGGCCTACGCCAGCCACTGCCCTAAAACCACACCTAATCTCCAGCCCCTTCCCCCACCTTTCGATCCCCTAGCCCGCATCAAGCGTCCCCTAGTTCGCCGGAAAGCAATGGTGCGCCGCAAGATCATGTACTACAAGATGTTGACGCCGGAGCGCCGCGCAGAAATCGCGGCGGCGCTCGGCGCCAGAGACCTCCGTTCCCAAGGTTGCTTTGCGACGGGCCAATCCCTGAGTTCTCTGGAGCCAAGCTACGAGGAGGAGGAAGCTGATCCAATGTTCATGGCGAAGGTCACGACGCAGAAGGCCCCCGATGGGTATGAGACGATGGACGTCGACTTCGTGCCGGCGTCCGAGTCCCCCATGGTGCAGGTGGACGAGCGGTTCAACCTGGCGATACTAAAGGAGGACCGGGAGGCAGAGGCTTAACTCGATGCAGAGCGCGCGCATGCCGCTGCCATCGAGGCCTCCTGCAGGCGGAACCGGATGTAGTGGATGCGAACCGGGCGGAGGAGGCTCAACTTGAGGCGGAGCACACGGATGCCGCTGCCATCGAGGCCCTCCTGCAGGCGGAAATGGACGTCCTAGACTTGAACCAGGCGGCAGAGGCTCAACTCGACGCGGAGCGCGCGGATGCCTCACTCATCGAGGCCCTCCTGCAGGCGGAACCGGATGTCCTGGACTTGAAGCGGGTGATGGAGGCTCGACTCGACGCGGAGCGCACGGATGCCGCTGCCATCGAGGCCCTCCTGCAGGCGGAACCGGACGTCCTCGACTTGAACCGGGCGGTGCTCTCGTCTGTGCAGAGCGCCCGCACGCTCCACATGAACGAGTAGCTGGAGGCCGAGGACAACCACGGTGTGGAGACACACGTCGGCAGCTACGGCTGATTCGCGCTGGTACCAAAGACAACGAGGCCGTCTCATTCCACGAGTAGTGATAGTTTTTATTTATGTTGTTGTTTTTATGGATCTTTTGCTGTGTAAAAACATATATTGTTATGCAAGTCGCCTGACTTGGGACAGTCTACCATTTCAGGCAGTTGGATGAATATCCTACATCTCCTAACCCTTCTTCATCACCTCTTCTTCTTCCCCAACAGACCACCGCACGGGCCGTACGGATACTCCCCAACATGCGGTTGGATAAACATACTCTATGAACAAAAATTATGTGTCAGAGGTAGGATGACTGAGTTTGGTTTGTTTACATGCGACAGCACGTGTCAGTGAGGGTGCGTTCCCTTGGTTGGGTTGCGGCGTGCAGGAGCGACTGTGCATGTGAGGGTGCGGTGCGACCGCGGCGTGCATGAGCGACCATGTGAGGGTGCGGTGCGACCGCAACAACCGTGCGCAAGTGTACCTCCTTTTCATTTTGAAAACTTTAGGCAAGCTTGGCAAAAATGTGTGGCGAAGTATGGCAATGCAAGGCCTAGACCCAAACAGGATAAGTACATAGTACTACCTACTAGGAGTACTAGTGTTAAAAAACAAAGGCGGGGTTTTCCTTTGCGGGATTAATCGATACAAATCCTCGTTTCACATGTCAATTAATGTGTATTTTTCTCCAAAGCCCAAATAGCTAACCATCTCACTCCTCATCGCTTGATTAATGCAGCGCCATGCAAACCAACCTTCTCACTTCCGCATGCATGCAGGGGATATTAATGTCCTTGGTTGCTAGTACGAGGCAAACCCCATCAATTTTTCCTCGATTAGTGTTAGTGGCCTTTTGCAAATTGTAATTTTGATATACTGGCCTTGTGTACAAAAAAATGGAGGTAGTAACTATATTTGACTTCCTTCCCCATTGCGGTGACGTCGACGATATCTCGAACGTTGTGGTTTGGCGAAGTGCGTTCGACGGAGGACAACATTGAGGGAGACCACGGTAAGTCATTCGCAAGTGCCGCCTGCAAGCCGAGACAACCTTCTTATTTTCATCCAGGAAGTCCGTTGAACCAAAGGACGCGTAAATGTACTGGTACTACTCGTACACAATAGTGTCGTCCGTCCAGCTTAGTGCGGTGAGATGGTTTCTCGAAGAAGACGATGGAGAAGCGGAGCCAGCGAAGAGTGAAATGATGGTTGCTTTGTCCGTTCTTTGTGATTTGACGCCTCACTGCTTTGTGATTTGTGATAGAAGGGACATGGGAGTAGACTCTATCCTCTATACTGTACATGTGTCCAAGCACGGGAGAAAGAGGAGAGACGTTGCATTTTGCTATTTCTTCAATCAATCAATCAGGGAGCTTCGGTTCCATCCTTTTGGCATTGGCAACACCATCCACAATGGTTCCCACGATGCCAAAAGTTATTTTCACATTTGTCTACACATTGTGGATGCCCTTAACCGTACCACTTGGTTTTGCTCCTGTGTGCTATCTATACAAATCTCAATTATATTGATCTAAAAAATTATAGAATCAAGATTAGTAAAAAGGAGGTGATTTTGCCGCGCGGATGGCGGGGGAGGTTTCTAATTTTTAGAGGACGTTGTCCTGGCGGTTTGCTAACATGCGGTCCCACGTGTCAGTGCTTTAGCAAGCCGATCTGCTTCCCACATGAGGCAGAACAACGATAGAAGCAACACATGGTTAACTTGAAGAAGATGAGGGAGAAGCGGATTCAGCAGCGAGTGAAATGATGGTTGTGAGGGAGTCCTGGATTAGGGGGTCTCTGGACAGCCAGACTATATCCTTTGGCCGGGCTGTTGGACTATGAAGATACAAGATTGAAGACTTCCCCCCGTGTCCGGATGAGACTCTACTTGGCGTGGAAGGCAAGCTAGGCAATACGGATACGTATATCTCCTCCTTTGTAACCGACCTTGTGTAACCCTATCCTCCTCCGGTGTCTATATAAACCGGAGGGTCTTAGTCCGTAGGACAACAGACAATCATACCATAGGCTAGCTTCTAGGGTTTAGCCTCTCTGATCTCGTGGTAGATCAACTCTTGTAATACTCATATCATGAAGAACAATCAAGTAGGACGTAGGGTTTTACCTCCATCGAGAGGGCACGAACCTGGGTAAAACATCGTGTCCCCTGCCTCCTGTTACCATCCGCCTTAGACGCATAGTTTGGGATCCCCTACCCGAGATCCGCCGGTTTTGACACCGAAATTGGTGCTTTCATTGAGAGTTCCACTGTGTCGTCACCATAAGGCTCGATGGCTCCTTCGATTATCGCTAGCGATGCTGTCCAGGGTGAGGCTTTCCTCCCCGGACAGATCTTCATATTTGGCGGCTTTGCACTGCGGGCCAATTCGCTTGGCCATCTGGAGCAGATTGAGAGCTACGCCCCTGGCCATCAGGTCAGATTTGGAAACTTGAACTACACGGCCGATATCCGCGGAGACTTGATCTTCGATGGATTCAAGCCCATGCCGAACGCGCCGCGCAGTCACGGCGAGCAAGACGTAACTCTATCGTCGGACAATGTTCGAGAGATCGCATCCGCAGCTACTCCGGCCTTTGATCCAGAGCAAGTCGTGCCATCCGAGAGCGGAGGGATGGACCCCGCCATGGAGGCCGCACTCTCAGCGGCGATAGAGCCGGATACTAACTTCACCCCTTACGAGATCCGTGTTGCCGAACCACTGGATTCATCCTCGGCAACGGACTCCGAGCCGGTCGTATCCGCGCTTGTCGAATCCGACTAGGGGCCGATCATGGAATTCACCTCCGTGGACATCTTTCAGCACTCACCCTTCGGGGATGTGCTAAATTCTTTAAGGTCCCTCTCCCTGTCAGGAGAACCATGGCCGAACTATGTCCGGCTAGAATGGGATGCGGACGACGAAGAAATTCGCTGCCCACCCACCACCCACTTAGTAGCCACTATCGATGACTTAACCGACATGCTCGACTTCGGCTCCGAGGACTTCGACGATATGGACGACGAAGCCGGAGACGAACCAGAACCACCGCCCACAGGGCGCTGGACCGCTACTTCATCACATGACGTATACATGGTGGACACCCCCAACGAAGCCAATGGCGACGAGAAAGCGGAGGATGACCCCTCCAAGAAGCAACCCAAGCGCCGACGTCAGCGGTGCCACCCTAAGTCCCGCCATAGCAAAAACAACGATAACAATAGTCCACGCGACTCCAGAAAAGACGACAACTGCACCACCCCGGTGGCAGAAAACGATCAAGATGCAAACAACAAACATAGTACGGATCCGACGTCCGAACACGATGACGCCAAAGATAAGCATCATCAATCCCCATCTTGGGAAGAAAACAGTTCGGACGATGATGCACCCATCATCCCGGAAACACACTTGGAGCAAGAGAACCTCCGCAGAAGGCTTACTACCATAGCGAGAAGCCTGAAGAAACAGAAGCAAAGGCTCAAGGTCGCACAAGATATGCTCAACAGCAAATGAAACAAAGTTACAAAGTATGGTAGAAGCTACCACCCAAATAGCTATCCAAAGCGCAAGCTATTACCGGAATTCGACGATGAGGCCTTAGAGCCCATACAGCCGAAAAGTGATATGGCCAACCGGCCGGATCCACCACCCTGTGAACATGATAGAGAGGCTAATAAAGTCACGCATAAGTCAACACACGATCTACGTGAGGACTGGCGTCCAAAATCTGGCGCAACCAGATCTATCTACGGATCTAGGAAGCGCGCTATGGTACAGAAGCAACAACGAATACTACAACTGTCCGAACACCATGGCGCATCCCAATACAGGGGTGCCGCAGACCCCTTATGTTTCACTGATGAGGTGCTGGATCATGAATTCCTAGAGGGATTCAAATCGATGAACATAGAGGCGTATGACGGAACCACAGACCCTGGGTCTAGATAGAGGACTTCATCCTCCACATTCATATGGCTCCTGGAGACGATCTCCATGCCATTAAATACTTGCCCCTCAAGCTTAAAGGGCCAACTAGGCACTGGCTGAAAAGCCTCCCCGAAAACTCAATTGGAAGTTCGAAGGAGCTCGAGTACGCTTTTCGGGCCAATTTTCAAGGGACATATGTCCGACCTCCGGATGCAGACGATTTAAGTCATATAATCCAACAGTCCGGAGAGTCCACCCGAAAGCTTTGGAACAGGTTCCTCACTAAGAAGAACCAAATCCTCGACTGTCCGGATGCTGAAGCCTTAGCAGCTTTTAAACACAGCGTCCGAGACGAATGGCTAGCCAGACACCTCGGTCAAGAAAAGCCGAGAACAATGGCAGCTCTAACAAGCCTCATGACCCGCTTTTGTGCGGGCGAGGACAGCTGGTTGGCCCATAGCAGCACCAGCGACCCAAGCACATCCGAAGTAAGGGATGGCAATGGTAAACCACGATGCAACAAAAACAAGCGTCGAAATAAAGAAGGTAGCCCAGATAATACGGCGGTAAACGCCGGATTCAGGGGCTCCCGACCAGGTCAGCGGAAAAAGCCTTTCAAAGGCAGCAGAGAAGGACAATCTGGCCTAAACAAAATTCTTGACAAGCTCTGTCAGATTCACGGCACCCCACACAAACCTGCAAATCATACCCACAGAGAATGTTGGGTCTTCAAGCAGGCCGGTAAGCTAAACGCCAAACACAAAGGGGAAGAGACACCAAGCGAAGACAAGGATGAACCTCGCCAGCTAAGCGTTGGAGGACAGAAAAAGTTCCCACCGGAGGTTAAAGCAGTAAACGTGATCCATGTGACAAGGAGGAGAAGCAATCATGCACTCTAGTACACACGCGCCATAGAGCCCGTCACCCCTAGGTCCAACCCCTGGTTGGCCTGCCCGATCACTTTTGATCATAGGGATCACGATACACATATCCGGCGCAAAGGACTGGCGGCCTTGGTGTTAGACCCAATAATAAACGGGTACTATTTCACAAGTGTCCTCATGGACGACGGCAGTGATCTCAATCTGATATATCAGGACACAGTCCGCAAAATGGGGATAGACCCGACACAAATAAGCCACAGTAATACCACCTTCAAGGGAGTAATACCAGGCCAAGAGGCCCACTGTACAGGCTCTCTACTACTAGATGTGGTATTTGGTTCTGCCGATAACTTCCGAAGTGAAACGTTAACTTTTCACATCGCTCCATCCCGAAGTGATTTTCAAGCACTACTCGGAAGGGCGCCTTTCGCTCGTATTAACGCAATACCGCATTATGATTTTCTCAAGCTCAAGATGCCCGGTCCACGAGGTGTCATTACAGTTAGGGGAAATACCAACCGTTCTTCACGTACGGAAGAGGACGCGGCGGCTCTAACAGCCGTACACTAGACGGCCTCACCAACCAGAAAATGGCAGTTCGTCAAGACCACGGACACGATTGGACGAGTCCGGCGTTCCATCATACATGTATAACATTGGTTTTCAAACCCTCATAAAGCGATACCAGGGGCTTCCCGCATGTAATCAGGGCCAGCCCGGCTCAACTAGGCTTCTCTGGAATTCTGATAACTCATTCTTCTTTTTCGGCACGGCAAATTTCATCTAAGTTCTTTCCTTTTTGCAGGTTACAATCGTGCTACACCCGTCCAGGACATGGCACAACGGAGACACAGGCACAGACGTGCAACAGGGACCCGCCAAAAGGTTTCTTTTTAGATTAAGGCCCTACGTAAACCTTTTTTTACTGTCTCTTGTTGCTCACATTCGCCGGATACTCCACACAACCGAGAAGGATGCCGACATTATTGGCATGTGGCCACGCCAGGATTTTGCACGTACCTGGACACATGGGGTTTCTTATAAAGGGCATTGTTTAGCCCGGTATATGTTATAAAGACCAAACACCTTATGGAGTGTTCGGCGTCGCGAGTTTAGCCCTATATGCATAAACTCCGAATCACGTCTTTGGTAAAATGTTGGGTTTGCCTGGCTCCCACGTTTTGGTACCTTACGTTCCGTTATATCGGCTAAGGTAGCACTGGGAGAACTACTGCGATTGTGCCCTGGTTCGTCCGAATGAGCACCTCAATAGAGAAAGCCGAAAACTAACTGTCATGATATAGCGAGAGACTGGTCAACCACTCGATGACTAATCGGAATCTTCGGGATTCCTCCGCATTAATGAAGGGCCGTTTCCCGGTCATGTACGTACGCGCATCGTATTCATGCAAGCGCAGAAGTACCAGGGGCTATATAGTAGCTCCACTGTCAAACTCCTATGGCTAAGTGAAAGTGTTAAAGCAATATAGTCCGATTGCCTTGTTCGCTACGCTATCACCTCCTTAACGGACCAAGACATTGGATCAAGTGTGGATATGCATCTTTTGCGAACACCCCTGCATTATATGCATGGAGGCGGAAGCCGACGACTATAAACTTTCAGGCTATATACATATATACATAAACGGCCGCACCGGAGGCATCATAGTACTTTCGGGCAAAAGTATAAATACAGCCTTGATTAATTCAAAAAACATCGTTTGTACAATGGGACTACAAGTCACTAGAAAATAATATTCTTCGAGCACTGAGCCTCTATCGAGCGAGTGCCTTCAAGGACTTCTTCAAAGTAGTGCTCGACAGGCACTCGGCCTATGGCCGAACCCTGTGCCGCAACAGCGGTGGCCTCCATCTCCGCCTAGTATGTTTTGACACGGGCAAGGGCCATCCGCACACCTTCTATGCACGCTGATCTCTTTACAGCATCGATGCGTAGCAGAACTTCAAGGAATTGTTGCACTAAGCTAAAGTAGCTACTCGGCCTTGGCCCTCCCGGCCACAGGTGATCCACAACGGACCTCGTGGCAAGTCTGGACAACCTATGGAGCTCGGCCCAACCGGTCAATCGCTCATTCAGCAGCAGCGGATGGACTGGAGCGTGAAACTGTGACCAGAACAGCTTCTCCACTTCGGGACCTTTCTGATCCTTGAAGTACTCGGCTGCATCAGCAGCACTTGCAGCCAAATCCATGTACTTGTCTGCAGAACTCCATAGCTGGTCCAGAGGAGCGTACTTCAGATCTCCGAACTTAGTCCGCAGCAAGAAGGGCTTCCCAGACACGATAGCTGCAGCTTGATTCAGCTCCTCCTTCATCGCTCTAATTTTGGAGCGGGCTTCCTTCGCAGCCACCCGGGCCTTCTCCAGGTCCGTCACTTTCGACCGGTGTTCTTCTTCAAGAAGCCGGTAACGGTCAGCAGCATCTTTTAATTCTACAGCCATCTTGGCTTTTTTTTTCCTTGCTCTTGCAATGCGAGGCCTGTTCGGCCCTTAACTCTTCGACCACCTTTAAAGTGGCTGCATTGCTACTCCTTGCTTGCTCCTTGGCTCGGGCAAGCTCCGCCTGAAGGGTCTCTACGGTGGCAGATCCATCTATAGTCACAACATATTAAAGATACTGGCATCATGCTGCTCTTACTATGTGACGATCACCAGAAAAATCACTCACCATGCGCCTCGTCAAGCCACTTGTTGACATGCACGATGTCGGCATCTGCCGCATCCAGCTGCTGCTTTAGTTCGGCAAACCCATCAGTCCGGCTAGCCACCGGAGCTTCAACCACCTGCACATAAAGGCGGTCTGGTTATTACCTGGGACTATGATCCTCTGTTTGCCGCCGTTCTCGACGACAACCAGAGCCTCAGGGGCTACTATCTACATGGGCATACCTAACGTATGAGGTACTATTAAAAGCATACATTATATCACATACCTTGAAGCCTTTCAGCAGATTCATAAAAGCTTCATGCAACCCGCTTTCAGTGGATGAAATCCTCTCAATTACCGTACCCATTAGCGTACGATGCGCTTCCGAGACGGCAGCTTGCCTCAAAAGATCCTTCAGCGCGTCCGACCGCACACTGTACGGACCCTCGTTGTCGCTCTCCTTAGGAGCCGGATACTGGGGATTCCGGACAGCCAAAGGGTTATCCTCTGGACCTAGTGGATCCGGAGATACCCTTCGCTACGACACTTCAAGGTCGCCCGCTTCTTGAGTTGGGGAGTCCGGAGGAGGCGTTTCGCTCTCCATCATCTCCAGAAGAAGATCCCCCGAAGATGAACTCTATTGAGAAGGGTTGCGATCCGGACTACAATTTAGAAGCATCGATTATTGTCTTCGGAAGTAAGATAGGATATCTTCACTAGTAAGTACTTTTTGATTACTTACAGCTCGGTAGAGGGCTGATCCCCACGTGGACATTGTGCGGCCAGAATACCCTCCGAGGCAGGACCATCTGGTGGAGATTTCTTCTCCCGTTTGGAAACCTTAGTTTCTAGATCTTCAGAGGTGGTCCTCTTCCTTCCCTGGGGAGAAAGAATGTCAGATTCTTCCCCTTGGTTACCCTCCCTCACGGAGGCGCTCATTCCCTCGATTGGAATAGATAGCGATGGAGGCCCGCTTTCGCCCTCTTTATTCCCCCCTTCATCTTCCTTTGAGGGCACTAGATGAGGTGCTAGCTCGAGCATCTTCTCCAGCACCGGATTATCCAAGCCCTTAGGAAGGGGGGCCGAGCACCGGATCATCTTCGCCTTTGCTATCCAGTCCTGGTCAAAGAGCAGTTCATCAGAATGATGTCATGATAAACAAAAGGAAAGTGTGTTCGGCCAGGGGATTACTTACTTGGGCAGCGAGGCGGTTGCAGCTCAGGCCCACGTCCTCGGTAGTGTCCGGACACTCTATTTGGGGTCCGAAGAACGATTTGTACATCTCCTCGTGCGTCATGCCAAGGAAATGCTGAATAGCGCGTGGTCCTTCCGGGTTGAATTCCCACATACGGAGAGGTCGGCGTTTGCAAGGCTGGACTTGACGAACCAGCATAACTTGCATTACCATAACCAGACTGAAATCTCCCTCGAAGAGATCTCGGATACGGCTCTGCAGTATTGGCACGTCCTTGGCTGGACCCCAGCTCAGCCCCCTGCTGATCCATGACATCAGTTGTGGTGGGGGGCCCAAGCGAAAGGTGGGGGCAGCTACCCATTTGGCACTTCGGGGAGCTGTGACGTAAAACCACTCCCGTTGCCACAATCCAGACACCTCTGGAAAGGAACCCTTTGGCCATGGAGCGTCAGCAATTTTGCTTATTAAAGCACCTCCGCACGCTGCGTACTGCCCCTCGACCATCTTCGGCTTCACATCGAAGGTCTTGAGGCACAGACCGAAGTGAGGGGCAATGCGGAGGAAGGCCTCACATGCGACAATGAATGATGAGATGTGAAGAAGGGAATCCGAGGCCAGATCATGAAAATCCATCCCGTAATAGTACATAAGACCCCTAACAAAGGGATCCAGAGCGAGGCCTAGCCCTCGGAGCAAGTGGGAGACGAACACGATGCTCTCGTTGGGTTCGGGAGTAGGGACAACCTGCCCTCGGGCGGGCAGCCTATGCGAAATTTTGGCGATCAGATATCTGGCCTCCCTCAACTTCTTGATGTCCTCCTCTGTGACAGAGGAAGGTATCCACCGGCCTTGAAGGCTGGATCCGGACATGATTGAAGGTCGGAAGCGCCTGACCTGAGCTTTGGGTGTTAGAACTCGAGGCGGGGGAAGGATTTGATTGAGCGCGGGAGGGGAAAAAAGAAAAAGCCCTGCCCCTTTATAAAGAGGGTGAATATCAGGCGTCCCCCTCGTGGCTGTTTGAGACTTACCTAAAATCTAGGAGTCATACCAATAGGCACAGTTGGGTTACCCACGTTTGTATTGATGAGAATCCCATGATAAGGGGAACACGATCTCTGCTTTGACAAGACGTGTCAAGAAACTGCCTCGCGTTATGTGCAGGGCTGGTTAAAGAATGGCTCGAATAATGGCTGGGTCGTGGCATGATGTCATGTTGTCAAAACATGTCAGCAGATTAGATTTGTGGAAATATTATTCTCTCTATGGTAGTATGTGGAACTTATTTTGCAGGGTCGGACACTATCCTTGTATTCAAACTCTTCAGTGGTGTATTCGGAGGAGGAACCCACCTTGCAATGTCGAAGACAATACTGCGTGCCGGACTCATCGTCATTGAAGCCTAGTTTAGGGGCTACTGAGGGAGTCCTGGATTAGGGGGTCTCCGGAGAGCCGGACTATATCCTTTGGCCGGACTGTTGGACTATGAAGATACAAGATTGAAGACTTCGCCCCGTGTCCGGATGGGACTCTACTTGGCGTGGAAGGCAAGCTAGGCAATACGGATATGTATATCTCCTCCTTTGTAACTGACCTTGTGTAACCCTAGCCTCCTCTGGTGTCTATATAAACCGGAGGGTCTTAGTCTGTAGGACAACAGACAATCATACCATAGGCTAGCTTCTAGGGTTTAGCCTCTCTGATCTCGTGGTAGATCAACTATTGTAATACTCATATCATCAAGAACAATTAAGCAGGACGTAGGGTTTTACCTCCATCGAGAGGGCCCGAACCTGGGTAAAACATCGTGTCCCCTGCCTCCTACCATCCACCTTAGACGCATAGTCCGGGACCCCCTACCCGAGATCCGCCGGTTTTGACACCGACAAGTTGCTTCGTCCCTCCAACTCCTTTTTTAGCATTATTACTTTGTCCCTCCAAATTAACTGTGGGAAAGGTGCAGCTTTGTGATTTGACGCCTCATTGCTCATTACTACGCCGGCGCCATGACTGGGTGCTTCACCCGGCTGCTCTGCACTGTATTCCGGTATGGCACATGGACCCGGTAGCTTGATGCCCCACATGTCAGCGAAAGGGACTAGAAGATTTATGAAAGTGAGCGCTCCACTCTTACGACGGAGGAGTACACGACACGACGGCCCAGTGAACTGTCACTTGTACTGTATATAGTACTATAGTTTTGCTGTTTCGCACGATCCATCGATACAAACCCGATTAAACAGGAAAGGGCGGGATTTTTCCCGCGCGGTATATGATACTGGCCTTACATTTCAAAGGCAATTTTAATGTATGCAAACTGAATAATTAAGTAACAATATGATATCTAGTAAAACTAAAAAAACATACTATGATTTATTGTGTTAGAGTGTACTAGTAGTGCTGTATTGTATAGTTGTTAGATGTAACATGCGAGAACGTGTAGAGATGTAGTTTTGGAGGGCCTACAAAGAGAAAAGCGTAATACGTTCACCGAACTTCAGAATAAGCTGATTACGGTCACTATATACGTTTTACGGTGATTATACGGTCACTTGCTCACAGTTCAGCATCAGATTGCACTCTGTTCACCGGCCAAATAGTCTGCGTGGCACCATGTTGACTAGTTAAATTGACCATGTTCCTTGTGGGTCCCACTTGTCAGTTCGCATAGGGAAAAGGTCGGATAAACCCAAATTTATGCAGGCGCGACAAGACTCCACCCCATGCGCGGGAATCACCTGGTTGTGTATGTGTCTGTCAGGGCCTGATGTGTGCGCATGCACGTGTAGGTTGAGCACTTGAGCGTGAGAGTGTGTGTTGGTCGTGTGGTCTACTGGTGTGTGCATGCATGCATGCATGCGTGTGTGCGTGTGAGTGTTGCGTGCGTGCGTGGCTGCGTGTATACGTGTGAGTGTTGCGTGCGTGCGTGGGTGAATGTGTTCGTGTGAGTGTTGCATGCATGCAGTTCGTGTGCATGCGTGCGTGTATAATCACCACACCAGCTCCTGTGTGTTAAAACAGATGGCTCAGCATACCAATACAAGGCTACCTTGTCCGCTGTGCCCGCGGTCATGACTTCGAACCATCGTCCAATATTTTTTTGTCGTTTGTTTTCATTCTTACTAGCAAGATGCCCATGCGTTGCATGTAACATCAAGATGCATTTGTATGACTAGTTTATCTTTAGAGAGAAAAGGATGAACAAGGGAAGGCCTTATTTGCAAATGTGGAGAGGTGTGTGGGTACCTTTTTGCAAAATTGTCATAGTTTCTTTCCTATCTGTCAAATATAAATCGGACGGCCTATATTGTAGGATGGCATGCACACCATCATCACCAAATCTGTTTTTTTATAAGAGTGTATTTTATCCCTACTCTTATAAAAAGCATAGTCGGTGATGATCGTGTGCCTGCCATCCTGTAATATAGGTTGTCCGATCTATATCTGACGGATAGGAAGGAAACTATGGCACTTTTGCAAAAAGATACCCACACCCCTCTCCACACTTGCAAATAAGGCCTTCCCTTGTTCATCCTTTTCTCCCACAAGATAAACTACTCATACAAATGCATCTTGATGTTCTGTGCAACGCATGGGCATCTTGCTAGTATTTTATAAGAGTGTAGATGTAGAGTAGATACAAGCCGACAGGTGGGACTGATGGTAGTGAGATAATGTGATGCAACACTAGAGGTGCCACATGGAGCGTTTAACCGGTCCACTAGTCATGTCTTGAGCAAATACAGAGTTGTACGGTGAGCCCGTGACTGTATAATAACCAAAAAACGTAAATGGTGACCGTAATGAGTGGATTCTGAAGTCCAATGTACGTACCGTGCTTTCGCTTCAAATCCAATGATCGTCACTGTATATATCGCGAGAGAAAGATGAAACATGCGCGAATGTGCAGGGGGCTTACTTTTAGAGGACCCGGAGATAGTTTGTGTGCGTATGTGAAAGGGGCATAGAGGGGGGGTATGCGATGGAGAGAGAGATGCTCTTCGTTTCTCTTTATTATTACTAACTTTATATATAGTATAAAAATATACAAATGCACAGTGCGGAATAAATATCATTGTGGGCACCATGCAATGCAAGCATTCATACTCCTCCATATAACTTTGTAATGTTGTATATATGTAGAAATTCTAAAATATTTGTTGGCCACACTTTATTCAAAAGGAATGTTGTATGCGAAATAAACGTGAAGAGAGGGCTTTTTAGATCAATGGGGTACATGATGTAACATGTGTGAATGTGTACTTGATGCATTTGGCAGGGCCTAGAGAGGTATGTGTTTGTATTACGTATTCGAGAGAGGCATGGATAGAGGGGCCGACAGGGGGAGGGGCGTGGGAGAGATAGCACGAGAAATGAGAGTGGTCTAGAGAGAGAGACGAATATGACGTCACGGCGAGAGACTCCCTTGAGTGTGTATATGCAAGGGGGAGTGGATAGAGGCACCAGGAGAATATTTTTTTTGTGTGTGGTGTCTGTGTTGGTATGTGTGGGTGTGAGAAGATAACGAGACGTGGGGGGAGAGGGTGTGTCACCGCGTGAGGTCCGGTGGGTCGAGGTGAGGCCCTTCTTTCAATTCCGTCGTGCGCCACATTGGTCGGCCCGTGACGCATTTAGGGAGACCCATGGATGACTAGTCGTACAAGACAAAGATTGCATTATTGTGAAGGACTTTATGTCCACTGACAAAGCCGGCTAGGATTTGTAACCCTAGGTTCTCGGACTAAGGTAACCCCCTCTGATATTACTATCCATCCAACCTAACTTTAAGGGGCATCCTACAGAATGCTCTGCTAGAATCATACTCGTCGATTAGGAAGAGAGGTGTGAGACAATGCGTGAGAGACAGGCCTAAGGATAATGTGTGTACAGGAGACACGTAGGTAGGTCTATGTATATAGAAAGGGTCAATTGGGTTTGTGCGTGTGTATGCTTGCGAGAGGAAGAGTGCTTGTGATAAAGGTTAGTGAAAACAGTCGTGAATGGTTACGAGAGGGAGGGAGGGTTATATTGAGAGCATGTGTGCAAGACACCTCGGGAGAGAGTGTGTGAGCATGTGTGAGAGACCACCGATGGAGAGTGAAACTACATGTACAAGACTGCTGTACACATTGATTAAAGATATAAATTGTATCCAAATATTAGGATGGGATCATGATATTTGCAATTCGCGTAAGGAATGGTCATTGATCCATCATACATCTAGATTCTATCGAGTTTGAGCATATCTATGTTATTATTCGACACAATTGATCCACATAGTTAGTATTTTGAACTCCAGACAATGAATTACTTTAGCAATCGAATATAAACGTGAGTATAATTCATGTTGTGTGTGTAAATCACATTATACATACGAAAGTTACACAATGAACATTATAAATAGCTACCTATGAACTAGCATACATTTGAATTGAACTTAAGGTGGTTTAAAAAAATCGAATTCAACATGAAGTCCATTCAATTATTTGAATTTGATATCATGGCATTTGTAAATCATACCTAAATTATGGGGGCACCAATCTTTGCTCTGATTTTGTACATAATAGCATATGTAGTCGTGTGCAAAATAGATTCTAATTTAGCTCCTCCATTCCAAAATAATCATAGTTATAGGATTTTCAAGTGTCAAAATTTCAAAAAGAAGCGGATACTTTAATGAGGTTTTCAAACATACAAGGTCAAATTAAATGTTGTCTATTTAGGTCAATCCTCAAAGTTGAAGAGTACTCTAAACGTGAATGCTTGTTTTTCAAAATTTTGAACGAAGCGCCAAAAGAGCCTCTACTCGTTAGAAACCGCGTGAGACCAATGTTTGGTAGTACAAGGAAATTACTTTTCTAATAACTTCGACCCGTGAAACCTACCGGCCCGACATCCAAAGTTCTAAACCGGGGTAGGTTTGTAGCTTCATCTAGACGCCACACAACCGCCTCCCAAAAACATTCATACACAATGGCCGCCTAAGCACACATGCGCGTGGCCGAAATCACTCCCGCCCACTATTTGGGACACCTGGGATTACCATCCTACCCCCGACCCGCAGTAGGTCCGAAATTTAAGAGGGGGCAAAGTTTGTACTTTCCCCAAATTTCAAACAAGCGTGTCCCAGCTTCTGTTCAAAAAACAAAAAAAAACAAGCGCGTCCCAGACCAAAACATGGTTCTCCGCTCCCCCCCCCCCCGCCCACCCGTCCGATTCCCCATTCGTACTCCATGGGCACAAAAACTACCTCTCCATCAGTGGCGAAACCCCGGCGTCCTCCGTCCGCCACCCCATTCCACCCATCAACCACCACCCTCCTCCATCACGCCGGAGCCGATACCCCGACGTCGTCGTCCACCGCAACCTCAACTGCAACGCCCTCCACGGCTAGTAGTTGAAGCCGAGGCCGAGCCGTCCGTACCCGAGCCAGTTCAACCACGCCGTCATGCGCCTCACCACTACCGCTCCAACTTCGCCACCCTCCACCGTACTGGAACTGTTCCTGCTATGTCGTCCTTCGCCGCCTCGGATCTGCTTCCCCTCCGCTGACATACGGTCACGGCAACACAGTCCACAATTTGGCCATGGGTTCGTCCAAGCCTGCACCCTCCTCTAGAACATCGGTTTCCCCGGCAAAAAGAAGAAGATCGGCGCAACATGTGGAGGCGACCACACCGACAACTGAAAATGGTACTCCTCTTCCCTTATTCGTGCAAATCTTACGTGTCTGCTTACACGGTATTCATCCCACAGAAGACACTAGTTGACCGCTTCTTCTTGATACTAGATGTTCCTAGTAACTCGCGATGCACAAGGTTTCTCATCATATACTATTTCACCTTAGCTAGAGGTCCATCGCCCCCCTGAATTTCAATTCCTGGTCAGTTGATTCCCAATTAACGGAAGCATTCCCTGGTGTAATAGGCGCTAGTCTGCCTATTACGCCGGGGAAGCAGCGCCTCGGTGTTTATCTTAGGGGCGTGTGGGGCCTAGAGCTCCTGGCGCTCGATCTGGAGGTCGGCCGGGATTAAAGGGATGGCCTGGGGGTGCTGCCAAGCACGGCGGTGGTGTGAGGTCGAGGGGAGGGCGGGGCGGCGGAGGCAGGGGTCTGGGCCGGTGGTCGCTGGCGGTTCGAGAAAGATCGTCAACAGTGACTGGCGGGAGGTAGACGAAGGCCATCTTCCCGTTCCTTATAGATCGGACGGTTAATTAAAAAAATCGACTGACCTATTTATTTTCAGTCGACTGTTATCTTGATATGACCACATGTGGTGGTGTGCTGGAGGAGTACCTGCATTTCCTGTGCTCATATATTACAAAATCATACGGAGTAGAATCTTATTTTGTTTGCCATGCAATGTTGTAGAGCTATCATATGTCTCATGTCATTTATTTTTCAGCCACCTGCTATTTGCTACTTTTACAGTGCACTAGTTCTGCACACACTTCACCCATACTCTCACTATTGTGTTTTTATGCAAGGGTATTTCAGACTCTGCTGCTATGAGAGAAGCAAAAAAGAAAAGAGAGAAGTCGCTCCAGCGTCGTACGCGGATAGGCCAGACACGTTTCAGCCTTATAATAGGTGTAGTGTCAGCAGATGGAGACGGTAAACCTAGCTCTGGAGTTGATGACCTCGCTCGCAATGAACCACCATCCCTGGTGCTTGCTTTAACTTCGCGGTGTCATATGTGGTTGCATGTTCCATATGGTGTCTAGCTTGTATTCGAAAGGCCGAAGTCGGTCTTTAGATAAGGAAAGATATTTTTTACATGAACCACCATCCCGTGAGCACCAAAAGACAAATACCTAGTCAGCGTACTGGCCGAGCCAGTGATAAGCCCAGCAAAGAGAGGCATCACCTGGAAGCCAACTAAAAAGCCGTGATAGTGGCGAAGCAGCCCGCCTCCCACCAGGCTCTCAGGTCCTAGATGATCATGCTCACCACACCAGCCGGATGTCTAGCTTGTATTTCTTCCAATTTGGTTAAATTGCATCTTCTTAACTTACACATTATAACTTTGAATATGACATGCTTTTCTGTTTTTGGTACATACTAGAACATCTGTGTATTAACCATGTTCTTACATCAAACTAATGTTATTGTGTATCCCTCATCAATCACTTATGATGAGGCAGTCAGGCAAGTGGATTACTCCTCATTTAAAGAATGCAGCGTCAGCCTCCCGACATGATTCTCAAGAAACAGTAAGGCTAGATGAAGATAGTGAACGTAGCTCTGTAGTTGATTACCGCATTTCCCCTATACTAGCATCGCAGGTGCTTGCTCTAACTTGGCAGCGTGATATGTGGTTGCATGTTGCATATGGTGTCTAGATTGTAATTCTTCCAATCTGGTTAAACTGCATGTGCTATTCTGCTTAGCTTATACATTATACCTGTTAATGTGACATGCCTTCCTGTATTTAGTACATAGTACATCTGTCTATTAAGCATGTCCTCACATAAAACTATTGTTTTTTTGTATCCCGCATAAATCAATATGACGAGACACCTTGAGTGTATGCAGTGTGATATTAGTTGCATCTTTGATATGATTTATAGCATGCGCTGCTTCTAATTTGTTGAAATGCCATTTATGATGGGACACTTTTAACTTGGCAGAGTCATATTGGTTGCATCTTTCACGTGGTGTCTAGCTTGCATTGTTGCTTCTAATTTGGTGAAATGGTTTCTGCTTAGTTTACACAAACAGTTGTGAATATGCCATGTCATCCTATTTTTCGTATTATTCCATCCTGGAATCATGTGTTTGCCTTACATCAAAGTAGTGATTGTCAGTATCATGCATGAATGAGTTCTGAAGAGTGAATTTTATTGCTTTTTCTTATCGGTTTTACTTGACAATTCAAAATCAATAAAGCGGGAGGAAGTTAGCAAGGCAGCAGATGAAGGTGCTCCTTCCAAATGGAGGGCCTCTACAGATTCTACTCCTCCATCCCCCCAAGATGATTTCCAAGACAACACATGCATAGACACTCAACGTAGCTGTGTTGGTGATGAGCACGTCTCCCCTAGTGCATCATCATAGGTGCTCCCTCTAACTTGGCACTATTATATGTGGTTGCATGTTATGTATGATGTCTAGCTTGTATTGCTTCTAATTTTGTTGAATTTCATCTGCTTACTTTACACATTACACTTGTGACTAAGACACGTGTTCCTATTTCTAGAACATACAATATCTGTCTATCACACCATGTTCTTACATCAAAGTACATTTGTTCTGAAGAACTAAATTGTTATTTGTTTTTCTTGTCGGCTTGACTTAACATGGCACAGAGAAAGAGGAAGCAAGACACAATGACAGGGAAAGGGAAGTGGAACAATCCTGTAGATTCTGCTGGTACTGATGGTGCAATAGAAGGTCAAAGTCTAGCGAAAAATTGTACCTACATGGTATCCCGTGCTACACGAGCTGCAGAACAAGCCAAAAAGAAACAAATAGCTGCCACCAAACAAGCAGAGACAACCGGTTGCAACACCTTCCACAGTACCACCAGCTGCACGATTTACTCGTTGGTCAACTCACCTAGCAGCACGTTCCCAAGCTCCGTTGCCACCTGACACTACTTCCGAAGCACTCTTGATACAAGATGAGTTGGCAAGATCAGATGAACTTTGTGAGCTTCAACCGCAATAAGGTAGTTGCTGGAGTCAAGTTATAGTTGCATGCTTCTTTATATGTAGTCTCATAATTTGATATACACTAACACTTCCTATGTTTGTTGTTGGACTAGCACCTAGGCGCAAGGGGAAACAAACATCAGCGATAATGCTTGATATGTTAACTGAATCTAGAGGAGGAAGAATGGAGATCCGTTTTGAGGCAGGTTTAAAAAGGCCACGTGATGCTACAGAGTCAACCAAGTTAGTATCAGAGGCAGCGGTTGCTGTTAGGTGTCATGTACGTATCCTCCCAACATGGATTCAGTACAGGAATGACAAAGACGAAACCCAGTTCAACACCTTCCTCGACCATTTATCTATAAGTATGGTTATGTATGGAAACTAGTAATATCGTCTTGCTTTGTCCAATACTTCCTAGGTTGCTGATAATGAGACTCCCATAATTTTCAACAAATGAGGTTCAAGTTGGATAGCCAAGATGATGTAACCAGACAAGCTTGCACCGATGTTTTCAAGCCTGCTGTGTGACAGTATCGGTATAACTTGAGGAAAACTCACTTTGCAGGCAGGGCTAACAGTAAACTTGCCCAAACATCTCAAGTGGAAAATATATCTGATGAAGACTGGAGAGGCCTCGTTAAACATTGGTCCGATCCGAAGTATCAGGTACATTATATATATGTGATCAGATCACATGTTGAAGTCCTATTTACGCATGTGCCACACAAATCTATCTTCTTATAGGTGAACTGTTCAAAGAACAAGGCCAACCGTACGAAAGTGAAATTCCAACAGACGACAGGATCTCGTAGCTATATTGCACACTGTGAGGCTCTTGTAATTAGCTGCTGTTTCACTCTTTTCGCTGTACCATATTATCATATCTATATTGACTTGTTGCAAATACAGAGGAAAGCCCGCAAGGACCAAAAAGTACCTGAACCAAATGCCATGGAAATCTTCAAGGACTGTCACACCAGCAAGAAGAAGGGCATGACTACACCAGTCAAAGCCGCTGTTGTAAGTCCTTAATCCTCATGCCTTTTAACTACTACTTACTCTGACTTGTGCCTTGAACTGCATGGTTTGCAGCCAATGTCTATTACTCTTTTAATTTTATAAACAATTGTCTTAGCGTATCATTGCACCTTACAAGGTTTAAAAGAGAGGAGTGATGTTCCTTTGATCTTGACCTGTAATCTAGTTCCGTGATGGACTTGCCCACACAACATTACAATTGCCTGTTTGTCTGTTCTCGGTTGTTTTTTGATATGAACGATGTCATACTATGCTTATCGTATTATAAACTTCGTCTCTTTATCCTTAGTCCTCAATACAATGTGAAGAAATAGACAATACATTAGCGATGGTACATGGTCATATATTTGGAACCTGGTTTTATTATGTACTTTGCAATAAAATACAACTATTATTTTACATGGGTTCACCATAATAAGTTCTGTATATAGACCAAAGCTATTTTGTTTGGTTTTTCTGCCTCCTTAATATCTTCTGTTCTGCTACTACTAATGTAAAACCACAACTTTTCAGCGAGCTATGGAAAAAATGGTGGAACCGCCACCTTCTAAAGGTGGCGAGGCAACTATAACCGCAATGTCAGCTCTTGCTGCAGTGGGTCAGTACATGTCCACTAACAGTGCCAAAAGCATGTTCCTGCGTAATACTGGCTTGGTTGTTAAGGCAATCTCGTCAAAACTGCCTCATGATCAAGATATGCAAGATCAAAATAATGTTGTATCTACGCTCCAAACACAAGTCCATTCCCTAACAGAGACCCTTTGTGAAACAAGGAGAGACATTGTTCGATGTTGTCAAGATATGCATGGTTTTGAAACCAGACTATCAGACATTTTCTATGTTGTTCAGGAGCCTAGGAGAACTGAAGGCGAAGGTTATGGTGCTCCATCAGACAATACAGCATGAAAACGTAATAGTCAGGTCAAATGAACTGAGCTTCTGAACTTCTGGTGGTGCATTTATCTGCTAGACTGTTAACCTTTATGCCAACCTTCCTTTTGTTTTATAGTTGTAATTTGTTTTGGTGCGATACAAAATTTGTTCTTAATGTGCAGCCACCAGCTGAAGAAAATAGCAAGCCATTTTTGTATAGTGTAGGGTGTTCCCTATATTTGCACTAGTGGCGAACTTTGATGCCCACCGGCTGTAGTTAACATGGGCCTCCTATGGGCCGTAGAAACAATGGGACTTTTACGTGGCGTAGAAACAATGGGCCTTATACGGGTCGTAGAGACAATGGGCCATCTATGGGTCGTATCATCAATGGGCCTTCTACGGGTCGTATATCGGTTGGCCAAACATGGGCCAATAACAGACCACATTATGGTCGTAAATGGGCTAGAGTTGAAATCGTTCATGGGCTGACCATAACGGGTTGTCGTTAATCAGCCGTATTTTGATGACGCTATGAAAATGGCCCAACGTATTAACGGGCCGACTGTAACCACGGGCTGAATTTGGCCCACAAGCAGAAAATGACAGTAACGGGCCGTAAGTAAATGAATGTGGAAATGAGCCCAAGAATAAATGGGCCCCGAGAAGGCCGAAACATAACATGGGCTGGAAATGTCCCAACGGAATAATGGGCCATTAATGGGCATAAAGTGATACACTGTTCATTACAGGCCAGTTTCACCATGTGTCGTTAATGGGTATAAAGTGATACACTGTTCATTACGGGCCAGTTTTACCACGGGCCGTTAATGGGCCGAGAGTAATAAGGGCCTCATATGGGCCGAAAGACTTCATGGGCCATACATGGGCCGAAAGTTAAAACGGTGTAGCAGAGAGGAAGAATCAGACCTTGATGGACGCGGCAAGAACCATGATGGCAGAGTTCAAGTCTCCATACAACTTTTGGGCCGAAGCCATCAACACCGCTTGTCATGCATCCAATCGGCTCTATCTCCGCAAAGGCTTGAACAAGACTCCGTATGAGATACTCACCGGCAACAAGCCCAACCTCAAGTACTTTCGGGTGTTCGGTTGTAAGTGTTTCATTCTCAAGAAAGGTGTTCATTTTTTTAAATTTGAGGCTAGACCTCATGAGGGCATATTTGTTGGTTATGCTACAAACTCTCATGCTTACCAGGTCCTCAACAAGTCCATGGGACTCATTGAGGAGACGTGTAACATGGAGTTTGATGAGAATAACGGCTCCCAAGTGGAGCAAAGTGGTACTTGTGATGTAGGTGATGAAATTCCTCCCCAAGCCATGAGAAGAAGGGTTTTTACATCTGTGCCCCTGGTTCCTTAGCTCTACTCATTCATCCCAGCGCTCTTATCTTTTGCTCAATTTTCCCTAGTCGGATCAAAGGCTTGACCGTTAACTCTCACTAGTGGGGCCACACTGGACTGTGTCGTCCGTTCGACCTGACAAGTGGGGCCGCATTGGGTGGTGTCGGTGTTCGACTGTTGGGCCATGGTTTCGTTGGGTCGTCCCTTGCATTAAACGCCTGTGCGCGCCGCCAGGACAGAAGCCTGCTATGCATGCACCCAGCAAACCCTGCCTGCATGCATCGATCGAGCCTGCATGCGCCGGTGCCATGATCCCATGATGCGCCGACCGAGCCTACATGCGCCGATGCATCCGCCACGATGCACTGATCAAGCAGCTTTCTTGCACGCCAGCCACCATGGATGCAGCCACGGTCACTGCCGCTGGTCTTCTCTTCTAGATAGGTGGCTACATATTTGTGGATTGTGTAAAAAAAGAGCCACTCCCTTGCTTAGTTGTACTCATTCATCCCTACTAACAAAGCTTGCTTGCATGCACTAGGTGGTTACTAACAAGGGAACCCTACTAACAAGACGAGCTCTCTAAGAAAATAATCAACAAATATGTAGTCCCAATATGTAGATAGGGCCAACAAGCCCATAGAATGATCACATAGCTCAAACTAGGAAGAACTTAATAATAGAATAGATAGAAAACTTAATAATAGAATTTAAGAAAAGGGCCAACAAGCCCATAGGAACTCCAACATAGTTCAATTACAACTTAACATAACATAGACTAAAAAAAGATAGAGGGTTTAGAACCCTAGCCACCGCCTTCTCCACCTCACTCCTCCTCCGGGCGCCCTTTTCACTGCTCCTCTGGGTCGTTGTCGATGGGGTACGGAAGATTGTGCATGTGCGTAGCGGTGGGGAAGATGTTGTTGTACTCCGTGAACCTGTTGTGGGTGGTGAAAGCGATGAACTAGGAGCCACACCAAAACGCCCGGCCAAGGAGGTAGAAGGCGATGAATTTGTTGGTGAAGTGGGCAAGGAGAGCAACCACAACCTGATTTTGAATGACCTCCTCGGTGCGGAACATCGTTGGAGATCCCCTCGGTTGGTGGTGGTAGCCGGACGAGAGGAAGAACTCGGTGAAGTTCCTTGCGGTCCTCAGCCTTGATATCGCCCACACACGTAGTGTGTGATCAACGTAGACGCCAGTAGGTAGAGCCTCTCCGGCACGGTGGTGGGAAGCGGTAGGTTGGTCTGGTTTACTGCATGGCTGAGGGATGTGCAGAAGACGGAGAAGGGGTCAAAGAGCAAGAAGGGTAGATGGATGAGGGATGGCAGAGGCAGAGGGTGGCTTAAATAGTCGTAGTGCTACATGTTATTTGGTCATGGCAATAACGGGGTCAACTGTGAAGTAACCCGTTTTCAAACCCACCGCAGCATCGGGAGTGTACACGCGTGGGAAATGGTGGTTTGAAAAAGAAAAAGAAGCTAATTGCACGCGTGGGAATCCGTGGTCCTATATTATATGAACAAAAAGCGACAATTTTTGAATAGTTTGTGGCCATTTTGCATGATAAAAATAAATTTGGCCCTTAAAAATTTGGTCATTTGCTACGCAATGTCAATTGATTTCAACGATGCAAAAATACAGAGCCAGCACGTTCACAAAAACCAGAGCAAATGATGCAAAAAACGATGCAAAAATATAGATCCAACACGTTCACAAAAAACAGAGTAAACGATGAAAAAAACGACGCAATTCGACGGCCCAACCAGAGCTTGGTTTCCTTTTGAGCCCAGTAATAATATTTTTTTGGCAGAGTCAGTAGTGGGCGAGCAGCCGAGCACAACCAATAGGATCGCCTCTCGCGGATCGCCCCACGACCCAACAATGCGGAGCCATCCTTGTGATCCAACGGCACGGAGCATGCATGCTGCCACCCACCTAATTCCTTCTAGAAGACAAGATTTGAGGGCTGTCGCTTGGCACGAGGCTATGATCGGACGGCTGACGTTGGGAGCTAGGGTTAGGCGAAACCCCGCAGGGTTTTGAGCTGGTCAACGGGGTTTCAAAGGCTTTGACTGAGCATAACTAATTTAAAAAAATCAAAAAAAATGAAACATTCGCTGTTCGTTGTTTTATAAGACAAACAAATGAGGAAAAAAATACTAAACTTGGTCTATGGTCATTTTCATGAAAAACCCTAGGTGGCACGATCAGGGTCAAATGAGCACCATTAATTTAAAAAAATCAAAAAAATATATATAACCTGCGCACAATGTTGTCTTATGTGACATGTTACCAACCAAAAATCATAAAATTGGTCTATGGTCATTTTCATGAGAAAACCTTCACACATATGAGCTATCATGTACATGATTTCATAGAGTTCAAGGAGAGGAGGTGGTATTACCTTCTGTTTTTGAAAAATAAAAAAATCACCAAAGCTTTATTTTAAAGTGAATAAGAAGGATCTGAAGTTAGTTTTCCATTTTCATATTTCAAAACATGTTTTTAATAGTTTTTATATTAAAGCATATGTTTTCAAAAGAAAATGTAAAAATATGAAGATTAATTCAAAAATAGTGAGACTTCGAATCTACACTATGGAAAGTGAATATGCGTTAATAAAAAATCATTTGGGTAGGTTTAAAAAAACTTGATTACAAATGGGCTGTTTACCCTAGCCTGGGAGCTCATTTGGAGCACATTTTCTCAAATTTAAATTTATTTGACCTCTTCTAAATCACTTCAAATTTTGCACACATCATCTCCTACACAAACATCGATTGTCCCTACATAGTTTGCCAAGGTTTTACTTGTTTTTGCATTTTCTTGAATTTGTACTGTCCAGGTTTGCCAAGGTTTACATGATCTCATTTGGAGCATGCATTTGATTTCCTACAAAATATGTGTGATCATTGCAGCACCTAAGATCAAGTTCACAACATCTAAACATAACTAACCATAGATTCAGGACAGACAAATATACCACAGGAAAATTTAAGGACAGAAAAATATAGATAGCAACCAGATTACTAGCATAACCAACGAGAGATTCAGTTCAACAAACCATAAGCAACGAGATTCTGTTCAACAAACCAAAAGTAACCCAACAGATAAACTTAAACATTCAGTTCACAGCATCGCATCATCGATCACATCACGCCGAAGTCAAGGCCTTCGCGAGGGCGGCATGCTGCCCCCTGATCTTGTAGTCCTCCCCGTGAATCGCTACATCCTCCGCATGAGACAGAAGGTGATAAAAGCGGCCATCCCTTGGCTTTGGCTTGGTGGTGCAGTAGGGGCAGTGCCACTTCTTGGTCTTGTGGTTGTAGAAGGAAGCAACTCCCTTGGCCTTGATCTTCACCACCTCCTTGGCTGTGAAGGATGCGACGTTGCCCTTGAACACTTCCTCTTCAGAATCATACTGCACACATGAATGAGTTACATTAATACATTATAGATTCATGGATACACTATGTCAAAGGAACTAGATGAACAATCTAAATTTGAAGTAGGCGTACCTCATATTCTTCAACATCACTTTCCTCTGGATCATACGGGTTGTAGTCAGCCAGCTTCCTCTTTCTACCCCCAACCATCATCCTCCTGAACATACAATTACATCCACCACTAGTAAATATGGAAGGCAATTGAAAATTTAGATATGCACACATGACACATTGATCATAGGGCTAATATACTCCCAATATACTATGATCATTGTTTTGCATTTTCCATTTTCAGGCAGAAAAATTGATCAACAGAGCTAATATAACTACATATTGTGGACAAATTTATATACTAATGAATCAAGGGTTACTTTTGGTTATGACATTCAAATTTATATTGTGATTCATACGGTAGGATTGTGATTCTAAACATAACCAACTTCTTAATCAATGGATTCCATTTGGGCATATGACATTCAAAACCCCAATCTGAGTAGCATTCAAAAACAAATCTAATAGGGACCCAATCTAAGGCAACGAATCTGAGTAGCATTAAAAAACCCAATCTGTGAGCACTAAAAACAAATCTAATAAGCTTGCATCTGTTCACAACATCTAGCATTTTTGCAATGAATTTATCCAAATCTAAAAACCCCAATCATTGCAGCACCTAAAATCATAGTTCACAACATCTAGCTAGCATTTTTGCAACGAATTTATCCAACAAACCCTAGTCCAAAAACCCCATCCCCCCAACCCATACAAAAAACCCCGGCCCATCCGTCAAACCAACTACTCTAACCATCTGAACTACCGTATGAATCACAATCTTACCAATGCAACTAGCGAGCAACTAACTCTACAAGCTAAGCAAGTGCAAATACCTGCTCCTCCACGGCAGGCGGCGCAAACGGGGGCATCAGGATGGACTGCGCCGCTCGACGCCGTCACCTTATGCAGCGATGAGGCAGAGCCCGCCACATCCGTAGCGGTAGCGAGTTTCCCCGCACCGCCGTGGACGCCGCCGACATCCGCGGTCACCGCGCCTGGACCTTGCAGCTCCACCACATCTCCGGCCGCTGCGCCGGCGTCACCACGAGCGCCGGCCATCTAACATATAGAGGCGATGAAGGTGAGGAAGAGGATGCGGTGGGGGAGACTGAGACGGTGCGGTGGAGGCAGTGGAGGAGAGCGAGACGACGCCGGTGGGGGAGAGGAAGACGATGCGGCAGGGAGGGGATTTGGGGGGAAATGGTAGGGGCGATGGAGGTGGTTGCCCTCTTTATATGATGGGATGTTTCGGGGCATGTCCATGGACATGTGCTACCCCATGATCGTGGTCTTGCATGCGCCCACGTATACGCGGCCCCACTTGTCAGCTAACGGTCAAAGGCATTGACCCGACGGCAACGTCCGTTATAACCTGTTCTGAGGGTTTCGGGCAAGGGAGTGAGGAAAAGTGAGCAAAAGTTAACATAGTGGGGATGAATGAGTAGAGCTAAGGAACCAGGGGCACAGAAATAAAAATCCCTAAGAAGAATGGGTGTTGGTCATATCCTACCCATTGAGGAACCCCTTGTGGCCGAAGGAGAAGGACAATGTTCCACTCAAGTTGAACCATCACCAATCAAAGACCCACACGCTTTCGAAGAACAAAGTGAAGGCCCTCAACCAAATGAACAAGATCAAGGGCAAGATCAAACTCAAGATGGTGGTGAACCACCAAGTGATGCCCAAGGTCAAGTTCTTAGCACCGAGCAAGTTCAAGATCAAGAGCAAGCTCAAGATCAAGAACAAGCTTAAGAGGACGCTCAAGATGATCAAGTAACCGCTCCTCAACTCTCTCTTAGGAGTAATTGGAGCGTCGTGCCGCCAAGATTGCATCCAAGCTCACTACCAAAGATCATCTCATTAAGAATGTGCTTGGAAGCTTAAGAAAGGGGGTAAGCACTCGTAGACAATTAGCAAACTATTGTGAACATCATGCGTTTGTCTCTTGTGTTGAACCCCAAAAGGTCTATGAGGCGCTCGAGGATCCGGATTGGCTTAATGACATGCATGAACAAGCCAAGTGCTAAGGCCAAAGGAGAACAACAAGGTGTGGAGATTGGTGCTAAGGCCAAAGGAGAACCATAATGTTATTGGAACCAAATGGATATTCAAGAACAAGCAAGATGCTCATGGGATTATCGTTCACAACAAGGCTCGTTTGGTAGCACAAGGCTACTCCCAAGCCAAGGGTATCGACTACGGTGAAACCTTTGCTCCCATTGCTCGCCTTGAATCTATTCGTTTGTTGATTGCTTATGCTTCTCATCATAACTTCAAGTTGCAACAAATGGATGTGAAGAGTGATTTTCTTAATGGTCTTATTAATGAGTTGGCGTATGTCAAACAACCCCCGGGGTTTGAAGATCCCGAGTTCCCAAATCATGTGTACCAACTTGATAAGGCACTCTATGGCCTTAAACAAGCCCCACGTGCGTGGTATGAGCACCTTACCGAGTTGTTGCAGGATCGTGAGTTTGAAATTCGGAAAATCGACCCCACTCTTTTTACTAAGAAGGTCAAAGGGAGTTGTTTGTATGCCAACTATATGTTGATGATATTACCTTTGGTTCTCCTAAGAAAGCTTTCAATGAGGAGTTTGTCGTACTCATGACCTCGAAGTTCAAGATGTCCATGATGGAAGAGTTGAAGTTCTTTCTTGGGTTTGAAATCAAACAAAGAAGAGAAGGAACCTTCATCAACCAAGCCAAATACACTCAAGACATGCTCAAGAGATTCAAGCCAAGTGATGTCAAGGCGGCTTCTACTCCAATGGCCATCAAATGCCAACTTGACATCGATCCTAATGGTAAAGTGGTGGATCAAAAGGTATATCATTCCATGATAGGCTCCTTGCTTTACCTTTGTGCATCTAGACTGGATATCACGTTGAGTATGGGAATTTGTGCATGGTTTCAAGCCACACCTAAGGAAAGCCACTACGTGCCGATCAAGCGAATCTTTCGATATTTGGCTCATACCCCAAACCTTGGCTTATGGTACCCAAGAGGAGCTAACTTCAACCTTGTGGGCAACTCGGATTGGGCGGGAGACAAAGTGGATAGGATGTCAACTTCCGTAGGGTGCCAATTTCTTGGTTGCTCTTTGTTGAGTTGGTCTTCTAAGAAGCAAAGTTGTGTGTCTCTCTCATCCACTGAGGCCGAGTATGTGGCCGCCGGTAGTTGTTGTGCTAAACTTCTATGGATGAGGCAACCTTTAAAGGATTATGGTGTCATTTGTGACAAAGTGCCTCTTTGGTGTGACAATGAAAGTTCCATCAATATTTCTCTCAACCTGGTGCAACACTTCAAGATGAAGCATATTGAGATTCAGTATCACTTCATCCAGGATCACATTAGGCGATGGGAAATGGAGCTCAACTATGTCAACTCTCATGATAACCTTGCAGATATTTTCACGAAGCCTTTGGATGAAGCAAGATTTCGTGAGTTAAGGCATGAGCTAAATATCATTGTTTGAGAAATGTGGCTTGAACCTTTGCACACCCCACCATACTCATCTTGATGTCTTGTTTAGGTGTAGGCATGGACATAGGGGGGAGTGTTTTGCTCTCAATGAACTCTCCCTCCCCCCATTATGCATAAATTAATCAACTCTTTCACATTAGCCATCTTTGATGGTACTTGTGCTTCAAAGACGAGTTTTGGTCATGGGCCCAAGGATATCGCGGTGCCATACCAATTGACTCAAACATAGGTGGCTCCGGCCACCGCCCTCTCTTCTTGAGAGGTTTTGGTTCGTGTTTGGTCCTCATTGTCCTTTTGCTTTCTTTTGGGCTTTGTTTGTGTTTGAGTTGCTTCGTGTGTGCTCATTTGCGTGTATGGTTGCTTCAAGTTTGCATTGCAAAGTCTGTGTTTTTCTGAAACGTGGACTTTCTTGGGTGTACGGTACTACCATGGCTCGCCAAGGTACTACCGCTGGAGATGGGTGGCTCCTGTGATTGCACAGCTGTGCCCACGGCACGGTACTACCGCTTCCATTGCGGCAGTGATTTTTTTACTGCCGCTGGAAGAGCGGTACTACCGCCCTGTGTGCGGTACTTTTGCCTGGGCGGTACTACCGTGATGACCCGTGGTACTACCGCGTTGTCGCGAGCGTGTGGGGGTTACGAGCGGGCAAGGGGAGTTCCAACTCCCCCATACCCATTCATCTCTTCCCCTCATAGCGTCTCTCTCTCCTGCCCAAGAACGGTGCCGGTGGACCTCGCTGGATCTCTGTCTCGGGCCACTCTCCTCGCATTCCAATAGGTGGGATGGATCCCCACCTCTCCCTCTTGCCATGGAACCCGGTATCTCCCTTAGTCCCTCTCTCTTTGCCCCGTTGTTGTGCTTCTAGGTTTTGGGAGATGCATGTGTAGTTCTTGTGATTTTTGGCTAAATCTTTGCAAGAGGAGATTGTAGGAGAGTGCTAGTGCAGTGGATATGCTATTTGGTGTGTTGCAACAATGTAGTTTTGATCAACGGTAGTACTGATCTGAACTTACGGATGTTCCTAGATCTGTTCTTGCGAAGGTCCCTTCTATGCGGTATTATCGCTCCTCTGGAGCGGTACTACTGCCCGCTCTTGCGAGATCCGCCCCGTGTGGTACTACCATTCCTTTGGAGCGGTACTACCACCCGGCGCGCAAAAGTAAAAAATTACTTTCGCTCTAAGCGTGGTACTCCCGTGCCAACCCGGCGCAGTACTACCGCGGCTAGAGCAGATGTAAATTTTTACTTCCGCATCCTGGCCCAGTACTACTGCTGACTTAAAAATTACTTTGTTTTGTCCCCCTAATCTCATTTTTACATGTTTCATTTGGTTTTGGCCTTGGTCTTTGCAATAACCCTTCTCGCTCTTCTCGTGTGTTTGTGTTTGTGTGTCATAGGTGGTGGCTCCGGTTCCAATGCAAGGCGCTCGTATCCCAGCCGTGACACGAGCTCGAAGCATCTTCACAACCAAGAGGCTCCTGAGGGCTCCAGTGCCCCACAACACCACATCAAGACCACAACTAACAAGTTCAAGGAGCCAATTGTCGGCATGGATGAAATGCCTCAAGCGGAGTTTTTGATTCGAAGAAACCTCAACCCCTACGTCAACCCTAGAGAACTCAGCAGGGGAAATGACTTGTTTTGGACCAAGCAACAAAATCTCATCTTCTTAGATGTGATCAAGGCCAAGCAGAACATCTATGTGCCAGTTCAGTGGATTGACATGGACCATATGAAGAAGAACCGGGCATATTTTGGTGAGACTCTGGATTTTGTGGAGCAGTTTGGTATTGAGGAAATCATCACTTTCCATCTTGACTTTGACCCGGAGCTGGTGGCTCAGTTCTTTGCTTCTGTCCACTTCCACACGGATGAGAAGCGGACCATGAGTTGGATGACAAATGGCAAGAGGATGTCAGCTGAGTGGAAGGAGTTCATGGATATGTTGAACATTCGTGATGAGGGGCTTGATGTGCCTGTTGGTGCCTGCCCACGTGCCAACCCAGAGTCTGCTAACAAGAACAAGCTTCAACCCTTTGTTGTTGAGAAGACCCACCCTAGTCGCAAGAAGTCTTTTGTGTTGAACCCGTTTCTTGACAACATGCACCGGATCTTCCGCAATTCTCTGTTTCCTCACATAGGCGACAAGGACAAGGTGCACTCCTATCTTGTGGACATGATGCTCATGTGTGAGGAAGCACGTCTTCAACAACCCGAGCCACTTGATGTCTCTCATATCATGTGGAGCAAGATTCTGTTTATGATGTTCCATCGTAAGGTGCCCATCTATGGACCTTATTTGTTCCTCTTGATCTCGAAGACTTGGGAGAAGATCTTTCCATGTGAAGAGTTTCTTGCTCCCAACTGGATTCGCCATGAGCCCATTAAGCTGCGCCAGAAGAACAAGTGGGCTAACACCACTACCCGGGCGGAGGCGGAGTGATACGTCTCCAATGTATCTATAATTTTTGATTGTTCCATGATGTTATATTATCAATCTTAAATGTTTTATAATCATTTTATATCATTTTTGGTACTAACCTATTGGCATGGTGCCAAGTGCCAGTTGTTGTTTTGTCCATGCTTTTTACATCGCAGAAAATCAATATCAAACGGAGTCCAAATGCCACGAAACTTTACGGAGAATTTTTATGGGCCAGAAGGAACACAACGGGCCCTGGCTGCGCTTGGTGCATTGTGCCCACCTCGAGTGCCCCCCGGACCGCCTCTTTGATCTATAAATACCTTGATATTCCAGAAACCCTAGGGGAGTCGACGAAATATTGATCCAGCCGCCGCAGAGTCCAGAACCCCCAGATCCAATCTCGGATGGGCTTCACCACCTCCATTGGTGCCTCTTCGATGATGCGTGAGTAGTTCTTTGTAGCCCTTCGGGTCCGTAGTTAGTAGCTAGATGGCTTCCTCTCTCTCTCTCTTGATTCTCAATACAATGGTCTCTTGGAGATCCATATGATGTAACTCTCTTTGCGGTGTGTTTGTTGGGATCGATGAACTTTGAGTTTATGATCAGATCTATCTTTTTATATCCATGAAAGTATTTGAGTTTCTTTGATCTCTTTTATGCATGATCTCTTATAGCCTCGTATTTCTTCTTCGATATTTGGTTTTTGTTTGGCCAACTTGATCTATTTATCTTGCAATGGGAAGACGTGCTTTGTAGTGGGTTCGATCTTATGGTGCTTGATCCCAGTGACAGAAAGGGAACTGACACGTATGTATTGTTGCTACTAAGGATAAAACGATGGGGTCTATCTCTACATAGATAGATCTTGTCTACATCATGTCATCATTCTTATTGCATTACTCCAATTCTCCATGAACTTAATACACTAGATGCATGCTCGATAGCGGTCGGTGTGTTGAGTCATAGTAGTAGATGCAGGCAGGAGTTGGTCTACTAATCTTGGACGTGATGCCTATGTAATGATCATTGCCTAGATATCGTCATGAGTATTTGAAGTTCTATAAATTTCCCAACGGTAATTTGTTCACCCACCGCTTTGCTATTTTTCTCGAGAGAAGCCACTAGTGAAATCTACGGGCCCGGGGTCTCTTTCTCATATTATTTGCCTTTGCAATCTACTTTTATTTTCAGATCTATTAATCCAAAAATACTTTGCTGCATGTTATTTTATTTGCGATCTATTTATCCAATCTATTACAACCTTTTTCCCGTCACACACCAATTTCTGGCACCGTTACCTGAAAGGGATTGACAACCCCTTTAACATGTCGGGTTGCGAGGATTTGTTATCTGTGTGCAGGGGTTTTTACATTGTGTTGCTTGGTTCTCCTATTGGTTCGATAACCTTGGTTTCATATCTAAGGTAAATACCTACCGCCGCTGTGCTGCATCATCCCTTACTCTTTGGGGAAATACCGATGTAGCTTCAAGCGACATCACAGAGGCTGCACGCATGGATGTTGATGAGGATGAGTTTGAGGAGGAGGAGGCTGAGGACAGTTTTGAGGGGTATACACCTCCATCTACTGAGCCATCTTGGGCTAAGAATCTCAAGGCCAAGATGAAGTCTCTGTTCTGCATGCAGGCCAAGGGTCAGTACCGGGCCCATGTTGCTCAAAAGGAGAGTCGCCAGCGTGACAAGAGGATCTTGAGGAAGCCTGGCGAGCAAGTCTCTCGCAGTTTCGAGAAGAATATCACTCCTGAGGCTACCTGGATGACAAAGCAAGGATATCAGTGGGCTGGGTCAGAAGAGGAGTCCATTCCTGATGCTGAGATAGATGAGGAGCTTGATGGGTGATCTCGTTAGTGGGAGCTACCACCTGTGTCGTAGGTGTCCTCTCTGCCTTTTTGGTGTCTCGATTCCAAAGGGGGGAGAGTGTAGGATTTGCGAGTCTTGTGTCTCTTTGCTATCGTTTCTTTGATCCTGCGTTGTTTTGGTTTGTTGGTTTGTGTTCCTGTGCGTGTGAGTCCAGGAGACCTATTCTATCATATGGTGTGAGACATATGCCCTTGTGCTTATCCTTTATTGTCTAGTATGTTTAGTAGATTGTGAGCTTACTTTATCTTGTGCTCGTTACTTCATGCTCACTTACTATACCTTGCCTCCATGCTTAGTGTCACTTAGTTTGTTGCAAGGATTGCCTTGTCTATAAAATATAGGGGGAGTGTTGATCCTAGCATGTGTGTTGTGCAGTCCAAAGCATATCTATAGAGTGCACACATCTAGGGGGAGCCTGTCTATATTTTATAGATTTTGGGTTTGCTGATGTTCATTTTATATCCCTATGTGCAAATCCCGTATTGTCATCAATCCACCAAAAAGGGAGATTGTAAGGGCATATTTCTCCCTATGTTTTGGTGATTGATGACAGTAGTTGTTGTGCTAAACTTCTATGGATGAGGCAACCTTTAAAGGATTACGGTGTCATTTGTGACAAAGTGCCTCTTTGGTGTGACAATGAAAGTTCCATCAATATTTCTCTCAACCTGGTGCAACACTTCAAGATGAAGCATATTGAGATTCAGTATTACTTCATCCAGGATCACATTACGCGATGGGAAATGGAGCTCAACTATGTCAACTCTCATGATAACCTTGCAGATATTTTCACGAAGCCTTTGGATGAAGCAAGATTTCGTGAGTTAAGGCATGAGCTAAATATCATTGATTTGAGCAATGTGGCTTGAACCTTTGCACACCCCACCATACTCATCTTGATGTCTTGTTTAGGTGTAGGCATGGACATAGGGGGAGTGTTTTGCTCTCAATGAACTCTCCCTCCCCCCATTATGCATAAATTAATCAACTCTTTCACATTAGCCATCTTTGATGGTACTTGTGCTTCAAAGACGAGTTTTGGTCATGGGCCCAAGGATATCACGGTGCCATACCAATTGACTCAAACATAGGTGGCTCCGGCCACCGCCCTCTCTTCTTGAGAGGTTTTGGTTCGTGTTTGGTCCTCGTTGTCCTTTTGCTTTCTTTTGGGCTTTGTTTGTGTTTGAGTTGCTTCGTGTGTGCTCATTTGCGTGTATGGTTGCTTGAAGTTTGCATTGCAAAGTCTGTGTTTTTCTGAAACGTGGACTTTCTTGGGTGTACGGTACTACCATGGCTCGCCAAGGTACTACCGCTGGAGATGGGTGGCTCCTGTTCTTGCACAGCTATGCCCACGGCACGGTACTACCGCTTCCATTGCGGCAGTGATTTTTTTACTGCCACTGGAAGAGCGGTACTACCGCCCTGTGTGCGGTACTTTTGCCTGGGCGGTACTACCGTGATGACCCGTGGTACTACCGCGTTGTCGCGAGCGTGTGGGGGTTACGAGCGGGCAAGGGGAGTTCCAACTCCCCCATACCCATTCATCTCTTCCCCTCATAGCGTCTCTCTCTCCTGCCCAAGAACGGTGCCGGTGGACCTCGCTGGATCTCTGTCTCGGGCCACTCTCCTCGCATTCCAATAGGTGGGATGGATCCCCACCTCGCCCTCTTGCCATGGAACCCGGTATCTTCCTTAGTCCCTCTCTCTTTGCCCCGTTGTTGTGCTTCTAGGTTTTGGGAGATGCATGTGTAGTTCTTGTGATTTTTGGCTAAATCTTTGCAAGAGGAGATTGTAGGAGAGTGCTAGTGCAGTGGATATACTATTTGGTGTGTTGCAACAATGTAGTTTTGATCAACGGTAGTACTGATCTGAACTTACGGATGTTCCTAGATCTGTTCTTGCGAAGATCCCTTCTATGCGGTATTATCGCTCCTCTGGAGCGGTACTACTGCCCGCTCTTGCGAGATCCGCCCCGTGTGGTACTACCATTCCTTTGGAGCGGTACTACCACCCGGCGCGCAAAAGTAAAAAATTACTTTCGCTCTAAGCGTGGTACTCCCGTGCCAACCCGGCGCAGTACTACCGCGGCTAGAGCAGATGTAAATTTTTACTTCCGCATCCTAGCCCAGTACTACTGCTGACTTAAAAATTACTTTGTTTTGTCCCCCTAATCTCATTTTTACATGTTTCATTTGGTTTTGGCCTTGGTCTTTGCAATAACCCTTCTCGCTCTTCTCGTGTGTTTGTGTTTGTGTGTCATAGGTGGTGGCTCCGGTTCCAATGCAAGGCGCTCGTATCCCAGCCGTGAAACGAGCTCGAAGCATCTTCACAACCAAGAGGCTCCTGAGGGCTCCAGTGCCCCACAACGCCACATCAGGACCACAACTAACAAGTTCAAGGAGCCAACTGTCGGCATGGATGAAATGCCTCAAGCGGAGTTTTTGATTCGAAGAAACCTCAACCCCTATGTCAACCCTAGAGAACTCAGCAGGGGAAATGACTTGTTTTGGACCAAGCAACAAAATCTCATCTTCTTAGATGTGATCAAGGCCAAGCAGAACATCTATGTGCCAGTTCAGTGGATTGACATGGACCATATGAAGAAGAACCGGGCATATTTTGGTGAGACTCTGGATTTTGTGGAGCAGTTTGGTATTGAGGAAATCATCACTTTCCATATTGACTTTGACCCGGAGCTGGTGGCTCAGTTCTTTGCTTCTGTCCACTTCCACACGGATGAGAAGCGGACCATGAGTTGGATGACAAATGGCAAGAGGATATCAGCTGAGTGGAAGGAGTTCATGGATATGTTGAACATTCGTGATGAGGGGCTTGATGTGCTTGTTGGTGCCTGCCCACGTGCCAACCCAGAGTCTGCTAACAAGAACAAGCTTCAACCCTTTGTTGTTGAGAAGACCCTCCCTAGTCGCAAGAAGTCTTTTGTGTTGAACCCGTTTCTTGACAACATGCACCGGATCTTCCGCAATTCTCTGTTTCCTCACATAGGCGACAAGGACAAGGTGCACTCCTATCTTGTGGACATGATGCTCATGTGTGAGGAAGCACGTCTTCAACAACCTGAGCCACTTGATGTCTCTCATATCATGTGGAGCAAGATTCTGTTTATGATGTTCCATCGTAAGGTGCCCATCTATGGACCTTATTTGTTCCTCTTGATCTCGAAGACTTGGGAGAAGATCTTTCCATGTGAAGAGTTTCTTGCTCCCAACTGGATTCGCCATGAGCCCATTAAGCTGCGCCAGAAGAACAAGTGGGCTAACACCACTACCCGGGCGGAGGCGGAGTGATACGTCTCCAATGTATCTATAATTTTTGATTGTTCCATGATGTTATATTATCAATCTTGGATGTTTTATAATCATTTTATATCATTTTTGGTACTAACCTATTGGCATGGTGCCAAGTGCCAGTTGTTGTTTTGTCCATGCTTTTTACATCGCAGAAAATCAATATCAAACGGAGTCCAAATGCCACGAAACTTTACGGAGAATTTTTATGGGCCAGAAGGAACACAACGGGCCCTGGCTGCGCTTGGTGCATTGTGCCCACCTCGAGTGCCCCCCGGACCGCCTCTTTGATCTATAAATACCTTGATATTCCAGAAACCCTAGGGGAGTCGACGAAATATTGATCCAGCCGCCGCAGAGTCCAGAACCCCCAGATCCAATCTCGGATGGGCTTCACCACCTCCATTGGTGCCTCTTCGATGATGCGTGAGTAGTTCTTTGTAGACCTTCGGGTCCGTAGTTAGTAGCTAGATGGCTTCCTCTCTCTCTCTTGATTCTCAATACAATGGTCTCTTGGAGATCCATATGATGTAACTCTCTTTGCGGTGTGTTTGTTGGGATCGATGAACTTTGAGTTTATGATCAGATCTATCTTTTTATATCCATGAAAGTATTTGAGTTTCTTTGATCTCTTTTATGCATGATCTCTTATAGCCTCGTATTTATTCTCCGATATTTGGTTTTTGTTTGGCCAACTTGATCTATTTATCTTGCAATGGGAAGACGTGCTTTGTAGTGGGTTCGATCTTATGGTGCTTGATCCCAGTGACAGAAAGGGAACTGACACGTATGTATCGTTGCTACTAAGGATAAAACGATGGGGTCTATCTCTACATAGATAGATCTTGTCTACATCATGTCATCATTCTTATTGCCTTACTCCAATTCTCCATGAACTTAATACACTAGATGCATGCTCGATAGCGGTCGGTGTGTTGAGTCATAGTAGTAGATGCAGGCAGGAGTTGGTCTACTAATCTTGGACGTGATGCCTATGTAATGATCATTGCCTAAATATCGTCATGAGTATTTGAAGTTCTATAAATTTACCAATGGTAATTTGTTCACCCACCGCTTTGCTATTTTTCTCGAGAGAAGCCACTAGTGAAATCTACGGGCCCGGGGTCTCTTTCTCATATTATTTGCCTTTGCAATCTACTTTTATTTTCAGATCTATTAATCCAAAAATTCTTTGCTGCATGTTATTTTATTTGCGATCTATTTATCCAATCCATTACAACCTTTTTCCCGTCACACACCAATTTCTGGCACCGTTACCTGAAAGGGATTGACAACCCCTTTAACATGTCGGGTTGCGAGGATTTGTTACCTGTGTGCAGGGGTTTTTACGTTGTGTTGCTTGGTTCTCCTACTGGTTCGATAACCTTGGTTTCATATCTAAGGTAAATACCTACCGCCGCTGTGCTGCATCATCCCTTACTCTTTGGGGAAATACCGATGTAGCTTCAAGCGACATCACGGAGGCTGCACGCATGGATGTTGATGAGGATGAGTTTGAGGAGGAGGAGGCTGAGGACAGTTTTGAGGGGTATACACCTCCATCTACTGAGCCATCTTGGGCTAAGAATCTCAAGGCCAAGATGAAGTCTCTGTTCTGCATGCAGGCCAAGGGTCAGTACCGGGCCCATGTTGCTCAGAAGGAGAGTCACCAGCGTGACAAGAGGATCTTGAGGAAGCCTGGCGAGCAAGTCTCGAGCAGTTTCGAGAAGAATATCACTCCTGAGGCTACCTGGATGACAAAGCAAGGATATCAGTGGGCTGGGTCAGAAGAGGAGTCCATTCCTGATGCTGAGATAGATGAGGAGCTTGATGGGTGATCTCGTTAGTGGGAGCTACCACCTGTGTCGTAGGTGTCCTCTCTGCCTTTTTGGTGTCTCGATTCCAAAGGGGGGAGAGTGTAGGATTTGCGAGTCTTGTGTCTCTTTGCTATCGTTTCTTTGATCCTGCGTTGTTTTGGTTTGTTGGTTTGTGTTCCTGTGCGTGTGAGTCCAGGAGACCTATTCTATCATATGGTGTGAGACATATGCCCTTGTGCTTATCCTTTATTGTCTAGTATGTTTAGTAGATTGTGAGCTTACTTTATCTTGTGCTCGTTACTTCATGCTCACTTACTATACCTTGCCTCCATGCTTAGTGTCACTTAGTTTGTTGCAAGGATTGCCTTGTCTATAAAATATAGGGGGAGTGTTGATCCTAGCATGTGTGTTGTGCAGTCCAAAGCATATCTATAGAGTGCACACATCTAGGGGGAGCCTGTCTATATTTTATAGATTTTGGGTTTGCTGATGTTCATTTTATATCCCTATGTGCAAATCCCGTATTGTCATCAATCCACCAAAAAGGGAGATTGTAAGGGCATATTTCTCCCTATGTTTTGGTGATTGATGACAGTGCATTTGCGGACTAATCGTGTGCATTGAGCATTTCAAATATCTCATGTCTAGGCACAATACGATTCAGTGCCCCTCGGAGCCTATCGAAGATGGCGGTTCTCTACGTTTCTTTTCGGTGGATTTGAGTCATAGGAAAGTCATACTATTAAGAGGGGGTCCGCATCGAAAAGGTTAGGGTTGAGTCAACACATACACATATGTTCCTTTGCACCACCTTTCCTTCACTTCATTGGAGCACCGTCTGTTTATCCTTGTCTCTGTGAAATGAAGGCTTTCAAATGCTAGAGTGTCTGTGGCATGCGGTAGTACTACTCAAGGGAGCAGTAGTACCGCAGAGACCAGCGGTAGTATCGCTCGTGGTGAGCGGTAGTACCGCTGCTTCTAGCCTTGACATTGGCGCACGCGGAAGTAGGAGTTGAACTAATTTTTTACTTCCACCCCTACGTGGTAGTACTGCTCCCTGCGAGCGGTAGTACCGCGCCGGATTTTCGCATAGTCCTAAACTCAACAGAAGTAGTCGCAGACGTAATTTATTTAGTCCTTGATTTTTCCAGCCCAGCCTTGCGGTAGTACCGCAGGGGGCGCGCGGTAGTACAGCTCCGGCGGTTCTACCGCTCGTCGCCATGCGCAACAGGGCCTCTTCTGGTCACTACCGCGCAAGCGGTAGTACCGCACTGTCCAGCGGTAGTATCGCAAGCGTGTGGGGTAGTACCGCGTGTCATGGGCTGAGTGAGGGGGTAACGTTGGATCTTTTCCCCACTATATAAAGGGGGTCTTCTTCCCCAAGAAGACCACCTCTTCCCTCCCCAAGCTCCATTGTTGCTCAAAGCTCCATTTTTGCCCGATCTCTCTCCCTAGCCAATCAAACTTGTTGATTTTCTAGGGATTGGTTGAGAAGGCCCCGATCTAAACTTCCACCAAGATAAATTTGATTCCCCCACTAATCCCTTGCGGATCTTGTTACTCTTGGGTGTTTGAGAACCCTAGACGGTTGAGGTCACCATGGAGCAATATTCCATTGTGGCGAAGCTTCGTGGTGTCGTTGGGAGCCTCCGATTAAGTTGTGGAGATTTGCCCCAACCTTGTTAGTAAAGGTTCGGTCGCCGCCTACAAGGGCACCAATAGTGGAATCATGGCATCTCGCGTTGTGTGAGGGCCTGAGGAGAATACGGTGGCCCTAGTGGCTTCTTGGGGAGCATAGTGCCTCCACACCGCTGCAACGGAGATGTAATTCCTCTCAAAGGGAAGGAACTTCGGTAACACATCCTCGTCTCTACTGGCTCCACTCTTGGTTATCTCTTACCTTTACTTCTACAAGCTTATATTGTGTTGTATCCCTTGCTTGCTTGTTTGCATCTTGTTGTTGTTGCATCATATAGGTTTCTCTAGTTGCATATATAGACAACCTACTTTGATGCTAAGTTTAATTTGGTAAAGAAAAGCTAAAAATTGTTAGTTGTCTATTCACCCCCCCCCCTCTAGTTAACCATATCGATCCCTTTAGTGGGAACCTACTATCAAAGTCAAGATTAAAAATTATGAGTGTTTTACTTTATGTGACTTGGGTGCTAGTGTTTCTACAATTCTGAAATCTTTATGTGATGTGCTTGGTCTTACCGATATTGAAGAGTGTTCTTCAAATTTGCACTTGGCGGATTCTACTATTAAAAAGCCTATGGAAAGAATTAATGATGTTCTTATTATTACAAATAGGAATTATGTGTCCGTAGATTTTATTGTTCTTGGTATTGATTGCAATCCGTCTTGTCCAATTATTGTTGGTAGACTGTTTTTACGCACTATCGGTGTTGTGATTGATATGAAAGAAGGCAATATTAAGTTCCAATTTCCACTAAGGAAGGGTATGGAACACTTGCCTAGAACAAGAATTAGGCCACCATATGAATTAATCATGAGGGCTTCTTATGGATCTAGAAATAAGGATGACAAAATTTAGATCTTTGTCTGTATGCCTAGCTAGGGGCGTGAAACAATAGCGCTTGTTGGGAAGCAGCCCAATGAATAAAATTTATTTTTGCTTCTTGTTCTTGAGTGAGGATAACCCACAAGTATAGGGGATCACAACAGTTTTCGAGCGTAGAGTATTCAGCCCAAATTTATAGATTCGACACAAGGGGAGCCAAAGAATATTTGAAGGTATTAGCAGCTGAGTTGTCAATTCAACCACACCTGGAGATGAATTATCTGCAGCAAAGTGATCAGTAGCAAAGTAGTTTGATAGTTTTGACAATAGTGACAGCAGCAACGGTAAGAGTAACAGTGATAGCAGTAGTTTGTAGCAAGTGTAACAGTGATGATAGAAATAGTAACACAGCAAGATCAATAAGGATAAATTCGTAGGCATTGGATTGGTGACTTATTGGATGATATTCATCATGTGACAGTTATTACCAAGGGCAATACGGCACTAGCTCCAGTTCATCGATATAATGTAGGCATGTATTCCATAGATAGTCATACGTGCTTTATTAAAAGAACTTGCATGACATCTTTTCTCCTACCCTCCCGTGGCAGCGAGGTCCATATTGGAAACTAAGGGATTAAGGCCTCCTTTTAATAGAGAACCAGAAGAAAGCATTAACACATAGTGAATACATGAACTCCTCAAACTACGGTCATCACCGGGAGTGGGCCCGGTTGTTGTCACTCCGTGGTTGCCGGATCATGACACATATTAGGTGACTATAACTTGCAAGATCAGATCTAAAACATGGATATAATGATGAATTCATAAACGGATCAAATCTGAAATCATGGCACCCGGGCCCAAAGTGACAAGCATTAAGCATAGCAAAGTCATAGCAACATCAATCTAAGAACATAGTGGATACTAGGGATCAAGCCCTAACAAAACTAACTCAATTACATTATGAATCTCATCCAACTCCTCGCCGACGAGCGAGCCTACGAAGGAATTACTCACTCCCGGTGGGGAGCATCATGGAATTGGCGATGGAGAAGGGTTGGGGATGACGAAGACCGAATATCCCCCTCTCTGGAGCCCCAAACGGACTCCAGATCTGCCCTCCCAAGGAAGAACAGGGCTTGGCGGAGGCTCCGTCTCGTGGATCATGATAATTCTCCCTCCCTGATTTTTTTCTGAAAATTTTATAGTATCAAGGGGTCATTAGCGGGGCCACCAGGTCGGTACAACCCACCTAGGCGCGCCAGGAGAGGGGGCGTGCCCTGGTGGGTTTTGCCCACCCAGGGGCCCCTCTCTAGTGGGTCTTGGCTCCAGAAATTCTTATTATTGATATAAAAAATCCTCGCAAAGTTTCGTTCCATTCCGAGAACTTTTATTTCTGCACAAAAACAACACCATGGTAGTTCTGCTAAAAACACCGTCAGTCCGAGGTTAGTTTCATACAAATCATGCAAATTAGACTCCAAAACAAGAGGAAAAGCACGATAAAAAGTAGATCCGTGGGAGACGTATCAACTCCCCAAGCTTAATCCTTTTCTTGTCCTCAAGCAATTCAGTTGATAAACTGAAAGTGAGAAAGAAAAACTTTTACGAACTCTTTTGCTCTTGTTTGCATAAATAAACTTAAACATCACCCAGGTTTTCAGTCAACATTATAACTAACCATGTCGATAATAACTCTTAAAGATTATAATGATTCATATCAATGACATAATCAGCTAGTGAGCAATAATAAGATATCTCAAATGGCAACACGTTGTCAAAACAACCATGATATAATATGACAATAGTGGTATCTCGCTAGCCCTTTCTGAGACCGCAAAATATAAATGCAGAGCACCTCCAAAGTTCAAGCAGTGACTAAACATTGTAATTCATGGTAGAAAAGATCCAGTCATGATGCACCCAACATTAGCTACAACCAATGTATAAATCATGACCGTTGTGCTCTACTCAGTTTCCGGCGCTTGTTTTTTAGAAGGTGATGACACAACATAAAAGTAAATAGAAAGTCCCTTCGCAGAGGGAAGCAGTGATTTGCAGAGGTGCCAGAGCTCAGTTTTTTAAACAGAGTTAAATGAAATTTTGAGACATGCACCCTTCTTATTCACTTCACGACCATCAGTTATCGGCATCTTCCATGCTAAGCACGCTAGTGGCGGTTCCCAAGAGGTAAAAGTAAAGGTTTTGACTCCATTGGGAGCTTTAGTTTGATTATTTAAGAGATGAACTATTTTTGTATTTTGCAGTTTGGGACTGGGCATCCCTATTACCGCCCATTCTCTCATGCGATGGCGAGTGAATAAACACTCGACCTAAGAATAACCCGCTTAGCACGGAAGATATCGACCACCTCCTGTCGTTCCATGAATGATCAAGGCACACAAAACAGATATTTTTTTTAGAAGTTTTTAGAGGTGGCACATGCAAATTTACTTGGGATGGAAGGGTAATACCATATATAGGTAGGTACGGTGGACTCATTCGGAATAACTTTGGGTTCAAGGTTTTTGATGTACAAGCAGAATCCCCACTTAGTACAGGCGAAGGCTAGCAATTTAGATTGAGAAGCATCTAGCTAGAGAGCAACAACGATCATAACCATGCATTATGCGTAAGTAACATTGGACACTAGCGTGAGTAGGATATGAACACCATGAACATAAACATTATAGAGGCTATGTTGGTTTTGATTCAACTACATGCATGAACATGTGCCGAGACAAGCCACTTGAACATTCAGAGGAGGATACCATATCATCATACTACATCACAATCATTTTAACGCTATGTTGATATCCAAGATAAATCATTATCAACTCTCAGCTACTTATGCATGGCATGAAAAACTATAATCTCTAATTGGCATTGCAAACATGTTTAATCATAATGGGTTGAATCATGGGCACTAGGTTAAACATATTTACACAGACACGACAAGTCGAGTTCATACCAGTTTCTCTTTGCCACAGCCAATTCACAGAATGTCATCATTATTGCCTTTCACTTGCATGACCGAATGATATGAAAATAATAATTGTGCAAGAGTACCATGGACTAAGCTGGAATCTGCAAATATTTTATTCAATATGAGAAGACAAGGTAAAATGGGCTCTATTAGTTCAACAATTATTCATATGAGAGCCACTCAACATTTTCATCATGGTCTTCTCCTCGGTACAACTCGAATAAAAGAAAAGAATTTCAGAGAAACACACTGAAATATTTTTGGAGTTTTTGGTTTTCTTAAGCAAGCATATAAGGGAAAAGCAAAAATGAGAAAAACTATTTACACGGGAAAGCTCCCAACAAGCAAAAGAAGAACAAGTAAATCTTTTTGGATTTTCTTTTTAGTACTACTACTAAGCATGCATAGAAAGTAAATTAACTACAACTATCTTTTGTTTTTTCTAGAAGTTTTTTCAAACACACAAGAAGAAAGCAAGAAAATAAATCTAAGCATGGATGATACAATGAAAAAGTGTGAGCACCGACAAATAGAATGTCGGTGTACTAGAGTAGGGGTACCCTAGTATCCCGAACTTGTGCACGGGCAGTCGCAGCATCCCGCGGCAAGGCTTGCGGGGTGACCGCCAAGGTCCTCCGTGGTTCCTTTGGAGCCATTCAAGAACAAAGTGTCCAAGCCAAAAAGACAAGACCCCGGCAAGAGGAGCTTGCCGGGAAGGCTAACAAAAGCATCCCAAGACCCCGGCAAGAGGAGCTTGCCGGGAAGGCCACTCAAGGCATTGCAAGGAACTTGCCGCGGCACACCACGCGCCCCGGCAAGGCCCGGTGAGCGACAAGCTCCCGGACGCGACAAGACAACAACAGCGGCAAGGCGCTTGCCGCGGCAAGCGACCTCCCTGGGCCCGCGCTCCAGCACATCCACCAACGTGTCGCTCTAGGGCCCTTCCAGGCGTACGTGGAGGGAGGCTGTGCAGCCAGCGGCGTGCGATGGCAAGCAGCGCTGACAAGATCGCCATCGTGGCGAATGGTGGCGTCCCTGTTGGTCCCTTTTCGCACTGTTTAGGCGACACAGACAGGCATTTAAGGCCCTTGTCCCCTGCCGTCAGGGTTAGGTATGATACACTGTAGCAGGTAGCTGTGCCTACCACAGCACCTTTCCGTTTTTGCCCTTTACCTCCGTTGCCACCTGTCGGTGACCCCTTGAGCATATAAAAGGAGGCCCGTGTGCAACGTAGAGGGGGGTTAGCTGGTTCGAACACTCACGCTTGGTCTTGTTAGCTGCGGGTGTGTACTGTAGCACTCCGCGCTCCCGAGCAAGAAATCAATACAAGCCACAAAGCAGGAGTAGGGTTTTACGCATCCGTGCGGCCCGAACCTGGGTAAATCGCTCGCGTGCATCGCCTCGATCTGCTCTTTGCACAATCTCCGCCCCCGCCGAACCGAAAGGGACCCGGTCCGCCGGTCCCATAGGTGCCCGTGGATCAGTACCCCGGCATCTTTGGCGCGCCAGGTAGGGGGCGTCGAAGTTGTGTGAACCAGATCCGGCGTTCTCGTGAGCTAGATCTTCATCATCTTCATCAACATGCCGCCGAAGAAGAAGGTTTCGGAGGCTGCTGCTCCGTCCGCGCCTTACCCACCACCGCCGGGACAAACGGCTGATGGGGAGGGTGCCGGTAGAAGAACGGGCATAGACGAGGGAGCTCACGGTGCTGCCAGGTCCAAGGGCGAGGCTGCGCTGCCCATCGGCGGCGTAGCTGGCTCCCACAACGACCGGGCGCACTCCAAGACCTCGGCGTCCGTACATGCACCACGCCTGTCTCAGGAGGCGCGGGACTGGCAGCGTCATGGTACTCACGGTACCATGCGTTTGCTAGACCAACATCGGGCTGGTGGATCTCGGAGCGCTCAGGACCACCATGCACGCCAACATGCTGGCACGAGCGAGGCACGGTCGCGTGGACAGGATATTGCTCCTTCTAACGTGGTTAGAAGTCCGAGCATATCCCGCTCCTCGCACCGTTCGCCACCACCGCCCGCCACTGCCGCAGAAGCTTTGGCGCGAGCTCAGCTGCTCCTAGACTACCCTCCAACGGCGGACAAGATCGACGATTAGAGGACAACCATACAGAGTCTCATCGGCTTCGCCAACGGCGACACTCCACGGCAACCGAGCGCGTCGCAGCCGCGGCAAGCCAGCCAGGCACAAGCCGGAGACGACAAGACTGGTGGGGGTGCAACTACTGTGCACTCTCCGCCCCGAAGGCCGAGATCATCGACTCGCCGGATCCACCTCGACAGCGACTCCGCCGCGTCGTCAGATCCGCGAGCTCGTCGCGATCAGCGCCAAGTTCTTCAAGAACGACAACAAGAAGACGCTCGTACTCGCATCGAGCGCCGAAGGGAAGCGCGACGTCAATCAGACCAGCGCGCTGGGCCCTCTGTTGACATGCATGCGCCAGGGGAACCAGGCGACTTGCCATACGCGGTAGGTTGCCCTGCATTCACTCGTGAGCTGCGGCAAGTCCAGTGGCCCGGCGCGAAGAATTTCAAACCAGATGTACCAGAGAAGTACGATGGCAAGACGCATCCGTCGGAGTTCCTCAGCATCTACACCATCGCGGTGCAGGCTGTCGGGGGGCGGGACGACAAGATCCTCGCCAACTACTTCCCGCTGGTGCTCAAGCCCAACGTCAGGTCCTGGCTCATGCACTTGCCGGACAACTCCATATCCTCCTGGGCTGATCTATGCCATCAGTTTGTCGGTGCCTTTACAGGCGGCCACAAACCTCATGGCCAAGAGAGTGACCTTCATCTGCTCGCCCAGAAGGAAGGAGAGCCCCTGCGCAAGTACATTCAGAGGTTCAGCCGTGTATAGTATAACATCCCAGACGTCCACCCCACCGCGGTCATCAGCGCGTTCCATCAGAACGTGCGTAATCGCAGGATGCGGGAGGAGATGGCGATGTGCAGGATCAGAGACGTCAGTGAGCTGTATGCCCTGGCTGACAAGTGTGCGCATGCTGAGGAAGGGAGGAAACTCCCCGGAGAGAAGACCGGAGCAGAAGGATCTGACAGTGAGGATGCTGCCCCGGCAAAGAAAAACCGGCGGCGGAACAGGAAGAAGAAAGGCAAAGAGGTGCTAGTTGTTGAGCAGTCCGGCAACGAAGGTGGCGCCAAGAAGGCCAAAGTTGGTAGCTCCGGCAAGGAAGTTGCCGCGTGCACCAACTGCCAGGCTGTGGCAGTCGCCGACAAGCAGGACGGCACCGACAAGTAGTACTGCAAGATTCACCGCACCAAGGGCCATGACCTCCAGAGCTGCAAGAAGGTTGAGCAACTTGTCCAGCAGCAAAAGGCTGAGTACGAGCGACGCGACAAGGAGAGGGCCCAAGGAGGTGCTGGAGAATCCGGCAAGAAGCGCGCCGGCCGGGGAGGACGCCGCGGCAAGGCCAAGCAGCGGCAAGGAGACAGACCTCCCCGCGGCCGCGACAACGATGAAGACGACGACGACGACGAAGACATGGATGATGTTGAGACCAGTGAGTAGGAGTTCCAGAAAGCCACAGAGGTCTTGTGCGTTGACGGTGGTGCTTCTCTGCATACTTCGCACCGCCAGCTCAAGCAGTGGGTGCGGGAAGTCAATGCAGCGGAGCCACCTGTCGAGTCACGCAAGCTTCTGAAATGGTCCAGCACGCCTATCATCTTTGACATTGAGGACCACCCTGATCGCACAACTGCGGTCGGGTGCTTGCCGATGTTGGTTTCACTATCCGCAACCTCAAGGTCACTAAGATGTTAGTTGACGGCGGGGCCGGCTTGAACCTGATCTCCTCCGCTGTACTCCAGAAACTCTAGATCCCTGACAGCGAGCTTGAAGAGACCGGCACATTCCAAGGAATTAACCCGGGAAGGAGCAAGCCGAAGGGGAAAGTCACGCTGCCCGTAACATTTGGCAGCAAGCTGAACTTCAGGACTGAGAGGGTCAATTTTGACGTTGCTGATATTCCATTACCTTACAATGGAATACTTGGCCGTCCAGCAGTCGCCAAGTTCATGGCAGCCTCTCACTACGCATATAACATGCTGAAGATGCCAGGCCCGATAAGCGTCATCTATGTCCTCGGCGACAAGAAAGATGCTCTTATCTGTGCAGACAAGATCTGCCGGGAAGCAGGAGCCGCAGCAGAGCGCGAGTCACTTGCCGCTGAAGCTCCCGGGGGGAAGAAGACCAAGTCCGGCGAGAGTTCTAATGCCCACTCCGGCAAGCGCACCTCTTCGGAGTGTTGCGCTGCCGTCGAGGACGCACCATCGAGCTCCACCGGCAAGTTTAAGAAGACGATGGCAGCTCCGCCAGAGACGAAAAAGGTGTCCGCCAAGGATGACGGCACTGGTGGTACCTTCACCATCAGTGCCACTCTCGACCCTAAATAGGAAAGCGCGCTCGTTGCTTTCCTGCGGGCGAATGTCGACGTGTTTGCGTGGCAACCGTCTGACATCCCCGGTGTTCCCAGGAAAGTAATTGAGCACCACCTTGCCGTTTGTCCTCATGCGCGGCCCGTCAAGCAGAAGGTCAGGAAGTAGGCAGTGGAGCGCCAAGAGTTCATTGCAGAAGAGATCAAGAAATTGGAAGCAGCAGGCCTTGTCAGAGGAGTGCTCCATCCCACGTGGTTGGCCAATCCTATAGTCGTGCGCAAGGCGAATGGGAAATGGAGACTTTGTATCAATTTTACCGATGTTAACAAAGCTTGTCCCAAAGACCCATTTCCTTTGCCGCGCATTGACCAGATTGTTGACTCCACAGCCGGATGTGATTTTCTTTCATTTCTTGACGCATATTCAGGATATCATCAGTTCTTCATGGCAGAAGAGGATGAGGAGAAGACCACATTTATTACTCCATGTGGCACGTACTGTTTCGTACGAACGCCTTTCGGACTAAAAAATGCTGGTTCAACATTTGCAAGAGTAATCCATGTCGCCCTTGAGCCGCAAATACACAGAAATGTGGAAGCCTACATGGATGATATAGTGGTCAAGAGCAAGGACAGGGCAACTCTGATTCAAGATTTGGACGAAACCTTTGCAAATCTGCGCAAGATCAGCCTCAAGCTCAACCCAGAGAAGTGTGTGTTTGGAGTTCCTTCCGGCAAGCTTCTCGGGTTCTTTGTGTCTCAGCGGGGAATTGAAGCCAATCCCGACAAGATCAAGGCCGTTGAGCAGATTGAAGCACCCAAGCGCGTCAAGGATGTACAAAGACTTGCCGGTTGTGTGGCTGCTCTCAGCAGGTTTATCTCTCGGTCTACTGAGCGCGCCCTGCCGTTTTTCAAATTATTGAAAAAGGCAGGTCCAATGAAATGGACTCCGGAAGCGGAGGCTGCGCTGCAAGACTTGAAGAGATACCTATCCTCCCCTCCGATACTTGTCGCACCTAAGCCACAAGAGAAGTTGCTGCTGTATATAGCGGCAACCAATCAAGTGGTTAGTGCTGCGTTAGTAGCAGAGAGGGAGGCAGATGACGAGCCTGCAACCACGGCAAGCACATCCAGCGACAAGCAAGGGGCTTCCCCGGCAAGCTCTGGTCTCGACAAAGATGGATCTGCGCAGATGCACGAGGAGACACAGAAGAAAATGGTGCAGCGCCCAGTTTACTTTGTCAGTTCCCTTCTGCAGGGGGCTAGGTCAAGGTACTCTGGCATGCAGAAATTGCTTTTCGGCCTCCTCATGGCCTCGAGAAAGCTGCGCCATTACTTCCAAGCACATGAAATCACAGTTGTCACTCGCTTTCCGCTGAAGAGGATACTACAGAATCCAGAAGCGACAGGCAGGATTGTTGAGTGGGCACTGGAACTGTCAAGCTTTGGCCTCAAGTTTGAAAGTACTTCAACTATCCAGAGCAGAGCATTGGCAGAATTTATAGCAGAATGGACGCCAACACCAGATGAAGAAATTCCAGAAACGAGCATCCCCGTCAAGGAAGCTAGCAAAAAATGGCTGATGTACTTTGATGGTGCCTTTTCGCTGCAAGGCGCCGGCGCTGGTGTGCTGCTTGTCGCACCCACCGGAGAGCACCTCAAGTACGTAGTCTAGATGCACTTTCCCAAGGAGCAAGCAACAAACAATACTGCAGAATATGAAGGCTTGCTTGCCGGTCTCAGGATCGCAGCAGACCTTGGGATCAAGAAGCTCATTGTCAGGGGTGACTCACAGCTTGTCGTCCGCCAAGTAAACAAGAGTTATCAGAGTCCGTTGATGGAAGCTTACGTCGACGAAATGAGAAAGCTAGAAGAGCGCTTTGACGGCTTACAAATGGAGCATGTTCCGAGAGCTCAGAACGCCATTGCTGATGGCCTGTCAAAATGCGCCGCACTTAAGCTACCTGTGGAACCAGGGATCTTTGTGCTCAAGCTGACTCAACCGTCCGTAACACCATCAACTGGACAGAGCAAGAAGAGGAAGTTGATTTCTGGTGACTATTTGCCGGCAGAGCTTCCCGAAGCCGCCGCCAAGAAGGTCCCTAAGATCAACGCCGAAGGCACTGAGGAGCAGTCTGCTCCGGCAAGCCCTAGGGTTTGTTCCGTTGAAGCAGAAGCTCCCGATAAGTTTTGCTCCGGCAAGCTTGTCGGGGAACGTCAAGCTCTGGCAGAGACGCAGCTTCTCGCCATAGAAGCGGATGTTCCCGCAGTAGCTGAGACCAACACCAAGAGCGCTAAGGAGCAAGATGCTCCGGCAAGCCCTAGGGTTTGTTCCGTTGAAGCAGAAGCTCCCGACAAGATTTGCTCCGGCAAGCTTGTCGGGGAACGTCAAGCTCCGGCAGAGCCGCAGGTTCTTGCCGTAGAAGCGGATGTTCCCGCAGCAGCAGATTTGCCTTTAGTCCTTGTTGTCGAGCCACAAGCTCCAACATGGGCGCAGCAGATTGTCCGTTTCCTTCAGATAGGAGAACTTCCCGAAGAGCAAGAAGAAGCGGAAAGAGTAGCCCGGCAGTCAAGTATGTACCAGTTTGTCGGCAAGACACTATACAGAAGAAGACTGAACGGTGTGAAATTGAAGTGTATTCACCGGGAAGATGGACAAAAGTTGTTGGCAGAGATACATGGAGGCATATGTGGTCACCACATTGGCGCAAGAGCACTTGTCGGCAAAGCATTCCGGCAAGGTTTCTTCTGGCCAACAGCCCTCCAGGATGCAACTGCACAAGTAACCAAGTGTGAAGCGTGCCAGTTCCATTCCAAGCAGATACACCAACCAGCTCAAGCTCTCCAGACGATCCCTTTATCCTGTCCATTTTCGGTCTGGGGGCTCGACATCCTCGGCCCCTTTCCCCGAGCTGTTGGGGGCTTCGAGTACTTGTACGTTGCAATCGACAAGTTCACAAAGTGGCCGGAAGTGGAACCAGTGAGGAAGGTGACCGCACAGTCAGCCGTCAAGTTCTTCAGGTCGATTGGGGATCCCTAACAGGATAATCACCGACAACGGTACACAATTCACGAGCCGCACCTTCATGCAGTACGTCCAAGATCTTGGCGCCAAGGTCAGCTTCGCTTCTGTTGCTCACCCGAGAAGCAACGGTCAAGCGGAAAGGGCAAATGCTGAAGTGCTGCGCGGGCTTAAGACCAGAACTTTCGACAGGCTGCACAAGTACGGAAGAAACTGGATCGAGGAGCTGCCGGTGGTTCTTTGGTCGATCAGGACGACGCCAAATCGAGCCACTGGCCAGACACCTTTCGCTCTAGTCTATGGAGCAGAGGCAGTTATCCCCACGGAACTCGTATACGGGTCACCTCGAGTGTTCGCTTATGATGAGCTTGAGCAAGAGCAGCTGCGACAAGATGACGCGCTGCTCCTTGAGGAAGACCGTCTTCAGGCTGCTGTGCGAGCTGCTCGCTACCAGCAAGCTTTGCGCCTCTACCATAGCCGCAAAGTTAATGCAAGAAGTCTCGAGGAAGGCGACCTTGTTCTTCGGCGCGTTCAGTCCGCCAAGAATTCCAACAAGTTGACGCCGAAGTGGGAAGGCTCTTACCGGGTGAAACGGGTCACTAGGCCTGGCGCTGTCCGCCTTGAGACCGAAGATGGAATTCCGGTGAGCAACTCCTGGAACATTGAGCATCTTCGTAAGTTTTACCCGTAAGGTGCGGTTGCCGGAACCTGTTCCGGCAACCACCTTTTGTACAAGTCTTGCCGCTGTTGCATGTGATCCTTTATACAAAGCCGGGCGCAGAACCCGTGCATAAATAAAGCTCATGTGCCCCGCGCATTTTGTCAATTTTATGCTTTCTATTTTTTGGCATATATGATCTGACACTTTGTGCAGCACCTACTCCACGGTAAGCAATAACGAGCCGTAAAGCTCCATATCTGTATTGTCTCTTCTTTCTTTTGAAAGGAAGGTTCCCCTCGCCCACAAGTTTGCCGGGGGGGAGGAGAAGATGATGGTATGGACCAGGCGTCGTTCAAGAAAGTTTCGCCTTGCCGGGAAGCAAACAACAGAAAAGCTAAGTTGCCAAAGTTTGAGCAATCAATTTTTTTAAATTTAAGTTATTTCCCTTGAACGACCGCACTTTGTATGGAAAACCTGTGCGCGGAGGAACCAACTCATAGTTAGTTGCGCCCTTACTTTGTTTTGAGTCCGCTCAACAACTTAAGTGAGCTTCTAGCGCCCTTACTTTGTTTCGAGTCCGCTCAACAAATTAAGTGAGCTGCTAGCGCCCTTACTAGTAGCGACAAGGTTTCTTGCCGGTAGCGGCACCACCAGCAGGCTGCTGACGTTCTGCACTCAGCGCTCGCGGCCAAGGTGCCTGCACCGGCAAGTCCCCTAAAAGCGTAGAGTAAAAGCATACAAGGCAAAGAGTCAAGTAAAGGGAATGACATTGCAATGGCTACCCAAAATAAAGTTATACTACAAAATAGCTTGTCGCAGCTCTAACAGATCATTTTCATAACTTGATCGATAGCGACAAGGAAAGAAGAAATGGGCGGCCTAATCTACGCGATCGCCTTCAACCCTCTTGATCCCGCTCACCTTGTCCACAATGGGTGCGACAAGGGCTTTGAGCTCCTCCAGATCAGCTTCTGGCAGCAAGGTCCTGAGGATGTTGGTGAGGCGGAGGCCCGGGTTGCGGAAGGCCATCTTCATCAATACTTTCTGGAGGGCCCCCGCGCAGACCCTGCGCGACTCGTCAGCCAGTTGCTTGGGGATCTTCTCCTGGAGTCGCTGAAGGGCCGTCGCCACACCCTTGAAGAACAGAATAAGCTTGGCGCTGGGTTGGAGGTTGTCGTCGGAGGGATACACGAGATCCTCCATCCCCAGTTGCGCCAGCTCCTTGTCGATGTCCGTGGTGGCGTTCACAAGACTCTCCGTCCAGTGCGTCACGGTCTCCCTGAAGGCGTTCTGGGTGGTGGCAGCACTCTCCAGCAGCGCCTTGTCGGCCTTGATTTCCTCCTTCAAGGCCGCCTCCCGCTTCTTGGCGCTGTCCAGAGTCTTGGTCAAAGTGGTTAGCTTCAACTCAAGATCCACGTTGGAGACCTTGGCGGCGCTGAGCTCCTTGCCCTTCTCGGAGAGATCGGCCTCCGGCCGCGCCACCTTCGTCTTCAACTCCTCCTTGGCGGCCTCGGCGGCGGCGGCAGCGTCCTCCGCTTGCTTGAGGGCTCCGCCAAGCTTCTCCTCGCGCGAGGCAAGCTCCTCCTCGTGGGCGTCAAGATTGACCTTCCGCTGCGCCAGCTCGCCCTCCTCCGCGGCTAGCTTCATAGCGGCAAGTCACTGGCGCTCTTCGGCTTCGGCCTTCTCGAGGAGAAAGGCCTTCTGCACTTCAACGAGCCGCTCCCGCTCCTCCGCCAGGGATCGGAGGGCTTCCCGGTGGAAACCCCCGAGCTCTTCCGCGCGCTTTTCAATGTCTGCTCCCGCCTTCGCGACAAGCGCCTCGCGGGACTCCAGCTTGGCTTGTCGCGCGCGGTAGAGCGACATCAACCTCCGCAGCAGCCGCTCTTCTTCGGGCTCGTTGCTGCTGCTGCTTGGCGCGTCGACCAGCGTCAACCCCGCGGAGGCAAGCACTTCTCCGTCGAAGATCTCCCCCTCGACCGGCGCTCTGGAGCTCGATGCCCAGGGAAGATTGATGAAGACGTCATCGCCGGCCTTCAGGTAGATGCCTGGCTGGGGCTCTCCGGAGCCTGGCGCCGCGGCAGCGGCGGACGGGTCGGCGGTCGGTGTAGCGCCTGGTGCTCCTGCGGCCTCAGGGCCGTCAGTGCGATCGCCGGACCCCTCGCCAGTTGCCGCGGCGTCAGCCTTGGCGGCCTCCGCGCCGGCGGCATCGCCATCACCGGTTGCCTCGTCGGCGGCGACCTCGGTTTCCATCTGCTCCGCAGCGGATGGATCTGACGGCCGGAAAAGGGGGAAGAGTCAAGTAAAAATCCAGCAAAAACTCAAGATCAGAAGAAGAAGAACCCAAGGGAAATTTTGAAGCAAGAGGAGTACCTGCACCAGGTTCTGCAGTTTGGTCTCCGCTGTCGGGGGGCCGCTGGTGCTGTTCCTTGCCAGAGAACCCTCCCTTGCCGGAGACCTCTCCCTTGCCGGAGAATCCTCCCTTGCCGGAGACTTTTCCCTTGCCGGAGACTTCTCCCTTACCGGGAAGCCCTCCCTTGCCGGAGAATTCTCCCTTGTCGGGGGATTCTCCCTTGGCTCCTGGTGGGGCTGCTTGGCTCCTACACAAGTCAACAAGCAGATATCAGCAAAGACAAGTACCCAAGCGCGCATCGCAGCAAAAAGTAAATCATACACTTACGCTGGGGGATGCCCTGGAGAAAAGTCGCCGGGTCCGGCAAGGTTGTCTCGGGAGCGCCACCTGCTGTCACAGTAGGCTCGTCCTCGATGACAATCATCGGGGCCTTAGCTCTCTTAGCCGCTCTCTGGGCCAGAGTCCTGAAGAGGAACAGGTTCAGGGAAAAGCAAGTGAGAAACAAGACAAAACAGCAAGAATCGAAGAACTATAAGTACAGCAAGAGAAGCTTACTCTTCTTCTTCTTCCTCGTCGGAGCTGAACGCGGAGAAGTTGAAGTCCGGCGCGCGCCCGGCGTGAGAAGGTGGAGGGGTAGCTTCCCTTGGCCGCTTGGCGGGAGCGGTGGTAGTGGGCTGAGACGACCCCGCTCCGGCTGTCGGCGCGGCGTGAGTAGCGGCAGGGACTGAAGCGGTGGTCCGGCTAGACTCCGCTCCAGTTGCCGTTGAAGCATGAGGCGCTCCCGCGGCAACGGTGTTTGCCACGGTAGAGCGTGTCACGCGGCGCGGCGACTGTTGACCCGCTTGCCGCTCCGCCACATCACCGACCTTGCGGAGACGCCTTCTTGGTGGGGATGGAGGCTCTGCTTGCGGCAAGCTGCTCGAAGATGAGGAGGAAGAAGAGTTGATTTCCAACGAGCCGCTCGTGTCCTTGGCGGGCTCGCTCGGCTCGGCGTCACGCCCGGCAAGCTCCTTCTTGTCGGCGGGCTCCCCTCGCTCGGCATGGCTTGTCGCTTCCGCTGCATCAGCCTCCTCCACAGTGAATCCGAACTCGCCCGCGGCTACGGCTGCCGCTGCCTCCTCCAGCCTAGTGGCGATGAGCACCAATTCCGCATCCGTGGTGTCGTGGGTGAGGCCGTCCTTCTCGTCGGGGCGGACTGGCACTTCCACCAAGTCGTCGAAGAACTGCTGCACGACCTCGTCTGCAGGCTCCTGCCAAGTTGGCACAATCCTGTGCGAGTCGCACTCCGGCATCATTGCACGGATGCGATCGAGCGCGGAATTGTTGCACAACGGAACGACGCCCCCCGGCAACCTGAACACCTCGGGATGTTGGGGGTCATATTTGAAGAGCTCCTGGAGCATTGCGTTGAGCTCCAGGACTGTAAAGTTGTAGTTAAGGCCCGGCCGCAGCCTCATAATGTCTGCCGCGTTCTTGAATTCCCAAGTGGGCCTCCCCCGTTCCTGCAGGGGGCGATGCGGCGGCGAACGAAGTCTGCGCCAACAGCGCCAACAGTAAGCCCGGCAAGCCTGAGGCGCAAGATCCTGGTGACGGCAATCCTCAGCCTGTCGTCTTCCGGGGCCACGTCGCTCCAATCGCTGCCGCGTGCTACTGGGGTTTGGCGCCGGGTGGTGAATGGCTGTGGATTCTCCTCGTCAATCCAGCACCAATCTGCTCTCCACTCCTCCCACTTGCCGCGGAACTCTCCCTCCAGATAGGTTTCCTTCTTGCCGGCCCTTGAGATCCAGGCAATTCCGCCGGATAGAGGCTCTCCTCTCTCTACTCGGGGTATGAAGAAGTGGCGGAAGAGGGCTACGTTGGGAAGGACTCCGACAAAGTTTTCGCAGAGATGTGCGAAAACTGCCATGGTCAGGACGGCATTGGGGGTGAAGTCAAGGAGATGGAATCCATAGGTATTCATAATGTCACAGAAGAAATCAGAGAAAGGCGGGCAGAGCCCGCAGTAGAATAATAGAGCGAAGAAGGGGTATCCATTCGGGGCCTTCTTCCAAGCGACGGCGGGGAGTACCTTTGTGCGCGGATGCGCTCGTGTCTCCGCCGACCAGAAGAGGTAGTAGTTCTCCCTCAGCTCCTTCGCGGCTTTTGGAGCCATGGCGGAAGCAGTGGAGGAGGTCGACGGCGTTGGTGATGCTGGCGGCGATGGGGGGCGGGGCGCTGCTCTCTCTCTCTCTCTGCTCTGGGAAGGCGAGGGAGCGGCGGAGATTTCTGAGATTGGAAACAGCAACGAGCGAATGTGCGAACTGCCCCTGTTTCCCCTGCTTATAAAGAGGGAGGGGGCGGACGTTCCGCATTTCCGAATAAAGAAACCCCCACGATCTCTCCCACGACGCCGCATTCGATGCGTGCCGTTCGGGGAGGGCGCAGTGGATACGGAGTAAGATACGGCGTAACCTAGGCCGCGCGTGCCCGTGCCCTGTTTTGGGCCTGGCCCAACAGCGCTCGGCACCGTGTATGGCCCAGGCCCGGGGGCTCCTGTCGGTGTACTAGAGTAGGGGTACCCTAGTATCCCGAACTTGTGCACGGGCAGTCGCAGCATCCCGCGGCAAGGCTTGCCGGGTGACCGCCAAGGTCCTCCGTGGTTCCTTTGGAGCCATTCAAGAACAAAGTGTCCAAGCCAAAAAGACAAGACCCTGGCAAGAGGAGCTTGCCGGGAAGGCTAACAAAAGCATCCCAAGACCCCGGCAAGAGGAGCTTGCCGGGAAGGCCACTCAAGGCATTGCAAGGAACTTGCCGCGGCACACCACGCGCCCCGGCAAGGCCCGGTGAGCGACAAGCTCCCAGACGCGACAAGACAACGACAGCGGCAAGGCGCTTGCCGCGGCAAGCGACCTCCCTGGGCCCGCGCTCCAGCACATCCACCAACGTGTCGCTCTAGGGCCCTTCCAGGCGTACGTGGCGGGAGGCTGTGCAGCCAGCGGCGTGCGGTGGCAAGCGGCGCTGACAAGATCGCCATCGTGGCGAATGGTGGCGTCCCTGGCGGTCCCTTTTCGCACTGTTTAGGCGACACAGACGGGCATTTAAGGCCCTTGTCCCCTGCCGTCAGGGTTAGGTATGATACACTGTAGCAGGTAGCTGTGCCTACCATAGCACCTTTCCATTTTTGCCCTTTACCTCCGTTGCCACCTGTCGGTGACCCCTTGAGCATATAAAAGGAGGCCCGTGTGCAACGTAGAGGGGGGTTAGCTGGTTCGAACACTCACGCTTGGTCTTGTTAGCTGCGGGTGTGTACTGTAGCACTCCGCGCTCCCGAGTAAGAAATCAATACAAGCCACAAAGCAGGAGTAGGGTTTTACGCATCCGTGCGGCCCGAACCTGGGTAAATCGCTCGCGTGCATCGCCTCGATCCGCTCTTTGCACGATCTCCGCCCCCGCCGAACCGAAAGGGACCCGGTCCGCCGGTCCCATAGGTGCCCGTGGATCAGTACCCCGGCATAGAATGATATGTGAACATGAATATAATGTCGGTGAGAACACGTACTCCCCCAAGCTTAGGCTTTTGGCCTAAGTTGGTAATCAATCAATAGCCTAGAGGGTAGTAGGGATTCTGAGGAGCGGGCATCCACTGGTCCCACTGCAGAGGTGCCTGGTGTGCTGCCTCCTCAGCAGCATGAGCGTTCCGATAGGCGATGATGTCTGCAGGCATAATCCTATATCCGCCCCTGGCAACAGAATCAAACAAAGCAGGAGCAGGCAATGGAATAACATCGCAAGTCCTCACACTAAAAATCAGGTTATACAGAATAGGGATATGAGGGGACTCGATATCAGTAAAATGGCGGTGATCCATGGTTGCACGGTCTAGGTAAACTTTGGTCAAAGGGAAATCATGAGGGCGTATCTCAACCTCGAAGTGAGCCGCCAAACGAGTAGCATAAATCCCACCATGTATTTTACCCTATGATTTATTAAGATGGCGGCGACGAGCCACAATAGCTCCCAAGCTATAGGTGTTGTCGCCCTCTAGTGCTCGGCGTAAAACTGCAAAGTCTGGTGCACTGAGCGCACCTACTTTCTTTCTAGCAAGCAAGCAAGCATTTAGCACAAATAAAGCAAAATAATGTACAGCAGGAAAGTGTATGCTAGCAGCCGTAGTGGCCGACACTACTCTCTTGTCACCCACTATCGGTGTGCGATAAAAATCCTCAAACCCAGCCGGCCTAGGCTCAGCCAAGCTCCCATCAGATGTGATCATGCATATGTCACAAAACTCAGTAAGTGGTATCTGATGGTTTTCAGCATCTAAATTAAAGCTCACTTCAGGTGGGTTATTTCTACGCAAGAAAGTAAAGCTCTGAACAAAGATGTTTGTGAGGATTTGGTTCTGGTCACACTCATCTACGATGAAGTCGGTGAGGCCGACATTAACAATGTATTGCATAAACTCCTCAAGAATTCGAGCCTCTTGCAGGAATGGGGTGTGCGGCCATTCGCACGGCCATACTTCCGCCAACCTTCGAGGGTGGAGACCATTGTTAGAAGACTCCCCAATAACACCCTTGGAGTTTTTCTTAGAACCAAACTTCCTGAAGATATTCATGTCCGCGTACAACTTTTTGAAACTAAAAATTTTGGAGTGACAAAAATTTTTCAACAAAACTTTGTAAGATTGATAGCAACTACTCATAGGGATACATAGAGGCCATAACAAGCATTCAAAAAACTTAGAACACTAAGAATTCATCATGCAAGCACATCTACAGCATCAAAGTATAAGCAACTAAAACAAAAACTAATTGGAAAAATGATGGAGTCACATAACAAGAAACAATCCCCCGAAACAATTTCGGAAACAGAGCTTTGAGCAAAGAGATCGAAATCCGCGGGTTCGAGCTCAAGAACACGGGAGAGAGAGCAATGGGGATTTTTTCTGGAGGTAAGTGATGATGTGGTATGAATAGGTAAGTGAGGGGGCCCACGTGGGGACCACAACCCACCGGGGCACGCCTGGGGGTGCTGGCGCACCCAGGTGGGTTGTGCCCACCTAGTGCACCTTGCTACCTCTTGAGCACTGCGTTGGATTTCCTTGAAGAGGAAAGGATGATGCAGCAAAGTAGTGTAAGTATTTCCCTCAGTTTTTGAGAACCAAGGTATCAATCCAGTAGTAGGCTACGCGCGAGTCCCTCGTACCTGCACAAAACAAATAACTCCTCGCAACCAACGCGATAATGGGTTGTCAATCCCTTCACGGTCACTTACGAGAGTGAGATCTGATAGATATGATAAGATAATATTTTTGGTATTTTTGTGATAAAAATGCAAAGTAAAATAAAAGCAAAGGAAATAACTAAGTATTGGAAGATTAATATGATGAAGATAGACCCGGGGGCCATAGGTTTCACTAGTGGCTTCTCTCAAGAGCATAAGTATTTTACAGTGGGTGAACGAATTACTGTTGAGCAATTGACAGAATTGAGCATAGTTATGAGAATATCTAGGTATGATCATGTATATAGGCATCACGTCCGAGACAAGTAGACCGACTCCTGCCTGCATCTACTACTATTACTCCACTCATCGACCGCTATCTAGCATGCATCTAGAGTATTAAGTTCATGAAAACAGAGTAACGCCTTAAGCAAGATGACATGATGTAGAGGGATAAATTCATGCAATATGATAAAAAAAACCATCTTTTTATCCTCGATGGCAACAATACAATACGTGCCTTGCTGCCCCTACTGTCACTTGGAAAGGACACCGCAAGATTGAACCCAAAGCTAAGCATTTCTCCCATTGCAAGAAAGATCAATCTAGTAGGCCAAACCAAACTGATAATTCGAAGAGACTTGCAAAGATAACCAATCATACATAAAAGAATTCAGAGAAGATTCAAATATTGTTCATAGATAATCTTGATCATAAAACCACAATTCATCGGTCTCAACAAACACACCGCAAAAAGAAGATTACATCGAATAGATCTCCACAAGAGAGGGGGAGAACATTGTATTGAGATCCAAAAGGAGAGAAGAAGCCATCTAGCTAATAACTATGGACCCGAAGGTCTGAGGTAAACTACTCACACTTCATCGGAGAGGCTATGGTGTTGATGTAGAAGCCCTCCGTGATGGATGCCCCCTCCGGCGGAGCTCCGGAACAGGCCCCAAGATGGGATCTCGTGGATACAGAAAGTTGCGGCGGTGGAATTAGGGTTTTGGCTCCGTATCTGATCGTTTGGGGGTACGTAGGTATATATAGGAGGAAGGAGTACGTCGGTGGAGCAATAGGGGGCCTACGAGGGTGGAGGGCGCGCCTGGGGGGGTTGGCGTGCCCCCTACCTCGTGGCCTCCTCCTTTATTTCTTGACGTAGGGTCCAAGTCTCCTGGATCATGTTCGGTGAGAAAATCACGTTCCCGAAGGTTTCATTCCGTTTGGACTCCATTTGATATTCCTTTTCTTCGAAACCCTAAAATAGGCAAAAAAATAGAAATTCTGGGCTGGGCCTCCGGTTAATAGGTTAGTCGCAAAAATAATATAAAAGTGGATGATAAAGCCCAATAATGTCCAAAACAGTAGATAATATAACATGGAGCAATCAAAAATTATAGATACGTTGGAGATGTATCAAGCATCCCCAAGCTTAATTCCTGCTCGTCCTCGAGTAGGTAAATGATAAAAAGATAATTTTTGATGTGGAGTGCTACTTGGCATAATTTTAATGTAATTCTTCTTAATTGTGGTATGAATATTCAGATTCGAAAGATTCAAGATAAAAGTTCATATTGACATAAAAATAATAGTACTTCAAGCATACTAACTAAGCAATTATGTCTTCTCAAAATAACATGGCCAAAGAAAGTTCATCACTACAAAATCATATAGTTTAGTCATGCTCCATTTTCGTCACACAAGAATGCTCTCATCATTCACAACCCCGATGACAAGCCAAGCAATTGTTTCATTCTTTAGTAATCTCAAACCTATAAACTTTCACGCAATATATGAGCGTGAGCCATGGACATAGCACTATGGGTGGAATAGAATATGATGGGGGTTATGTGGAGGAGACAAAAAGGAGAAAGTCTCACATCAACGAGGCTGATCAATGGGCTATGGAGATGCCCATCGATTTATGTTAATGCCCATAGAAAGTCTTTTTCTGAAAATTTTGATATATAATATAGCTATATAAAATTTTTATTTTATTTTTGTTATTCGGGTTTCCTTCTGTTTCTATTTAAAAAAATTGTACGAGCGGCCCATATTTATTTATCGCCTACATGCGCAATATAGTAGCTTCTGGCGCCCTATTGTTTTTTCTTTTAAATAGGCCAGGCCCAACCAGCCTTTTCCTTTTCAGATTTTATTTTCCTTTGGCAAAAAAAAATGCAGCACGTACGCGCGCGGCCGGCTGATGGGCTTTAGGCCGTGCGAGGCGCTTAGCTCTTCTCCTCTGTTTCATTTATTTTGGTCTTATATTTAGTCCCACATTGCCTAGCCTTTAACCCCTAAACTTTTTTTCATTAATAAATATAGAACCATATAGCCTCCAAAAATCATCCGATTCGGGTTAAATTAATATTTTGGTTTGACTAGATAAAAATATTTTTCTCCTCTCCGGCGCGACTTTTGGAAATCGTCTCCTTTCTCTAAAGTCATCTTTTCTCTGCCTTATAAAGGTATCTTTCTTTATACTTTCGTAGTTTATTATTTCTAGACTAATACGATAAAATAATTAGATTATCAATTAGTCTACGTATTTATATATTAGACCCTAGCCGTAGCTATTTTTCTTCCGTAAAACAGCTTGGCTCTGATTTTTCAAATAGTCATAACTGTTTACTCGTTCATCCAAATTACATGAAACCAACGCCTATAGCTTCGTTTTGTTTTTACCTATCCAGTGAACCTGTCACATCAACTTTTTGAAATTTTTAAATTTCGAATTTTGTTCAGATTTATATTCAAACTTCTTTTGATCATAACTTGAGTTTTATAACTCCGATTTAGTTGATTATTTTTGCAAATTAAAGCTCTTGACCTAAACTTTCTGATAAGGCCAAATTCACATAATTTTGGTACTGTTAGAAATTGTTTTATGTTGCAAGAGTTATTTGCTGGGTTTTGAAGCTTTCCGAATTGTTTTCTTCTTTATCTCCGACCTTTTGAGTGATTGCTTATGTGTGGTTACTATTGATTGCTTACGATAGATTGACCGGAGTGTGACGAGTAGAACTATCAAGAGTTATGAGTGTGAATCATCTTCATCAACATTACAGGCAAGTTCACACTTTGATCATACCCCTTTATCACCCAGTTTTTATGCATTAGTTTCAACCTCAAACATTGCATGAGTAGGATTGATAACATGTGGGTATTGGGAAGTAGTTGATGAGGTAGGAACCTATTGCCCTACATTCAAACCTTGGAAGTTACTATTACGTTATGTTTATACTACTATGCTATGCTCGTAGACGTGGATTGGGTTTGTGAGTATTCATGACAGATGTGAGATTGTTAATTAATGGTTTACTTAAGGTGGCAACTTTAACACACATCTGTGTGGATTGAGGCACCTGGGTACTCCAGCGATTGCCTGTTTAGGCACCTGGGTATTCCAGCGATTCCCTGTTTTTTTTGGACCGCCACCCAGGCTCAAAGGGATCATGAGATTATTCATACTAGAAACTTCCGTGTGCATCCACAAGCTACTATGGGCTCTAGCATAGTTGATTAAGTCATGCGAACTCTTACAGTGGTAGACTAGCAGATGTAGGGGAAAGTTGGTGTAACGGTCTACCCGATCGTAAGGTGCTAGCGCTTCTAAAAGACTATGTCTCGGTCATCCGTTTCTCAAACACCATGTAGTGCGAGAAATCAAACGGAGGCGATCGAGTCTTGTGGGAAAAAGTGCACAAACCTCTGCAGAGTGTATAAACTAATCATGGTTAGCCGTGTCCCCGATTATGGACAACTTGAGTATCTAGTACTTGGATTATCCTGTGAATCTCATCATGTTACTTTAAATTAATTTTGTTGGGTTTAATGATGTCACTTAATTGGGATGGAGAATGTTGCCAACCATTCTCAATGTTCAACAACCACCATGATAGTTAAATTAAAAAAATTACTCCTTTGCAATAGGGAAAAATTGGCTTTTCGCAAAAACATTATAACCATAGAGCTTTTCCACCAGCCAAATATGCATGTAGAGATAGCCATTGTTCATCATTTCTCTCTATGGTGTGAATTTGCCAGTACATTCAATGTACTAACCCTTTGTGGCTGCAATGTCTCATGTTGCAGGAAATCTTACGACGAGTAAGTGATACGTTAGGGTTACGGTTTCTACACTCAACTTTGCCGTTGGTGTTGATGGGAATCCACAACCTTGTTACTTCCGCTATTTGGATTGAGGTAATAGTAATTACGTTACTTTTACATGTGATTTACCTCTGTTATAAATCCTCGAGTACTGTGTGTGTCAGCATACCGATCCAGGGATGACACTTAAGCATAGAGACTTGATCCATTCGGGTCGGGTCGCTACAAGATGGTATCAGAGCACATTTTGACTGTAGGACGTGACCCCTAGAAACTGGCAAGCCCATAGGAAAGATTTTTCTCTACAACTTTCTTTTCAAAAGGATCTTTTACCTCTCTTCTCTTATGAGCTTATTCAAAAATTCCTTTTTAGTGAGACTATACCCTTTTCCCCTTTTAACCACTCGAAGATTCGACTGATGAGGCCACTCCAAGAAGTACAAGATATCGGACAACTGAGACCATTCGGAATGAAGAGGATTTTACCATACATTATAATAATGGAAACTACAACGGTTGAAGACTCCGAAGACTAGGAGAATTGGAAGGCTCTGAAGAATTTCCAGATTTGTATGACCTAGGGAGGCTACCCTTATGGAACTTGGTAGACTATGGAAGTTGTCAATACCCGAGATCAAGGAGTATCGGAGAAAGACCGGAACATGGAGCATTAGAACTCAAAGTTTTGTCAAGAAAACCCTAAGGCAGGAGATATCAACTATGGAATGATAGCTCATGGAAATGACAAGAGCAGAAACACGGCTATCTATGGTGTTATCGCCTGTTTATGCTATTGTCACCGTGCTGAGTTAAGCATGCATATGCCTGGAAGAATTGGATGGTAGAAGGCTGAAGGAGCACCTATTAGCAAGATGAAGTTTTAACCTTAGCCGGTGTATCACCAGGATCTGGAGTAGTACATCAATAAGTTTAAGGTGGAGCTCCATGAAGCCGTATTAGACAAGGAAGCATTTCGTGAAGAACTCAGGAACCAAAAGCTGAAAGTAGCCAAGCTGGAGGAGCTACAACCTCGAGATACCGGAGAATTGTCAGGAACTGAAGGACAGTAGGACCATGGCTCATGCCAAGGATGTTGAAGCCCAGAAGTTTGGAACACAACTCTAGATATATTGAAGGACATCATGAGAGACTTCGTTTCAACAGAGATGATCTGGCAAAAGAACTTGAGAAGGACAAGCACGATCGAACTAAGCCATCGGAGACATGAACAAGACTCGTAGAGCTTGATGACTTTGAAGATTTATTGACCTTTAGAAGACCCAATCCCTGTTATATGCCTACGTTAGATGCGACATTTGTGAGCTGTCATTTGTTTGATGTTTCTCCGACAGCCACAACAAAAATCTGCCTTTTCAAAACTGTTGTTTGCATTGTGTGTATCCCTCTCTATCTCTCTTATCTCACCCCAAACCCATGGACCCAATAGAGGACGAATGGAGATGAACTCATGTTTTCCTGGACCGATAAGTCAATTGGAGACAGACCGATGGATTCAGAACATGGAGGATCACATGAAGAATAACCCTATAGTCGGAAAGGATATGACCCATCATGCTCTTTAGTGCTTTGAAAGAGGTGCTGCTACTTGGTGGAGGATGTACCAAAACATCAATGGATGGCAAGGAGTAACCACTTGGAAAGAATTTAAGTTGACTCTGCCAAAGTCTCAGCTTGTGTCCCAGAAGTTGAAGCCTTATGGAAAGGATATGAAGAAACCTTGTGCATGCAAGATTTGTGGAGAAATAGGACACACCCATAAAGAACACAAGGATGAATGCCCTAATTGTGAAGGAAGTCACCCAGTTGAAGAATGCCCAACTAGGCAGATTACTTGTTTCTTGTGTGAAGGGACTACCCACTATCCTGCTCAGTGTCACATTTACCCCATGGTACAACGAACCATCCAGCAGAAGAAAGAAGTAATGAAAGGAGCCCTCATGGAAATTTTAGAAGAAGCTGTGATGAAGGAAGGGATGGATGACACACCTAAAGAAGACCCGAGCAAACCCTGCACTAAGTCTTGCTATTCATGTGGAGAAGAAGGACACATCTCCCAAAATTGTTTGAATGGGGATCTAGTAGAATTCCCGACAAAGGAAGTAGAATATGACCCACAGGAAATAGAAGCCCTGATTGGAACGGAAAAGTCCAGGAAGAGAAACCGATTGGAGCCCAGGAGGGACCTGAGTCATATCACCTGTTACAGGTGCAAGGAGTCAGGGCACTACCTCAACAGTTGCCCAAAAAGGAAACCTCGATACTTGCCAAAAGTAATATGTTTTAGTTGTAATGGAGCAGGGTACTTTGCCAGAGAATGCCCCAAGGAGAAGGAAACCTGTGCTAGATAGTTGAGTTTGCAACAAAAGAAATGGAGTAGTAGAAGTGAGAACATTTTCTTTTATATTGAGGTGTTGAGTTGAGACATGTAGTGGAAAAGCGAGAGATTGTCATCACTTGAGAATGAATAAAGTTAGCTTCATTGGTACTGATATGGATTTTATGAGTTGTTACTCTATGAAGAAGAATTTTGGCCATTCTGAGGATATGAGAAATATGGTCTATGGAAGATTTGTGCATTTTAAGGGTGGTAGTACCCTGTAAGAACCGTTGACCCCTGGAAAAGATAAGGATACTCCACTGAGTGGATTTCGAACAAAATGAATAAGAGTTTTGTCTCGATATGTGTGATACCCCAAGAGTGTGTGGGATAAAGTTGGAGACCATGAGTTGTTTGGACCAAATGTGATCAGGGAGTCAGAAGAGAATGTTAAGTTTATTCGAGATAGACTGAAGGTAGCTCAGTCCAGGCAGAAGAGTTATGTAGACTCAAAAACTCAAGGAGGTAGTCTATGAAATTGGAGATAGAGCATGTCTTCGTGTGTCCCCTCTGCGAGGAGTTAAACGATTTGGAGTTAAGGGACAGTTAGCCCCGAGATTTGTAGGACCATACCGAGTTTTGGAGCGTATGGGAGAAGTGGCCAACAAGTTGGAGTCACCCGAAGGACTATTAGGAGTTCATGATGTGTTTCACATTTCCCAGTTGAAGAAGTGCCATGCAGAGATGGCCAATATTCCCCTGTAAGGACGCTTGACCCTGGAAAGGATAATGATGTTCCACGAAGTGGAATATGGAATTCATAAGTATAAGTTTTTATCTCGGTATGAGGGATATCCCACGAGGATGAATAGATAAATTACTATTGGATATAAAGGAGGTATGATGTCGGAAATATGGATCAATGGAAACTCCATGATGAGTCTGAGTAATCATGTCGTAGTTTGGTGCCAATAGAAGGAAGGAAGACAGTATAATTGGATGGATTTAAGAATACTAGGAAGTTAGAATAAGGATCAGTTGCCCGATGATAAGTTCAAGGACTACAAGTGATGAGATGGGCCATAACCCACATGCCCCAGGACCTGCCAAGAAGCAAGCACATTCTTGCTGAAGGAAAAACCCTGGAGGAAGATACGACGTTTATCGGAAGACAATTTTATAGGAGTAACGCAAAACCTGAGAGTTGTGAAGGAACGATAGATGTTTGTTTGGCTTGCAGAATCAATGGATTATTCCGAACGCAGTTCATGGACAAGACAAATTCTGCAATGTTTGTGAGGATGACCGAGTGTTAGAATGCGAGATTCGCTAAACCGTATACAAGGCAATGATTTGGGTGCGGGATGGATTGATCACCATACCGACTTACTCTTATTGTTCGCCTTGATATATGGGATGGTAAATCTGAGTGACTTACCTATAGTAGAGCGCTGACGATCGAAACCCTGTTTAAACTTTAGAATGGTAAGAATGTTTCCCCTTGTACAAGGCAGCTTTTGCCAACCGTAGGTTATACGGTGAGGATCAACCCAGACCCATTCCCTGTAGGAGAAACCAAAATTGGATGATCACCATGAGATATCGATAGTTGTTTAGTATTGGCGCCAGACCCGTCAGCTAAGAAGACCCAGTCTCGGAATAACCTTGCCAGGATGAAAGTACAGAAGAATTGAGGAAAAGGTTATGCCGCTGCCGGAAGAGCCAGAGAAGGAATTATCCCTACGATCTGAGAAGACCAGCCCTGTCAAGAATAAGGATGGAGTATATGAGTATTGATGGGACCGTAACGATGTTCTAAGGGTGGTAGCACCCCAGACCCCGGAGACGATTGATGAAATTTTGAAGAGACCCCGAACCAAACCTATTTCTTTCTGGCCTCTCCGAATCTCGAGGACGAGATTCCTTTTAAGGGTGGTAGGTTTGTAACACCCCAAAATTCTAAATTTTGGAATGTTATAATAAATAGATAGATTTGATTGATTATTTGATTGATTCTGTGAAATTGAGTGAAATTAGAAACATTTTTGAAAGTTAAATGAGAGGAAATAAAAGGACTTTCCCAAACTTTCATTTTGCATTCGTGATCTCCGTGAATTCAAATTCTTTTCACTACGAAACCCTGGAGAGAAGATGACATGACTTCTTCCATTTATTTAAATGACAAGGGGTGTTGAAAATATTTGAATTTCATTTGGAAACTTTATGCAACTCAATGATTTTCAAGAGAGGAGATAAAATGACTTCTTCAAATTATATGAAATATGAGTTGGGAGTTTCAAAGGATCAAATTCAAAGTCTTTTTGGAATTATTTTTCAATTTGGAGTTATTTGGATTTTATTCAAATCATTTTTCTTCAAAAATAAAATACATGGAAAATAGGGTAACATGATTCCCTAAAACAGAAAATTGGAGAGAAATAAATTTGATTTCATTTTGGTATTTCTAAAATGATTTTCGTTGGATCTTATTAGAGCAGGACCACTGTTGGAATTATTAGAATTTGTGTGTATTTTGTTTAATGCTAGAAAAATGTTCATGCCGTAGAAAATCTTTTTCTGAAAATTTTGATATATAATATGCCTATATAAAAATTTTATTTTGTTTTTGTTATTCGGTTTTCCTTCTATTTCTATTTAAAAAAACTGTACGTGCTGTCCATATTTATTTATCGCCTACATACCCAGTATAGTAGCTTCTGGCGCCTCTTTTTTTTTCTCTTAAATAAGCCAGTCCCAGCCAGCCTTTTCCTTTTCAGATTTTATTTTTCTTTGGCAAAAAAATGCAGCACGTACGCGCGCGGCCGGCCGATGGGCTTTAGGCCGTGCGAGGCGCTTAGCTCTTTTCCTCTGTTTCGTTTATTTTGGTCTTATATTTAGTCCCACATTGCCTAGCCTTTAACCTCTAAACCTTTTTTTCATCAATAAATATAGACCCATAGAGCCTCCACAAATCATCCGATTTAGGTTAAATCAATATTTTGGTTTGACTAATAAAAATATTTTTCTCCTCTTCGGCGCGACTTTTGAAAATTGTCTTCTTTCTCCAAAGCCATCTTTTCTCCGCCTTATAAAGGTAACTTTATTTATACTTTCGTAGTTTATTATTTCTAGACTAATACGATAAAATAATTAGATTATCAATTAGTCTACGTATTTATACATTAGACCCTAGCTGTAGCTATTTTTCTTCCGTAAAACAGCTTGGCCCTGATTTTTCAAATAGTCATAACTTTTTACTCGTTCATCCAAATTAGATGAAACCAACGCCTATAGCTTCGTCTTGTTTTTACCTATCCAGTGAACCTGTCACATCAACTTTTTGAAAATTTTAAATTTCGAATTTTGTTCAGATTTATATTCAAACTTCTTTTGATTATAACTTGAGTTTTATAACTCCGATTTAGTTGATTCTTTTTGCAAATTAAAGCTCTTGACCTAAACTTCCTGATAAGGCCAAATTCACATAATTTTGGTACTATTAGAAATTGTTTTATGTTGCAGGAGTTATTTGCTGGGTTTTGAAGCTTTCCGAATTGTTTTCTTCTTTCTCTCTGACCTTTTGAGTGATTGCTTATGTGTGGTTACTATTCAAGATGGCAATGGGGCCCCGAAACCCGCGTCCCCGTGGGTTTTTACCCTATTAGGGGATGGGGATGGGCATCTTTTCATCCCCGCGGGGCTGTTGTTGGGCACATTATACAACCCGACACGTTTCGTGGGTTTACACCCGTTTCGGTAGTCCCCTAACCCAAAACCCGGCAATACTCACAAAATTACATTACTTTTTATCAATGTAGTCATCTTACCCCCGGAATCTTAGAGGCCTTGATGTGTTCACAAGATTGGATAAGAAACAAACATAAAGGTGTCTCTTTCTTTACATATCATCATAAAGTTTATCATTATCTTGCTGTAATGTTTCGTAAGATGTTCATTACTACTTATTTGATTCTCATAGATGCTGACAATGAATAAGGACAAAGCTTTTGGAGTTGTCTTCAAGACATTCAAGAGGGAATGCAGGTGAAGTACAGGTACTTGCAAATTTCATATACCAATCTGCATATTTTTCTCATGTTTATCTTTAGCTTGAGCGAGTTTTGATCTTCCCTAGTACTTGGCACTTTGATTTGGCATTGGAAGATTTGAAGATGGTCGTTTGGAGGCTTGGAGATGTGAAATATGCCATAATGATTCTAACTTTAAAGTGATTTGTGAACTATAAGTTCTATTTCAAAACTTATATAGCTGTTGAACCATCTACTATTGTTTTTTGTTGAAATTTACTCAAGTTATGCTGCTGAAATGTGCTTGTTTTGCTGCTGAAATGTTATTCTTTGTCACCACTATGTTTTTTTAAGTATTTTGAATTTATCATGGGTTCCCCGTGGGTTCCCCGAAACCCGATGGGTTTAGGGGACGGGCAGAAAACTAGCCCCACACTCGTGGGGATGGGTTTGGGAAGGCAAAACCCGATGGGTTTCGTCCCCGTTGCCATCTTGAGTTACTATTGCTTGCTTACGATAGATTGACCAGAGTGTGACGAGTAGAACTATCAAGAGTTATGAGTGCGAATCATCTTCATCAACATTGCTGGCAAGTTCACACTTTGATCATACCCCTTTATCACCCAGTTTTTATGCATTAGTTTCAACCTCAAACATTGCATGAGTAGGATTGATAACATGTGGATATTGGGAAGTAGTTTATGAGGTAGGAACCTATTGCCCTGCATTCAAACCTTGGGATTTACTATTACGTTATGTTTATACTACTATGCTATGCTCGTAGACGTGGATTGGGTTTGAGAGTATTCATGACAGATGTGAGATTGTTAATTAATGGTTTACTTAAGGTGGCAACTTTAACACACATATGGGTGGATTGAGGCACCTGGGTACTCCAGCGATTGCATGTTTAGGCACCTGGGTATTCCAGCGATTGCCTGTTTTTTTGGACCGCCACCCAGGCTCAAAGGGATCATGAGATTATTCATACTAGAAACTTCCGTCTGCAGCCACAAGCTACTATGGGATCTAGCATAGTTGATTAAGTCGTGCGAACTCTTACAGTGGTAGACTAGCAGATGTAGGGAAAAGTGGGTGTAACGGTCTACCCGATCGTAAGGTGCTAGAGCTTCTGAAAGACTATGTCTCGGTCATCCGTTTCTCAAACACCATATAGTGCAAGAAATCAAACGGAGGCGATCGAGTCTTGTGGGGAAGAGTGCACAAACCTCTGCAGAGTGTATAAACTAATCATGGTTAGCCGTGTCCCCAGTTATGGACAACTTGAGTATCTAGTACTTGGATTATCCTGTGAATCTCATCATGTTACTTTAAATTAATTTTGTTGGGTTTAATGATGTTACTTAATTGGGATTGAGCATGCTGTCAACCATTCTCAATGTTCAACAACCACCATGATAGTTAAATAAAAAATTACTCCTTTGCAGTAGGGAAAAATTGTCTTTTCGCAAAAATATTATAACCATAGAGCTTTTCCACCAACCAAATATGCATGTAGAGATAGCCATTGTTTATAATTTCTCTCTATGGTGTGAATTTGCCAGTACATTCAATGTACTGACCCTTTGTGGCTGCAACATCTCATGTTGCAGGAAATCTTACGACGAGTAAGTGATACGTTAGGGTTACGATTTCTACACTCAACTTTGCCGTTGGTGTTGATGGGAATCCACAACCTTGTTACTTCCACTATTTGGATTGAGGTAATAGTAATTACGTTACTTTTACATGTGATTTACCTCTGTTATAAATCCTCGAGTACTGTGTGTGTCAGCATACCGATCCAGGGATGACACTTAAGCACAGAGACTTGATCCATTCGGGTCGGGTCACTACATTTCATAACATTTGCATTGGATTGATCTTGTTTTCTAATGTAGTTTTCAAACTCATAAAGGCATTGACTAGGATGCATATTGTGAGGATTATCATTATCATTAAACTTCATAAGAGAATTTACCTCTACCACCTTAGGCATTGGTGGTGTATTAAGCTCATGTATTTCTTCAATAGGAGGTAAATTTTTAACATCCTCGGCTTTAATACATTTTTCCTTCACAGATTTCTTTGCCTCTTGCATATCTTCGGGACTGAGATATAATATACCCCTCTTCTTCGGAGTGGGTTTAGCCGGTGGTTCAGGAATAGTCCAATCATCATAATTTTTCAAATGTTATTCAATAATTCCTCATCTTGAGAAATAGTTTTGTTCCCTGAAAACACAACCAGCACAAATATCTAGGAAGTCCCTAGAAGCATCAGTTAGTCTATTATAGAAGATATCAAGTATTTCATTTCTCTTAATAGGATGATCAGGCAAAGCATTAAGTAACTAGAAAAGCCTCCCCGAAGCTTGTGGGAGACTCTCTTCTTTAGTTTGAGCAAAGTTAAATATTTCCTGTAAGGTAGCTTGTTTCATATGAGCAGGAAAATATTTTTCAGAGAAGTAATAAGTCATATCATGGGGACTACGCACACAACCAGGAGCAAGAGTGTTGTACCAAGATTTAGCATTACCCTTTAATGAGAAAGGAAATAATTTGAGAATAAAGTAATAACGAGTTTTCTCATCATGAGTAAAAAGGGTGGCTATGTCATTCAACTTAGTAAGATGTGCCACAACAGTTTCAGTTTCATAACCATGGAAAGGATCAGATTCAGCCAGAGTAATTAGCTCTGGGTCGACAGAGAATTCATAATCCTTATCATCAATAAAGATAGGTGAAGTAGCAAACTTAGGATCACACTTCATTCTAGCATTCAGAGATTATTCTTTATACTTGTGTAGTAAATTCTCAAGATCATCTCTATCATTGCAAGCAAGAATATCTCTAGTTGCTTCTTCACTCATAACATAACCTTCCGGTACCTTAGGCAATTCATAGCAGGTGTCTCAGGAGATTCAGTTTCAAGCTCATCATCGGATTCAACAACATCATGTTGTATAACTCTAGCAATTTGTTTATCAGGAAATTCACCAAGTGGCACATCATCATTATCAAGCAAGGTACTAGCATCATCATAATCATCATTCATAGTAGAAGTAGCATCATCAATAACTTGTGACATACTAGAATTAATAGCATGTGGTGGTGTTGCAAGTTTATTCATAACAGAAGGTGAATCTAAAGCAGAACTGGATGGCAGTTCCTTACCTCCCCTCGTCCTTGAGGGAAATATCTTAGTCTTTGGATCCTTTAGATTCTTCATAGTGATAGTATGATAACAATCCCAAGTGACTCAGCAAATATAGTTATGCTCCCCGGCAACGGCGCCAGAAAAAGGTCTTGATAACCCACAAGTATAGGGGATCGCAACAGTTTTTGAGGGTAGAGTATTCAACCCAAATTTATAGATTCGACACAAGGGGAGCCAAAGAATATTTGAAGGTATTAGCAGCTGAGTTGTCAATTCAACCACACCTGGAGATTAATTACCTATAGCAAAGTGATCAGTAGCAAAGTAGTTCGATGGTTTTAATAATAGTGACAGCAGCAACGGTAACAGTAACAGTGATAGCAGTAGTTTGTAACAAGTGTAACAGTGATGATAGCAATAGTAACGCAACAAGATCAATAAGGATAAATTCGTAGGCATTGGATCGGTGACATGTTGGATGATATTCATCATGTGACAGTTATAACCTAGGGCGATACGGTACTAGCTCTAGTTCATCAATATAATGTAGGCATGTATTTCATAAATAGTCATACGTGCTTTATTAAAAGAACTTGCATGACATCTTTTTTCCTACCCTCCCATGGCAGCAGGGTCCATATTGGAAACTAAGGGATATTAAGGCCTCCTTTTAATAGAGAACCAGAACAAAGCATTAACAAATAGTGAATACATGAACTCCTCAAACTACAGTCATCACCGGGAGTGGGCCCGGTTGTTGTCACTCTGGGGTTGCCGGATCATAACACGTAGTAGGTGACTATAACTTGCATCGGATCTAAAACATGGATATAATGAAAGATTCATAAACGGTTCAGATCTGAAATCATGGCACCCGGGCCCAAAGTGAAAAGCATTAAGCACAACAAAGTCATAGCAACATCAATCTAAGAACATAGTGGATACTAGGGATCAAGCCCTAACAAAACTAACTCGATTACATGATGAATCTCATCCAACTCCTCACCGACCAGCGAGCCTACGAAGGAATTACTCACTCCCGGTGGGGAGCATCATGGAATTGGTGATGGAGAAGGGTTGGTGATGACGAAGAACGAAGACCCCCCTCTCCGGAGCCCCAAACGGACTCCAGATCTGCCCTCCCGAGGAAGAACAGGGCTTAGGGGTGGCTCCGTCTCGTGGATCACGATAATTTTTTCTCCCTAATTTTTCTGAAAATATGTGAATTTATAGAATCAGGGGGGTCGTCAGCGGGGCCACCAGGTGGGTAGAACCCACTTGGGCGCGCCAGGAGAGGGGGCGCGCCCTGGTGGGTTGTGCCCACCGAGGGGCCCCTCTCTGGTGGGTCTTGGCTCCAGAAATTCTTATTGTTGATATAAAAAATCCTCGCAAAGTTTCGTTCCATTCCAGAACTTTTATTTCTGCACCTTGGTAGTTCTGCTGAAAATAGCGTCAATCCAAGGTTAGTTTCATTCAAATCATGCAAATTAGAGTCCAAAACAAGAGGAAAACGTGAGAAAAAGTAGATACGTTGGAGATGTATCAAGTGATAGCACAATTATGCTACTGTTATGATTGTTTTTTTTGTGTGTTTTAATTAGTGTTTGTGCCAAGCAAAGCCTTTAGGATCTTCTTGGGTGATAGTTGACTTGATCTTGCTGAAAAACAAAAACTTTCACGCTCGTGAGAATAATTTTAATTTTTAACAGAGGTATGATAAAATACCAATTCTTTTTGAAGAAGATTATTATACAAATTGCTCAGGTCTTCATAATTTTTCATAATTTTTGGAGTTACAAAAGTATTCAAAATACCCAGATTGCTACAGACTGTTCTGTTTTCAACTGATTCTGTTTTCTTTGCGTTGTGTGCTTGTTTTGATGATTCTATGGTTTTATTTATAGAGTTTTTGCCATAGAAAAGGTGGAATACAGTAGATATAATGCAATAATAAAATATGAATTGGTTTGCAACAACACTTATACTAGTGATTTGTTTTCTTATACTAACGGATCTCACGAAGGTTTTGTTGAGTTTTGTGTGATTGAAGTTTTCAAGTTTTGGGTGATGTTACGATGGATGAAGGAATAAGGAGTAAGAAGAGCCTAAGCTTGGGGATGCCCATGGCAACCCAACCTATTATCCAAACAAAAGCAAGCGACTAAGCTTGGGGATGCCCCGAGTGTCATTCCCTTTTCTTGTAAAGACCATCGGTATTTTACTCGAAGCTATATTTTTATTCATCACATACTATGAGTTTTGCTTGGAGCGTCTTGTATGATATGAGTCTTTGCTTGTTTTGTTTTGTGTTCTATGAATTTTTTTAAGAAACTCTCTCTTGCTTCACTTAAATTAATTTGAGAGAAAGGAATATTATGCTCATGATCTTCACTTTTATTTGTTTGAGCTTATCAAAAGCAACACATGAAAATTAGTTCCAAAGTGATAGATATCCAAGAAGGATATAATAAAAACTTTCATGAAGATCATTGGACAAAATAAACTTGATTCCTTGTAATAGTTTTAAGATAGGATGATGTGATATGTGAGTCATGTTGATGAGTAATTATGCTTTAGTAGAATATTGGTGTTAAGGTTTGTGATTCCCTATGCAAGCATTAAAGCCAATAGTTATGCAATGAAATTACATCCTACTTGTGGTGCATTATTCGGTGTTAATTATGCTGAATGCTCGCTTATGAGATTATTCGTTTCTTGTTTGGTCGCTTCTCAATCTTTTGCTAGCCTTCATTTTAAACTAAGTATGATCACTACTTGTGCATCCAAAATCCTTAAAACTAGTTTTGCCACATGAGTCCATCATACCTACCTATATGCGGTATTTTTTTGGCCGTTCTAAGCAAATTTGTATGTGCCATCTCTAATTTTCAAAATAATTTTCTCTTTCGTGTGCTCATACCGCTCATGAATTGGTAGGGGGTGGCTAATATATTTTCAGGCTAGATATGTTATTCTGACGATGAGTGTTGATTCACTTGTCATTGCACGAGAGTAAGGCAAAGGTATTAGGGATGCCCAGTCTCGAAATGAAAAATGAATTTACTTTATGTTGTTAAATAATAAATTCCTTGGAAAGTGTTGGTATGGAAGGCACCCGTGGATACGGCTAGCCATGGAAAGTGAAAATATGGTGGAAAAGGGAATAAACTTTAATTTCTGTTTGGGAACCGCCTATGATATATCTAGCATTGAAAGTATTGGGAACTTCTCGATCGTTCTCGTTGACAGGAAAAGCATGCCTCCCAAAATGTTTTTATCTCTATGTTTTTCGCTTTAAGCTCTGGCACCTCTACAAATCCCTAATTCCCTCCGTGAAGGGCCTTTCTTTTACTTTATGCAAAAAAAATTAATTTGAGTCTCCATATTCTCTTATAAAGCACCAACTAGGGGGCACTATGATCGTACTTGAGCATTGGGTGTAGC